>NC_142139.1:13883473-14508473 GCF_024610735.1 Ursus americanus
ACCCACGTAATAATTTCAATAGATGCAGACGAAGTGAGTGACAAAGTACAACATCCATTCATGATAAAAACCCTCAACAAAGTAGGTCTAGAGGGGACATACTCCTCTTCTCTCACAGTTCAAGGATTTTTTTAGTGGATTACTTGGATTCCTTTCTCTTTATTTTTTGCATCTCTTTTACCAGTTTTTGATTTGTGGTTACCATCAGGTTTACATGGAACATCTTACACATACTGCAGTCTGTATTAAGTTGATGGTACCCTTAAGTTTGAACCCATTCTAAAGCACTAAAATTTTACTCCTCTCTCCCCACATTTTAGGCGTATGGTGACATACTTTACATCTTTTTACTTTGTGACTCCTTTGCTTTTTAAAGATGTACTTGATTTTGTTGCTTTTGTGCTCCTTGCTTTTCTTATTCCTGCTTCGGAGAATCTCCTTTAGCATTCCTTGTAAGGCTGGTTTAGCTGTGATGAATTTCTTTAACTTTTGTTTGTCTGGGAAACTATTTATCTCTCCTTTTATTCTAAATGACAGCCTTGCTGGATAGAATATTCTTGGTTGTGGGTTTTTTTCTTTCAGGCATTTTGAATATATCATATCACTCCCTTCTGGCCTGCAAAATTTTTGCTGAAAATCGGCTGATAGCCTTCTGGGGTTTCCCTTGTATGTGACAGTTTTCTTTTCTCTTGCTGCTTCAAAAATTCTCTCTTTCCCACTACTTTTTGTCATTTTAATTGCTGTGTGTCTTGGCATGGACCTCCTTGGGTTGATTTTTTGGGGGGCTCTCTGTACCTCTTCAATCTGGACTTCTGTTTCCTTCCCCAGATTTGGGAAGGTTTTAGCTATTATATCTTCAAGTACATTTTCTGCCCCCTGGGATCCCTCTCATGCGAATGTTATCCTTGATGGTGTTGTTGAAGTTCCCTAAGTCTGTTTTCATTTTTTATTATTATTCTTTCTCCCTCTCGTTCAGCTTGTTTGCTTTCTCTTACTCTGCCCTCCAGGTCACTGACCCATTCTTCTGCTTCCTCTAGTCTGCTTCCTCTTCTCCGTCCAGTGTATTTTTAATCTCAGTTATTGAGTTCCTCATCTCTGGTTCTTTTTTCTGTTTTCTGTCTGTTGAGAGTCTCACTGAGGTTCTCCACTCTTTTCTCAAATTTAGTGAGTTTCTCCAAGACTATTACTTTAAATTCTCTGTCAGGCATTTTATTTCCATTTCATTTAGCTCTCTTGTGGTTTTGCGCTGTCCTTTTATTTGGGACATATTGCTCTATCTCCTCATTTTGTCTCGTTCTCTGTGTCTATTTCTTGGAGTTAGGAAAGTCACCTGCCTCTTCTGCTCTTGAACGTAGTGGCCTTATGAAGAAGAGTTCCTGTTGTGCCCAGCAGTGCAATGTCCCCTGTTCCCCAGAGCCTGATGCCTCAGAGCTGTCTCCTATGTGTGTTGTATGTGCCCTTCTATTGTGGCTGACCTGTGTTTGTCTTTAGTCCAGTCATCTGGAATGGCTCTCTCTGCCTGTTGTGGGCAGGGTTTCGTCTCTGTGTTGTTAATGGACCAGTCTAGGGCCCACCTTGGCTTGAGTTTATTCAGACCAGCAGTTTGCCAGAGCTTCAGTGTCACTGAATTGCAGGGCACTCTCCCTGCCTTGTCCCTCCAGGAGCTTTTGTTGGTGGGTGGGGCCTGCAGTCAGACCAGGTGTCTGCCCCCAGCCCACTGCTGGGGCTACATCCAAACTGGTGTGTGTGGTTTTCTACCCCACTCCCCGGGACAGGAGTCCTTTTGGGGTGGTGCTGGCCCATCAGGGCTGCTTGTATGCTGCCAGGCTTGTGACACAGTTTTGGATGGACTCCTGCTGAGGCTGTGTTGAAGTGGGCAGGTCCACAGGAGAATGCAGGGTTGAGGCATGCAGTGTTAGCAGCCAAGTGGTGAGTATTCACACTGGCTCCCGCAGTTGTCCAGGTATCCAGGCTGGGGAGGGAGGGAAATTGCACCCACCAGCTCTTTTGTTCTTGGAGAAGTCTCCTAAAGATCCCTACACCCCCAGCACAAGTTGTGAGTCAGGAGATCAATCTCCTTCCAGGTGTCTCAAACTGCTGCTTCTGTGCTGTATCTTGAGTGCATTTCTTAAAGTGTCATTAGAGTTCCTGGTACAGTCCTTTTCGTGAGGCTCTGAAACTGTCCTGCCTTGTAGTAGACAGTGTTTGAGCTCTGCCTCATGTCAGAGCTTTTGGACAGGAAAGGAAATCAGTTACCTATTGAGGATAAGGATAAATGACTGTGGTTAATTATATCGATAACCAACAACATCAGAATGGAGGAAAGTTAAATCCTCTTTTTGGCTATAATATACATATGTTACATAGGATTACATCAGTTTCCCTTTAGGGTGGTAACATTATGTAGGATATTTGAGTACTTTTCTATAAAGTATATAATCTCTGAAATATATTAAGTTGATAACATTTTTACCAGAATGTAACAACCAATAAAGGTGAAACTTGTCTGATTTCACAATTCTTCCCTTGCAGCTTTTATGATACCGTTGAGCTAATTATGAAAGATGGAATATACCAAAAAAAAAAGATTATTTCTAGTAGTGTTTCTGTTGTAAGGTAAGAAAAAAGGAAAACAAACTAGTTTAAAAAGACATCTTAAATTTGTTTATTCATTTACCTTTGATTTTCTGAATTTTGTGGCTGACTTGGAGAAGAGTCAAAAGCATTAGCAGAGGAGATTGGTCACTTGACTTTCAACATGGATGCGTAAGTACCTGAGAAAAATGAATGGCTGTAGCTTAGTTTCTTGCTAATTGAAATGACAACACAATATTTATAAATGAACATAAGCAGAAATTAAGGTAACTGTAAACAATCTTAGCTGTCTCAGAAGTAAGGAACTTCTGGGTTCTATTTATTTAAAATAATCAGGACAAAACACAGTAGCATAAGCACAGAAAGCTAATCTGGTGAGAAAGAATCTCACCTATCTTGGCAGATTACACAGAAGGTGTAATTATACAATATATTCACATGTAATGTATAGACATATGATATAAATCAATTATATGTTATATATATGTATATTATATATTAAATTATATATAAATATAAAATTATAGTCTAATATATAATCAAACATGTCTTTCATATATATAAATCTAATATGTATTTATGTATGTGTTAGATATATATCAGGACCACCTGAAATTCTTATATATTATTTACTTATATGATCTAATATAATTAATATGCATATATTAAATACATATTATGTATAATTAATATATATGACATACTTATATCATTAATATATCTTATTATATAGTAGATTATATATTATATGTATCATGTTACATAGATATTGCATATACTAAATATATAACATTAGAACTTAAACTTCTTCAGAAAATAATTCTACCTTAAGATACATTTTGCCTGCTATTAATAGAGCCAATGTTAATATACTAATTATATTACATATTGATATATTTAGTAGAGTAAAAAGTAGATATTAATAAGAATATGTAAGATACAAGATTGATATTATATAATATAAATACTATTAATATATTAAGATATATGTCTAATGTATCTAATATATGAATATATGTATACATACATGCATATGTATATACACACATATATATACAAATACAGAGAGAGTATTGAATCTGTGTGAACCTAAGTTTTCACTGTAAGAAACTAGAAAAAAGGAAGAGTGTACCCAAAGAAAGTGGAATGAAGAAAATGATCAAATTAAGAGATTAATTAATATAGTCCAACTTCACTTATAAACACTAGAAACAAAAATGCTGAATAAGATGTCAAACCAAATCAAGCAATATGCGTGAATGTATCTAAGTATATTATAATGTGAAAACGCTAAGTGTTGGTAAGGTAGGCAACAACTGGAACTGTCATACACTGTTGCCTGGAATAGAAATTGATAAAACTACTTTGAAAAGCTTTTAGCAAGCTCTAATAAAGTCATAACTTGAAAAAATAGATCTAAACCAAAAAAGACCCTAATGCTATATTTAACAACATTTTAATAATTCTTAAAACCATTATTCTAGGACCACCTGAAATTTTCCTCACATTTCTCTGAACTGAAATTTCTTGTTTATAGCAAACATGTACTAAATGTCAGTTATCGATGAGAAGTTGTCTAATGTTCTAGAAAGACGCAATTATGAACATGACCTAGTTTTTGCCATAAAGGGATTTATAGATAACTTCGGGTGACAGACCTGAAATTACTAATAGAGCAGATCATAAAAATACTAGATGTTTTTACAAAGTGATATGATGAAAAATAAATGGGAAGTAAAAAATTGCTTCTGCTCAGAGAGGTATAGACAGGACGTGCATGGAGAATACTTGCCCAGGTGGTATTTAGATCAGACCCTGCAGGATGAATAGAAGTTTTCCTTGCACATTTACTTAAGAGAGAGAGGTAGCATCGACATCATAAAAAAGATGCAGAGATAATAAAGTGCTTGGTATGTTGGAAGGAAATGTGTAATAGTCAAAGAAGCACTTGCAGAAGTGTAGTGGGACTAAATTTCCTAACGTATACATTACAAAAAGAAGTAAAGCCACTGAGACTTCCCAATATAACAAATTGCTTAAAATCTGTGGCTACAATAAATGATATGCATTTGCAAAAGTATATCATATCACCACTTAAAATTCTAGAGTTAGCACGTATTACTAATATGACAAGAATATTGAATATTGAGTATCATAAGAAACTCCTATTATTTTAATTCAAAAGATTTAAGTCATTTTAATGAGAAGATAATTTTGATGAGGGTAAAATGAAATCTGAAATGCTATGTATGTGTGTGTTTTATATGCCTCATTACATTGAGAAATTCACTGAATAAGAGTGTTTTTTTTCCCTGATATTTTTAGAGGCAGTTAACCCTACCTGTTGGCTCTTGAAACAAGTAGATGAGTTTGTACAGTGAAAAAAATGTACCAAGATATATAAAAACCTCATATATTGCTGACAAGCTTGGTATCCTTAAAATTTTTAAAATCCGTTTTGAATTTGGATTCTTTAGTATATGTAGCAGTTACCCACTTGTGCTCGCCTACGCCCAAAGAGGTAATTTATAATAAGGGTACTCTGGTATGTTGAGAATCCGAGGCGATTTGAACAATCAAGCCTCAGGAAGAGTAAAAGCAAGGTACTGAGTAAAAGTTCCACGGTGTCTCAGTTCCAGTTGGCTCCCAGAAAGCCGAATGGCTAAGCCAGCCTGGCGGGGCCTTAGAACACAGAAGCGGGGGCCTCCTGCCCACTCGGCATACACTCCTGAAAATATACCGGTCGGGACTGATTCTTCCTCCAGATGGATATTCTGAAGAATTAAACATTTTGTTCTTTACACGGGCGAATGAGTCTAAGGGCCTCACATACTCTATCTCACTAAACTCCTACACCGTCTTCATCGTAGCACTTGGCTGTAAAGTAAAAGGTATGCAAAAATAGCACAGGCTGAGTTCAGACGTTTTCGTTATGTTTTGTTTGGGCAAATGTCTGACATACTGTTTGTCAGAAACAAAATGTAGAAGTTTCCAGGGAGCTGCCGTCCGTGGCTATAAAAAGATTAGCGCAAGCATTATATTAAATGGTAACTCTCAGGCAGCTAAAGAGGGTGGCAAATGAGAAGGATGTTCCAGACTGATTCTACAGAGGGTGTGGCGAGAAAGTCGCCTCTCAGAAATCAACGTCCCATCACAAAGCCCCTGTTTGAATTTTAATACAGGCTTTCTCTTCGGTTGTGTAGCAGAGGAAAGGGATTTGCGTCACTGAGGGAGGTACTCCTGCTTCCACATTGACTCTTCTGGCCAGAGAGGTACAGGGAGAGAGAGAGAGAGAGAGAGAGAGAGAGAACTCGTAGGAGCAGAGGAAACAGCCCAGTCACATGTGTGAAGCCGGCCTGAAGCACTAATGTGGGTACCGGGGTCCTGGGATGCACCCCCCGCGTCGGGCTCCCTGCTTGGTGGAGAGCCTGCTTCTCCCTCTCCCTCTGCCGCAACCCCTGCTTGTGCTCTCTCTCTCTGTCAAAAAAAAAAAAAAAAAAAAAAGATTAAAAGGCTCGTGTTTCCCCGAGGGCTCTGGAAAGCCCAGAGGAGAGAACCTTGTACTTCCTAACACAGGCTAATAGTAGCTAATGATAATTGACGTTTTATTTCTTATGTGCCAGATACCTCACCGAATATTCTTTTGCTTTATTTCACTTAATTTTCAAAATCTCCTAATAAGATTCCTTCACCCAACTTGCAGTCGAAGACATTCAGGCCTAGAGAAATTAAGCAACTTGCTCAAATAAGCGGGAGGATCAGAATTTGCATGTAGGGTCCGTGCTGTCAGGCCCACGCGCTCCAGGTCCCCACATGGCCTCTCCTGAGGGAGAGAGCAGCAGATATCCTGCATTAGCTTACACCTTCGAAGCTGTCTGCAGGAGAAGTAGCACGTGACTGACAGGTGGCCTCGCAGAAAGCCCAAGCTTTGGACCACGTGGATTTATCCTGAGACTCCCTATAAGCAGATGTCAGCATAAAGAAGAGAACAGCAGAACCAGTCCCTGGTAAAGGTTACCCAGAAGTATACGAAGTGATGACAGTTTCTCAGGCAGCACCGTACCTCGGGGGAGCACCGATTTGGTGCCATGTTAAAGACGTGCCAGCTTTAGTGGGCTTATGAATTTGATGCCTTTTAAATGGTTGGCAATTTAGCAGGTCACGTTTGCCAAACCCATCAAGGCTTTTCTTGCAATTGTAAGAAAGAGTGCCCAGCATTTTGCAAGTGGGATTATTTCCCATTTGGATACCATTGAAAATGAGATTAAAGCTACATGTTCTTATTTTCCTTTTATATAATAGACTTATCAGGGATACTCATTATTCTGAGCATGCATGGCAAAATTATTAATTGAAATGAAGTAAGTTAATTTGTGTTATTTATATAATTTATATATTATAACTTTAAACAAATATATACTTAATATAAATAATTATTAATTATAATTAACAAATTTAATGACAACAGTAGGTAATTAAAGGTAATTAACGGTGTAGAACTGTGATTCCTCACATCCACATGTATTTTTTCTTCTTTTGGGCCTTTTTTGTGTCCCTACTTGTATTCTGATTACTCATATACGTCCTCCACTGTATTTTTGGCGCCATTAGTCAGGAACTATAACTTAATTGTACGCCAGCATTTGTATCTCAGTGATATTTTCCCCAGTTATGTCGAGTTAATTTTTTGTACCTCCAGCACACCACTTTAAAGCATTTTGGAGATAATTATTTTATGTGTCTGAGTTTCCCTATCGTAGCAATGCCTTCTCTTGCTTGTTTCTATTTCAGGGCTTTGTAAATTTGCTTTAGAGTAGGGTTTTCTAAACCGGACACTGTGTGCCATCTCCGCAGTTTTTGCCAAATTTATCACCTATACCATTATCCTTAGTATTTCCCTTAAATAAATTCAGAACTTTTATCTAAAATTTTATTCTGAAGGAACTATGTAACTATTGCAAATGGGAAACCAGAACCACTTGCCTTAAGTAAGTTGTGGAAAATTTATACACTGAAAATTAACTCTGGCTTTGTATTCTTACCTGCCCTTAAATGAAATAAGGAGAGAGAGAGGGAGAGAGTAGCAATTACTGGGGAAGCATTAAATACATACTTGGCACCAATTTGAGACTTTATCTTTGATGTAATAAAATTAATTACAAAGAAGTTTTAGAGGGAATACTTTTCTTACGGTCTAATGCTGTTGTTACTTAATGCCACTTTGTTTACTACCCATAAGCATCTTGCTTATGGCCATGGCCCAATTTGGGAACATTCCTTATACTATGGCCCCCAAACAGAGCACGCATCAGACCTAAATTCCTAATTGTTTGATTTTTGACAAGTTACTTAATTCCTTTAAGCCTTGATTCCTCAGTTTGAAAAAGGGATAACATATTTACATTTCAAGATCACTTTGAGAATTATATGAGGTAACGTTCACAATGTGTCTAGTCCTGTGCCTGAGTTTATTAAAAAACATGAATACCTTGGGGCGCCTGGGTGGCTCAGTCAGTTAAGTGTCCCAACCCTTCATTTTGGCTCAGGTCACGATCTCAGGGTCATGAGATTGAACGCTGTATCGGGCTCCAAGCTGAGCTCGGAGCCTACTTAAGATTTTCTCTCTCCCCCTCTCTGCCCCTTCCCCTCACACGCATGCGCTTTCTTTCTCTCTAACAAAAACAATAACGAAAACAAAGCAAACCATGAATACCTACTCTGTGCCAAGCACACCTCTGGGGGCTTGGGATCTAGAATAGCACATGACAGAGAAGGGCTCTGCTTTCATGGAACTTACATTCTGTTGAGGGAAAAATCAACAATGAACAACTCAGCAAAAGAGCAAGGTCATTCGAGGCAATACTGATAAAAGTTCTGAAATAAATAAAATGAAGCATTATGAAAGAAAGTGACTGGTGTTTAGGGAATACTAATTTCCTTCCCAGTTCTCAACTCTGTATGGTTGGAATTCCATATATGTAGAAAAACGTGAAGGCTATTGAGATTATGCTTGTCAACTGAGATAAGCAAAGCGCGAAAGACCGGGAATGAGTAGTTGCAGTTTAGAACATAATTAAATACATGGCCCAAATTTTAAATGTCTGCACTGCTCTAAAATTTGCCTCCTTCAATTATGTTCTATAGAACATATGATCCTCTCTTAGAAACAGAGAACATTTCATTGTTCGTGTCATCGAAATGAAATGCAGTTGGGGCTTTATCATTTACTTTTGTCATGGTTGTGCTTTTAAAAAAACAGAACAGCTTCAGAACTTACTGTGTGAGGAGAGTTTGGTTTTAGGAAAGTTAAGAACATTCTGCCTACATAATTCAGGCCCCTAAATATACTTTCAGTCAGCAAAATCTGAGTTGGGCAGGGCTCAGAAGTCCTCGAGCTGATGATGACAGAATGGGAATAATTAGGTTTTGTACCTACAACAAAGAATGGATTTATACGGAGAGAACCAGTTCTGAGATTTCTGAGACCTATTATCTGGCCTGTGAATGATAAATGAACTCATTTGAGGCATTGCAGATTAACTTTGGAGGGCCCGGAAAAAAGTTTCCTCTTTTCCAATTCCTTCATCTCTTTGCCGCTCTAGTCATTTGCAATGACTTTGAATCCTGTTGCTCTTGCTGGACTCTGTTAACATCCTTCCGATGTCCAAATGGCTTAATTACTGGAATTAAGATTTTGAAGAATCAATTAAGAGTATCTGGTTGGAGACAGGATACCCAATTAGGAAGTACCGAGAAGGCAGCTACTCTGCTCCCAGAGTCCTTCATTTCAGTCCTAATTGAATTCTGCTTTTCCCTCTCAAGTAACAATAAATCTTTTGATCTCTGTGAAAGCAGCAAAGATCAAGCTGATCCTCAGAATGAATCTCCTCCTTCCTCCACTTCTTCAAAGATCTGGTTAAATTTGAGTTGCACTTATTTTTTTTTTTAATGTTTTCCAATGCAATTACCAGGCACAAAAGAAAACTACTTCCTTTATTATCATAACTGAAAAACACCATTTCTTTTTTCTTCCAGCTTTTTTTACATTACATTTTAAATCAATGAAACTCATGTAAATTTAACTTTTTTTCTGTGATAATTCACAGTAAGAGGCTTTCACAGTAATGCCACAAGTAGTTGCTTTTGATCTTCCTGTGTAAGAACCCCTACCTTTAAAACAAGCCGTTCAGGGCTGTTCATAATTTACTTTAGAAACATAATGATTTTTATTTCCCAGAACAGCAATTAAGAATGTTTAACAGACTAGATGATGTAGTGGAAAAAGCTGTGATCTACTTCTGACCCCAGTATTTACTGTTTGTCCTTCAGCAAGTGAAATCTGAATTCTGAATCCCAAGTTCCATATCTGTAGAACAGTATTTTATCCATTGTGTCATTTGTTTGTTTGTTTTTTAAGATTTTATTTATTTATTTGACAGCACAAGCAGCGGGAGAGGCAGGCAGAGGGAGAGGGAGAAGCAGGCTCCCTTCTGAGCAGGGAGCCCGATGCGGGACTTGATCCCAGGACCCTGGGATCATGACCCGAGCTGAAGGCAGACGCTTAACGACTGAACCACCCAGGCGCCCCACATCGTGCTGTTTGGAGGAAGAATCAAATGTGGAAATACAAATGTGCTGCTTTTAAACTGCCAAGACTACTACAAGCAAGTTTTATTACTACCATGGTGAAAGAAGAAAAACACGCCAGGGCTCATAAAGCATAGCAATGGTTAATCTCATTTTTTAGTGCTTACTTTATACAACTGTGCATTCAAATGTCATTTCGAGAGCTTGAAATGTGCTCTATCGGTTTTGCCTTAAACAAATTCAGGAGATGACCACTGAGATTCCAAATGTAGCATGAAAGAGCTGTTCAGACCCACCTTTACTTACCCGCACTCCATCAGTCTTGACATATGTATCAGGGTACTGCTTTCAAGACTTCATGAAAATTTATATCTAGCAATAACGGCACAAATGATACACCATCCATAATGTCAATTCAGTGACAAATCTGTATTAACATTTTGAGATCAACCTGCCTCACATAATCCACTTCTTTCACTCATTGTCTCTTCCACCAAACCTACCATGCAGGAAAACCTCTGACACACAAAGCTGCTGGGGTTTTGGTCTTTGCGGCTGTGTCATCTAGAGAGCTCTCTGAAATCTTCATTAGTTTGGGGATTTCAGGTCTGTAGCAAATTGGAGACCCTTAGAAGGCTGAAATCATGTTGCATTTTATTTGGTGGAGTAAGGTGAAATTAAGTAGAACCGAGTGAAGAAAATATGTCAGAAAACAGAGCCTAGTAGGTAATGAGACTCTGTGATGGTTAATTTTATATGTTAACTTGGCTATGCTGTAGTGCTCAGTAGTTTGGTCAAACACTAGTCTAGGTGTTGCTGTGAATGTATTTTTTTAGATGTAATTAACATTTAAATTAAAGGCTTTGAGTAAAGCAGATTATATTCCTTAATGTGGGTGGGCCTCATCTAATCAGTTGAAGGCTTTAAAAGCAAAGACCAGTTTCCCGTAGAAGAGGGAATTCAGCCTCAAGACTGCACCATAGAAACCTTACCTGAATTTCTCATTTGCCAGACCAGCCTGTGGAATTTGGGCTCAACACTGTAACATCAACTCTTACCTGAATTTCTAGCCTTCCAGCTTGCCCTACAGATTTCAGACTTGCCAGCCTCCACAATTGTGTGAGCCCATTTCTTCTTTTTTAAAAAGATTTTATTTATTTATTTACTTACTTATTTATTTAATGAACACGCAAGCAGGCAGAGGGATAGAGGAAGAGGAAGAGAGAGAATCTCAAGCGTACTCTACACTGAACATGGAGCCTGATGTGGGGCTCATTCTCATGACCCTGAGATCGTGACCTGTGCCCAAATCAAGAGTTGGATGCTTCACTGACCGAGCCACCCAGGCGCCCATGTGAGCCAATATCTTATAATAAAATGTATGCTTGTTTTCTCTCTCATCCCCCCCAAATAAAAGGGGGAAAGTAGATAACAATGTAAATTTATTCACTGTGTAGTCTTTTCAAACCTCACTTACTTCCAGTTTTCCAGCATTTACTTCTTGTATCCAAACTAAGTATATAACTTGAAATTCTGCAGGAACAGAATTCTATGTTCGAGATAACAAGTTTCTAAATAAAAGTTGTGTTTTTTTCCTTCCAAATTCTAATCTTATGTTAAGGATAATACTTTCTGATCTTAAATTATAGCCACTTACAGATTTCTTTAAAATCCATGCATGTAGGGGCGCCTGGGTGGCACAGCGGTTGAGCGTCTGCCTTCGGCTCAGGGCGTGATCCCGGCATTATGGGATCGAGCCCCACATCAGGCTCCTCCGCTATGAGCCTGCTTCTTCCTCTCCCACTCCCTCTGCTTGTGTTCCCTCTCTCGCTGGCTGTCTCTCTCTCTGTCGAATAAATGAATAAAATCTTTAAAAAAATAAAATTAAAATAAAATAAAATAAAATAAAATAAAATAAAATAAAATAAAATAAAATCCATTCATGTGGGGGGGGCGCCTGGGTAGCGCAGTCGTTAAGCGTCTGCCTTCGGCTCAGGGTGTGATCCCGGCTTTCCGGGATCAAGTCCCACATCAGGCTCCTCCGCTAGGAGCCTGCGTCTTCCTCTCCCACTCCCCTGCTGTGTTCCCTCTCTCGCTGGCTGTCTCTCTGTCACATAAATAAATAAAATCTTTAAAAATAAAATAAAATCCATGCATGTGCTTTGGAAAGAAATCTAAAACTTGCTGTCTATAAAGAAATACTAGAGCAATAATTGATGTTAATTCTGGGAGGCCTAAGGCATCATTTTTTTAAGAAAATGAGCTAACATTTAGGAGATTGGTACAGAATTGTTTGAAAAGATTAAGAAGAATGATCACTGTGGATGTAGTCTGTGCACACAAACCAACCAAGAACGAGCTGACCCAATTATCTAACCATAACTGTGCCCGTCCCTTTGGATGTCAAAGCCTGTGTGCTAAGGAGAGAGACAAATCTAAAACATACAACACATTTATACCAATATTTTCAGATTCACAAAACCTTTTGCTCAGATCCATAAACAGAGTAATAAAGCAAAAAGTACCAAAAAAAAAAAAAAAAAAAGAGAGAGAGATAGAGATAGAGTTGAGCTGCTTATTCAAAGTTGAGGAGTGACCAGAGCCGGGCTCCACTGGTTTTACTTAAATTTCCCACTGCTTTAAGCCCTGCTCTTGGTTGCTCCGGGAGGTTACATGGAGGATCATCTGAGAACCATTGTGAAGTCCAGTTTCCTACTTCCTCATTTTCTAGAACCCATGAATTGTGCATGTGTTATCCATTTAAGAACAGTTGAGGGTGGACAGAGAATTGCTGAACAAAATATGCATGTATACATATAGAGTCTGTCTATATACATAGACAGAGGGGTACTTTAGTTTCAGAACATGTAAAATTTTTTTTAATGTGCCTTAAAGATTATACGAATGTTACATACATGAAAATGATTACAAAGCTATAGAAATTCACAAGAGAAAATACCAACATGACTGAACAAATCAGGACAGACTTTGTTGGGAAGCTGACACTATAGGTTGGATTTGGACGGGAAGAGGACAAAGAGGGAACCGTGTAGGGGCGGCAACAGCATGAGCGCAAGTGCTAGACCAGAAATGACTAACTGATTTTGGGAAACTTGAGAATTTTCCACATCTTCAAATCCTGATTTCTTTTTGCTTAATACCTTCTTCGACTCATTTCTCTCTTCTTGCATTTTACTATGAGCAGTCAGGAGGAAACAGCCTCCTTAAAACTTTCCTGAGAGGGGCGCCTGGGTGCCTCAGTTGTTAAGCATCTGCCTTTGGCTCACGTCATGATCCCAGTGTCCTGGGATTGAGCCCCGCATGGGGCTCCCTGCTCTGCTGGGAGCCTGCTTCTTCCTCTCCAACTCCCCCTGCTTGTGTTCCCTCTCTCGCTGGCTGTCTCTATCTCTGTAGAATAAATAAAATCTTTAAAAAAAACAAAACAAAAAACTTTTCTGAGAAATCTCCTCAGGTAAATACCCAATCTTATTGCTTGCAAGTTCGACCTTCCACAAAACACTAGAACACTAGGTAAGCCAAGTTCTTTGCCATTTCATAACAAGGATATCCTTTCTTACACTTGCCAACAGCGTGTTCCTCATTTGCATCTGAGATCTCACCAGAAAGATGTTCAACATCCATATTTCTAACATTCTGTTTCTGATCAGTTCTATATTGTCTAAGAAGATAGAGTCTACCACTGAAGCTCTTGCTTTAATTTCTGAACACTTACCAGAATCACCTTCAACATCTGTGATTTCTACCAATAGTCCCTTCACAGCAATGTGGACTTTTCCCAGCATGCCCGTCAAAATTCCTCCAGCCTCTACCCCTTACCCAGTTCTAAAGCTGCTTTGACATTTTTAGGTATTTGTCGCAGCAGTACCCTACTTCTTGGTACCAAAATCAGAAAGTGAATGAAGTAATCTTTATTTTTTTTTAAGATTATTTATTTATTTATTTGAGAGAGCGAGCCCACAAGCGAGAGAGAGGAGGGAGGGTCAGAGGGAGAGAAAGAATCTCAAGCAGACTCCCTGCTGAGCCCACTCCAGGCTACATCTCAGGATCCTGAGATCATGACCTGAGCCAAAATCAAGACTTGTAGGCTCAGCGCCCTGAGCCACCCAGGGGCCCTTGAAATGATTTTTATTGAAAAAATATAAAATTGTATGAATAGGAAAAAGATCTGATTAGTAATCCTAGAAAACGTATAGGCATGAAAAAAGAAAAAAAGACATGAAACTAAGAGAATAAACTCTAGAATGACCAAAGTTAAAGAATTAATAAACCAGAAGAAAGAGCTGCGAATTTTACCCAGGATGCAGTATAAAGAGAAAAACTGGAAGAGTTGTTTATACGGAGTGTTCTTTGAGAATCATTGTTTCATAAAATTTTAGCAGATTCTGGTAAAAGATAGTAGAGGAATATTGGAGCAAAGTAGTCAAAGACATAATAGCTGAGAAATTTTAATATATATAAGTAAAACTAATAGAGAAAATCCTAAACTTTATCAATCCAACAAAAATTAGGAAAGGAAGAAAAAAGAAACCAGGAGAAATCTCTGATGAAACAAAAATATAAAATAAGGTAGTCAGTGTAACTCAAAGTGCATTATAATGGTAATAAATGTAAATAGATTAAATCACTCTATTAAAAATCAGAAATTATCAGCGTGGATATAAAAAAATCAGTTTATGCTGCTTATAAGACAAACTGCTATACACACAAGCACACACACCCTTAAACAGAAAATACAAAAAGGAAAAAAATAAGAAATATACTAAACATATATGAACCAAAAAAGAGCTGGTTCAACAATATCTGTCAAAATAGAATATGAAGTCGAGCATTAATGTGAGAGTAAAGCAAATAAGCCATACTTCATGAAAAGGCTATAGAAATTATAAATTTGTATGTACCTAACAATATAGACTTAAACTAAAACACCAAAAGCCAACAACTACAAAAACTCAGAATTACAAAATGAAATTGAAAAGCTCATATAAGCATAATGGCAAAATTTCACACCTCTCTCAGAAACTACATATTTGGAGAATATATAGAGAATTTGGGTAACACATATGCCATAATTGCGAATTTACATGTCCCAGCGCTCAACAGAGGACACACATTCTCCTAGAGTATGCATGCAACACGTTAGATATTTATAGCATTAACTGTATACTCTGTCACAAAGAGCCATAGTTATTCAAACCCTGTTATCTGATTACTATGCAACTTAATTAGATATTAACTACCACAACTAGTAACGGGAGATCCTACAGGTTAGAAAATCTGAAAAAAACAAAAGCTTAAACAATGAATAGGTTAAAAAATACTTCAGAAGGAAAATCATATACTGTAATGGTTTTATCAACAAACTAAATGCAAAAAATGTGTAGTTTATTTATTCATTTAACAATGTTTTGTACATTTATATATACAAATCGTGTGTGTGTGTATGCATGGGTATGTTGTGGAAATTTATGTATAAAGTTACCTATAACATTTTCTTAAGTGTGAAGCATGTGGTTAAATATTAGCATCTTTAAATCTTTCAAGAAATTAAATTAATATATGTGTGCTTGGACTTTCTTTTTTTCCCCTTTCCTTAATCCCATTCTTCCTTTCCACAGAGGTAATCATCCTGAAGACGGTATTGTTTTGCTTTGTTTTTTCTTTTCCAACTAGCTTTATATTTTTACATTTTGGAAAAACTCCCATTCTTACAAAGCAGTTTCTCTTTTTCCATTTTAGGAAATTATAACTTTGACAATTTGGTTTTCTAGTTGTTTCTTTTATTTGAGAAAGAAATGATATCATTCTTTAAAAGATTAAGCCAACTAAATTAATACTGACATTTAGGCCCAGGACCATAAGGAAACCAGTTTTTTCTTAGCCCCAATTATGCTATGGGTAAGTAAAACAAAACAAAACTGAAAAATAGAGTCATCATCCACTATAAATCTTCAGAGTGTTTACTGGCCCATTCAGCTAGCAGGAAAAGAATTACAAAAAAAAAAAAAAAAGAAAGAAAGAAAAAAGGAAGGCATTGTTCAGTGCTCTCTGAAAAAAGGTGGGCTCTTGTACCAATATATTTTCTGTTCACCAAATTCTTACATGTTGCTTTTGTGGAATAAAAGTTGAGTGGTAATTATCATGGTAATTAATCCCAACCATTCGTGAGAATTAGTTTTCTGATATTGTTAGCCTGTGAGTAGCTTTCTTTCTGGAATAAAATAAGAGAGTCATTCTAAGTACCTTTATTTTACTTTCACTAAGTGTGGATCGACTGATGATTACACACGTCTCAACTCCCAGGTATGGTAAAGGGCAATATCAGAACGTCTAATTGCCTTGCATTCATTCTAGATTAGGGAATTAAGTCCTTTTACAGTTTATCAGAGTTCCCAGGATCTTTTCCTCAAAATTAAGAAATAAATTGTTCTCAAGGAGGTATTATGCTTGAGTCTCCCGAGGGAACTACTAACATTTATTAACTATTTTCTTATGTCAGGAATCTCTTCTATGAGTTGCCATTGACAAATTAGTTCAATTTCAGCTTTTCTTTACCTCCTTGTATTTCTATCTCCTCTTCTTTTCAATTTTTTAAAAATACCTTTCTTAGCTTAAAAACTCACAGATGCATTGCCCCGCCATGCTTTTTTTCACCTTTTATTCTGGATTGTTGATATTTAAAAGAAATTTCACATAAACATGCAGTTATTCCCAAATGCATCGCACCGATATCACATTTTTTGCATAATGAATGGAAATAGTATATCCCAGAACTTGTGAAAGAGGCTGTGAAGTCCTATCTAAAATAATTAGTCAAACTGATGTGATACTGCCACCCACCGAAATTTCCTACGTGTTGTGTTCTACCTCTTCGGTTTTAAGACTCGCGGTTGCTACCAGTCTATAGCAAATCTCTACACTCTTTGAAAATTGATCATATTCATTTATACACTTTTTTGAGTAGACATGTAGCCAGGCAGTAAAAGTAATGTAAAACTAAACACAAGATACGGTTGCTTACCACAGGAATTTGGATTTGCTGGATAATGTATGCACACCGGCGCAATTCCTAATGGTGCAAAATATGAGCCAATGTCTAGCAGGGTCAAGTGCTCATGTGTTATAAAGAACAAATAATTTGGGATCAGGAAGGCTTTGTGAAGTTTCTGGGAGTGGGGAATCCAAATGGCTACCTAGTTAGTGTGTGGAAACAGAGAGACCAAGGAGAGGTGAGAATTATAGTTAGAAACGTGAGTGTGACTTATTCAGGGACCAGTGAAGTATCTGACCTCGCTAGAGCAGAGGATCTGCACTGGGAAGGAGTGAGGCAAAATCGATTACTCGAGCAGGTTGCATTGTGGAGGATCTTAAAAAGGACTTTTTTTTTCTGAAGAAATCCAAAGATCTATTGTAATCCATTGATGGCTTCTTAGCAGGTGAAATGGTATGTGAAATCAGTGGATGGTAAACTCTGTGACTTAAGAAGAAATAAATTCAGAGCAGTGTTTATTAATGTATGTTCCCGGGATCATTAATTAATGGGATTACTCCAAAAGGGTCAATTAATGTCAAATAAATGTGGAAAAAACTGGGGCATTTGACTTCCAAAAGGAAAATACAGAATTTCCCAAACCTCTTTGACCAGGGAACCTTTTCTAGGAAAACTGCATGGATCATATGTTCTGTATGTATTGATACCAATCTCAGTCTATACATTGACATATAAAGAAATGTCCAGTTCTGTATTTGTAAGTAGCTCACTTGATGTCTAGTTTGATTCTGTGTTCCCAGATTGGTAGAAATTCAGGATCTCCTAATTTCCCCCATGAGTGTGTCTGTGTTCTGGAGTCTTCTAGTGCCAGGAGTTAGGAGGCTGTGAAATGGTGAGGTGGCACTTATCTGGTGCCTTGTGTCATTGTCGTATCCTCGCATCTGCTGAGATGTCCTAACTGCTCGCTGGTCCTGGGGAATTGGTCAATACGACTCTTGCTGAGACAAGTCTTTCGAACCCAGTGGCTCTCTTTATTTGTTCCATACTATTCTGGGATTGATGCCATGAATCATTTTTGTTTCTTAGAAAACTAAATTTTTAAAATTCATGAGCAGCAAAGAGCTCCCTTTCTCTCATATTCTCCTACAGCTTCTATTCCCTGAGGATGTGATTTAGTTATCTCTTAAGACAGCTTAAGACAGGGAGAAGGACAGAGGCAAGGAATACCTGAGATACTTCCTACCACACTTGGAATGCCTTTTAGGAAATGCTGGTGTACAGAACTGAGGATTAAAAGCCAATGAATCAAAGGATATGTGTAGTAGTGGTGCTGCTTTTGAGTCTTGATTATCATGTGTGGTCTCAATAAATAATGAATGCCTCCTTGTCTTGTAAATCACTGTCTTTGGCATGGTCCTTCGCACAGTCCTCTCCCACATTAACTCTTGAAAAGCCTTTCTTGCTTCTGGGAACTCTTCCTCCACCATATGGAGGAGGACAGGCTACTTGTTGAAGACAGGGGGAGCAGCTGAGAGCCAGCACCAATAAACAGACTTGTAGGTTAGCTCCAGATGAGCTGCCAGCTGACTGCAGGTGCACAGGTGACCTCAGCTGAGACCAGAACTCTCAGATGAGCCTCCACTGAAGTGTTGAGATGAATCATAAACAAATAAAATGGTTGTCTAACCCACTGAGTTACGGAATGATTTTTATTGCATCAATATAAAAGAATACAATACAATACAAAAAAGACATAATATGATACGATAGGTATTGAAGACAGGAGATTTTTTTGTGGGAAAATTTCCTCAAAATGGATGTATGGGGTGAGGGAAAAGAAAAATTCAAATTCAAAATTCAAAAATTCTAAAGCCCCTTCCACTAGCTCCTTGGAAGGGGCTTATTTTTCATTCATTGGAAAAAGTTCTTTTTATTTCCTATCTTACAGGAAATAAAGAAAAAAGAAGTGTCAAGTGTCATTATGGAAGTTCTAGTCTTCAGTGACTTAGAAAACTGTAGACAGGTAGCTGGGTGGACCCATGCAGGTTGGGGTCTTGGTATCATTCTGCAGTTGTGCCTTTTTGTAAATCACAATCACTGTCACTGGCTTGGATTCAAGAGGTGGTTTTTCTGTCACTGAGGAAATGAAAAACAAACAGTTGTCATATATAAGCATATTCTCAGACTCGGCACTAGACTCATCTTAATTCCTGAAGACATGTATTTTCCTAAAGATTTCCTCAAAGCAATGAGGTAAATGTCATAAAACCAAGAAATGTCAAAAATACGGAGAGATTGATGACACGTGTCTCCAGGTTCTATGAATCTAAACTCTATGTTATAAAATGGACTGCTGCTAGTTAGCTGTGATTAGCTAGGCTCAAATGATACTAGCTCTAGTCTCAGGGAAACTTCTCCTAGTCCTGTTAATAGCTTTTTTAGAAATTTATTTTACATCCATCATCTTATTTAATCTTTACAGCAATTCTAAGATTTAGACATTATTTTTATCCACATTTAAGAGATGAATAAACTGATACTGAGCCAGACTAATTGGCCAAAGGTAATATAGCTGGTAAACGGGGGCACAGGAGTTTACACTCTGGAGAGGTTGTTTGACATCAAGTCAAGTCCTTTTTTCTCTGTTGCCAGTTCTTTTCAACCAGTTTCAAAGAGCACTGGAGTCCTGTGCTGCCTCAAGAGCCACTGAGAAAAAGAAGAGGGAGGGGAAATAAAAAAGCCCCTCACTCTGGTTTCAACCAGAGCACATCTAATATATATAACATATATAGTATGTTTATATATTTATATATTATAAATATGCTATGTTTATATATTTATATATTATAAATACATAATTATGTATTATATATATAGGAACCATTTAAAATTTTGTTAGAAAAAATTCCCAAACACCATATCGTACCATGATGACTCCTATTGCTGTTATGATCTACGCTAGAAACTTCTTGAAGTCAGAGACCCCATCTTATCCTTTCTTCGATCTCACAACACTGTGAAACCTCCCTTGACCTGTGAGCCAGCCTTCGGAAGAAGGAGCAGATGGAAGTCATCGCCCTGGGGATGCCCTGAGGTCCAGAACAGTGCTGTCTAAGCATCTCCCATGAACCCTGGCAACCTTGCTGTCTGTTTCTCACTAAAGGCAATTAAATTATTCACGGTACCTGCAGCCTTCTCACTGTTATCACAACTCATTGAGTTCTCTCCCAAGAGGGAAGTGATGTCTTCTCCAAATATTCTGAGGCAATTTTCAATAAGAAATTGTACAAGAGAAACCTGTAACACAAAAAGACAAAAATGGGGTGTTCTTTTCATATGGCATAGTTATAAATCACACTTTGTATATAGACCTTGGATCTAACAAATATGTGAAAGACTTCTGAGAAAAATTCAGGGTTGATAAAAATACATAGAAATCAGAGTTCTCCAAGAAATAACTTTTTAGAAAGAGTGATACTTTCCAGTGTACTTTGGGTACAGATTTTAAAATACTGCTCATCAGTGGGCTAAAGTTATAATTTGTGGCCTAGCTTAATAACTAATATTTTGATATCAATGATTACATCTTTAAAACTAGGATAATTTTCAAAGTAATCTACCTTATTAAATTTTACTAATTTATTTTTTATTTTTAAATTTTGTTTCCAGTTCTATTGAGCTTAACTGACATATAACATCTTATTAAAATTTATGAAGTATAGACAAAAACTTATGAAATCCATTTCTTAAATGAAGTATTTTAAAATTGGGAAACAGATTTTTGTGGGTTTTTTTTGTGAGGGAAAACCCATGCAGCTGGAGAGAAAACATGTCTGTCTGTTTAACAGCAGGCCCTCCTCATGCATTGCTTTGCCTTGTGCTGGCTCTGTGTGAGTTTGGGGAGGAGCTGTCATCTTATTAGGCATGTTGTGGTTCCATTAGGATGTTCTGGAAACTTCTACTAGTTTCCATGTGACGTAGCAGAGGTGAAATAGTAGCCAAGTATTTTTCTAAATGAGCCACAACTTGCAGAGGAAGGCCAATGTGTTTGGAGCCATGAGTGCTCATACTGCCCAAGCCACCTAGGACGTGCCAGTAATGACCAGAGGAGCTGGGTGTTGTCGCCATTGTGTAATGAGAAAACCATGGCTTTGCCCCAGGTTACAAGTCCCTCGAGGATTAGGCTGAGAGTTGAACCTTGACTTGTGAAACTCCAAAGCCCAGGTTCTTTTCTGTCATATCACGTGACTCTTCTCTCTCTTTTGTTTAGTCAGTCTAGTGTTTAGTCTCCTGGATGGGGAAGAAGTGACTCAACTACTCTGAGTTTCCAGCTTAACGACCCCCCTTTCCAGACCCCACCAGAGCAGGATAAAGAACTCTGCCATTCCAGGGGAGCCTGATGAAAATGTACACTTTACAAAGCTGATCCATCAGAGTTACTACAGCACATTTCCGGTTCAGAGTAGGGATTCTACCCCTCCCCCCGCCATGGGACAAAAATGAGAGCTCTCATTACCTTTCTTATGACGTTATCTTCCAATTCCAAGCTGCAGGAATTAGGTGGACAAAGAATGCTTGGGGCTATACACACTGATAAATTATAAGCTGTCATCTGATTGGATGAGGAATGTTGCTCAATGTTGTGTAACACTCCAAAAAGGTATCGCAAGAGAACAAAATTCGCTCTTGGCAGCTGGGCTAAAAGCCTAAGGTCAGAAAAATGCACTTTTAAGTAAGGCAAGTGATTCCACTTAGGAGGTTGGAAATACAGAGACAGGGAACAGGGTACGTCTTTGTAGGTCTGGTACACAACCCACTGTAGCAGAGTTCCAGGCATGCATGTATACAAAAATGTTTCCGTGAGTTCAGTTCCTGAACCAGATGAAAACTTCTCTGGTGAGTTAAATGTTTGACAAACTTAAGGTCATACCACTGGCAGTTGATGTTCTAGCATTTCTCTGAGACCAGTGGATTTCGTCTACCAGTCTCATATATTCAGAAGGTGTAAAATGGCCAAGGATCCCACATTAGTAAGATCAGGAGAAGAACAATAATAGCCCTAAGGCATGCCTCTATTCTGAAGCTGGCCTCCATGGGTGTGAAGAATTGAAACTCTTTGGCATTGGCCATTATTTTAGTGGACAAAGCTGCAAAATGTAAGCCAATATTTTCCTAATAGTATGTTGGCTGTATTTTTGAGATGTAAGCGGAGTAGAGTAATTATTGCATCATTACCTCTGGGCCGCAATTATTTTCTCCTCCTCGTTCCCTTGATCAATAACACCAAGCCATTTGTCATAGAGATCAGATAAAAATATACTTCCTTGGATATTTCGAAGAAAATCCTTATGGAGATAAAGATATATATATATATTATAGAAAATATATATTGGAAATATTACAGAGAAAATATTTAGTTAAAAAACTCAGTTCAGCCCCCACTTCCTTCACAGATATTCAAATGTGACCCACACGGAGCTCAGCTCTCACCCTCCATTGACTTGCACACGCAGAGGCAGGTGCTTGAATTTTCTCCAACTAAAACTTAGAAGCATAAAAGCAGAGCTTAGCCTGTGGTGGCAATGAAGATAAAGCTCCTTTCTATCATCTGCAACTTATTTTTTTGCAAACTACCACAAACTGACAGGGTCTAGCTATAGACCATCCTAAATCCTATTAGTTTCTTAGACAGAAATACACGTACGCATTTTGCTTGTTTTAGACTCAGTGCTAGCTCTTATTTCTAGCAAGAAAATGTCTGCAACAAAACACAAACAGGTGTGCGCTTGCACACATATTAGGAAAGAACTGGGTCTTCTGACTTGAGGTATGTGTGCTCCTTGGAAGAAAGCTACTCTCATAGTTGCTTCATTCTTCCTTTTCTTAACTGTATAAAAGTCGAGACTCTAATGGCAAACTCACTGTGGTCCTGAAGATATATTCATTTCTAGTTAAGGCCAATTCTCCAGCTAGTTTGACATGATATTATCAAGGCCAAGGTTGCAGAGTCTGATTCTCCACACCAAGATCAGCCAACTTTAGGAAGAGAAAACTTTAGAACTGTCTAAGAACTATACCCACAAGTGGTTACCCTCTTCCTAGTCGGTCCTTATAACATGGAAATAGGAAAGAACCTACTAACTCTTGCTAGAAAATCAATTCCATGTGTGCACCTTACAGAGGGCGACATCTTGCCATTCGTATACCTACTTTATCATCATTCTTCCCCTGTCTCTTGATGCCTGTATGTATATTACTAGTGTATATTACTACGGCCCCAGTGTAGTAGTGGTTAACTAAGTCATTTCTGGACTTTGCTACTTACCATATCATCGAACATTAGTGGGGGACAAGGAAAAACCCAAGTGTGGCCGAGAGTCTAAGATTGTAGTCATTGCTACATTAACGTAGTTTTGTTCAGAGCTGTTAACAAGGGCTAAGGTGGATGGATGAAATTCTTTGTTGTATTTCTCTGTTTCTTTCTCTGTTCCCCTTTTAGAAGTGTAACTGGATACCTGTGATTTAGCTGTATCATTTCAAAATTAATCTATGTTTTATGTAAATCTATTGACTTTTCAGAATTCCAAATTAATTTTGTCTGTTGCATCTACTCCAAAAGTTAGATTTATAAGAAGAGGCGAATGGTAGGTGCTGGTTACCATGTAGTTATAACCTTGGATGGTGGGCTAGACGTAACAAATATTAACAAAAGGATGCCAAGGATGGTAAAGGTGAAAGGCACCAACGGTGAAGTCATTCCTACACAACTTGTATAGTAAAAGGCATTAAGAAAGGGGAAGGAGTAATGGTTAAGAATGATTTGGTGGCCTCACTGAGCCTTTTTTGACTCATCATAAAGCAAATATTTGCTTACTATGGTAAACTTTAACTATTTTCAAATGTTTACTATGAATTTTCTTTCGGAAACTTTGCCTTCATTAGGAGGGTGGTGAGGATGTTTGCTTTGGTAAACATTGTGTATGTGTAAGTGTATATTTTGAAATTTATTATTATTACTAGTAGTCATATTGGTATTAGTATTTTGCATGGAGTCTTCAGGAGTGAAGGCGGGGAGGGTGGTGTGTGGTGAAAACCAAATATTTCTAACATATGGGGCCTTTTAAAAAGTCCTTAAAGTAGCTTCCTTAAATTTTGATTTTGTGAAGTGTTTTTCAGTTTGTCAGGTTCTTAATGTATTGTGCCTATTACGGTACTTGGGCAGTCATGATGAAGTACACCAATCACAGCTTCAGTTACTCATGTGTGGATAATGCTAGAACTTTCCGTACCTTTAAGACGGATGCTACCACAAGAACAGATTCACTGTCCAAGTTCACTTTGTCCCCAGAATTTAGTTTCTCCTTTAGGACTCTGCATGATTTCATATTGGCTGATTTTCTGAAGATGCCTTCTGTGAGTGGCCCTTTTTGATTGATAAAGCAAAGCATATCCTGTAGGAAGAAAAGTAAAGTATGTGGCATTTCATATCCACAAGCCCAGAGCACAAGCTTGCCTCCTTTTTGAAGGAGCGAGGGAATGTGATGGTATGTTTTAGAGCGGGAAGGACTAAAGTCAATTTAGGGTTCTTTTTTTCAGTGTCTCTATGTATTTTCTACCCAAAAATCCATTTTACAGTCATACACTGAAACATTTTAAACACTTTTTAAAATCAGATTTCCCTTTTCACTGAATTTACACTTTTAAATCAAACTTCTCTGTTCCAAGGCCTTTGTGGAATCACTGTTTCCTACTTCACCATTCTTTTCTCATTATTCCCTTACATAGATGCTCTTCCCCAAGTATGGAAATCTTTTTGCTATACTCATTTCCCATTTGTTTATTTCTCTTTAAGTGGCTGTATATTCCATTCCTACTTCCTCTATTTCCTTCTCTCTTTTAAAATCAGGCTCAAAAACTCTCTTCTCCTTCTCTGATTACATTCCCTTCGCATGACTCTTTCATTGTCTTTTGCTCAATCTCCATGTCCTCTCCCTGCAGTGTAGAAAGATAGTAAGGGCTGCAGTCAGGTAATGCCGGGGATCTGAAATCTATTATGCTACTTATCTGTTGTGTGACCTGGGGCACATACATACTGTACTGAGGCTTTTCTAATTCATTTGTGAAGAGCAGAGGATACAATCCTAGCTACCCCCTAAATTTGCTGTGATGCAAGGACTGGGGTAGTAAGTAGCATGGAACTAACGTGATAGATTTCTTCATATCTCGCAGAACATTCCCTACATCTAGTACAGTGCTTGCAGAGATACCAGATACTCAATAAATGTCAACACTGACAATTCAGTACACCAGTTTGAGACAACACAGGCCAAACTCTGTGGCTTTCGTTTGACATATTCCATTAGGATTAACGGATTCATATTTGCCAGAGGACGTCTTTATGCTTGTGTGAGATGTTTCCAGTTGTTAGACTGACTAGACTCAGCTGAAGGAGACTCGAGACTAATGTGAGTTCAGGAAGGCAACGAAGGGAGAATGGGAAGCTGCGGTGGGTGCTCAGAGACTCATACACAGAGTCCATTTTGACTAATCTGAACAGGCCTACATGGGTCTCGGTGGAAATAAGAAACGAGTGGAATGGAGAAGAATGTCTTTTCCTGTTGTATTTGCCTCATGACTCCGCAGTACCTAAATCGGATTCTGTTCTTTGAAATAATAGTAACAAAGCTTCTCAGCCAAAGTCAGGGGCTGTCCAATGATTTCTCCATTTGGGGATAGATTTGGGTGAGAACACTTGGCCTCTCAGAGTTTCTCCTCCTCAGGAGGGCCGTAGAAGACCAAAATGAGAAGACTTACCAGAATTGCAGAGGGCAAGTTGTCCTTGTCACACACATCCGTGAGGGAAACTCCGAAGAGCTGTCCTGGCTTTGCAGAAGGTGGCGCTGTGCACTGGTCGGCCTGGCAAGGGCTGGCGCTCCGCCAAAAGGCCCAGTTTCTGAAAGAACGCCTTTTAACTGTACTCTGGCCTGAGTCTAAGGAAGAAGTGAGATTAGTAGTAGTAATTTAATTCACTTAACCTTATTCTCACCCTTGCCATTTTAGAGTATGTTCACTGCAATGGTTAGAAGAGGGCAACGGAGTCATTGGTTGTATAAAATTCTCTATGTTCTGAAATTGGCTAATAGCATCCTCATGGTGAATGTGTTCTTCCCCAGATCCTGCAAACTGAGGGTTAAGCCTGGAGACTTGATCAGACTCAGGGTCAGTACTTCCAGTGCCGTCTACCACGCGTCGACCTGTATCATGAGGTACTCAACTTGTAGTTGTTTGCTTCCTATGGGTAAGTGTGATCAGTGGATTCATCTGGTGTCAGATCCGATTTTAAAGGCTTAAAAGATTTGGTATTCAAATCAAGCTGAGTTTGGTGATCATCTGCTTTCACAGTGAGTCCCCTCCCAGCCTTAGATTGCCTCTTTGGCTTTCTGAGTGCTCAACTTCCTACCATCAAAAGGATCTGCCTTTCATGACACCATCTGCATGACCCCACTTCTCAGCCAGCCTCTGGTGCCTGTGCCCTGGGCCGTGTCCGAGGGTGACTCTCTGCAGTCAGGGTCCTGGGAAGTAGTCATTACGTGCTGGCGATGTGGTAAGATTCCAGGTGGCTGTGTTTTCTTGTGATACCCCACTGAGCTACCCGGAGGCGATTTTTTTTTTTTTTTGTAAAATATGTTTGATATTTACTGAAAAGAGCCTAATCCACGATGAACTGCATACGATTCCTCACACACACTCAAACATACATGTATGTACACACATACAAGTACAAGGCTTGAAAGAAAACATACAAAAAGAAAAACAATGAGGGATTATGAATGCATTTATTTACCCCCAATTTCCAGAGATGATTTAGAATTACCCAACACTCCCTATCAAAAAAATGCAGAAGAAGAGCTTTACAAAGAACAGGTGATTGGCAGTGAAAAGCTGAGTTCAGGTTTCTACGGCTCAGCCAGGAGTGTTTCCCTTGTAAGATACCTTAACATTTGCCTAAATAATCTGCTTAAATAGCTGAATTCTTTAAAAGTCCACAGAGGAGCCAAGGTATAGAAGCATAAACAGATGAGCAACATTTCACCAAACACCCCTAGCCAACTGTCCACTTGGCTTTTCTGGGATGTTGTGAGTGCGTCACCATGTCCACTCATGTGGGTGGCAACACTCATGGCGCCTGATCAGAGAGACCAGGATCTAAGAACCAGAAGCATCCTGGTTCTGCCACTTAGTTAGACAGATTACTCAAAAATTTTTAAGCTTCGGTTTGCTCAACTTTAACATAAATACTGCTGCCTACAGCTCATTGAACTAAACATAATGTGCTACTCGGCACACGGCATGGCTCATGGCAGCCTTGGTAAAAGTAATTTCCTAGCTCAGGGGGCCTAAGGCAGTCTAGACGTCTCTTCCCCCCAAAGCAGACATCACTCCCATTCTCTATTTGATCTTGCAACCTCTAGAAGGTAGGCGATCATGAAGGCTTGCCACCACTTTGCTTAACTAAGGCCCTTTCTTCCTACCCTGAAATTGATACCCCTGCCGTTTTAAAGGGAGAGAAGGGAGACAGAAATACGTTCTTAAATCCAGGAGGAGATTCCTGCACATCAAGATGTGTGCTTTTGCTTCAGATACATGTTAATATATGAGTTGAGTAGTTGTAAGCAACCTGGGTTCCCTACTCTTACCCTAGTTTTATTATTTCTAGAACTACCCAAATACATACCATTATTCAGCTTTAATAAGAAGAATGCTCTTCAGAATATTGCATCCCTTGATAGAAAGCTATGTATCTAACTACTCTATGACTATATACAGAAAGCAAGCAGACATTGAGTCGTATACTTTCTCTCAAAGGTATTTTCAGGCTTCGCGGGATGTTTTGTAATGTACGTTATTTGGTGTTAGAGTTCATGGTGCCTCTGTGACTAATAAAAATGTATGCTATGGCCATGAAAAATGTGAATGATTAAACAAGCTTTCTTTATAGAAACCTATCCTTTCTTAAACAGTCCTGGCAAGATTTGGGTTAATGTTTCCTAATGCTCGAATTAGGGTATGAATATTGAAAAATTAAATTTTTGAAACTTTGTGCTCATAGAATAACAATCATAACAATAAAATACTTTCTATTTTGGGCCAAATATGAATACAGATTAATAACATTTTCATCAGAGAAAGAAATATTAGTGGGAAAATAATGGAACGTTAGGGGAAAAATAGCAAGGAGGACGATTAAAAAGCCCTGACCATAAACATTCTGTTTAGCTCCAGCCTTGGCCTAGCTCTGAAGCAGACATGGAAAATAGGGGCAGAATTGAGAGTTGAATTCTACCTGGAACCCCAAGGCCACTTCAGGCTTAGCCCAGAATAAATCCAGTTCAGTTCCTTAACTCTTTACTCCACTGAGTTCTTCCATTCCAGGTGTGTCTAAGCCATGCAGTCATTTGATCCCATCCTGTGATGGCCTGAGATACTAGACAAAACCCTGGATGGGGAACACCTGTTTTCAGGCCACAAAAAGCTTGTGCTCTAATAAGACATACAGATGTGTACACACATAATTCTATGTAGAAAGTGCTCTAGGGATACAGAGGAAGGAGTAATGGTCTACCTAGAAGAAAACAAACAACCTTCCTAGAGAGTGAGTTCGGTTTTGATTTCAGACCTTTGGGTTTCTCTAAGCTTGATTCTGTGTAGTTTTTGGGTTCTTGCCTATATTGTTCCTCCCCACCCCCCACAGAGAGAGTAAGCTCTGTGACATGAATTTGTGGTCAAGGGTGGAGACATGAGCCAAGAGAAGGCACCTGAAGAAAGGGAAGGGCTCACCTCTCCCTTGCTGGTTCTGGGTCAGGTGCCTGGGCTTCAAGATGAACTGGCCTTGCATCTCTGTGATGTCCTGCTCCAGAAGGGGGGACTCCTGGAGGGTGGAAGGAGAGATGGAGTCCTCCGGTGTCTGTGGCAGCAGTGTAGTAGATGGAAGATGGCTCATTTTAATTCCATAGGGATGTTCGTGTCCTATGTGGAAAAAAATAGATTCAGGCTGTCGGTGACGGCTGTCCTCAAACCCACCTTACCGTGGGTGCATGCATCACACTGGCGTATGCTGCTCTTCTCCTGGGGCTTCTGGATAAAAGAGGCTGTGCCTCCTGGGCGCGCATCATATGCATTCTCGTTGGGGACACCCTGCAAAAAGCAGGTGCCCAAGGAAAAGCTATTTTAAAAAGAAGAAACTTAAAGCATGTTACTTTGCTTGGAATACATAGATTCATCAGCGCCCTGCACAACACTGACTTTTGCTGTGTTTCCATCTGAGAATATTTAAGGCCTTCTAGTTTCTGCCTTGACACTAATGAGATCTATACATCTTGGCAAATTACTTGACCCCTCTGAGCCTTACATTCATCCTTTGAAATGCTTGCCCTCACACAAAGTTATAAGAATCGGAGTAAATATATTAATAAACATTGGGGGTTAATATTTTTTTTTTTTAAGATTTTATTTATTTATTTGACAGAGATAGAGACAGCCAGCGACAGAGGGAACACAAGCAGGGGGAGTGGGAGAGGAAGAAGCAGGCTCACAGCGGAGGAGCCTGACGTGGGGCCTGATCCCAGAACTCCGGGATCACGCCCTGAGCCGAAGGCAGACGCCCAACCGCTGTGCCACCCAGGCGCCCCGGGGGTTAATATTTTTTAAATAATTGGAATATATATTGAGAATTGCTATTCTCTCTCCCATAATGTCAGTTGAACAGATTTTTTTCTTTTTTTTATTTCCTTTTGTCAATTCTAGAGCCGGAGCTACTCAAGGGCAGTAGAATGGGTCGCCTTTATGCTTCCCTCCCACTGCTGCCCTTCCTCCAAGGGTGTCCTGCCAGGGGACCGTCCGAGGGAAGGCTGCACGGTGTTGGGAACCCAGAAGCAAAGTACAAGATGGTGTTGGCACAGTGGAAAACCGCACCCGGAGTCATCGAGAGTTACCTGCCAAGTGACTTGTTTTGCTCTTGTATGCTTTAAATTGTTTCCTCTCTGTAGAAGTCTCAAAGACCCTGTGCTATGATATGGATTTCATTTTTTAAGAATACACTGAAATTCTCTTTCTGTCATTTCTGATTTATTACCGAATGTGACTTGGGGAGCTTCTGCTCTTTTCATCTGTCCTAGATGCAGTGTCGGTGCTCTGTTCACAAGAATCACAGTCACTTCCCTCTTTTAAGGAAAAAGCAGCTTCTCCGACAGCTGCCCAGCCAAATCACCAAGATAACCAGGAGATAAACATGCATTTTGAGTGCTGCTAATGTATCATCATGAATGACGGGCCCTCCGCCGGATTCCTTGGAGCTGCCTTGGTGTGCGAAGCTGCTCAAAGTCTACGAAATTAGCACCTCCGTTGTTTTACCTACGTTAGTGCATTTTATTAAAATAACTATATTTAAGTACTTAACTTGTTTCTGTTTTATTGCTGACCGACTTTTACAAAGATGTCAACATTAATACAAAACATGAAATGGTGGGGGGGGATTTTGTCCACGGCTGTGCGCTTGGTGACTCTCTCTAGTCTAAGACTGGGAATATACATTTCATAGAAAGAAATTGGTTGTTTAGCTTTCCAGATCATTTGAAAATATTCTTTAGATAACTTGAGAAAGAGTCACAGCCTCACAGGATTATTTTCTTTTTCAGATTTTATTTATTTATTTGTCAGAGAGAGAGAGTGAACACAAGCAGGGGGAGCAGCAGGCCAAGGGAGAAGCAGGCTCCCCACTGAGCAAGAGCCTGACACGGGACTCCATCCCAGGACCCTGGGATCATGGCCTGAGCCAAAGGCAGACTCTTAACTCACTGAGCTACCCAGGTGTCCCGCCTCACAGGATTATTAAAAAGATAAAAAAATTGAATGTAAGAGGGAATGCTCTAAGATTTCTAGCAGAAATCACTGTGTCACCATTACCACGCATTACTATACTTCAAGGTCTGCTACAGAGCCTGTCCTCTTTCTCTTGGTTTTTAATCCCTCTATTTCTGGTAAACACTGAACAATTTTGCTAATCCAAAGATTTTTTTTTTAATAGGGAACTTGTGCCAATAACTATTTTAGGAGAGGTGTAATCTGTTTATCAATAGCCTTAAGCGCAATGATGGAAAAAGCCTGAGAAACAGCAAAGTGCAGGTTAGTTTAGTCAGTGAAGACTTGAGGAATTTAAATGTGATTATCTCATTTTCTTTATGATGCTGAGAAAACTTCTGGGCACAGTGCAGGTGTTAAATATATGCCTCTACCTGGACTCAGAGACATGACTGGATTTTAGAGGATTCTCACAAAATAGAGGCTACTTAGTAGTTAGGAACTAGAATTCAAGACAGGAATATGAAAAATATATGGGAAAAAGAAATTCCAATCCATTTTGCTTTCACACCTAAGTGGGTAAATAAGTAAGTAAATAATAAATAAACAAAAAATTTTGGGGATAGCTCTGTTAGGTAAAAAGAAGTAGAAAAGAAAAAAATTTACATTTCTCTCCCTAACTAGGCCATAAGCTGCTGAACGAAGAGATGTCATCAGTGCCTGGGGAAAAGTAAGTACCTGGTAATTATTTAATAAATGTGTGAGTGAATATTGCGTGTGATTTTCACTTTTAAGGGTATTTAAGCTGAAGACAGAACAACCATTACTCTGAGATGCAGAGTTACAATTTTGAACCTAATCAGTCCCATTTTAGAGTTTTCCTGACACTTACCAATGAGCGGGCATGGGGCCGTTTCCTTGCCAGAACTCACCCACAGCTGGTGGTCTTTCTCGGAGCCCTTGGAAACAAAAAGAACTATGCATCATAACGAATCTTTCACAGTACTTGAAGAACACATATCCTTAGCATATCTATGTTTCCAGAAGGAAGGAATTGGGGCCAGCATAAGTGCTGTTTGGTCCATGGAGGTAGCTACAGTACAATCAGCCCCTCATTGTGCGGGTGGCCCATGGCATAAGAAATCACAGTTGTGCCTCTTCACTAAGGAGGAAAGGTCTAATCTCAGAGTCCTGCCTTCCGTTGTCTCTAGACTCCTTGGATAATGTTGGCTTTTGCCACCAAATGTCCCTGCCCAGACGTGTTTATTCTCCAGAGAGCCATATACCCTGGTATGACCATTCTTGAGCAAAGTAACTCGAAAGGCATCAATAGGTCAGCAGCCCTGAGCGAAAGGAGACAAATGCCCAAGAGGCCTCGAGGAGATAGTGGACTGAAGTCAGCCACTGGCTTTGGTGCAGGCTAGCCCCACTTCAGGGAAAGAAAGGACAAGGACTGTAACCTAGACCACAGGTCAGATGCAGAAAACAATTACTCCCAGCAGAATTACTGCTCAGTAAAACTGGAAATCCCACTTGAAACAAACAAGTCTAAATTATAAAGATTGCTGAACTATTTGAGTCTTCCAGGAGACTAAAGCAAAAATGTGTGAAATGGAGTTGTTGGTGATAGGTACTATGCTTGCCCTTGACTCCTGATTAAAAGTCATGGTCTTGCCCTTATGAAGGAAGGTCATAGGTATGGACACAGACACACACACAGCTAAATCTTATGCTCAAAATTGTATTGCAAATAAGAAGGGAGAGCTAATAAGGTAGGGTAGGGTTTGGAAATGCTATGCTGGAATCCCTTAAATCAGGCATATGTAAAGCCAAATAATCCCAATTCTTCATTAAAATACAAATTCTTTGTCTAGTGAGATTGATCACTTTATGCAAAGGAAAATCACAAACATGAAATAAAATGAACTATATCATTTATCAATCTCCCCAACTTCATCCCTAAAACCACTCACTCTCTTTCCAAGATTTAATTCTTATTTAGGGTGTATATATCATACAGGTTAGAAATCAACGTAGAGATGTGCTTTACTCAGTACATATAAATTCAATTTTTTTCAGATGTATTATTAAGTTTTGTTTGTACAGAAATCATTAATTTCTGATGCCAAATTCTGGTTGCTTTGAATTTTTAAGGGGCTTTATTATACCATTGGGTCAGATAGAATTTAAATACGAATCTTGTAATTATGTCATGCCATAATAGCACGACATTTTCGCATTTACAGAGGATTTTATATAAGAAGTTGTGCTTTACAAGTGCTCCCTTCAGTTCTGTCCATCTGACTAACACTCTCTCTTTTCCCATAGAAAACCTCATCCTCAAATATACCCATCTCTTTCACCAAAAAAAAAAAAAAAAAAAATCAACTCACACCAGCACCATCAAAGCATAAAGGAACAGACAGTTAAAACCAAAACAAGAGGAAAGTGATATGTACGCAAGTGCCCCCAGAGCCATGGTCTTATTCAGAGCTTGTCTTCTATAGCAGCTCATAGGGGTGTGAGCCACCTCGTGCCAAGGACCCGCATCAGGAGGAGGTAGCTTCCAGCCATGTGGTCTTCATGTCAAAATGGACAACAAAACATGTAATTTAGGATTCATCAAACTGGGACTGAGCCCTTGGGTGATAACCGGGATACATAGGGATGGGGGGGAATCCGGAATGAAGACAAAGAAAGAAGAGTCCAATAGAGGAGGAAGTATTTAGAAACTTAGAAATATTTTAATGTCTGTGTATAAAATATATACAATAAACTGCATGTTGTTATTAGCACTCTAAAATTATAGCCCAATTTTATGCTTTGATTTTGAATTTGCAGAAAATTTAAAATGGGAATACAAGAATAGCAACCATGTATAGGCTAATAATATAGCTTTGCTGCCTTCAATTTCTAAATTTGGGGAGACAAAATATGACTATGATATCTATAATAATATCAGCTGTCTTATAATGGGAGGTGCAGAACACACACACACACACACAAATCTCAAAAGTCAAAGTTGGTTTTTAAACTAAAAATAGCCTGCAGGCAACTTACAGTTATTCCTAGCATTGGTAGTGACATGTTGATAATGTCATTTGCTGTGTCTGAATTTGTTACTGTTACAGTTATAGACTGTAAAAAAGAAACAAGAAAAATTGCTATAAATTTTTTAAAATTTAAAGCAGATGACCAAATAATTACTGCCAAATTATTATCCATACTCTAAAGGCAAAGCTTGTTTTCAGATAATGACAAAGTAAAACATACGTAGAGCACACACCTTTAATTACAGTTTCATTTCTTTACATAACATGAAGCTAGTAGGAAACATTTCAGTAAAACATATTTCCCTTCGAGGATTTGTGGCACACAAAATATAGCAACTTAAGCAAGAAAGAGAAAAACAGAGTTCCAAGAGGGGACATGGGCTGACCCTCAGCTCCATAAGGCTATTTCCAAAATGGAGGGGGGAGACAGTTTAAAAAGGAGGAGCTAGATACTTTTCTCTCTCCCTGAATTGTGTTTTTACCATATGGCTTTATTTCTTTGCAATTATGTACTCAGTTTCAGCAAAATCAGAACAGGAACTGGCTATGAAAGACATTTTTTAAAAACTACTATTTACTCAGTACTTTCTTTGTCGAAATCTGTTGAGACAAATAAAACCAATGAGTCTAGGAAATGAGATTGAAAAGTTTAGAAGTTTATGTTCGGTTCGCAACTCAGTGGTTACTTATAACAGCCCTCTATCACACCTTGCGTTGACAAACTGCTCCATACAACTAGGAAAACGGTTTACGGAAAATTCTCTGAAAGCGATTAATAGGAATCTGAGATGATATCTATAAAGCTATCTGAATTCCAAAAGACATTTTAAAATAAGACAATATGTAACCAAGAACATTTACTATGCGTACAGTTTTTTTTTAAAGATTTTATTTATTTATTTGACAGAGAGAGAGAGACAGCCAGTGAGACAGGGAACACAAGCAGGGGGAGTGGGAGAGGAAGAAGCAGGCTCCCAGCAGAGGAGCCTGATGTGGGGCTCGATCCCAGAACGCTGGGATCACGCCCTGAGCCGAAGGCAGACGCCTAATGACTGAGCCACCCAGGCGCCCCTATGTGTAGTTTTTATACCATTATTAGGCAAGGAGACCTGTGTCCTTTGTGCATAAAGAAGACAAACAGCACAAGTGGACACTCACAGGCCTTAAAAATATTAAAAACAAAGTTAAAAGAAACCCTTTCATAATTCATTACTTGTCCTTTCATTATATTTTTCTTCTTGTGAATTGAATTCAATTGCTTGATATGACAGATGGCCTGAAAGTTGTTTGATAACGGACTTTTATAAACAAAAGTGTTCATTGATTTCAAACTATTTGTAGCTCTAAGGATTATAAAAAAGTGTTCAGAACCCAGCAATAGGACTCAGAGCACCCAAATTCAAGGATGTCCTATGTTAAACTGTCTAGGAGGGGCTTCCTATGTTAAATTGTCTAGGAGGATTCAAGACTGGGTCTTAGCTTGAAATTTAGAAGTAATGGCTCTGCTCTTTTTTTAGGATGTTTGAAGGTCTTTCAATAAAACTTAAAAACTCTCCTATGAAATCTTTTTAAAGTTAAAAAAAAACTCTTTTGAAATACTAATCATCATGCCTTAATTCATCTGGTCTGCAAGATAATGGTTTACATGGCATAAGGAACATATTATATTCAAAACAGTAATTCCAGGGATGTATGTATATTTTCCTGCATGTTGTAGGTTCTCAAAAACAGACAAATTCCAGTAGATAAGGCTCTTTGTAAATAAATAACTTTAGAAAAATAAACTATTTTTTGAAATAATTTAAAAGAAAAAGAAACATGACTTTCTTTTTTCATATGAGTCAAAATGTTACTACTTAATATATGAAGAACCAGGAAAATGTGATCAGTTCTCAGGAGCTGAAGCCAACCCTGAGACGTTCAGACTGTTAGCCATTACCGTGACGCTCAGTGATACAGAGCAAAGTATGCCCACAATAAACAAAAATAGACGCATCTTAGCATAGAAATTGCAAATATTTAAAAATAGAAAATTTTAATCTGAAACATATCTTAAAGAATTTACTGACTAGGCTACATTTATTAATGGAGATGACAAAAAGAAGTCAGTAATTTGAAAAGAGGTAACAGAAATCATCCTGTCTGGAGAAGAATAGAGGAAAAAAAGATGGAAAAAAATTAACAGAGCCTGAAGGATCTGTGAACAATATGAAAGGGTCTAATATGCATATAATTGGACTCTTCAGGAGGAGATAAGAGAGAAAATGGGTTAGAAAATATTTGAGGTAATAATGATTAAAATTTCCCACATTTGGTGAAGACATAAATTGTAAATTCAAGAAGTTCAGAACATGCCAAATAGGACAGATTCAAAGAAAACCCTGCTTTGATACTTCATAGCCACACTGCTAAAAACCAAAAATAAAGAGAAACTCTTGAAAGCAGCTAGAGAAAAATGAGAAATCACCTACCGAGGATTAATGTTTGAATGATCACAGACGTCTCATCAAAAAGCATAAAGACCAAAAGACAGTGGAACATCTTTAAAGGGCTGAAAGGAAAAAGTTTGCGAACAAAATTCTACATCCCCAAAAATATCTTTCAAGAGTGAGTGTGAAATAAAGCCATATTCAGATAAACGAAATTAAGAAAATCTGTTTGCACCAGATCTGCACAAGAAATGCTACGGATCATCTCGCTCGGATGAAAAGTGTTAGAGGGAAACTTGGATCTTAGGAATGAGTGAAGAACATTAGAAATGTTTATTTTGTGTAAATTATACACGAATAAAGTTGATTTTTAAAAATTTCAAAGTAATTTTCTATGGAAAATTCTGAGTGTAACCCACTGGCACAATTGAAATCAAAGCGGGCAGAGACAAGCGTGCTCTGCTGCTAGAGAACTCTCTGGCCTCCTCCACGCAGTGCATCTACCTGGCACTGAGAAACCAATCAAAATATTTGCAGGGCTTTTGCTTCGGCCAGGAATAACTACCTCTTTCTCCACCTTCAAATACTATTTTGGGTGATCTAGAGCTCCTGTAAAGTATAACAGGAAAAAAAAAATGTCATTTAAAGGTACCCAGAGTATCTTGTTCATCATTGCAAATGTCTTGGCCACTGCACTACAAGTTCAGAAATCAGATTTTACACAAATAACAGGGACAATTGGTTTGATTTTTTCCCCCCAATAACACAAAGAAAATGAGATAGAAATGTGCTGCTCTCTTAAAAGTGTCATCCCTCTGAGCTCAATTCAACCCTGAGATTCCTTGGAAAAAAAGACCTTTCAAAACTCCTGTGCAGTTGACATAACTACTAGGTGAAATGCATGACCCTTGAGTAGATCCCGTACTGAAAGGAGACATTATTGAGGCCAACCGACAAAATGGGAACATGGATGACAGAGTAAAGTATTATACTGATGTTAAATTTACTAACGGTGATAACTGTATGGTGGTGATAGAAGAGAATATCTTTATTCTTGGGAATTACTTAGGTTTAAGGATAAAGGGCCAAGGCATTTGTATGACCCTCAAAAATAAGGATACACACACCCATAATAGAGACAGAGAAAGAAAATAAATGATAAAGCAAATGGAGTAAAATGTTACTAATCGGTGAATCTAGGTAAAGGGTGCATGGGGTGTTTTTGGTATTATTTTTATATTTACAACTTTTCTGTGAGTTTACAGTTATACCAAATAAAACATCATGGGGGAGGGGGAAGAACTGTGGAAACAATACAAACCATTCTGTACGGAAGTAGTGGCCGTTGGAAAAAATGTTTAATTCTAATGGGAAATACCTGCATGTGAAAATCACTTCATTACAAGCCAGTAGAATTGCTATCAGAAGGATCCAGAGAAATATTATGGACATTTAACATGCAATACTCTTTCCATGCTTAAGTACTGTAGCATGGATTCCTCTCGCTTCATGTTACCTAGGATTCAATTTTACGTATACAAAGACATACATGTAGACGGGGAAAATACATTTTCCCCCATGGTGCTTTTCTAAATCCTTTATCTCCTCTTATCATTGCTCTCTCCGTCCCACCTCCCCATCTCTCCTACCCTCCTTCCCTCCCTCCCTCTCTGTCTCCACCTCCATCTTCATCTCTTTCATTGTATCTGAATCCAGAACATGGAATTTAATATTTGGTCTTAAAACACTTACAGAGGCACAGTTCTTGATGTCCTCAGTGAAGATTCTGAGAGGAATGCTTTTTGGCTGGTCCTTCTCTTTAGCTAGCTTGATGTACCTAGTCAAATTCAATAATAACCCAAAACAGAGTAGGATGAATTAGCTATTAGCTTACTTTCAAATCGATCTATGTGGCTAAAATTTTCAACATACTTTGTTATTTTTAAATGCATATAAATAAACTCAGCAAAATCAAATTATGGGTTGGAAGAAAACATGCAAAACTATTTCAGGAAAATAAGACATGACTCAGAAAACAACAGGTCGCTCTTGTCACGGGAGATCTGAGTGGCAGATCCAGTCATCCAAGCTTTCCCACCCAGACTGGAGGCCCAGCACCTTCAAGGGTAGGAATGAGCAGTTGCTCAGAGCATCACTCCGGAGAGTAAACTGCACTTAAGAAAACTTAATGTATGTTTTGAGAATAATGTTAGCTCCAATTATTAGGTCGGAGGGAAGGGGAAGATGAGAGTGAGGACCAGAATTTCATCAAAAATAAGCAATATATGCATGTAAATGAGAGCAGATTATTTGCAGTAGCAGCCAGGGTGCATCTAAATCAGAAATTACTTGAGGATGGTCTAACAATTTCTACTAAGGAGAGGGGACATGGTGTGGGGGCACTGCTTTGAAGAGATTTATTCTTTTATCATGAGTTAAAGATTTATATTATGTATACTGACAAAATACCTTTGAAGGAAAGAACGCCATTTTTCCTTTAGTTCTGAAGAACTGCAATTTAAAAAAATGGGAAGAAAAAGTTAAGATACATACAATACTTATACTAACAAAATAAGATCACCAGTCCAGAAAAATAATCAGCAGCCAGTTGTTAAGGATGTGTTAAATCGTACTCTCCTCCTAGTTGGGCTTTTGAGGAACCCCACTCTTTTATCAGCGGTAGTAAAGCAATGGGAAGTAGATTGTAAAGTAGAAGAAAAGTTGCTTTCAAATCTGAACACTTAATTGTAACTGTGGGATGCAAGCTACGTGATCACGGGCACGTTGCTTAACCACTCTGCTCTTCAGTTTCCAGAACTGGAAAAGGGTTAATTACACCCCGGAGTGTTCCTGCAGCTACAAGTGGTATTCAGATATAAAGAACATTATTATTCAAATTAAATCATACTTAAGATATTTGGCATTTGGATGGAACTCTCTTGGCCCAGACACAAGAATATCTTTTTAGGAAAAAAACACCTGTAATATTGTTATTATATTACACATAAATATTATTATTTATACACATAGCCGATTGTAATAGGTTAAACCAGTTCCTAGAAAACTTATTCATTACTGTGATCCCCTGAGCAAGATCAATCCAGCTAGTGCTAAATCACCAAAGATTAGCATTTTCTCTGCTAAAGTTTTCACAGCATTTAATATCCAAAGTTGTGAATGTTTTAGGGCCCATTCAGACATGGCCTTATCACTTACTAGCATTTTTTTAATTGTGGTAAATTACACAAAATAAAATTGACCATTAGTGACCTTTAGTACATTCACAGTTTTGTGCAACCATGGTGACTGTCTAGTTCTGGAACGTTTTTATCAAACAAAAGCAGGCTGTGTCCATGAAGCGGTCACTCTCCCCTGCCCCCCACCCCGGCCCTAGCTGCTGTACCACATTTCGTGTATTTGTGCACTTGGGTTGTTTCCTTTTTGTTTTTTTTTGACTACTGTCGACAACGCTGCTGTGAACATTTGTGTATCAATTTTTGTGTGGACGTATGTTTTCATTTCTCTTGGGTGTATATCTGGAGGCGGCATTGCTGGGTCATATGATAATTCTGTAACTTACTGACAAACCATCAAACTGTCCACAGTGGCTGCCACATTTTATAGTCCTCCCGGCAACACTGCTCCCCACCCCCTGCATCACCGTTTCAAGACCTGTCCCATCAGGAAAATGGAACGCCCATTTAGCGTCCCAGCCTGCCGGTGTGCGTGCACGCAGCTTCTAGTCAGCCGTGCCAATCTGCAGAACAGTAATCATAACAAATAACAAAAGCACTAGGTGCCGGGCGTTGCTAGAAATGCCTTCTATATGTTTACACAGCTTTTTGACTAATACAACATGCATAAACCTGGCTTCCACATTTTCCTCCTTGTTAGGGAAAAGAGTTTCTTGGAAACCCCCCTATCAAAGACTTCATATATTCGCAGTTCCAACTGTTTCCTTCCATTTGCAACGTGGAGAAGACAGTAAGCAAGAGGAACTGAGAATCTTTTACAGAGATACGTCCTGGAAAAGAAGACGTGCAGAGAGCATACAAATACATACTTCTTCCCAATAGACTTTGAAAATTTTTCATTAAGTCAACAGCTGCATTATAGGGTTTAGCGTTTTCGTCGCCTTACCTTTATGATGATGTGCGAGATTTTGGTGGAGTGGGGTAAGAAGAAAGAAGGGTGCTCAGTGCATGGGATGGACACTCATTGTGCAAAACAAGAACGAGACTTAGGGTGTGGTTGTTTCACACAGCAGATGTAAGTGTTGCACGACCCCTGTAAACCCAGGAGCCCATCCTCATGTCAGCCTCAGGATGTGTCTTGCACAACTAACCCCTACTCGATGGAACCATACTTCTGTTTTAGATGGTCGCCTCTGTAGAGACACCAACTAAGATAATCTGTACACAGCAATCCAGGCAACCTAGTATTCAGTGACATCATTGATCAATTTGTATAATTACACACTATTTTTAAAGGAATGAGCTTGGGAGTATAAAAGCACTTTTTCAAATTTAATGGAACTCTTTAATAGTCCTTGCTCAAGAAAAATACGCCAGTGATTTTAAAACACAGATACCTCCTGGGAATTAGGGGGCAGGATACTGGAGAGGAAACCTAGAACCCCGCCGTCTGGACTCCTTCCACATACCTAGGACACCCAACTCCTCGAGCGGCTCCTAGGGGCCGTGTGAAAACCCGCTGGTCAAAACCAAAGGCAATTACTCGATAGTCCCCACTCTTGGTTATCTACTTGCTCATATCCGTACGTACCTTTTTGAGGAAAGCATAAGGCAAACAAGTGTCATTACAGGAGGTCAAAAAGTGAGTCACCGGCTTGATGTGCAATCAGATTAAAATGTTCTCCTTTTCAACCCATGTAAATACAAGACCAAGCTGCCGGTCTTACCTGAAGGTGGCCACAAAGTTCACCGTGGGCCAGCCCACGACAAAGGACCTCCCGGCGCGGATGTTGGCATCCCCCACTTTGTCCATACAGTTAGCAGTCCACATGGTGTTCAGTGGTATTTTATTTTTTATCTTAAAATTTTTTTTGTACCTAGAAAGATACCCAAACAAGACTTCTGTTAGTTTGTTTCATAAATGTTATGGGAGCGGCTGTGCTCATAAGACAGCAGTTCTCACTGCTCCAGGGCAAAGCATGCCTCCCTCGTCTCTATTACCCTCTGTGCACAGCACAGCAAATGGTGACATGGGCCTTTACAAAGTGTGTGCTGAGCAAAGTCTGGCCTAGGAAGGCCTGAAAATCCTCGAATGGCAGCAAGTAGCCATTTTTCTGGATGTTGAGTGTTGAGTATAGACTACATATTTTAGAGCTTTTTAAGGAAACCACTAATTCATTTATTATTGTTAGTTTGTAACTTATTACATAAAATTTTTATGATTATAGTTTATTATTTGTTTATGACTTGCTTACTTCAAAAAGTATTTGAGGGGCAGAACAAAGGTACCTGATACACAATTTATAAAAATAGTTATACAATTTTTTTTCTTAAGAGAGACAACCCAGGGGTGCCTGGGTAGCTCAGTCAGCTAAGTGTCCAACTCTTGGTTTCGGCTCAGATGGTGATCTCAGGGTCATGGAATCCAGCCCTGTGGAAGGCTCCCCACGCAGTGGGGAGTCTGCTTCCCCTCTCCCTCAGCCCCTCCTCCTGCTCATGCTCACTCTGTCTAAAATAAATAAATAAATCTTTTTAAAAAGAGAGAGAGAAAGAGAGACAAACCAAAAACAAAAAATAAATTTGGATCAGAAAGATTTAAAAGTTACTTTCAACCTTATTTAAAAAAATATATATTTTCTAGCCTTTAAAGCATGGACTATTTTCAATTTCCCTTCTTAAAATTTTGTCCATACCATTTTCCCTTAGATTCTGGCTAAAACTGAAAAACAGCCTACAGATTGAGCCCAGTTTAAAAATCATCAATCCATCCATCAATCAATCCCAGATCAGTGGTCAGGAGGTCTTCTATGTGAGTGAAGGATACTTCCCATTTCTCTGGGGAGTCAGAAGGTGATCAACTTTGTCAGTTCTGAAATTGCTTTTTGATAATTTCTACCTAATCTTCTTTAACCTCTAACATGAAAACCACCATATGGATTAATTTGTTAATTCACAACTTAAACTCTCAGGTGGGCTTGAGATTTACACAGTTACAAGCCCTGTGAGGGATGCCTAGGGGACTTGGACGCACCACTCCGGGACTCCTTACTATTCAGAAACACATGTGGAAACACTAAACTAAAATGAGATCAAAGATACCTCACGTGCACAAATCCCTGTGAACCCGCCGATTCATGGAACAATTAAAGCTGAAACTCTCCAATGGGATTTATGAAATAAAAATATTTTGCCAGAAGCCCACTTGAAGGATAATCTAGATTCAAAGCTTAGGACACAATGAATATAAATTATCAGATAAAATCAGATTATCAGATAAAATCATTATCAGATATCAGATCTCTGATTATCAGATAAAATCATTTTTCTAGATAGTAACTCAGCAGGCATTGTCAGGCTAAAAATATATGACCAATGGGAAAGATAGATATATACCTGTTTGTTTTTATAATTTTTTTTTCTGATGTAGGTATCTGTGTATATACAGACACCTAAGGTGTTGTGTGGAAACTTCCAAATACATTGACCTGGAAAGAGCCATTTCAATAATTCTCCCCTTAGGTCAAGAAAGCGCCAAGAGTATCTACTCCAAACCAAGGAGTTATCCCAAAGCTCAGAGCATGGTTTCCACCCTCCTAATACATTTGGGGCACTTACCATACGCCAAGCACCGTTCTAAAGATTTTATAAATATAAATATAAAAAATTTAATCCTCAAACAACTACACTAGGTGGTCTCTATTAGCTCCATTTTACAAATAAGGAAACTCACAGAAAGGTTAAATAAATTGCCAAAAGAGACAGGGTTTGAACACGAACAGCCTAACTCATGAGACCATGTTTGTAACCACTTGGCCTCTGTGGGTGCTGACCTATTGTTCCATAAAGTACCCTTCTCATCTTACCTACCCTCAATTTCACTCAGTCCTGAGCCATCAGACTTTCTCATGGGATTTATCTGGGGGAGTGAGAGAAAAACCTCAAGACATTATATTAATAAAGCTAGTTGCTAGCTTGGAAATATTTAAAATGTATTACAGCAAAGCTTTATACATCAATGGATTCTTCTAGGGTCTTACTGTGTGTTTCTTCACTCTCAATCACTGACCCAACTGGATTATCTCAGTAGAAATCAGAAAGTACTAATCTAATGTAAACTGACTCAAGGAGAAGGAAGAGGAGGAGAACCGCAGTTTTTACTTCTAAAAACAGTCCTTTATTATATTTGTATTAACATGATGGCTATCCCTCTTGCTTTCTGCTACCACAACCTTTATACCAGAAGGTAAGCCCCAGCGAACTGTGGAAATTTATAGGATTGTAGCGAGATTTTCCCTTTTCTGAGATAGAGGTATTCTCTTGCAGATGTTGGGAGTACGAGTCATGGTACATTCTGTAAAGAACTCTTTGTAATTTCACTGATAATGAGTTAATAGTCATCTTCATCTTTTGACCTAAATAAAATTCATTTTTTGTTTCATTTTTACATTCTTTAATAACTAAATATGAGGAATGTGATGTCTAAAGAACTAAGTTCAGTCCCTTCCTTTTTGTAAATTCTTCATGGGCCTCTACTAGTACTAATATCTTAATATTCATCAAACAGATACTGTTCTTAAAAATGAAGTAATAATTTTATTTGAAAAATAATTTATTTAGTATTCTAATGAATATCAAAAGTGATTAGGAAGGTTCCATCTGACCTTAATTCTTGAGAAATTTCTAAAGTCATATAAAAAAATGAAAAAAACCCCCCAACAATTTTCACTATCATTAACATCTTGTACAACTACAGAAATATAATTTCTTTGTGAAGAAACAAACTTTCAAATTCCCTTTATTATTACACACAAACTAAAATTCATTAATTTTGACTGAACAAATAGGTAGCAATTAGTCAACTATTTCTCCAATTTGTGTTAATTTCTGTAGCGTCAACCTAAAGATGAGAGTTTCCAGCTGATGCCTGCAGGTGAGCTGAGGTAAAATGGAACCTGGGTCACCCCACCCCCTTCTTATGGCTAAACTGGAAAAACTAGGCACTAAATTCAGATTATTAATCTGAACAGATTGATTCAGGGCATAACACAATCCTCCGTCTAAGAGCAAGGCATGACAGGGATGAAATAAGTTTGTTATTGCAGGGGCTATTTCTTTTTAGTTGTTTCCTTCTAGAAAAAAAAAAGTATAAATTTTTTCATATTAACAGTGATCATAAATATATCCAAATATTTACTATGGAAATGATCTCATAGTTGTTTTCTAAAAATTATGGCAAAAATTTGTACATGGTGGCAGCATGAAGTACTGCTCGTTACTGCGATGGACAGAATTGTGTCCCTGCCCCCACTTCTCGCCCACATTCTTACCGTAAAGCCTTCTCTCCAATATGACCGTGTTTGGAGAGAGAGATTTTAAGAGGTAACTAGGCATAAATGGGGTCATCAAGGTAAAGTTCTAATCCAGTAGGATTGGTGCCCTTGTAAGAAGAGGGAGAGAGAGCTCTGGGGGTGTGCGTACACGCAGGCACTGAGGAAACGCCACGGGGCACATGGCGAGAGGGCGGCCATCTGCAAGCAGAAAGAGCTCTGAATGTGTCCTGAACTCGGACTTCCGAAAATCTGTTCTTCTCTCTGTATCAAGGGCCTTGGTTTTATAAACCAAATTCAAGTGCCTGAGATCACTTACATTTTCTAATATTCCCAATAGTTGTAAAAAGTATATAAGATAATCTTTCAGGAGCTGAGTCTCTTAAAGAGAACATTATTAAATACATTGATATAGATTTTGTCACATCATAAAAACCTTGAGTAGACACAAAGACCTATCTCAAAAGCAATATGTGAAGATGAAAAATGTTGCACTTCTTTTGTAATAGGGAACCAATCAAAATAAAAAATTCAGCTCTTAAAAGGATGTAGTTCTCTAGTGGAGAAAGAACACTGTCTTTAAATAAAATCTTTTCATCAGAACATGGTAGGCTCTGTAAAACCCGCCGAGAGGTAAGCAGGATCCAGGACAATAAATGGCTCTAGTAAGAAAAGAAAGGTCTTCTCCTCTCCCTAAATACTATAATAATTACAAAGATGAAAAATAAGGGAAGGAGAACATGGTCCCCTTATAAATCGAATGTGAGTGGTCTGCAAGGTCCTAAGGAGCAGGAAAGGAGTTTGCTATTTGTTAGCTTGTTTCTTGGGCTGAACATGGAAGAATACAGCATGGTGTGGCGGGAAGAGCGTGGCCTTGGGATGAAGGCAGGCCTGGCTGGGGTCTCTCCCACCATTTCCCTGTGGATGAGAGGCCCGTTCCTGAGACTTCCTGCGTTCCCATTTTCATTTCTGCAGCCGGTGGGTAATAACAATACCCTTAGAGGGCTGTGGGGAAATTACGCGAGGCATCTGTGATCTCCCCGTGGGATCCCCAGGGTGCATCCCACACATCTGAGTCTGTTATACTCACCTTCGTTAAATAAAGAGAATGGTAACTAGTCTACAATTTTAAAAATAACGACTTGACCCTCTATCAGGAGGAGCAGAGTGCTTCATCTGGACCTCCTGCCAGGACCTGGACAGTCTTTTTCTCTCCGTCCTCCTCACGACATCACCACCTCCAAGGCTACATCTGGAGGCAATTTCATTCATCGCAAATATATTTTACTATTTCTATTTTTGCCTCTGATTTTTTTTTTTCTTTTTGGATGGCTACACTTCCTTCATGTTTCAGTTCGCTAAGCTTTCTGATCTATTTCTTACCAGATACCAAGCAGATTGGAGTTAGTTGTTTACTCAGCATAAAGGAAAGGTTGATTTCAATGACGAAAGAGAACCTAGATGTTCACGGAATATTCTATGAAATTCAGGAAAAAAGAGAATAGAAACAGCAGCACCACACGTTTTCTAGTGACTAAAAAGCTTCTTGATATTTGGTTTATTGGAATATTCTTCATCTTTCGTGATGCTTTGTGAATAATGAAAACAGAGATGGAGGAAGTAAACAGATGACCCTCCATCCACCTGCTTTCAGACATGTACTGAGCAACCATCAGGTTCTAGGCTGGGTATTAGTTGCATTTGTGTTCAGGGTTGAGAGGAAAATGCACACAGTTGGGTCTGTCTCCAGCACATACGCTGCCTCCTTCCTTTTTACTGCACTCCCACGCTGGAGCCCTTGAGAGCATCCATCAAGACCACCGCCTCCCCTAACCAGTGTCTCTGCTCCCACTCTTGCTTACGCATCCATCCATTATCTACCACCAGTCAGAAAAATTTGGTAGAGATATAAATCAGATTTGGTCAGTCCCCTAGCTAAAAATCCTTTGGCAAAATATTTCCTGTGAAGACCCTATGTGACTGGGGCCCTGAGCACAGCATCACATCTGATCGCCTGCCCCACGCTTTTGGCTCCGGTCAAATCAGTCTTCCTCGAGCCCCTTCCTCCGAGGGGTCAGGTTGTGCCCATGTAGCGTACCAGTCCCTCAGCCTAGAAGGTTCAGGCACCTTGCCTAGGAACATGGCTGCTTCTCCTCCCATAGATGCAGTTTCAGTGCTGCCACCTCAGAGAGGCCCTCCTCGACTACCCCTCTCTAATACGTTCCCATCTTCTCCACACACCCCATCTACCTTCTATCAGAAGCACTAATCTCAGTCCATAATTCCCCCTCTTATTTTTATCATTTGTCTGTAAGTCCCAGGCAAGGGAGACACTGCCTGTCACATTGCCAATTATATTCTCTGCAGGGGGTGGAGGCCATGGCACAAAACAAGACCTCCACAAGCACCTGCTGGATGAAGGAAGGATCAAAACACTGGCAAAAAGAAAAAAAGTGTCCGTCTTCTTATGGGAAGGGTTAATGGCAACGTAATTTCGTGACCATGACGAGAGCACGTACACATACTTGGTATTGGACATGAGCAGCAAATCGCTGAACAGGAAGAGGTGCCTCTTCTGCCTCCTCCAGCCTCTCTTGAGCTCGACGGGGCTGTGCATAAGCAGGGTACGGGCGGCGCCCTCAGATGATGTGGTGCTTTCGCTGCGGGTGTCCACCTCAACAGAAGAGCTCTGCCTGCAACCATCAAACACCACGGAGCAGCCGGTTACTGGTCAAATACGCAAGAGACTTTTATGCTTAATGTCGAGGGTCACCCAACACTAAAATTTAGTCTCAACCCCAAAGCAGGGCGCCAGGACTCACATTCAAGGATCACCGAGTTATAGAAAGCTATTGAAAGAGATGAGGCTGGGCGCCTCAGTCGGTTAGGCATCTGCCTTCAGGTCAGGTCATGATCCCAGGGTCCTGGGATGGAGCCCCACATAGGGCTCCTTGCTCAGTGGGGAGCCTGCTTCTTCCTCTCCCTCTGCCCCGCTTCCATGTTCGTGCTCTCTCTCTCTCTCACACACACTCTCTCTCTTTCTCAAATAAATAAACAAAATCTTAAAAAAAGAGCGAGCGAGCGAGAGAGAGATGAGGTCACTTGGGGAACTGATGCAGCTGGAGAACAGTTTCAAGGACAAAGCCCTTGGCGTGTCACCACTTAGAGGTGGGATGGAGTGTGAAGAAAGTGGCAAAGCTAATCGCCAGCTGTTAGGAAGGGGAGAACCAAGAGGTGGAGTGTATTACAAGGAGGTACGCAAACGACAACAAGTAGGACAATTTGTGGCCTAATATAAAACCAAATGATATGGTGTTTGTGAAGAATTAATTACAATATGCTTTCATGTTAAGATAAAAATGAAGACAACGGTAGATTCTGGAAATTTGAACCCAGTCTTATCTAAATCAAAATTCAAACCTGGGGGAAAAATTCTCAAAGATTGGCAAAAATACTGGAAACATCAAAAACTTTCTACACATGAGTTTAGCTATTACTTGGCTGAGCTCTGACTGAGCTCTGATAGGACTTTCTGGTCGTCATAGGTAAAACAACTAAATTGAGCAGAACGCAAAAATTATTTCATAAACAGGACAGACATTTTCATAGACCTGTGGAAAATTCTCTCCCATGGAGCCAAGACAGTGTCTCCCCCAAGAAGGGAAGCCTGCTGTCTTCTGCTCAGCAGCACTGAATGTTATGAACTTGGAGAACTTTTCATGAAGCTGGCGTTGAAGTTACTCATTAGGTTACATGTATTAGAAGAATTACAAAAGGGAACAACACTTCCTGTTATTGTCAGTCTGTTTTGAGGCTCAAAAATAGTATATAGAAAGACTACCTTATGCGGTGAAGTCTTGAATGACCACCTATAAGTTCAGCATGCTTTCTGATTGATGCGAACATCTTTTAGTCTTCAGTTCTCGGGACTGAAAATCGAGTGAGTCTACAGCACTTGGCAGAGTACTGTAAAATGCTTGAAGCCCGAGGATTCCGCGGTAGCCCAAGACCACTGCCATTGTGATGTCACGGAGCTAAGGCTCATGTCATAACTGCCAAACTGACATCCTTGTTTCCCTGATTTGGCCTGCACATTTTGATTTTTTAAAAGTAATCTTTTTTATTTTGAGAGAACTATAGATTCATATGTAGCTGTAAGAAATAATACAGAGAGATGGCATCAGGTTTTTACAGATAGAGACTTCCGGACACTTCCATCACTACAGGGATCCTTCCTTTTACCCTTTTACAGCCACACCAACTTCCTTCCACCTCCACCACCTCTTTAATCCCTGGCAATCACGAATCTGTTCTCCATGTGTATAATTTTGCCATTTCAAGAATGGTAATACAGATGGGATCAGATAGTATGTAACATTTTTGTGATTTGCTTTTTTCCATTCAGCATAACTGGAGGGTCTTCCGGCTTGCCGCAGGTATTCACGCTCATTTCTCTGTGTCTCTTAGTAGTACACCCGGTGATGGCTGGATCTCAGTTTGCTTCAGCAGCTGCTGAAGAGTTCAGGACTGTCTGCAGGTCTGGACTGTCACTAATAAAGCTGCTGTAAACACCTGTGTACAGGGTTTTGTGTCGGAGCCGGTCTTCACTTCTCTGGGCTAACTGCCCAGGAGTCCAATTGCCAGGTCCTAGGGTAGCTGCTATGTTTTATTTTTTAAGAAACTGTCCAACTTGTTTTCCAGAATGGCTCTGTCATTTCACATTCGCAGCAGTACTGTAGGAGTGATTCAGTTTCCCCACATCCACACCAGCATTGGGTGTTGTCATTTTTTATTTTAGCTATTCTGATAGCTGTGTAGTGATATCTCACTGTAGATTTAATGCGCGTTTCCCTAATGGTTAGTGATGCTAAACATCTATTTGCCATCTGGACATCTTCTTCGGTGTGATAGAACCTACAGCGTCTGTTACAAACATTTTCTGGGAAGTCGGTGTTCCCTCCTTGTCCACTAAAAAACGGACCATTTTACAGATGAGGAGGCTGCTGCACAGACAGGTTAGACACTTTCCATCCAAGCAGCTGTGACATAACACGAAGGATTCAAATCCAGCTGACTCACGTCACGCAGCTTCCTGTGAGGGCCCCCCACGCTTCTCCCACTGACGATGTCTTTCCTTTGACAACTGTGGAGGACTGAAATTTGATCCTACTAACAAAGTCTGTGGTTTCCCTTATAGGCCCTATATCAGCTATGTGAATCCCTATCTTTTATTCCCCACTTGATTGTATGGACAAGAGAAAAGTCTACAATTTATCATTTAATTCTCACAAACATTGGCACATTGGAGAAATTCAAAAATTCTATTGAATGGGTGAATGAAATAGTTTTCTGGCACGGATGGAGGGGGGCAAGTGCCATCAATAACTGTGTAACACCAGACTCTGGAAAGTGCTGCAGAGAAAAAGGGGGAGATGAGAAATTAAAAGAGGGGCCTGACACCTGATTTCAATTGTGGAGAGGAAGGCTCCTTTGAAGAGCTCATTTGAAATGAGCTTCAAAGAATAATTTGGGATTAATTAGAGAGAGGAGAGAAAGGAGGAAGGTAGGGGAAGGGACGAGGAGAGAAATGTGTTGGGAGGGAAGACACATTTCAGCTAAAAGGACAGAATGCAAATATGGTGACATTTCAGAGACATGGGAGAGTTTGCTAGATTGGAGACACAGGCAGAAGGTACAGGAGCATGAAATATTCCTGAAAAAGTAGGTAGAGGTGAGAGCACAAGTCCTGGTAGTCGTTCTAGACTGTATTGAGGCCTCTCATCTTAAAACCAAACTAGCACAGAAGTGACATGTAGATAGTGGCCTTCAGACTTCTCACCACTTTTATTTTTTTAAGATTTTATTTATTTATTTATTTATTTATTTATTTATTTATTTATTTATTTGGGAGGGGGAGCAGAGGGAGAGGGACAAGCACAAACAGTGTTGAGCGTGGAGCCCGACCTGGGGCTCAATCTCATGACCCTAAAATCATGACCTGAGCCGAGATCATGACCTGAGCTGGAATCAAGAGTCAGAAGCTTCACCGACTGAGCCACCGGGTGCCCCTTCTCACCACTTTTAAAGGGACAAGTGCTAATCTGGACATGCTTTATTGTATTAGAACTGGAGGCTCATTGGGCAACACTTCCTGGCCTCCCATCAAGCATCTGTCAAAGTTTATTTAAGGTAATAATGTAGGTAGACTTATCTCTGCACCTTCCCCAATTCCCAGATTATGGCCCATTCTCTGCCTCTCCCTTCAGAGAGGTTAGGAAAACTCTCCTTCTAGACTCTAGTTCCTGCTTATCAATTCTGATATGCATCAAACTCACTTGGGGGAGGTTTTCAGGCACTCATCCTGAAACCTCCTCCTCCAGAGGTTCTGATTCATCAGATCTGGAAAACGCGTATCTTTAAAAAGCTTTCTGAGTGATTTTTATATGTGACCAGGATTGTGAGTAACTGGTTTTCAGGAATTAATTAAGATGTAGTGTTCTGGGACACCTGGGTGGCTCAGTAGGTTAAGCGTCTGCTTTCAGCTCAGGTCATGTTCCCAGGGTCCTGGGATTGAGCCCCGCATCGGGCTCCCTGCTCAGTGGGGAGCCTGCTTCTCCCTCTGTCTGCTGCTCCCCCTGCTTGTGCTCTCTCTCTGGCAAATAAATAAATTAAAAAAAAAAAAGATGTAGTGTTCTGATACTATCTTCCCCTTTGTAGTAAAGCAAAGGAGAGAAAAGTTTTTCTTAGAAAGATAAAGGGAGCTTTCCTTAGTCAGTTATAGTTACCTTTACAGTAATAGCTAAAGCTTAATTTCTTCCAAAATACCATTGTTATTTATTTTAATTTGATGAATGAGCTCTAAATAGAATAATAGTGATAGAGTCTGTTTTCATCTATTTCGTTGAACACTTAACTTTCCACCCTAAATATCAAACAGAAGAGAGTATAAAGTGATCCTATGCCCATAATACCAAACCCTTTTAAGCACGTTACAAAGACAAGACTATTTTAATTCAATTTTTTTCTTTAAAATTTTCTGTCTTTATTTCAATTCCGTTATAATTAACATACAGTGTTGTATTAGTTTCAGGTGTACAATATAGTAATTTGACAATTCTATAAATTACTCAGTGCTCATCATGATAAGTGTACTCTTAATCCAATTCACCTCTTTCACCCATCCCCCCACCCACCTCCCTTCTGATAACCACCAGTTTTCTATAGCTAAGAGTCTGTTTTTTGGTTTGTCTCTTTTTTTCTTTATCATTTGTTTTGTTTCTTAAATTCCACATATAAGTGAAATCATATGGTGTTTGTCTTTCTCTTACTTCACTTAGCATTATACCCTCTAGATCTATCCATGTTGTTGCAAATGGCAAGACTTCATTCTTTTTTACGGCGGAATAATATTTCATTGTGTATATATATCACATTTTTATCCATTCATCTATCAGTGGACACTTGGGCTGTCTCCATAATTTGGCTACTGTAAATAATGCTGCAATAAACATAGGGGTGCATGTATCTTTTTGAATTAGTGCTTTTTTTTTTTTTTAAGAATTTATTATTTGAGAAAGAGAGAGAGTGAGCACATGGGTGGGGCAGGGACAGAGGAAGAGGGAGAGGGAATCTCAAGCAGACTCTGTGCTGAGCACAGAGTCCAATATGGGGCTTGACCCCATGACCCCGAGATTATGACCTGAGCTGAAACCATGAGCTAGATGCTTAACTGACTGATCCACCCAGACACCCCACGAATTAGCATTTTTCTATTTTGGGGGTAAATACTCAGTAGTGGATCATAAGCAATTCTATTTTTAATTTTTTGAGGAACTTCCCTATTGTTTTCCACAGTGGCTGCACCAGTTTGCATTCCCACCAACAGTGCACAAGAGTTCCTTTTTCTCCACATTCTTGCCAACACCTGTTGTTTCTTGTATTGTTCATTTTAGCCATTTGGACAGGTATGAGGTGATAGCTCATTGTGGTTTTCATTTGTATTTCCCTGATGATGAGCAATGTTGAACATCTTTTCATGTGTCTGTTGGCCATCTGGATGTCTTCTTTGAAGAAATGTCTGTTCATGTCTTCTGCCCATTTTTAAATTTGTATTTGTTTTTTTGGTGTCGAGTTGTATAAGTTCTTTATATATTTTGGATATTAACCTTTTATGTCATTTGCAAATATCTTCTCCCATTCAGTAACTTGTCCGCTAGTTTTATTGGTGGTTTTCTTTGCTGTGCAGAAGCTTTTTATTTTGATGTAGTCCCAATAATTTATTTTTGCTTTTGTTTCCCTTGCCTCAGGGGACATATCTAGAAAGATGTTACAGCCAGTGTCCGAGAAATTACTGCCTGCACTCTCTTCTAGGACTTTTTTGGTTTCAGGTCTCACATTTAGGTCTTTAGTCCATTTGAATTTCATTTTTTTGTATAGTGTAAGAGAGTGGTCCAGTTTCATTTTTTTTGGCTACAGCAGTCCAGTTTTCCCAACACCAATTTTTGAAGAAACTATCTTTTCGCCATTGTATATTCTTGCCTCCTTTGTTGTACATTAAATGACCATAAAATTGTGGGTTTATTTCTGAATTCTCTATTCTGTTCCATTGATCTCTTGTCTACTTTTCTGTTGGTATCATATTGTTTTGATTACTACAGCTTTGTAGTAGATCTTGAAATCTGGGATTGTGACACCTCCAGTTTTGTTCTTTTTCAAGATTGCTTTGGCTATTTGGGGTCTTTTGTGGTACCATACATAGTTTAGAATTATTTGTTCTAGTTCTGTAAAAAACGCTATTGGTATTTTGATAGGGATTGCATTAAATCTGTAGATTATTTTGGATGTGGGACATTTTAAAATGTTTGTTCTTCCATCAATAAGCATGGAATATTTTCCCATTCGTATTGTCTTCAATTTTTTTCATCAGTGATTTATAGTTTTCAGAGTATAGGTCTTTCACTTCCTTGTTTAAGTTTGTTCCTAGGTGTTTCATAATTTTTGGTGTAATTGTGAATGGGACTGTTTCTTAATTTCTCTTTCTGCTTCTTCATTATTAGTGTATAGAAATGCAGCGGATTTCTGTATATTGAATTTGTATCCTGTGACTTTCCTGAACACATTTATCAGTTCCAGTCTGTTTTTGGAGGAGTCTTGAGAGTTTTCTATGTATAGAATCATATCACCTGCGAATAGTGGAAGTTTTACTTCTTCCTTACCCATTTGGATGCCATTTATCTCTTTTTCTTGTCTGATTGCTGGGGCTAGGACTTCCAGTACTATGATGAACTAAAGTAGTGAGAGTGGACATCCCTATCTTATTCTTGATCTTGGGGAAAAGCTCTTAGTTTTTCACCATTGTGTATGATTTTAGCTGTACTTTCATATATGGTCTTTATTATTTTGAGGTATGTTCCCTCATGAATGGTACCTAACAGAGTAATCCTTCAAACAATTTAGTTATGCTTATAGGAGACAATGAGACTTTTTATTTAAAAATAGCAACAATATCATGGATATTGCCCCATGACCAAAGACAGGGAGAGAGAGCTGGGAGTAATGCAGATTGAGTAACTACAAATTGCTACGTTCTCTGACAGGCAGTTTATGGCTATCATCTCATTTCCTTGCAGCAAATTTGTGAGGTAAGAATCATTATTTCCATTTCATAGATGGAGAAACTGAAGCTCAGTGAAGTAAAGTAACTGAGAACCACATACCTAATAATTTGTAGAGTCAAGTTTGCCTAATTTCAAAGTCATATAGTTTTTCCTCGCCTGAACAATGTTTCCCTTCTGGAGGAGTAAAGAAAATATATTTTAAGCCACATCCCATTTAGGTTGGCTCCCAAATTATTTAATAGACACATATATGAGTGTTGTCATCATCTGTCAGGGTTTGCATATGGTGCCCATATCCCACTCAGTCTCTCCTCCCTGAAATGGCTGGTTGTGGAACCCTTAGTCACTGCAGGTACCATGTCCTAACTCTCAGACAGGAAGTTTGCATCAGCTCCCAAGGTGGACAGGAGACTCCTGTTACTTTATGGAGCCAGAGCTTAGGCTTTAGACAGGCTGGGAGTAGGAGTCAGGACTGCGAAAGTCTAATGATTCCCCTCCTGATGTCTAGTGGTTCACATCTCTATGATAGATGCCAGGCTGTGAATTGTGGATAAACCTTTCCACTGCATCTTCAGCTTGATCCCCATCCTGGATCAGTATCCCTATGAGTAATTTCTCTCCTGATTCTGGCACTCTGGACTTTCTACTACCACTAATTGATTTTTATCTCTGTAAAGAGAGGGAAAAAAGGGACGCCCAGACCTTGACAGCTAGTGCTCACTCCACTACCCTTTGCTGCCCTCTACTGACCATATCTGGAAATTACATTTAACCTTTCAGGCCCTTGGCCCAAAGCAGATAGATACTACAGTGAGTGAAACCAGGCACACAAAATTCAAGGTGCACAAAAAAACTAAGTAAATAAGATATGATATTTTAATGTAATATTTTAAAAGTCAATTTTCAAAAAATACATGGTGAACAAAATACCTAAACGTACCCTAAAATAATACTACTGGCTTATATGTACATAGTGCCATAGATCTTTTCATTCAAGAAAGAGGTTTAATACCACAGTGGAAAATCACGCTACCAATACTGGTCAACCTTTTTCATCACTCACATATATGGGGGAAAAAACTCAGAAAATTTAGAATAAGCCAAAAACAAAAATATGAGAAGGTCCAAGTGGGACAGATACTATAACAATTGAATCCTGAAGAAAACAAGAGAACAGAAAAAAAAAATCGAATAAGAAAACAAAACCAACTAACATCTTCAGAGTTGAGAAGCCAAAGAATGGGTGGCTATGAAATAAGAACAAAGAAAAAGATTTCTTGGAAATTAAACGTATCATCGACCAAATTAAATTTAATAGAAGTATTGTGATAACCACCAGCAGAACAGAAAATATTTAAAAACAGGGAGCTGGAAATGAGGAGTTGGAGAACAAATTCAGGCAGAAAATTTACTTTTCATTTGGTACAGTGCTCTGTACTGCTTGATTTTTAAAATGTGTGGATGTTTTAATTTATGCTATAAAAGTTAAAAGAAAAAGCCCCTCGACTTTTTGCAGCTGCAGCTCTTGGCATCGCTTCCTTCCCAGCTGTAGTCTCTCTCCTTACACCAGTGGTCGGATCCTACTGAGACAGGAAGGAGTAAAAGAGAACAGAAAAGTTTCTGCCCTGAATTTAAGTTTCTTGGAATCTTTTTTATTTGTTTGTGCCTGTGTTCTATCTTTTCAATGGCGCAACTCTTTGGAATACTAACTTCTGACTACTTTAATCTGTGATATCTAGAATCTTCTTAAAGTCTTGCTAAACTTTGTTATCCTTCTGTTACTTCCTTACAAAGAATAATCCTGACTCATTGGCCCTTACTGTGATCATGGTATTTTATTTTCTTAAAATCTTGGTTCCGGTCACTACTTCCTAGCCAGGTCCAACTCAACCTGCCTAGGTAGGAAAGAAAGGTCTATGGAAGAGTGATGACAATTACTATTATCAGAATAAATGAAACATGGTATATTAGTAAGTTAAACATAGTGCTAAGGGAGTAGGGTGATGTTCATTACCCCATTCCTCATGCATTACAGAGGACAGTGCACTTCACTCCACTGTTCTGGAGAGAATATACTTGGAGGAATTTGGGAGTAGATGTTTTCTCTAGACCATAATCTTGCACCAAAGTGCCAAAAGCATGAGACAGGAGACACAGGGAAATGAAGAAACCAGAATAGCTAAATTTTTGAAGAAGGCACCAATGTCTCAAATGTTACTGTCTGAGAGAAAGTAGGCGATATATATGGGAGATTCCCACACACATCACCAAAACAAAACAATAAGAACAACAAAAACAAAGAAATACACACACATATTAAACGTGGAAGCACAACCGTTGATGGGCGCTTTCTGCTCAGTGAATCGACCGGACTCACAGGCCGTGGGCCTAACGCCGGTGCCGCCGGCTGGCTTGCCATGGGACTGAAACCCGGGCTCCCAGGCCCTCGCTGTCTCCACTGCAGGCAGCACTGAGTGATGCGCCGCGCTCTCCGGCCGAGAAGAGCAGTGTCAAACGACATGACCTATTCATTTAACTGGGGGACCATAGTTCTGTTTGTGACAGCTTCTATAGTGAAGATGCAGTTTCTTTTGCGACTGCTGAGCCCCTGGAGACCAGAACGAATTAGAGGTTTGAACCAACTTTGAAGAGGCTGAAGAAGCTGAATGCATCGCTGTGAAATCCCGGGACTCGGCTGCAGCTATAGGAACCCAGGCTCTGAGTAAAAAGCTCGGGCTGACACTGACCTGATTGTATGCAGTTGAGAATGAAGGCATTTGGACTTTAATTTCTATGGGCTTTTATTTGCAAGGGGATTTAGTTTGGGGAGAAGTTGAGTAATAAAAAAAAAAAAGAGTTTCATACTGTTCAAATTTGGGACATTTTAATGTTGATCCAGTCTCTGTGTTCATTTCATAAAGTCCGTGAGTCACTTTGGACAACGTGAGTGGACATAATTCGAGATAAGAAATAGAACAGAGAGTGAACTTTCAGCGTAGGGTGCTGCATGGAATATTCTACCTGGCTCATGGTGCTTGCGTCTTTTGTGGGCAAAAAGCGAAATGCCCTTCAGCAGTTCCAGAAGGACTCTAGGGCGAAGCGGAGTTTAAGAGTGTGTGAGCACAGCAGCACCGCGGGTACGCTCGGCTCTGCTGCGAGGGACGGCTGCCCGGGCTCCCTTCTGATGCCTGACCACGATGGGTTATGACATGTTTCCCAGTCTTCCATCGTGTGTGTGCGGCCTTCATGACTTGTCTGCATTCATATGTCATTCATACAAATACTCATATGGTTTTCCTTAAATATTCAGTGTGGACTTTACAATCTTCGCTCATGGTAAAGTGTTAAAACGTGTTCTACATTTTTCTGAGTACAGATTAAAATACATACGTAATTACTAAAATTAAAAAAAAAGCCTGTAAGCATGCTACCTAAAGCAACTCACATGATGCCAGGGGAACGAACACACGGTGTAATATACTAAAAAGTTGAGAAAGCCGGCAAATGTTGGGAGGGATGCATGTTACTCCACTCTTTGGGTTTCCACTCTGATCCCGATGACAGAAGGTGGTGCTGGAGATTTTGGGCCCCTCTCTCCACTTTCTCTCTCACGCCATCCCAAGCAACATAGAAAAGGTATTTCTAAGACTTACAGGAGCTGAGTAAAGCGCTTTCTTATTGTGTCCTTGGCATTCAGCACGCAGGGCTTCTTATTCCCATGTTGGAGTGGGCTTGAGTGAGGATGCCTGCAGTTGCCTGGCCATTCCCCGGCTCATTTCTGGAGGTGTAGTAGCAAACCCTGTTTCTGCTGGAGGTCTAAGCCTCATTCTACCCAGCTTTGCTAGGAAACCCCATAATTTGGATGGTAACATACATCTCAATCGCCTTCTGTCTCCTCTATTTCTCAAACTGGTTCAAATTCCAACACAGCATGTAGTTAAAAAACAGGTGAAAGAATGAGAGAAGAAAATGTTGATGGAAGAAAATGCATGTGGCTATCATCCAGCAAAATACTGTGTATATATAAACATTTAATGATCTCTTGTTATGAAAAAGTGTTTTTTAAAAAATTAATGCAACTTGATACTCAAATATTGTTGAGTTCTCCTTCCCCAACTTGGGGTTAGAGTCATGTAGCACTCTAGTCTTTCTGGCTGAGTCTGTGCACGCTGGAGCAGGGGCACCCTCCTTTGTTCTCTGGTCTCTGAGAAGCAATGAGACATACTAGAAAGAATACTGGGGGGCGCCTGGGTGGCACAGCAGTTAAGCGTCTGCCTTCGGCTCAGGACGTGATCCCGGCGTTATGGGATTGAGCCCCACATCAGGCTTCTCCGCTAGGAGCCTGCTTCTTCCTCTCCCACTCCCCCTGCCTGTGTTCCCTCTCTCGCTGGCTGTCTCTCTCTCTGTCAAATAAATAAATAAAATCTTAAAAAAAAAAAAAAAAAAAAAGAATACTGGCCTTGGGGTCGGGCCTGGGGACAGATTCTGGATGTTTGAAGTTGGGCAAATTACCCAGCCTCCCTGAATCTCAGGTTTTACATGCGTAAAATGGGAACAATAACCCTCTTAGGGTTGTTGTGAGGATTAAAGGAAATGCATGTGAGTCAGTGAGGCTGCCATTCAGAAAGAAATTCAGATCCTTGTCTAGGTATCCACTGGGCATGTCCATATCTAGATAGTTTTTAAAGAGGTTTGAGATCTTTCCCTTGCATGGAAGTGGAGCATGAGTGGTCGTGCTTATATTCAGAGGCCTTTTTTAGCACAGATAAAATGCCAAAACAATAGATTTTGATCTGATGTGTTCCTTTGTGCAAACAAGCTTGCACAGCAAAATGGTGCAGATGAACGCAGATGAAAATGGACTTTATACAAATAAATGAAATTATATTATGTTTCTCTAGTATAAAAATAGATCAAATGGTAAGAGCACAAAAATAGGTGAAATGGTAACATAAACTGACTTGTGTAGTCAGAGGGTCAACTCTTGACATTTTTCTCTCTAGGCCTTTTCTAATAGTTTTGTTGCTAAGGCTACAGTGTTTTTGCCAGATTGGAACAGAATTGTCAGCTCTAATGAAGATTAAGTAGTTTTCCCAGCTCGATTTTTTTTTTAATAAGCACCAGTTAATACTGCTGGCTTTTAAAGCCATGTTCATGAAGAATGGAAAGATCTTTAAAGATCTGTTCTGAGAAAATGTAGCTAATAAAATCTGAAATTTAGCAGCATTTCTATTCCATACTTACTCCAACACAAATTTTTATCATGGTTACACTGAACAAAATAATTTAAAATCTAATTTTACACATTTAATAAAAAAAGAATAAGAAACTATTATTTACAACTTTAGGCAAAAGTTAATTCCCTGAAGAGTAACTGAGGTTACTTAATGAACAATTCTTTTGACTGGTGGGGAAAGTGTTTCACAACTGCTCCCAAATGCACACTTGATTTATTCTTTGAACAACACAGGTAAGTTATAGAATTAAATCCTCTGTCTTTGGTTCATACCATTCATTGGTTAAAGTCATCTGAGTAAAGTGTAAATACAAATGCAAAGAAACATGGGAGTTTTGTAAAGCCCAGTAAATGAAAACCAATTTGTTCTGGATACTCAGTTGCTAAAAGGATATAAAAGGTAAGAGCCCTCAGGAAAAGGGGGAAGAAACACTCCCTTTGATGTGCTTGCTGAGGACCCAGATGAGCTTCCTTGGTCATGGACAGAAGACGACCACCTAAACTCTAAAAAATGTAGTGCGGTGTGCATGCCCGTTGATCCCACAATTCTACTTGTGCACTAAAGCATGAGAATTAAATAAAATAATTCATGTGAAGTGCCTAGCCGGTAGCAGATGCTGTGTTTTCTTCCTCTAATGTCTTTATATTTTTGTAGCCAGAAACCCCAGTGTTAATTTCCAATAAGAAAAGCTGAATATTCTAGTCTTTAAAGTCAAAAGTTCACCTTAATTTGAATATTGCAGCATTAGTGACATCTGGTGGAAAATACGAGTTACAACGTAGCATTATTATAGCTATTCTGATCTTTCCTGTATAATACCATTTTCATCACATTTTCACATACCCCTTTCCCCAGCTCTGTGGGAGGAGTATACTTCCCTGCCCCACTGAGGTTTGGCTGAGCCACAAGACTTGCCTGCATCAGTGGAACGTGGGCAAAAATGTCAGTGTGGAAGTTCTGAAGCTAAGCTTTAGGAGTCCTGGCTAGCCATTGTCCCTTCAATGGTAGAATGAGACATGTAACCTAAATTTGCATAAGACAAGCACCCCAGATAACCCAAACTTACAGGAAAAGAAATGCTTATGGTTATTCTATGGTTGTTTGCTATGAAGCAAAGGCCAACTAACACATAAGATCGTTATACCTCTGTGTAAGATTCCCATGAAGGCTTGACTTCTCTGTCCAATAGATGACACTGGGAGAAGAATCCTGAAGACCAGGTGTGGTTCAGTCCCTTCCGGGGCTCTATTTCAGACCTTGACAGGCCCAATTGGAACACGTTGTTTTCATTCCTCTACCTATGGTAAGCAAAACCGAGTCAGAGTCCAGGCGAGGCCTATCAGACTCTCTTGGAATCTTGGCTTCTCTATTTAATACGAAGTCATGCATGGTTTTTTTTTTTTTTTCCTTCCAAATTTTTATTTAAATTCTAGTTAATTAACATACACTGTAATCTTGGTTTCAGGAGAATTTAGTGATTCATCACTTACATATAATACCCAGTGCTCATCAGTCATTCACAATTCTTTAAACCTGCTGGTTTAAATATCTCCTGCCTAAGGTGAGCTTCAAGGTATAGGAAAAAGGGCAGGACAAGTGTAGTTGGAGCCATAGGCCAAAGCTTTCCAGTTGAGCTTTACCAAGAAAGGTCATAGCTTGGCTCCTACTCAACTCTGATATATGTATTTCTTAATTGATATATAATCTATAAGGGGGAGGGGGAAGTCAGTTGAAGTCAGTAATGTTAGAAATCACAAATTAAAAGTGATAATATTAGGATCATTTAATTTGGGGAATAAAATCACAAATGACAGAAATTTAAGTATTATCAATGATATATTAAGAAAGCTGCTACCGGTGAGTTTTTTTGGGGGAAGACACATTATTTCTGGCCATTTAGCACAGGCATTCAGTGTTTCCTAAAGCAGTTACTGCTTTCTAAAAAGAATTTCAACTTTTGTCCCAAAAGTAGCTCCAAAATTTTCAACTCTCCATATTTTTACTGGACTTCCATTTCCGCTTTCCTTCTCAATCAAAAAATGTTTCACGTTAAGAGGCTATGAATAGCCCGGAATTCAAATGTTTTAATCTTACTAGTGTCCACTTTGTACTATATCTCATGTTGGAAAACCAGACTCTTGACCATAACTAATTCATCATCATTTCCATTTCTGCATAACTACTTTTCTTATTCAGGAAAAAGACATGAGGTGGACCTCAATTAGATAGCTTCAATTCTCAAGGAAATGGGCTTTCACAACATTCACTACACCTATCATCAAATACTGGCACCTACTTGTCTGCAAGTGAGAAGAATTGCCCTTTATTCTTAACAAGCAGGCAACAGGATCAAAGAGATCATTCAGGTGAAATAACAAACACATATGAGATAAACCTGTGTAGTTACTTGCTGGAAGCTTGCCATGTATTTTCCTCTCCTTCCTATCTCAAGCTTCAGAAAGGCAAGGACTTTGTTTCATTCATCCCAATACTTGGCACGTTAACAGGTGCTCACTTTGTAATTTTTGAATGAACGGATACAGGTGTTGTATTTTTACTTTACAGTGAAGATTAATGAGTTAATACATATCAAAAGCTTAGAACAGTATCTGATACTAAACACTTAATTATAAAAATGAGAAAAGATTTAGAACAGAGATTAGGAGAGAATTTTTAGAAGTTCGCCTTCAACTGACCTTGGAAAAATAAGGAAAGCTAGGCTGGCAATAAGGGTGTGAGTATAGAAAAGTTCTACAGTCCAATATATGCTAAAATGAATTAACTCCAACTGACGTGTATTATTTTGTACAAAGAATGATCCTTATTTTAAGTCCACAGTTATAAGATTAAAGGGATGTATAATCAAAGCTTGCCTATTAAATTGAAAGTACCTCTTGACTTATTCAGGTTTGTATTCTTAGGCCCTGGTAGGCACAAGATATTATTCGCTATACTGAATCCATCCTACTATTTAACTGTGTTAATACCATACCAATATAAAAATGTTAAGACAAATTTAAAACATACATATTTAACTTTATTACATCACCATTTAAAGCTTGATTTTATAAGACATAAAAAAAATTTTTAAGAGTTCTGTGTCACAGGAATTTCAACAGTGGCAATATACATAGCTTTGTCAAGTTATATAAATTAAAATCAAATAATTGGAAATGTTTTCAATATGGAAAATATACAAATGAAATAAATGGCAAAAGGACCTAATAGGAGCAATTTTTCATTACTTACAGATTATCATTAATTTCAGGATCTAAACAAAGATTCTGAATATCCAGACTTCTTATGCTGTATTTTATATTTAAATATCTCCCTACCTATATTCCGAGGCAATGTACGTGCCCAAAAGGTCTGATTTAAGAAGGCATTTAGCTTCATAGCAAAAGTTTTCCATCTACAGTTACCACCTTCAAAGGAACTGACATAACAATGCTGATGTAATCTGCTAGTTCCCTTTTGAACAATGTGCAATAATTTATGTGAACCCTGTATCAAGTCATACAGGTACCAAAAAATGGAACAATTATGCACAGTTCAATAGAAGTATAATGTTGAGTTTTCCCCATCTAAAAATTAACCAATGAAACAAAATGTATCAACTATAGTTGACTTGGTTTCAGGAAAACCACATCTGAGAATTACATGTACATCACTGTCCTTATCTCATCCTCAGTCATTGACAGGAATTTTGTAGGCCACCATGCTATTTACTTTGTGGATCGTAGTAGTAAACGAACGAAGACGGACTTCCTCAGAATTGGTAATAAACTGCGGTCCCGACTCTTCCCATTTTTCAGGTACAACCAAATCTTTGTCTGTATAAATCAGTAGATCAAATGAACCTAAATTGGGGATAAAATCATTAAAGTACAATTATTTTTTCAAAAGTACAACTACCCTTTCCTGCCTCTTCCACATTTGAACCACCTATAGTGTCAGAAAAGCTAGTTTAGCTTGATCTCTAATCAATTTTATTAGCTAACTGCTTTTCCTCAATGGAAATTTTAGTACAGAAATAGTGTACTCCTTTCACTTTATTTTATAAAAAACTCGATTTTTTTCTTTAACGAGAAAAACCAATAAAAATATTTGCAGAAAGTATATAATTAATCATGAGACCGCATGAATCTAAGCCATAGAAAAGATAACATCTTGGTTCTGTGACCGCTGTATCCTACTGCCCAGAATAGCTCCTGGCATATAGTAGTAGTTAGGCTATATCTGATGAATGAAGGGGTAATCTAAAACAAGGAAGACACAATTATAGCTATGAGTCTTAATTATATACATAGAAATGTGTCAAAAATAAAAATAACGAAAGAAATTACATCAAAATATTCAAGAGTGACTACTATTGAATATCTTCTCCTTTCCTTTTCAGCATTTCTAAAATAAAACTCAAACAGCATTACTTTAGCTTTATAACATTTTTCTTAGTCACGTAACATGACATTGATAAATAAGAAAAAACTTAATGAAAGCATTAATTCTCAAAGTAGTAGCCTAGTCTTTTCTACAACAAATTTAAGCCAATGTGAAGTTGTATAATACTCACAAGAAACTTCCAACAGTGGCAGAAATGTCACCGTAGCTGTGATCTGTCTGATCACTGAACGGATTTCATCTTGGATAGCTTTCTGAGACTTTTCTCTGGGTGTACTATCAAAGAAACCAAATTAATTAATTCATTTTAAGTTTTAGCAAGTTAAAACATTCGTGAGATTATTTATCTGATTAAATGCTTCCTAAATCAAACAAGTAATGCATTCAAAAGGAGTTTTTTTAAATGAATATAAATATATATCCTTAAGAAACCTAGTAGGCACAGTATGTATCTCTATTACTTCACTTATCCTTCCAATCATTTTTTAGGGTTGATCTTTGTATCAGGTCATTAAATAACAGATGACTAGAAAACCTGCCAAGTGCTTCAAGTCAGGAAAGCTTCAGCATGTCTTAAAATAAAGATAACAAGCAGTACCTCAAATATTTAATCAGTATGATCATTTTGGCATTTTTAGTAATGCCTAAATGTCTAATTTCCTATTGCCTCAAATAAGATGTTAATCGTGTATGGAGTTATTTTTATAACTAACATATTCTAAGATAGACCAAAGGCTTCAGGAGCAAACTCCATTTCATTATGAGACACAGTTCTGAGTTTACAGGTAAGCATGCCTAGAACAATTCTAGGAATTAGCATACAATGACAGGTATCTCCCATCCAGAGGATCTAAAAACTTCAGTTTAAAAAGTGTCTAAGGAAGTTTGTAGCATTAAATGCAATACAGTAGAGCTGCACAGTAAGCTGGAAGAAAGCCTAGGATAATACTTCATGGTTAAAAGTACCTTTCAACAATTCATGAAATGGCCCACCTAGGACAGACACCATGTGTAGCTTTACATACAGTGCCATAAATACTAAAGTTTGAAATTTATGGATTTAGCCTAAGGGCAATTATGTTAAAAGTCCATGATAAGCAAAATTCTTTTGTGAGCAGTTTGTGAGCCAAATCTTTCTCCACAGGAGATTAAAGATCAAACCTAACATACTTAGAAACTACCTTATATGAAACTAGTTCAATATAATTAGAATTCATTTAGTAAAAGAAAACAGTTTTGCGGGCGCCTGGGTGGCTCAGTCAGTTAAGCATCTGCTTTTGGCTCAGGTCATGATCCTAGGGTCCTGGGATCGAGTCCCACATAGGGCTCCCTGATCAGCAGGGAGTCCACAGATTTCTCCCTCTGCCCCTCACCCCACTCCTGTGTTCTCTCTCTCAGATAAGTAAATAAAACCTTAAAAAAAAAAGAGTTTTGGAAAAAAAAAATCTATGAGAGGGGAAGCAATTTACTTCATACTTACCTGTCATCTTTTGCAGTCTTGTCACACTCAATATCAAATTGCCACCTTTCAAGGACCTCACCACTTTCAATATTTGAGATGACTACCACCAGTTTCTGAACTGAACACTTGTATAACCAATCTGCAATACATAACAAGGCATCTTTTTTGGTCCACTGCATTACAAAACAACTCTCTTCCCAGGTCTCACTTTCTATCATCAGCAAATTCCTACCACTAGTATTTTGGAACTCCGCCAACCTGTACAGAAAACCTGCCCCTCAATAACCTAGCTCCCGTTTTTGAATTCTCAGTATCTGTACCAGATATCGTACTAAGTGCTGAAGACAGAGTAGTGAACATGCAGTACACCCTAATCCAAGGTAAGCTGCAGGAGATGGCTATTAATCTAATCATTACACCAATAACTGTAAAAGTATAATTGTGATAAATGCTATGAAGGTGTGGTATGTGATGCAATAAGAGCACAATAGAGGAAAATCTGACTCACGGAGTTCTCACTTGACTTCAGTTCTACAAATAAGTATCATTAAATATGCAAAAGGATACAGAAAAGGGTATAGGTCTTAAATGCTGAAAAGGGAAGAGCATCTGACCAGAGGGCTGAAAGAAGGGTCATACAACTGCAGTATAGAAAGGGGAGAATGAACAAGGTCAGTTTGTGCAGGATACACAGGGGTTAGACCATGCAAGGCCATGTGGGCCAAATTAAAGAAGCTGCACTTCAAGAACCAGGGAAGTCAATACTGTATTTGAAGTACAGTGCAATGTGATTAAACTTGATTTCAGAACTATCCTTCTGGCTGTGATGTGTAAAGTAGAGTGGAGGTAAAGAGGGGATCTAGAAACACTAATTAATTAGCAATTCAAGCAAGAGGTAAAGAAGGCTTATAGAAGGATAAGCTGGGTAGAGATGGATCAGTAGATAGATTCAAGTGATTTCATGGTTAAAACTGTTAAGATTTATTGATTACTTATGAGTAAGGAAAAAGACTCAGGGACAGCTCCCAACTTTCTGGTTTATATCACTAGTTGGATGGTTGAGTCATTCACTGAGAAAAAGAATGCAAATGGGAGATGATGCTTAAGTTTTAAGACTTTATTTTTAAGTAATCTCTACACCCAACGTGTGGCTGAACTTACAACCCCAAGATCAAGAGTCGCATGCTCCACTGACTGAGCCAGCCAGGAGCCCCTTAAGTTTAGGTTTCAAGTATGACTGGGATAGCCACATGAAGTTATCAAGGGAGCCACTAACTATATGAGCACATAATTAGGAGAACTGGGTTGGATGTACGTTTGTGAATCAACTACACAAAGGTTGTTAGTGAAGCTATGTATATGCCAGAGATCATCTAGAGAGAGATTATAGTGAGAAGAGGACCTAAGGATGAGCCCTGAATTAATCTTGAAAATTGGGATAGTATACTCAGGAATCCATGGGTTTTTTTAAGAGACAAAACAATTTTGTAATATTTCGGGCTTGTGGCCACCAAGGTCTCTGTCGCAGTGTTTAAAAAACAGCCCTTTAAAAATCTGAAAACATTCTTAGTTCACAGGCAGTACAAAAACAGGCCACTTGCTGGATACAGGCTGTCATATATATCAACTTTTTTTTGGCATATATCAACTTTTTCTCAATTTAGCTCTGAAAAGGAGAAGAATGGGTAATAACTTAAGGATCTGGGGTGGGTGGAAATTTTTTTCTTTTAAAACTGAAGACAGATAAAAGCAATGAAAATAACTCAAAACAAGGAAGTCAAAAATACTAGGGAAGAACTAGGGTAAAGTCCTTAAGAAGACTAGAGGGATGGGGATTCAAACAGATTGAACAATTTGCCTCTAAGAAGAGCAATTCCTCCATTTTAACTAAAATAAAAGGGAGAAATTAAATAGTAAGGACTACATATATCTCAGGTGAAATATCCTCAGTGTAGTCTTAAAGAAGACAACCCCAAAACCAGTAGCTTAGGCGGGGCTTGCTTCTCCATCATATTAAGATGACACAGATTCTTAGTTGCTTACAGGTTTCAAGCTAAATAATCTGAGTACAGCTCTATGAATGACTATGGGTGATATAGCCCTGAAGATAATAAAAATACAATTAACGTAATTTAAAAAATAAAGCTACTTGATACAAAAAATATATATGACTCATGAATTAAAAAGAAAAGAGATGACTACTGTAGTGTTTTTTGGAACTAGTTTTGGAAGATCAAATGGGGAGGTAGGGAAAACCATCCTACAACAGAAAAATTAGAAGTGAGAATCCCAAGTAGAGAAAAATATGGAAAAAAAAAAGGGATAGAGAACAAGTATTCATTCAATACAAGAACTTCTTGAGCTAAAGAAAAACAATGAGTATTCAGATAGAAAAGGCTTACTGACTTACAAGCAGGATTTTTAAAAAGACAAATGGAAATATGTAAAAAATTAGAAAATTCTATTGGGTGCTCTGTTACTTAGTAGTTCCTTTTTTTTTTAAGTTTTTTTTTTAGTTCCCAGGTTGGATCCAATTTTATTTTCCTTTATCTTAAAGTAATGGCGGCTTTAAACTCTAGGCAGCTACAGAAAATGTATCCTGTTAAAATATATAGTGGATTTTTCTCCATAATGACCACCACCATAAGTATGTAAAATTCCAACTTGTTCCATCTGGCTACATGAACTACAAAAATCATTTCTAAGGAAGTTGATGGAGATAGTTTTGTGAAGCCATATCAGATTCCTAACATCAAAATATTCAACTTATGGGAAGGGTGGACTTTGTTTCAACTTATATATTATTTGCTTCCTTCCAATTAAGAATCACTATATTTGAGATTGTAGTGTTTTACACCTTTTTGTATAGAGCTGAAAAATGACCACCAAGATGCCAGAAAATATGGGTCCTACAAGGCTTGCAAACCTCAGAATGGTTTTCAACAATTAAATACCTTTCAGTTGTTCCACCACATTATTTAGGTATTTTATGAGCTCAGGATCAGTTGTTACAAGCAAGGTGAGTCCATATTTCTGCACTCTAGTAAAGGTTTCAGATGGATATATGCCACGCTGATATAAAATGCTGTTGATGCCAAATGCTGAAAACAAAAGGAATGTTAAAGAAAAGTCATTATCACTTTGTAACGCTGGAAAATAAAACATATTTAGATGTGGCTGCGGTTTCATTAATGGTATAAAACTGTAAATGCCTAAATATGTGTCTGCGGGTGTCTTTTTGAAAGCAGAGTAGGTAAAAAGTGGCATTAAACATCCCTGAAATCTTGCTTCTAAGTAAGAGAGAACATGATACCTGCATTCCTGCACAATAAAAGAAAAACGCCAAACTGCATTAATCTACTGTCGAAGCAGTACTACAGCTCACTGTAATCCAAGTCCCAACTCAGATTATGTGGTTAGAGGGTGTCAAAATAGGCTTTTGCGTCTGAGTTAGCAACTGATTAACTGCTCCCTCCAAAGCTCTCAGCAAGCCTTTCCCTCTTTTTTCTCCTTTTCTCCTCACAAGTCCTGCCAGATTCTATCAGAAGGTACAACTGGCCTGGTCCGGAACAGCGTTTCCTAAATCTGGTCCATCACGGCCAATACCAGAATCAAAGCGTGGCCTAGGGTTGTTAAAAATATACGTGGGCCCCACCCGGGTCGTACTCCGTCTTAAGTCGCGGAGGCCGGGGTTGAGGGAGGGTGGAAAATGCGCAGGACCTGTAGTTTAAAGCAACGCCGCAGGCGGAGGGGCTACATCGCGACGCAGGCCTCAGAAGCACCTAGGCCTCCTGCTCCACCACTAGCAATGCGTCCAGAGGCGCCGCCTGCATCCGCTTCTTCCTAGATTCTCCCGCCAGGCAGGAGGCTGAGGCAGAGAGCTTAATTCCAGGCCTCTCGGCCTGCCCCTCCCCCCCGCCACGCTTCCCCCGCCTCCGTGGCTGAGCCGCGGGCCTACCCGGCGGCCTGGCCTCAGTTCTCCCCGCCCTCCGGCCTGCGCGAGGAGGACTTACAGAAGAACTCCGCCACGATTTCGGCGCTCCCGCGCAGGGTGATGCCTTGCTCTCGGGAGAGCTGCAGCGCCATGACCAGTCCTACAGACGAAGGAGTGCGCTTCCACCCGGCAGAGATACAGCAGAGACTCCCAAAGCAGATCCCCGCCACCCGTTTCAAAAGTAACGACGCAGCACGCCGTAGGGCCCTCCGCGCAGGCGCGACGAGCCAGTAGGCCCCGCCCCAAGCGGCGCGGCCTGCAGGTCCTCTTGGCGCTTCCCGGAGCTGGCCTCTCGCGCAGGCGCAGTGGGTAGGCGTGGTCACGCATTCCGGGTTGTCAAGCTCCGGAGGGTCCCGGTTGGGCACCTGTAGTGAGGGAAGACGGCGAAAGCTGGTTTTATGGCCGCTCCGTAAGTGTGCGGAGTAAGTGACCGAGGAGCACAATTCGTCAGTTTCAAAGCTGTTTTCGAAGTGCTATGAACTGTCCGTCAGCTGCATCTTAAGTGGCGCCAGTGATCCCTAGTGGGCGATTGAAACTTTTGCTGGATGCTTTGGGAGTCAGTAAAGAAACCGCGTGCTCTGTAGCCAAGCCACCGCTTTAGAGGGCCTGATTACCGTATGGGAGCGTGGCTCTTCTTGAGAAATTGGGTTAGGGTTAAAGGGACGAGCCGCAGCCCTTTTTGTCCTGTGTCTGTGTCTGTCCTGGGCTCAGCCTATTTCCACCCAGTCCGGCTGTGAGGCAGTCTGGAGGGACAGGGGCTGCACCCACAGATGCTGGTCAGGAATAAGATCACCTCATTAAAAAGGCCCACGTGCACTGAATAATTTTTCAGGGAATTTTGACTCACACTCAATGACTTCATGTTAGGGTGAGAAGTACTAAAGTGCACAATTAATGTTCGTGTCAATTGCGAAGCAATTTTATTCTTAAAGCAGCTAGAAAAATTATTTGTAAAATGAAGTCTCAAAAACTACGTGTCAGACATACTATTATTTATATGAGAAAAGCCTTAGTGTCTTATTTTTCTATTATTGCATAACAAATTACCACAAATTAATGTTTTAAAATAACACCCATTTATTATCTTAGCCATGTAGATCAGGAGTTGGTATGATATAGCTGAGTGCAATGCGTAAAGAGTCTCACACAATTGAAATAAAGGTGTCTGCAAGTGGAATCTCATCTGAGATCTGGGGTTGTCTTCCAAGCCTCTTGGTTGTTGGCAGAATTAATATCTTTGTTTCTTGGACTGAGGTTCTTGTTTTGCTAGTTGTTGGCCAGAGAGAAGTCATTTATTTGCCTTTGCCAGATAGTTCTTCCATAGGCCTTCTCATACTTCCAGTTCTTGGAAGGTTTTGTGTTCTGTGAGATGTAAGAAATAATTAAGTTTAGAAGACCAGGTCTATAGTTTTTGAGGAGTCTGTGATCTAGTTTTGTTTAAATATGCATACTTGAAAAAAAAGAAAAATTGAAGTCTCATAAATTTGGCTTTATCTGGCTTCTGCCTAACTCTGCGGACCCCTTTCAGATTACTTTCCTAATCTGCCTGTTCCTTTAGTAACTTTTCCACTTTAGGGCTTTTCATAATGTGCTTTTCTCTGCCTAGAAATTTCTGTCTGTTCAAATTTCTTATTATATTTATACTTTTTTTACTTAAATGTAACTGTATTCTAGAAATTTTCTTTAACCTCTCAGACTGTAAGATCCTGCCGGTGTGCATTCTCATAGCATCTCAGAGCACTACTTCAGAGCATTGTTGTCATTCTTACAATGAAAACAATGACATTGTAGTAATTATGTAATGGTTTGTGTTATATCTTCCCTGTTGCCATGGAGGATCGGTGATGACACTTAGTAGGTTGTCCATTAATATTTATTGAATGAAAGATCTTTTGAATATTTACCTAGGAAAATTTCATGGAAGAACCCAAGACATTTTCAAATTGGAGAGCAGATTGGATGGGCGAGGACACATTCTGGGAGCTTTGAATATCCATCTGAATTAAGTTGGACATACCAGGGATTTCTAGGCTCTTAGACTTGACATAATTGAAGGGGCATTTTTTTCAAGTATAAATTCAGTAGTGGTTGTAGAATGGATTGTGTGTAGGACAGTCTAGAGTGGTGGTCCTCAAACTTGAGAGTGTGAAAGAATCACTTGGGTGTTTTTCTATGTAGACTCCTGACTTTTATTCTCCCTTCTCCAAATCTAATTTAGTCCAGTACCATAGCTACTAGCCACAGGTGGTTCTTAGGCACTTGAAATGTGTCTGTCTGAATTGAGATACGCTACAAGTATAAAAATACCAGATTTCAAAGACTTAGTATAAAAAAAAAGAATGTAAAGTAACACAGTGATATGTTTTTCAATTGATTACATATCGAAATGATATTTTCACATGTATTAGATTCATTTCACTTGTTTCATTTTAGTTTTTTAATCTGACTACAAGAACATTTAAAATTGCATATGTGACTCATGGGAGGTTTCTGTTGGACACTGCTGGTCTACTTTATTAGGTCTAGGAGATGACATGTTTTAACCAGCATCCCAAATGATCCTTACATTACTTTTAGAAAAGCATTAGACCATAATGAATATTTTAGTAATGCAGGCCTATGGGGTTGAGAACCTGAATTAGATGGACGCCAAAGAGTTTGAATGAGAAGAGTGTGTGTGTGTGTGTGTGTGTGTGTGTGTGTGTGTGTGTGTGTGTGTATACACATACATATATGAGAGCAAGAAATTTTGAGGCAAGAATTGAGTTGATTACTTAAAGGGAAAAGAATGTACTGGTAGTACAGATAAATCCAAGATGGCAAGGCTGCAATACAGGCTAGTGTTGGTAAAATCTTTGGGCATGTTAGGAAGAACTGCCCAAACTCTGAGCCTATTCTGTTTCTTATTTATCACATAAACACTTAGGGTTCCAGAAGCTTTGGAGAGATGTCTTTCCTATAAATTTTAATTGCTTGGTTTGACATTGACCTATCTTATCTAAACCATCTTATCTTTACATAATGTTTTTTAAAAACTTGTTTTCGGGGATGCCTGGGTGGTTCAGGCGGTTAAGCGTTTGCCTTCTGCTCGGGTCATGATCCTGGGGTCCTGGGATCAAGTTCCGCATCGGGCTCCCTGCTCAGTGGGGAGCCTGCTTCTCCCTCTCCAGCTCCCCCTGCTTGTGTGCATGCCCTCTCTCTCTCTGATAAATAAATAAAATCTTTAAAAATAAATAAATGGAAACTTGTTTTCAGTTACTTGAGTTTAGTTTTATTTATAATTCAGTGAAGTCTTTTCTAATGTTTGGGGGAAGGCTATTTGGACAGTGAGAAGTATAAATTAAGATTTATTTCTGAAAAAAATTCAAACAGAGAGCATAACCAAACAAACCCATATCAATAAGAGAGATAACTATGAAAAAGTGTGCCATAAACAGGCGTATAATCAGTATTAGGATGCTAAAACCAGAAAGGAAAATTTCTAAAGCTAGGATCAAACTGTTTTAGACTAAAAGTAACTTAATTAATGACTTAGTAGAACAATCTGATAGTTGAGGAAACTGAAGTCCTGAGTGGATATATGGTCGGTCTAAGATTCAATATCTAGTTAGAAGATTTACTAGTAGAATCTAGAGTTCCTGACTTAGTCTCTTTTTAAATCTTATCAGTTTGAAGACTGCATCTTAATTAATGCTCTTGTTTTATAGGCTATTTTTAAAAAATCAACTGATTTTAGATTAAGTTTTTTTAAAAGATTTATTTATTTATTAGAGAGAGAGAAAGAGAGATCATGGGTAGGAAGGGCAGAGGGAAAGGGAGAGAGACTCTCAAGCGGACTCTGCACTGGGCGAGGAGCCCCACACGGGGCTCAATCCCAGGACCCTGAGATCATGATCTGAGCCAGAACCAAGTGTTGGACCCTTAACCGACTAAGCTAGCCAGGTGCCCCATGATTAAGGGTTTTTATTCAATGAACTGTACATATAATTTGTCAAGAAAACGGCAGTGTAATCCATAATGTATTTTATGTTAATACACAAATTGTTTCAACTGCCAGAAGATGGCACTGTTTACATGTGAAATAATACCTTTTAAAAATTCAGTGTGTATGTGTTTCAAATTTGTGCTTTAGTTCAAAGTAAAATGAAGGGAAATGTATGTAGTGGCTTCTAAGTTATCTGTATATGTGAAATACATCAGAATGAAATATTGATCATAATACAGAATTCATATCCTTATAAACATTTGGTATATGGATGCTCACTGTTTATATTTACATTAATTTGAATATTAATTTTTTATATGGAAAAGAAACATTTTAGGTAGTTGAATCATTATTCTTACAGACTTATGAAAGTTTTCCTTTAAATCACAACGTGTTCTTTTATTCTTGAGGCCAACATCTTGCCATAAAGCAATTTGTTCTAAATCTGATAAAAACAGAGGGATATTTTATGATAATTTTAATAAGAAAAGCATTTACTAAATTTTGAAAAAATAATTGTGCACATAGGTAATTAATTATTAATTAATGTCAGTTTGGGGAATTCGCTTTTTTCTTTTTAAAAAAAAGATGTTGTCATAAAGACCTATTTTCCTCACATCCTTTCCCACGAAAGACTTTCTTTGATTGTTGGTCCACATGTTCAAAAAGATAGCACAACAAGTTTGAATAATGACACTGTTTTCATAAGCAACTGCTTAATAACGTGAACAAATATAACTCCATACTAGTGTAATTTATAATTTTTAATGATCTGGTTGCATATATAGGAAGGATATTATAATCTTATCTTTAGTAAAAATTAAAAACCAAATATTATTGGGAACCAAATATTATTGAGAACATACTAATAATTCCGTAAGTTCTTGTAATGAAAAATATGGGCTGTTTCTTATCAGAAAGTATTACTATGTTTTGTTATGATTTGTTTTGATAGTTTATTATATTTCTCTTTTGATAATGTCATCATAGTCACTTAGAAGTTTTTTCATGGCTCAACCAGGATTAGGTATCAGAAGTATAATTTGAAAGGTAAGTGATAATCTTATTCATATTTAATCCCCAGAGACTGATGAAATATGTGTGTGTGTGTGTGTGTGTGTGTGTGTGTGTGTGTGTGAGAGAGAGAGATATGAAGAATGGGTTCTGCAATCAGTTGGGTTTGACAGCACAATGTATTTTAAAATGTCATTGAAATTCAGAACAACTTAGAACAGTTTCAGATATAGAAACTATCAACACAAAGCCTCTATGAAGACTTAAAAAGCCATGGTTGCTATTAAATTAATAAAAATAAATTTAATTTCTTAAATGATTTTATAACTATATATTAAATTTGATCAAACATTTTATGCCTGTCATACATTTTTAGCTTGCTGTTTTTGAATATTCTGTATGTAGGATTATTTTTATTATTGTCTATATGTAAGTAAAGGTGAATTAGTTCTGCTAAGTCTGTCAACTAATAATTAGACTAAAATGTTATCTGAGTGAATGGAAAGTTATTTTTTGAGGAGTTCTACAGACAAAATAAAATAAATAAACCATAAATTTGGGTCTTTCTCAAATATTTGTGAATACCAATCTATAAAACACTTATGGGAAGAAAAAGCCTTGTGAAAACATGGAAACTCACTTTACTTTAAATTTATATTTTTCTATTTAGATAAACTTGGTTTTTTCAAGTGGAACAGTTCTCTTATAAGCTGCCCTGTGTTGATAGCTCATTCAAACAATATAGTAGTCAAGCCATATTTATCAGGTTATGGATCAGTCATGCACATTAATTCTATTATTCCTGCTGGGATTTCCCACTTAAAAATTGAATATGACAGTGTGTTTTATTCTTGAGTAATGTACATAGTCTGCTTAACATCAGCTGACAACAAAACGGCTTACTGAACCCTAGAGTTTTGGTTGAGTGTTGGAGATCAAGTGGATTAAAAATTAAATGGTGTCTTCTTCTTATTGCGTAGTCTCAGTATAGTTGTAAATAAAGATGCTAACTTTTCACACTTGAAATGGTTGCAATTATCTGTTGTAAGGCAGTCTTTTGGATGATCCAGAATACAGCTTTTTAAGCCTGTGTTACATTCACATCAAAAGGAAACTTGAAATAAAGTTTCATTAATTTGTATATCTCCAAGGATATTCCTGCAGACCCTTGTCTGAGGAAAAACAGGCTGCAACATTTAGGTATTTAAAATGTATCCACAGAATTTTGATATTCTTAAAAGTGAGGTGTGGTTATGAGTTTGTATAATTAAGAGTTATTAATAAGATAGGTTCCTTCTTGGTTTTGGAATTTTACATTAAGATTCTTATTAAATTTGAGTTATCTTTAGTTTCTATTGAATTAATAAGGAATTATAATATTTAACTCCTAAAGGCAGCCAAATATACTACTGTAACACTGTTAAACATCTTGGGGACTTAGGAAGTTATGCGCTGCTATCCCTCGGATGGCTGCCTGCCTTAGGAAAAAGGTCAGGAGTGTGGGAAGGGCAGGCCATTACTTAATGCCCCAAGTACACCTGGAACTTGAAGGAAGGTTATTTGAAGGACTCTGGAACTGTGAATATACCTTCCTCTTTTCTTTCTCAAAGATCTTGTTTAAAATAGTGTATCCCATTAGTAACAGAAAAAATGATGAATTGACACGAATATAGGTTTATTTATCTCTAAATTATAAACATTTCCAGACTATTGGGTACATGTAGTATATACTATACATTGTATTTATATGTATTTAAAATATATTATATATTTATATATTTCAAATGTTATATTTTATCTATGTTATATTTAAACACAATAAATAAATATATACATTTAAAACATACACAAGTTAGAAATTAAAGAAAGATGAGATAAATGTTCCTTTTAAAAATGATTCTCAGAGTGCCTGCCTGGGTGGCCCAGTCAGCTAAGCCTTCGATTCTTGGTTTCAGCTCAGGTCGCTCGATGTCAGGGTTGTGAGATTGAGCCCCCACCTCTGGCTTTGAGCTCAGCATGGAGTCTGATCCAGATTCTCTCTCCCTCTCCCTCCCACTCTGTTCCTCCCCCCACCCAGGAGCCCTCTCTCTAAAATAAATAAATAAAATCTTTAAAAATGATTCTTGTTTTATCACTAGAAAATGATTTATTTTTACATTCACTAAATGTATTAGTAATTATATTAAAATTTATGTGGTAAATATGCCTCATTTAAAAAAATTTTTGTTTAATTGTGAAGAATGATTTAAAAGTCTGATACTGAGTTCAGTTTATTTTAATACTTAGGAGTTTTTTGGTTTGTTTTTGAATTTTTTCTTTCTGTTCTTTTGACCATCAGAGCTAGAAAAGATACATCACAAAGATATGAAGATACAAATGGAAGAAGTTCATTATTGACTTATTATTTATTTTTATTTCTCTGTATTTTTGTAATTTTAACAAATGGATCTAAAAACAAAGATTTAAGCAGTTTTGACCCATTTCTTAAAAATATGAAAACACATCTTACTGTTAGTTTGGAACTAATTGTTTCCATCTTTTAATTGCCTTTGGAACTAATTTGTAATTTAGAAAAATTATAAATGGATTAGAAAAATTTGTTTCCAAGTTTTTCAATTGTACAGATGAAGTTTTTTAAAAAAATAATCGATACAAACATGCTCTCTCAGCAGCATGACTGTCTTTTGAAAAATGTTTGCTCATTCATTTAAAAAAGTCAATTTTCCTTTGAAAGAACATATTGGTGTTAAGTTTTCTGAAATTCTTGTTAGCACAGTACCAAGTGTTACCTACATAGAGAAAGGGTGGGTAAATTTGCAACAGTTGACCTTCATTTCCTCAAGATTCCAATAGTGACCTGTAACTTTCTGATCTGTAGACTGTGTGAGGGTGCTGGTGTCAATCCATGTGTTGCATTTTAGTGCAGTTTAATTTATTTTCTTAGATTAAAAATTCAACGTAAGTAGACATTCTTTATTTTTTAATTTTTATTTTGTTATATTAGTCACCATACAGTACATGGACGGGACTGGAGGAAATTATGGTAAGTAGACATTCTAACAGGTCTTCCTATAATCCCAAGGGACTGTTTTGTGCGCATATCCCACTTTGGAAATCACTAGTTAAAAGTATGTGTACAGAACCCCTATTGACTGAAGGATAAGGTACCCTGAGTTGGGGATGGTAGTGTTCCCTGCTTGCCCCCTGTCTCAGGTAGACATGGAATAGACAGATGTAGCTTGGATGACTGACTTGCCTGTGTGGAAATGTGAGCTCTCATTTTCCATGCCAGCTTCTGCCAGACCAATCCTGTGAAGAAAATACATTTTTATTGGGAAAGTGTGCCCCAGACTTCTGAACACCATTCATTTTTCACTTAAATCTGCTGAAAGCACAGAATAAAAACCCTCTTAGGAGTTTCAACAAATTCTTATGTGGCAAAAGTCCACTTGGATCATATGCAAAAACTTTACTACTGGTAGCATAGAGGTGGAAGGTCATGGCATTTTCTAAGCAAGCAGCAATCTCCAATCAATCTACCAGAAACAGAGTTCACAGGCACATGTGCAAGAAAAGGGTGTCATCCTCACATATTCTAGAGAAACATTTTAGAGGTAGAATATCTGGACAATTTAAGAAGAATTCTGTAAGGACTTTTTTCCTCACCTGTAAAATGAAGGCAACAATAGTACTTGTCACATAAAATTTTTGTGAGGATTATAGGAGGTAATACAACTGAAGCTTTGGTTTACTGATAATATATTATTCTTGTTATATTCTTGTTATTATTTCTTGTTATTATTATTTAGGTAGCTTTTCTCCCACTTTCCCAAGCACCTTTCCTGAGTTTGATACATGTATAGTCTAGGATAACTAAAGGAGGCCTCAGGTAATGCAACTTAAGGAAAAGGTGAAGACAGACACTCTCTTACCACTATGGCAAACAAGATACAATTATAATAGCTAGCATTTATTGAGCACTTCTTTTCTGCCAGACACTCTTCCAAGTGTTTTATGTGAATCTACTTATTTAATCCTTTTACAAGCACACAAGTTAGGTACTATTAGTACCTGCATTTTTACAGCTAAGAAAACTAACTTATATAAAGTTGAATAATTTAGGCAAGACCATCCAACTCAGAGAACTGAAGTCGAGTCCAAGCAATCCAGATGGTAGCAGGATGTGAATCCCGAAAGTGTGAAAGGTCTGGCTGTATTTTAGATAATCTACCATGAGGTGATGCATAGTGGGTCCTTATGTCCTGTCCCTTCCTCCATTCTTGATGCGAAACATGAAGTGAGGAATAACCTTTGATTTCTCAATGGAGGAGGAGGTGAGATAAAGAAGTGGAGGAGGGCAAAGATAGGCAGACAAGAAAAAAGGGTTGGAAAGATTCTGGGGCAGCTACTGTGGGGAATGAGAAGAGAAATCAAACAAGGAGAAATAATAGTACAGAGCATTTGTCCTCAATAGTTGTTCACTGAGTACTATTTATCTCATGATGTGGAGCTGTGTGGATGCAAGAAGGGGAAAAAAACAAAGCTTTTCTTTTCCAGGCAAATCTAGCTGGGGAGCCAATACACCAAAATAACTGCAAAGAAGGAGGTATAAGAACCAAGTGAATGTATGCAGTAAATGCAAAATGAATTCAAAGATAACTATGAGAATGTATCTTGAAGGACGTAGTAGAACTTGAAGGGTGTTTAGAACTTCAGCAGGCAAAGATGGGTGGCTGTTTGGGATGGTCAAATTGAGAACATTAAGTCTGGTGTGGGTCATAAAAGGTAGGACAATAATAACCTTTTTGGATGCAGACATACAGGTAGGACGTGACAAGCACAGAGCTTAACATCAACAGACCAAAAGTATGGAAACACCAAACCAGCTCACTTTTACCCAGGACATAGTCTTCACGTAATTAAATCCCATCTGGGTCCTTTTTCTAGAGATCCTTGGGTGTCAGGCTGAGAAGTTGGGGCTTTTCCCAAGAGACACGAGAAAGTCATTGGAAGTTTTGGGACTCAGGAAGAATAGAATTAAAGTGATGTTTTAGTAACATGATGGTAGCTGATGTGAAATACAGTCTATACAGGCTATGTAACAGTCCAGGCAAGAAGCACTCAAGACTGTTTCTTCACTGTTTAAATTGCAGTGTGTGCTGTAATCATCAGGAGAATCCTTCGTTTTGCCTCATTATCATAGATTCATCAGTTTCCCCCCTTTTCTCCCTGTCTTTGGTGTCTTTGATTTCTGGTTCTTCAATTCCTCCAAATTTTTGGTCTTCTTCTTACCTCCTACCCTCTCCTCTTGTCCTTGTTTAATTTGTCTTCCACTGCTCTATTTATATGAGCTGCTCTGCTCTGTTCTGACTTGATTCAGATGGTAGGCCTGCACATTTCAGCCCCACCACAGAAGATTCCAATCAACGGAGAGCCTGACTCAGTCCGTCCCTCATGTTACTGCCATATCCCATAATATTTGCTTAGCTGTAATGGTTACTAATGTTTGATATCATTTTATTATTTAAATTCGGTAAAGTATTTCTGCCTTTTTTCCATGGGATTATGACTAACAGAGGAGCATGACTAAGTGTGGTTGTATTTGTGAATAGAAGATAAGGATAGTAGCTCCAATAACCCTGTATGTTTCTGATCGTTTTAAGTTTTCACGTAATTTTATACAAATTTGAAAGTCTTTAAAATTAAAGTCGGAAAAGCATATACATTAACTTAATCTTGATGTTCTCCTTAAAATACTAAAATATTGCCATTTGTTTCTATCTGGATACATTGTTTTTCTATTTAATAAATTATCGGTTTCCGCCTTCTCTTACAGTCACTTAGTATCCAAAACATAGTGAATATTTAAGTTTATGAGGTGAAAATAGAAAATGAATGAAAATGAATAGAAAGAAATCTTGAATCTGGAATATGGATATGTCTACTCACACACACAATATGTTCCTATGCCCTTTGAATCCATAATAACCTTCCTTTAAAAGCATCATTACTGTAGCTTCTAAGTATCTCAAAATTATTTGTAAGTTAAGGCTTTAGGAAAGTAGAAAATTTGAGTAATTAATGCTTAATGCAAATTTACCAAAGGCAATAAGAAAGCATCGAGTACATAAGACCGACTTTTTAATTATAGGATATTTTATAGATGATTCAGTCCTACACTTCTGCTTGGACACTTCCACATGAAACCTTTTTTTCTTCCTTTTTTCTTCAGTGAGAGAGGACCATCAAACTTGGTTTTATCTTGAGAGCTCAAGAAAGGGTAAAAAATGGGTAACAAGAAGTCTTTATTGTGGAAAATGAATCCATTTTGAAGTTCAACAGGAATAAGCAATTTTTGAATTTTATATAGAAAATTTATCTAACTTCATAATTAACTTGATTATTTGATTTATTATGTAAACAAAGTGTAATGTTTCTCAAAGTCTATAAATAGCCACTTTTTCCACCCATGAAAGATTAAGTGAAAACAAAGGGACTGAACAAAATGGGCGGGGGTCCCAGAGCTGTGGCTGCGCGGAGGAAGAGGGCAGCACTTTTGGGGGGTGCAATTTACATGAGCATCTGGGTCTTTTGTCATGTTTTGGATGGATGACCTGAGTCTGATATATTGGTGAATAGCATTAACAAAGGTCTGGTTGTCAAAGGCTAGAAAGAAAACTGCAATTAGCCACAGCAATGAGGTGATGTCTGTGTTTGGGGGAAAAAACCGACACCTAACTGGCAATAGAAAACACTGAAATGATAACATCAGTAAAAGGGCAGATTGTGTGTGTGTGTGTGTGTGTATCTATTATATAATGATCTTAGCAGGATATGACAAAGATGTCATTTTTTGGTACTGTTGGGTTTATGTGATGAAAGTGAATGTGTACCTGTTACCAAAGAAATGACATGAACTCAATGAATTTTTAACTCATAACACACTAATTTCACCAACCTGACATTCGCAATGCTGTTTGTTTCTATTTAAAGAAAATTAGAAATAAATAAAAGTGCACTTGGAGTCCAAAAGAAGTTTGCTCTTTTTTTGGTCTAATTTTTTTTTTCTTTATAAACCATGCCATCCATAGTAGAGAAGCATATCTAATCTCCCAATTAGGTCAGGCCCCAGGATAATCAATCTCTTTAACAGCAGATGCCTTGTTTTAGCAAATGAATGCTTGGTTTCAAAAGCAGTTTTGTGTTGAGAGAGGAGTGCAGTTGGCATGGGTGATTAGAACTCTTTTAAACCCTATAAAAAGCTTCTGTAGATTGTTTTATGCCCACACTTTGTGAGCTGAAGTAAATGCTGTATATCTCCATCTCAAAATGAACATGGTGGGGACTTTATACAGCCTGTGAGAACACCTACATGCATGTAAATGGAATTATTTGAAGTCCAACATTTATGGCCAGTTGAATTAAATTGTGATTTTGATAACATCTAAAACTAGTGAATATGTTTTTAGTAAGTGTTCTTCGTATTAATTAAATACGCTCCTTAACGAGTGCAACTTAATTATTATGTTAGCATTTTTAAACTGAAAATACAACGTCAAATTAACATGATTCTTGCATTTAGTGTTTGGCCTACATTTATGTTAGTCTGTAAATGCCTTTCTTCATGTCTGATGTCTTTTCAGTTCATAGTCACGTCACGTGGGAATGAATAGTGTGCTTGACAACTTTGAAATCAAGAAGAAATCATTTAACGTTAAAGTTTATAAACTGGATATTAAGTCAAAACTATAGATTGACTTTATTTTGCTCAAAACAACTCATTTAATCGAAGATAGACTGAAATATAGTAACATACTTTTCACTGTGGTTATAACAAAACAATCTCTAAGACTTCAGTAAATTATTTTAGATAATACTGTTCAAAATCTGATTGCTGGAACTCATCGGTAAAGCCTGAGCGTGACACATGAAATAATTCAGAAGGCCACGGGACTATTTCTTTCCTTTTGTAGGAGAGCAGTCACAAATTAAAAGCATTGAGTTGAAACATTTTCAAGGTAGTTAAGAAAAAAAGCATTCACCTGCGTATTTGGGACATTCTTGTTTCAACTTAATTGTATAACGGTCAGTTCTACCGATTTTTCTCCCCTCTTAAAAATTGTTTCAATCATGCCTAATCTGTGGAAAGTTATTATTTTCCATAGTGAAGGTGGATAAAACATCTGAGGAAAAATTAAAAGCAGATGGTCTTTAATTTAAGAAACATTTGATACTAATTACTCCCTACCTTTCACATGACTTGAATGTCGGTGAGTGTATAGGATTACATTACTTCTTTAAGTAAGGTTTTGAGACTAAATTTGGTAGATAAGGTAGAGGTCCAGTGAGATGAGATTTTAAAAATACAGGCATTTTTTTAAATACAGCCCTTCTTAGTAATACCAAATACCAGAATAGCACTGTGACGATTCACTTGTGCTTATTATAATTCATAATAGCATTTTAATATGATTAGTAGAATGGCTTCTGTGTATTAAGATCCCTAAAATTTTTAACTGGAAAACAGTTTAATGTCCAATCTGTTACTCAGCTATATTTTGTTTTTTCATTTTTTTATTTGTCAGAGAGAGAGAATGAGTGGGCAGAGGGAGGAGAAGCAGTCTTCCGGCTAAGCAGGACCTCTGGGATCATGACCTGAGCTGAAAGCAGATGCTTAACCGACTGAGCCACCCAGGCGTCCCAACTCAGCTGTATTTTAGATTTAAAACTTCATTTTATTGCTGTAGCATGTAAGGCGATTTACATTTGATTTAGTGGAATTAACACTTAGCTTTATATGATAGCTTTCTTACTCAGACCCCAGTGATTTTCAGAATCCAGAGATTTCCAAGCGGAAATGTTTTCTGATCATAGAGCTCTCGTAACTAAGTGCTTACATGGATTATTTCTTCCTTAGACATGAACACACATTCACGCACATGCGCAAACACTATAATATGAAAAAAAAAGTCTGAAAGAAAACACACCAAAATGTTAACACGATCTTTGGGTGATGGATAAACTTGGGATTATAGAATCAGCTTACATTTTTAATGAATCTTTTTTAATAATTAGAAAGAAATATAGCTATTTTCGGATTCAAGTAACAGACACATGACTATCCCAGCATGGGTAGTGTATAGTTTGACAATGATTTTCTCCTGTCCTCTGAAATCTTTGCAAGGGCAAATACTCTGTTCTTTCCTTGGCACTACCACTTTGGCAGTGGTGTTGAAATAAAACCACTCTGTGAAAGTCACAGCTTAATCCTAAACTGGAAAAAGTATGTTGTGTTTAAAGCATCCCAGGAAAATACCAAATAGTAACCGTAATAAACAGAAATTATTCCTATTCAGGGTCAGGAGCACTTGGCAGTTTTAAAAATTACTGAAGACTCCCAAAGCCCTTTGTTTATGTTATACCTATGGGTATTCATCACATTAGATATTAAATCTGAGCTATTTTTGAAATATGTATTAATTGATGAAAAAATAGCAGTGAATACCTGTTACATGTTCACACACATAATATAGTTTTTCCAAAACAAAATAAAATATATTGAGAAGAACAGCACTATTTTCCATTTTTGTAAATGTCTTTTATGTATGGTTTAGCAGAAGACTGCTGGATTCTCTAATCCACTTCTGCACTCAATCTCTTACAGTGTGGGATGTTGGTTGAAGTATATGAAGAAAATTCGGCTTCATACAAATGTATACGTGGAAAAGGGACATTTTAATAACTTTTTCAGATAATTGTGGATATTCTTCTTTAATATTACTCCAAATCTCAACAAGGACTAGTTTGTTGAAGATCACAAGCAATGTGAAATCTGAAACTATAGCAACAAACTTTTAATACCTTTGAAACTAGCCTGTTTCTCAAGAAGATGTCTAAAAGAAGTCTAAATTTTGCTTTAAAAAAATAAATTGTATTATTGCAACAATAATAACACAGTCCCAAGGTGAGGAGGGTACCATTTTAATCTCATCAAAGTTGTTTCCTGACAAACACTGCTCACATTTCTGAACCTGATTTCTTAATTCTTAGGTGAATCAACATTCACGTTTGCTTTTATCGCATGGATAAGGGCTTAATGCCTTTGCTTTTCATCTTTTTTTTTTTTTTGAGATAACTTTATCTCTGTGCATTAAACAGATATGAGCTGCATGGAGGTATCAGTAAATGTTTGATCAATGGTTGTTGGAAATCTTTCCCAGATTTCTGTCCTCACAGTCAGTATAAAAGAAAAGTAATTTCCAAACAAAATCTTTGCTTGAGCCCTGAGAACCAAAATATTGATTTCCAAAAGAAAATATTTGTTTCAGTGGTGTATTTTTATACTGGAAATCAGAGCCAAAATACACATTTCCTTTTACGGCACTTATACAATATGTCACATATTATTAAAAATAATTTAGAATGTTCCCACACATTGTTTTGATGATGTCTCTTTTCTTTGTAAACATTGGTACAAAATGTTTAAACAATAAACTAATTATTAAAAAAATCTTTAAAATCCCTTTTCTTTCAAAATTGATGTCTGGTTGTTTTCACTAGGAAATGTAGATGATACGTTTTCATGTTCTTTCTTTTTAAGGTTGAAAACAATGATGTTACTCTTTGCTTGCGAGTCCAGTAGCCGTGCTACTGGAGGATTTCTGCAGATGTGGCTATCAAATATACTCAAGATCCAAGGAAACCATCCTTTACCTTTCATACTCTCCCAGCATAGATAAGGTTTCCCTATTGTGCATTCTCATTTCCACACACTGAGCTCATTGTAGTTGATAATTATTTGTACAATAAGTTGATTTTTTAATGTCTAATTTTAGCTAGGTTTTTATTTTTATTTTTTTAATGTCCAATTAGCCAACATATAATAAGCCATTAATTTTTGATGTAGTGTTCAACGATTCAGTTGTGTATAACACCCAGTGCTCATCACCACGCGTGCCCTCCTTAATACCCATCACCTGGTTACCCCATCCTTCCCTTCTGTAACCCTCGGTTTGGTTCCCGGAGTCCAGAGCCTTTCATGGTTTGTCTCCATCTCTGATTTCTTCCCATTCGGTTTTCCCTCCCTTCCCCTGTGGTCCTCCGTGCTATTCCTTATGATCCACATGTAAGTGAAACCATATGATAATTGTCTTTCTCTGCTTGACTTACTTCACTTAGCATAATCCCCTCCAGCTCCATCCATGTCGATGCAAATCATGGGTAATCATCCTTTCTGATGGCTGAGTAATATTCCATTGTATATATGTTATCAGTTGATTAATAACTGTTTCTCTCTCTACACAGTAAGCTCTAAGAAAGAAGGGTCTGAGCCAGCTTTTCTATTTTCTGCCCAGGACCTGGCACAGTGTTGGGCACAGGCTAAGAACTCTGGAAAAGCTGCTGCATAGATGACTAAATAAATGCTGTTGGACATGTAATGCATTTTAGATTCCCCAGAATAGTTTCCTGAACCTTGTATATTTTGAGACTTTCCATCCTTCTGGAATTGGATTTTGTGATAAATCTCAGTTGCTTCTTTCTCACCTCCTTGACTTTTCCTTTCTTACCTTCTTTCATGGCTTTTTTTCCCCTTATGCATATATTTTATTATTTTTATTTTTTAAGTTTTTACTTAAATTTCAGTTAGTTAACATACAGTGAATGATTAATTTCAGGCGTACAATATAGTGGTTCAGTACTTCTGTACAACACCGGTGCTCATCACAACAAGGGCACTCCTTACTCCCCAACCCCTATTTCACCCATCCCCCCGCCCCAGAACCATCAGTTTGTTCTCTATTGTGGAGAGTCTGTTTCTTGGTTTGCATGGTTTTTTGTTTTAATATCTAGTTCCTTAAGGGAGGCATGAAGTTCTGTATTGTCCCTTACTATTTTTCTCTTTTTACCTACTTTCTCTCAGTTAGCCATAACCTCTGTGATTACCATAGTTAAATTTCCAATCCTAGTCTCTCCCTCAGACTGTGGCTCTGCCTTTTCCAGGTATTCTCTGTACATGTCCCTCTTTTTGCAGCCTGCAGGTCTATGACACCATCCATACTATATCGGTGATCCCTCATGCTTGCTCTACGTACCAGGGAAGCGTTGCTCTTCCAACTGTTGTGCTGCCTCCATCCATGCTCTCGCCGAGTCCCATCAGGTCTCTCACTTAGGGTCCAAGTTTTCATCCCAAATCCCATCACACTAGCTCACGCCTTGGCCATCTCATGTCCGTCCTATTGTGATAGCCTTTCCACTCCTCCTTCTACGTGCTGGTTTTCTTGGCTTTAACACATCCTGCACACTAGTGTGGGAGTAACCTTTCTAAATCACGTAATGCCTTTTTAAAAGCTTTCAGTTTGTGGCGCTTGGGTGGCCCAGTCAGTTAAGAGTCTGCCTTCGGCTCAGGTTATGATCTCAGGGTCCTGGCATCGAGCCCTACACTGGGCTCCCTGCTCAGAGGGGAGTCTGCTTCTCCCTTTGCTCCTCACCACTGCTCATGTGCTCTCTTTCTCTCTCTCTCAAATAAGTAAATAAATAAAATATTAAAAAAAAAACCGAAAACTTCTAGTCTGACCCTCTAGGTAGTTGTAATTATCATCAAAGAACTCTCCATAACTTTTTCCTCTGTGTTGCTTACCTTCTTCATCATTTATTTGCTGTGTAGGTGACAGAAACCTCTGGGGTGCATTAGCACCTGCTGATAAAGACTCTTTGAGTGGAGTGGACCTTGTGAAAAGATGCAGCTCCCCCCACCCCCTGCATTCTGCAACCAGAATTGGTGCTTATCCCAAGAACAGTGACTATATACTTGAGTTCCCAGAACTGGGAACCAAACCAGGCCCGTTAGCAGCCACATGTTAAGGCCATGCCACACGTCTGCCTTTGGACCTTAAAATGAAGGCCTGAAGACTTGACTCAAAAACACTATAAAAGCTGCAAATATTATTACACCCCAAAATGCCTAAAAACACCTAATCCCTCCCTCAACCACACCTGCAAGGTCAGCCAGAACTGTCAAGAGTCTCAAGTTACCTGCCAGACTCCATGCCCCACCCAGGATCGAAAGCCACATAGCCCAACACACTAAATTCCAGCTCTGATCAAAACACTGTGATTTCCGGTGCAATTTTGTCCCCTCCCTCATCCAACTCTTATTTATTTCTCAGGGTTTCCTGCCCATTATCCAAGGTGTTGGAGTTTGACTGGATCGATAAGTACTACTCTTTTGTCCTGACCCTAAGTCTGGAACCAATCCAGAGACAGATGCAGGATTTTGAGAGAAGAAAATAATCACTTAATATATCATTTTTATTAAAGAGAAAGCTTCTTTCTAGAATCAGAGCATTCTAGCATAGTCCTTTTAAATTGAACTCCTAGCCTCTGGATTCCATATGTTCATTGAGTAGTATTTCGACTTTTCTTAACCCAAAAATTCAATTTATTCTTCTCATAATATAAGCCTTCACTAATTGTTATTTATTCATTAGTAAATTGTTATTTATTCTTTAATCTACTACTTTTATCTGGATAAAATAACAATTTGGATTTCTTACGATCAATGGCCAAATAGGTATGTGCACCTCCAATACAGACAGGGTTACCCACTTTGCCACTGGCACAAGCCTCCCTCTCAGGGCAGATCCCTTTCTCCGTCACAGACAGCTGACCCCAACGCATACTTTCCAAGGTCAGGTTGCCACCGAGAGAGGAATGGCTTACCTCGAACCACCCAGTTCATTCTCCTAAAATTTCCAGTCCGATAAGCCGTCTCTCTCAGTCCTCATCTGGTTGGAGCAGAAGTCAGAAATGTTACTGCAGTGGATAAACTTCCACGAGGAACCTGAAACCAGGTCAGTGGAGCTCCCTCTCCAGGAGATAGATTCTCTATCAGTATGTGAGAGGTACTTTCAGCACCTGTCCCCCAATCTGAACTCTGGGTAATTAACATAAAGGCCGCTAATTCAGTAGATTACGCAGTCCGCAGAGGAGAGTACCAGGAACACATCTAGTCTCATCTCTGAACACAAACGATACTAGATGATGTAGATAACCTACTAGTCAGTGGAAAGGTTCAAATTTAGTTAGAAAGGACAAATCTAATTTCCTGCCCTTTGACTTTCCTTCTGTTTTCTCCAGTTTGAATGGAAAAGAAAAGGGAATGACCAGTTAGCATTCCTCATGCCACTAAGGAAGCTTCCTGCCAAATTCTGTGGAAGCTTGGTATGACTTGGGGAAAATGTTCTCATTTTGTTTTATGAGACATTGAGATATCTGTCTTCTATTATTTTTATCTTTTATAGAGATAATATGAGAACTGTTTAAGAGTGAGAATCATGACAAAAAGAAGAATCATTGATTATACTTGGAAACAAATGTTGCAATTTAAAATATACTATGGTCCATAAGATGTATTGATTTACATTTTTAAGTAACTGGCTGTGGGATTTGAAGTAATTGTAATGTAGGAGGTAGAGAGAAAATTACATTATCGTGAATAGAATTCAGTGCGTTAAGAGCAAGAAATATCATAAAATTCCAAAATTAATTTGCCATACCAGATATATACAATATTCCTTCCCCCTCTTTTAAATTTGTGTATCTAATTATTAATCTGACAGTTTAACTTATTGGGATTTTATTTTACTTCCTTTGTGAGTTTATTAATTATAACTCTCTGCTGTATTATTTTAGTGGTTATTTTAGAGTATATATTATACCTGTTTAACTTCTCACAGTCTACCTCTAAGTAATATTCTAATACTTCCCATATAGAATAATAACTTTAAATATAGTGTTCTTCCATTACTTCCCTCTCTTTGTGCTATTGCTGTCATGCATTTTACTTATACTTTTTTTTTTACTTATACATATGTTATTAAGCCCCTAGTACACTGTTATCGTCTTTACTTTCAATAGCTGATTGTATTTTTAAGATATTTAAATAACAATTTTAAATGCTTGGGATGAGAGTGATCTGGGCAAAACATAAATGCAAAATCCTGAAAGGGAAAAAGGCTTGATGTTATTCAATGTACAGTGTGATTAATACAGTGATGGGGGAGTGTGTCGCAAAATGAGATCTCAGATATAGGCAGGGACCAAATTATGATGGACCCGTGGACTTTGTGGACTTGGGTTACAAAACTTACATTTTATTCTATTTTTGATGCTAAACAGAGGATTTCTGTTTTTAAAAGATCATGTGGGGGGCGCCTGGCTGGCTCAGTCGGTAGGACATGTGACTCTTGATCTTGGAGTTATAAGTTTGAGACCCATGTTGCGTGTACAGATTACTTAAAAATAACTTAAAAATATTTTAAAAAAAGGTCATTTGGGCTGCTGCATAAGAGAGATTATATATAGCAAGCAAGAGTCAAGGTTCAACGCAGACTCTCGAGGTAATTCGTAAGATGATGGTATCATACACTAGGGTGGAGATGGAGGGAAGTAGATGACTTGGGGTCTATTTTGGTGGTAGAACTCAAATTTTGAAATTAGACTGGGGTTAGAATTCTTCTGCAACTTACTTGTCACATGACTTTGGACAATTAAAAAAAACCTTTCTTATATTGATTCTCATCTGCAGAATGGGGATTACAGGAAGATTAACACAACACATATAAAATATAAGGTTTATACCACGATGTCTGACTGTAGTGGGCACTCAATAAATAGAAGTTATCATTCTTATCATGTTATTGTAGCCCGTAACTGGCATTCCCGTGTCCCATGCTCTCTTCACAAACACATGTATCTCCACATGCCCACTAGAACTCTTTATAAGTGACACATCAGATCAGTCTTTTGCTTAAAAACCCCTCCAGTCCTTCTGATCGGTATCAACTTCATGGCACATATCAAAGACATTATTTGTCTTTGCATCGTCATTTCTCACATCATCCTTCTTCCAGTTACTCTTGGCTTTAGAGCAGTGCTTCTCAAATTTTCATGTGCTTACAGCTTTCCAGGGGATCTTGTTAAAATGCAAACCCTGATTCTGGAGAAGCGGGTGAGGCTTGAGGTTCGGCATTTCTAATAAGCTCCCAGGGATGCTGTTCTGCTGGTCTGGGGAACGCACTTTGAGAATCATAGCACTAGAGGACATAAAGTTTCTGCAAGGTTATTTTGGGTCTCTGTAATTTTGGCTTTTCTCATGGGTCTGATCTCACTGTCTCCAGAGTGACCTTTCCTTATTTCTTAGCTTCATGAAATCATTCTCATCTTTCAAGGACTATGTGGCTCAAAGGTCACTTCCTCTGTGAAATTTTCTTCAAACACTCGTTCACCCCCACAACTTCCCAAATGTTAGCTTTCTCCCTTCTGCATAGTATTTTGTAAAGAGCTTTTATTGCAGCAGGTATCATTTTGCACTGCAGCTGATGTTACATTGTCCTCCTTGATGGACAGGCCTCCTTGAGGTCAATGACTATGGCTCTGTTTCTTCAATAAGTTGCACAGTTCCTTACACACAGGGCACCTGGCCGGTGCTCACTAAATATTTCTGGAATAAATTAAACGGTGATGTGTACTTCTGAAAAGTGCTGAATAGTTTGGTTTAAACTATTGATTTTGCATTTCTTTATGTAAAAAATCCTACCCTTCTTAGATTTTCTTCAGTGTTATAGCTGGTCACTTACAGCAATTATATATCCATAATCTGTATCTATCAATTTTTAACAGAGCAATATATCTTTGCCAGGTTGGAAAGCCTCAGGCTTTCTCTTAGCTAACGCCATGCTAAAAATTTATAAATATTATACATATTGTGACTTATAATTTCATGATTTCTTTTAACTATACTACCAGAGGGTAACATGGTTAAAAAGTTTTTGCCTGAAGCTGGTAAGGAATGAGAAAAAGAATGGGAATATAACTGTCTTTTTAACATTTAAATAAAATAAAAAAGAAAAGAACAGGAATGTTACTTAATTTATGTTTTAATATCTATAACCAAATCCCCACAAAAAGTTCATTTCAAACTTTAAAAAAATCCTATTTGTCTAATGGGAAAATTTAGGAATCACACTGAATGAAAAGTGTCGTCAGGGCATACCTGTGTAATTACTTCCATTTCTCAATAATTCTTTAGACTTTATGAAATTTTCTCAAAGACAGAAATCAAGTTTGTCTTCCGCTCCTGGATGGACACACCTCACCCCACCAGTTACCAACCAGGGAAAATCTCTTTGAAGTCAATTAGAAGTCCTCATTTACGCTGTAACATAAAATGAGAGCAATTCCTAAAATGACCAAGCTGGAGATAACGTAGAGCTCTCAGCAGATTGGACAGCTCTGTTCTCAAGACTGAGGAATTGTGTTTTCCATATGCACAACTCTTGGTGTTACTGATTTCAGTTAAGTAGACTTTCAAATTTTAATTTACATAACATTAACACGTTTCCCTGAGAATCGACAGTTTTATGGAGACATTTCCTTGTCTGTTCTCATGAAATTAAAAAAAAAAAATCCACAGGGCATTCATTAACACTTCTAAAAGTGACAGGCTGTGTCTTTATGCCATTTTCATTTGCACTGCTTCTGATCTTGCCATCACTAATTAAAAAGGGAATTTAGGGTAATATAAACAATGCTTTTTGGCCATACTAGAAGCTATTTCTTGCCTGATAAAGGAGAAAAGTCCACAACGTCTCTTGAACAAAGGATAAGGATATATTCTTTATGGCTTGGCTCTCAAAGGCCTGTAGTTTATGATGTTTGAGGTCACTTCCTTGGGAAACTGCCTTCCAGTATAGCTTCTATTACTTACCATTCTGTTCTTCTACTTCAGCCCAGGAGGATACCCTTAAATCAATAACTTGGGAGGGAAGGTAGGATTTAAATTGGGTCCTGAAATAGGAATATAATTTTAATATAAGGAGGGGAGGTAGTTGGTAATACTTGCTCAAGGAAGAATTGTCAGCTGAAGCCCCAAAGGCGGGGAGAAGTCAATAATATTTCAGGCCCAATGACCAGCTTTGTTGGATAGTAACAGATAATTGAAAAAGGAAACTTGAGACCAGATTGTTGAGAAACTTCAATTTGGAGCAAGTTGTTTGGACTTCATTCAGTATGTATTGATTTTAATAAAGAATTTTTTTTTAAATGGCAGGATGATAGCCATATTAAATTTGGATGGCCATAAGTATAAGATACCCTGGGATGAGAGTGATATTCCATCAAAAAGGAAAGGGAGAAAACTGCAGTAGATGAAACAGCCTTGGCAAGCTAACTCCCATGTATATAGTCTGGCCCAGGGGAAAGCACAAGTCCAAGCAGCAAATGGGCAATTATAGTAACAGGAATCATTCTTTTTGCTGGAGAATAGCAATAAGGAAAATTAAGGAACAATTTTGGAAGTCAGGAGTACCAGGGTGCCTGTCTCCAAATCTTCCCCTTTGGCAGGTCTCCTGCCAGTGGTGGACAAGGTCAGAGTGTACTAATCAGGTAAAGGAAAGGGCTTATTGTCATGGAGGCAAAGGAATAGGGACCCCTTGTTATTTGTTGAGGTTCAAGGCAGGATCCCAATTCTACAGTTTGTGTGAAATAGGGTAAACACGGGGGCTGGAATTCTAGGCCAGTTAATTTGGCAGAATGTAGAGCGGGAGATAGAGCCTGACACTCAGTCTAATGGATTAGGCCAACAGGATCTGGCTACGTGATCACCCCAGACTTACTCCTCACCCACTGGACCCTGGGTTTGGTTGGTGATGAAGGAGGTTGTAGGTTGAGAAATTCAGCTGTCAATGACAGATCGTTAGATCTGGAGAGGCCAATCTGATAGTGGTATTGAGGTTTCAAACTGCAATGGGGCAGTCTAGTCAGACTGGTCAGGAAAAAAAAAGGAGACACATATTGCAAGTGTCAGGAATAAGAAAGGTGATATCATCACATATTACACAGATATTTAAAAAGATAATTAGGGAAGAAGACATACAAATGGCCAACAGATACATAAAAAGGTTTTTGACATCATTAATAATGAGAGAAATGTGAACCAAAAGTACAATGACCTCACACTTGTTAGAATGGCTGTTATCAAAAAGATAGGAAATAACAAGTGCTAGCAAGGATGTGGAGAAAGGGAGCTCTCACACACTCTTGGTGGGAATGTAAATTAGTGCAGCCATTTTGGAAAACAGTATGGAGGTTCTTCAAAATATTGAAAATAGAACTACTATATGATCCAGCAATTCTACTTCTGGCTATATATCTAAAAGAAATGAAATACTAACTTGAAAAGATCTATGTACCCCCACGTTCACTGCAGCATTATTTGTAATAGCTAAGACATGGAAACTTCCTAACTATCTATCGATGGGTAAATAAAGAAGCTATGGTATATATATGTACTTTACATTATGTTATACACACACACACTATATGCTATATATATATAACAAATGGAATACTATATTTTTAATATATATATAGTAATGGAATATTACTGAACCATAGGAAAGAATGAAATCTTGCCGTTTGCAACAACATAGATGACCATGACATTATGCTAAGTGAAATAAGTCCAACAGAGAACGACATATACTGTATGATCTCACTTATATGAGGAATTAAAAAATAAAAATAATTAAATCCATAAATACATAGAACAGATTGGTGGTTGTCAGTAGTTGGGGGTGCAGGTGGGATGTGGGAAAAATGGTTGAAAATGGTCAAAAGGTATAAACTTCCAGTTATAAGATAAATAAGCCCTGGGGATGTAATATACAGCATGGTGACTATACTTAACAATATTATGCTGTATATTTGAAAGTTTCTAAGAGAGCAAATCTTAAATATTTTCATCACAAGAGAAAAATTGTACCTACATACGGTGATGAATGTTAATTAAACTTATTGTGGTGATCAATTAACATGAATGTTAATTAAACTTATTGTGGTGATATATTTACATATATCAAATCATTATGTTGTATACATAGAACTAATGCAATGTTATACACTACTGTGATCTCAAAAAAGAAAGATAATAGGGGAATATTAATGTACAATTTCATGTTAATAATTAAGATAACTTAATTGGTATAGATAAATTTCTTGAAAGACATAAGCTATTTTCTTTATCCAAAGAAAAAATCTAAAAATCAATTACAGCAGTATATATAAGTGATAATATGTCATGACCAAGATAAACCCAGGAATGCAAGGTTAGTTTAACATTTGAAAATCTATCAATTTAATACCCAATGATAAGCCAATATATGCAGAAAAAGCATTTGACAAACTCCAACATCCATTCCTCGTTAAAATCTTTCAGAAAGCTAGGAATAGAAGAGAACTTCCTGAGCCTGCTAAAGAATTATAGAAAACCTTAATTGAAATTATACTCCATGATGAAAGACCGAGTATTTTCCTCTCTAAGATCAGGAACAAGTGAAGGTTGTCTGCTTTAACCACTTTTACTCAATAGTGTATCCCCTCAAAATCCAAAAGCCTACAGATTAGAAAGGAAGAAGTAAAACTGTCTTTATTGACAGATGGCAAGATTGTCTCTGTAGAAAATCCAATTGAATCTGCAAAAACTTATTCAAACTAATAAGTGAATTTTGCAAGTTTGTAAGACACAAAATCAACACACAAAAAAATCAATTGTAAAATGGCCTTTTCCAGTAGAGTTTTGTGACATTGAAGTGTTTTAGGATTAGATGAAAGTCAAGTGCTTCCCTATGAGAGTATATATATCACTTTGTCATGGATACCAAGTTGTTAATATCCACATAGAAACCAAAATCTACTTTGTTTTCTGTCTTGAGAAGTTTATTGCTTGTCCTCTGAAGCAGCAATGATTGGAGTTATACTTAGGACTCTTCAACTCTTCAACTCTGTTCCATTTATTTGTTCTGCTCTTTATTTGTTCTACCTAATTCTTGCATTCCATGATATTTTATTGGCACGTATATTACCTCACAAAAATCAAGGATCTTATCTGATGTAAGGATTCATAATGTTCTTCAACCTTTTGTTTTGTCTAACTTGCTTACTTTACTCAAATATTCTAAATTGCAATATTTTAGGATTTTTTTTATGTCAGATACTTAGACGTAGAAGAGAATTCCAAGAAGTAAATAAAAATTTTATCTGCATTGCATGATCCTTACCTCTAGACCGATTCCCAGGGCCTGATTTGACACAGGTGGGCCTTAAAAAGTTGGCCCATTTCCAAGCCAGCTCCTACACAAACATTGACGAAGAAACTGGTTTCAGTGTCAGTTATGGTCCATACGAGTGATTATGCTTAACTGACATTAAGAATGTTCTTTTTCTGTATTTCCATCCGAATCGTCCATAAATACATGACAGCCGATCCATGCATTTGAGTGAGAATAACACTGATTGATTTGGGTGTATTTTTAGGATGCGAGAAGAGGTTTTTTTATTTTTGTTTTTGTTTTTTTTTTTGATGCAAACATTTCATATTGTAAAATGATGAAACATAGTAGAAAACATTGAGTCAAAGATATGAATACCAAATAAGCCATAAATCTACTTATTCTAAAACAGCTTTTCAGGTTCTTTGATACCTGGGAAGTAAGAAACTAATGACAACCATTATTATATAGTAAAGTGTTATATAGTGAAGCAAAGATGTCCTGTGTAGTCTAGGTTATTGATATTACCTACATTTTTTTTCTATATCCAGATGTAATAGGTGAACTCCCATTTTAAGTGTTGTGAGAGGCATATTGCCTTACTATTTCTGTTGATTCTTGGTTTGGGTGGGATGATTTTCAGCCTGCTCTAAATTACTGCTCTTGTATATTTCTCAATTACTATTTGTCATTTTCTTTAGGCTTTTCCTTTCCTACTCTGCTCCTTTCCTTTCCTTTCCTTTCCTTTCCTTTCCTTTCCTTTCCTTTCCTTTCCTCTCTTCTTTTCCTTTCCCTTTCCGTTCCTTTTCTTTCCTTCCTTCCTTATTTCCTTCTTTCCTCCCTCCCTCCCACCCTCCCTCTTTTCCTTCCTTTCTCCCTTCCTTCTCTGCTTCTTGCTTAAGTATAGAACTCAGCCTTGGGTTTTTAGTTTCCCCAAGCTATACTACAAGGGTATCTATGTAAGTGAATTAAGTTTCATGGTTAATATAGGAGGATTAAACACAGAAAGAATAAAAAAAAGCAAATTAAATCAGGATAGTCGTTCCTAAAAGTCCTCTGGCCATGTTGGCTACTAGAAATTTCTCATTAGCCATCTTTCTTCTTTGTTGTCATTTTTCTGAATTCCTTTTTTTTCTCCCTCTGTCAGATGCTTCTGTCATCTCTAGTAATTCAAGTTACCGGCCACCTTATCGCTATCATCTCTTGCCTATCAATGGAAAATGTGCACAATTTTTTCTAAACAAACAAAATCAAGATTCTTCCCCCACATTAACTGATTAGTCCAAGAAAATACAAAGATCGTCTAGTAAGTAAAACAATCAATAAGTAGTAGACATCTTTCATTTATTTATCCCATATATTGGGATGTTGAGCAATTGGTGGAGCACATCACACGCTGACTTGCTAGCTTGGTATCCAGTTGATAACACGTATGGTTGTTCTGGTCATTGAGAGCAGTGCCAGTCTCATTGATAGGAGTCTGGGTCCAGCAGTTATAGATTTTGAATATCATCCCAGGCTATGTCTACTTTCCTATTTGAAAAAGAGGTACACATTAATGTAATCTAATTTTTAGTGTTTTGTAGTTATTATATATATTTTTTCAGTTGACCCATTTTAGATTGCTTTTCATTCATGCTTTTAACTAAAGGTTGATAAAACTTGTTTCTTAAAGAAGTAATAAACATATGCACGAAGAAAAATGTCTAGGAAAACATAGCACTTGCTCTTTACTTTTTTCCTAATCTTCCTTTCCTCAAAATCTAGTTGCAAATTAAGTGATTTTCCCAGTGGCAAATGGATCAGAATTTAGCATTTAAAAACATTTTACATTTAAATTCTAAAACATATTTTGCATTTAAATTCTAAAACATATTTTGCTATTTCTGTGTTTTCTACTTTGTGGGTTATTTGGTAAGTTTGAAAAAAAATCTCAAAGCTGATCTGAGTCATTACTGCAATGAAAGCAGAAAAACTAAAATTTCCGTGTACATAACATATTCCGGCATACTATTTGTTTAGATTCATCTTGTAGCTAATTTTCTCTGGTTTAGGTATAAACTTGCAAAAGTGAGCACAGTAATGCCTTAATCATATGTATCATACTGGTCTGACTGCTAGGATGTTTATTTCAAGAGTATAGCTTGGCTCAGTGTTTATAACCTTAAAAAATTTGAATCTAATTTCTAGAAATCGGTCTCTAACTTGATAAGAAGACAATATTTTCTCAAAACAAGCAAACACCCCCCCCCAAAAAAAAACATCCTCTCCCTTAGATTTACTTATAACTTAGAAGTTATAAGAGAAGCAAGGACTTTGCTTGTTTGTTTGTTTTTAAAATCCTGGGAATGTGGGACTAGGATGAGTTCAGTTCTACATAAATTTAACAGGTCCTAAGATGTAAGTACAAATAGATGGTTTTGCCTTAGCTGGTCAAGATGCCAGTGCTGATTTCTTTGTTGGTGCTGATGTCGGTGAAGCAGTAGAAAGGCCATTGTTTTCCTTTTAAAGTCCCAAATTCATCCTTTAGAGTAGGTTAACACTTTTCAAATGTCAGATTTACAATTTCCGGGGAAGGGTGAAGAAATTCCAAGAGCCTAGAAGAAATTAGAGCTGAATGTGAGCACAGCATAAGGTGCAGAATCACAGAGTCACTGTGACACCTGAAACTAATGTAACAGTGTGTCAACTCTACTTCCATGGGGGGCGACGGGGAAGAAATTAGAGCTGTAAACTAAATTTCTTTACTGTATCTTAGCTCTTAAGATACATCGTGTTTCAAAGATTCTAACATTTACATTTCTGGAAACAGGTTGTGTCTTGTGGTTCTCATGTCCTTGTCGTTGCTCACCCACGTGCATAAAAACTTACAGAATGAACGTCAGCAGCTTGGAATAAAATTACAGAGACAATACTGTATGACCAGTGCTCTCAATGGCACAGGTGATAGTATCGTGTGGGAAAACATGGTCATCCATGACTCTGAGTTGAACACGTTTGGAAATATTGCACTTGGGTTGTGAGTAAGCTTTAGGAATACCCTAACCGACTCTTTTTGCTTATATTTTATTATTTTTCTAAGATTTTATTTATTTATTTGAGAAAGAGAGAGCGAGCTTGAACGCACATGCACATGAGCAGGGGAGGGGCAACGGGTAGGGAGAGGGACAAGCAGACTCCTGCCTGAGTTTGGAGCCCAATCTGGGGCTGGATCCCACAACCCCCAGACCATGACCTGAGCTCAAACCAAGAGTCTGCTGGATGCTTCACCAACTGAGCCAGCCAGGTGCCCCTCTTATATTTTCATTTTTATATAGATTCAAGAAGGGCATAAGATAAAAACCTATAGCTCAGTAGGTATTAAAGAGCCCTTTCCATAAGTATGTAGTAAAAGTTCTGAGTTACAAAAACATTGGCTATAACTTGTTTAGCCATGTTTTTTCCCCCTTTCTTTGTGGTACATACAATAATGACAGCCTTACAGTCATTATGGTATTATGATTCTGAGGTGACTGGATTATGAGATTTTAGAATTTTTGAGTTGCTAATTTTAAAGAAGTTTTTCTTGTTGCTATGTCTTTTAAAGTGGTGATATGAGTCATATCGTATCAAAGGAGGCGTTGAAGCATTTCTTAGATTGAAAAATAAAATTTTACAGGACTTAATATTTCCTTTCATTCTCATAATTAACATTCTTTTGGAGAACCACTAACAAATATGTTCTTTAAAAGTGAACTTCAAAGTCTAACTTTGGGCCATAAGTAAACTACTCTGTCTTGTTTATTATAGACAATCATCGTTGAGGGTTTTGAAGTTTAGTTTGCAAGAGGATTTAGCACTCTGCAAGTTTATATTTGAGATTGCAGTTTTGACTGATTATCTTTCTTAAAATGTAATAGGCATAATAAATTGCTTGCAACACTCAATATTTTCAGAATGTTTGCTATTACTGTACTTGATGATTATTATTAAAAAAAATCTTTCTGATCCCCCTTTCTGAAAAGGAAACCAAAATTACTTCTCAATCCCTTCACTGTCTACGTATAATCTATGATTTAATATTGCTAACCCAATACAGCAACACCTCATTTTCCCTACATTGCCCAAGAAATGTTTGTTCCATGCCAGTAAATTTCCCAGATAACCAAAGCATATACATTTAAATGACAAGCCCTTTTTTTTTAATTTTTTACTATTTCTGATGGAAATATTGCTACAACACACCTTTCTATTATTCTTACATAAAGAATATTGAAAAAATCTCTACAATTTTGTGCTTTGTGCCAATCTCAAGAAGGAGACTGCTTTATTTGATGGGTCTTCAGCACACGGTAAAGAGTGGAATAAGAGGAAACAGTTACTGGACGTGGACTACACCCAAAACACAATGAACTTTCGCCTCTCGTAGAGCACGCGGACTCATTATTGCAAATATCTGTTCCAGCAGAAGGAGTGCTCTGCCCGGCCCCGCGGGCTGTGTGCACAACCTGGGGCCGGGGGCACGCCTGGGCTCTGTCACCTCGCAGGCGCAGGACTGCATATACATTTTTTCCACAGGGCCGGGTCCGTAATCCCAACGTGCTATTTGACTGGGAGTTCCAGTGAATTATGATCAATAATTGAATTAAGCCTCACTTCTAAGTTAGGAAACCGACTTTCTTCTTTCTAGTCATGGCACAACTATTCACTTAGCCATCCAGTTTTGAAATCTTGGCATAGTCTGTAATTTTCTCTGTTTCCATCTTCAGTCAGTTGTACCTCTGCTTTTCTCTTTACATCTCTACTATTAATACCCTCTTTTTACCTTTAATTTGTATTTCTTATTTGATTACTGATTTTACCTAGAATATTCTAATTTGTCATATGCTTGATCTTTAGGCCTCCGGTCTCTTCAATTTCCAGTGTATTAGGTACAGAACTGACTAATCTTATCAAAGAGAGGTCTTTCCCTGTTCAAAAACTCCAGTGGTTCCCTATTTTTGCTTAAAAAAAATTCTTTTTTTTTTTTAACCAAATAATGAAAGATAATAACCAGCAGAGGCTGAGTTCTGTTGGGTCACATATGAGTAAAAGGACCTATAGGGGCGCCTGGGTGGCACAACGGTTAAGCGTCTGCCTTGGGCTCAGGGTGTGATCCCGGCGTTATGGGATCGAGCCCCACATCAGACTCCTCCGCTGGGAGCCTGCTTCTTCCTCTCCCACTCCCCCTGCTTGTGTTCCCTCTCTCGCTGGCTGTCTCTATCTCTGTCGAATACGTAAATAAAAAAAAAAAATCTTTAAAAAAAAAAAAAGGACCTATAATTATTTTGGCATTAAACAAGACAATCCTTTCTGACCAGTCATTTGTATGGCAATCTGCTCTAACATCTCCTTAGTCATTAGGATTGAATATATCGAACACATCTATTTTCATTTCCAGGATAAATTATTAGAAAATCTTCTCTACACACTCTTCTGAAACCACTCAAGAGATTCATTGACCTTTTGAAATTTATCTAAAAATACTGAGGACATACCTGCACATTTTTTGAGTAACTTGAGATATCACTGATTTTTTAAAAAGTCCTTGATACTTAAAAAAGTGTACATTTAAAAATTTTTACCCCACTTTATGGAGATATAATTGACATATAACATTGTGTAAGTTTAAGGTATACAGGTGTTGATTTAACATACTTACATATTGCAAAATGATTATTACCATAGTCTTTGTTAACACCTCTGTCCTGTTACATAATTACCATTTCTTTTTTGTAGTGAGAACATTTAAGATTTACTCTTTTACCAACATTAGAGTATATATTAGCTATAATAATATAAATAAAAATAAATATATATAAATAATGCAAAGTATTATTAGCTCTAATCACCATGCTATACATTAGAGCCCCAGAACTTGTTAATCTTTTTTTTTTAATTTTATTTATTTGAGAAAGAGAGACAGAGATAGCAAAAAAGAGCAAGAGTGAGGAGGAGAGGGAGAAGAAGAGGGAGAAGCAGGCTTCCTGCACAGGCTCCCCACTGAGCAGGGAGCCCAATGCTTGGCTCGATCCCAGGACCCTGGGATCATGACCTGAGCTGAAGGCAGATGCTCAGCCCACCGAGCCACCCAGGCGCCCCGAACTTGCTAACCCTATAAGTGGAAGTTTATACACTTTAATTGATATCTTTGCATATCCCCCACCCCTAAGCAACTGATACCCACCATCCTGGATACTTCTTAGTGTGTATTCATTCCTATATTGAGTTGTTTGTCACAATTTTAACTGAGATGCTATTATGTGCCAATGTGCCCGGTGTCATAGATGTGATGGTACACAAACACAGGATTTTTACCCTTATCTAGCCTATGGACTAGCTTTCTTCCCCATTTGGTGTTGTTATACGTTTTCTTCCATTTTTAGAACTTGAAGATCATTTTCCTGGCTGGAGAAAAAGAAATTCTAATGTCTATTAGCAAATTGCTCTCTTCCCCAAGCAGTAGGGTTCTTCTTTTCCTGCCTTTTCTTTTCTCATTGACTAAAATATGATGGAAGAGTACTTTATAATGTCCTAAGTATTTTTCACAAGTCTCAGCTCATTTTGAATGTAGCACTTTTGACACTGATTTAGAACATACTAGATATACGGCTGTGCGTGTTTTTTAACTTTGCAGCATATCATATGTATTTTTCCATTTAATTAAATATAGTTTGAAAACATAATATTTAATGTCTGTTTAATAGTCCATCTTATGTAACCATCCCTTATTTTGGGCTATTTGGTTTGAGTCCAGCTTTTTTTTTTTTTTTTTTTGGTTGTTCTGCAATTTTAAATAATGCTTCTATGAACATCCTGGTACATAGTGCTTTGCCTGTGCTTCTGATGATTTCCTTATGTTGTACTCTTGCCCCCAAACACTGTCCACGTCTCGTGCCCAGGGACTAAGTAGACTGGCTGTTTTTCCAATCTATGTCCAGTGAATATATTTTTCACTCAATGATCTTTAGAACTTTTTTGATGACTGACCAGATGGAGTGTTGCCCAGTGGGCCTCAATATCTTCCACAAACCCCTTTAACTTATCCCGTTGCAGCAGGGTAGGACCCCTGTAAGGACAGGAGAAGGAAGATAAGGGGCTACACACGTTGCCGGGTGATGACGGTAGGACAGAAGGACAGATAAACTCTAGTCCCCTTTCCTGGGGCTGTGTCTTTGTGCGTGAGTGCGTGCATGTGTGCGTGTGTGTGTGCGCCGTGGTAGGGAGAGATGAAGTATTGTTGCTTGCTATAGGCTGAATTGTGTCTCCCTCCCACCCCAATTCATATGTAGAAGTCATAACCCCTGATGGGATGGTATTTGATGACAGGGCATTTAGGGAGTAATTATGTTTAGAGAAGTCATGAAGGTGAGGCCTCATGACTTGATGAGATTGGTACCCTAATAAGAAGAGCCCCCAGAGAGACCTTGCTTTCCCCTCTCTCTGCGGCGTGAGGACAGCAAGAAGGCAGCATCTGCAAGCCAGGAAGAGAACTCTCACTGGGACCCCAGTTGGCCCACACCTTAATTTTGGACTTCCCAGCCTTCGAACCCATAAGAAAATAAATTTCTGTTGTTTAAGTCACCCAGTCTATGGCATTTGTTATGGTGGCGCACCCTAATATAATGTCGAAGTCAATCTGGTTATGACTCTCTGTGAGTTGGGAAGATGGTGATACACAGATGTTTTAAACTGCTACTGAAGATTAGCCTTAGAAAGCCTGAAACTCCAAACCCAAAAGCTTAGTCAACTAGAGTAAAAGATTTTGACTCATTTTTATTAGTATTTTTTTTAGTCTTGTTACTTTTTTATTTCTTCTCCATTTTGTAATGCAGTATTTTACAGGTATTTAAACTATGTAAATTATACACGCTATTTCAACTTCAATCTTTCTTTATGGATTTCATCCTACAGTTCAAATCAGGAAAGAATAGACTGATAATCATTTCAAAGAGGGTCTTTTTAAAAGGCATCAGTCCAATCATTATATAGACTATTTTCAAATCTTGCTAACCGAAAAAAAAAAAAAGAATATAAACATTCTTTTTAGCTCCTCTTTTTGGTTGACACTTCCTGTTAAGTTATAATATTATAATTTTTCATTCTTACGAATTTTCTAGAATTTAATGTTTCAGTTTTGTTTGCTTCATGATTGAGAAGGAAATTACTTATAATAACTGTCAGTGGATGGTAAAGAAGAATCACTTAGGTAGAACCATGTTTCTGGCACCTTGTGGCATGGGGTTTTCTTCTCCATGTTGACTGTTCTGCCTCATTAGGCATGCTGTTGTAAATAAATTGTTGGACGTAATTCATACCGGGAAATAGTTCTCTTCTGCGGCCACTGTGTGCTGCGGGGCTGTAAGTTTTCCTTTAGAATGTTTGAAGAGCCCTCAGGTGCTGCTGAAAGTGAAGGATAGCACTACTCTCAGGAAAACAAAGGTTTTATTATATTTTCTCATGAAATGAGGATATCCAGAGAAAATAAAAAAACCGAAGCAGTAAAAGTCGCACATGTAGTGCCATGTGCCAACAAGAGAAATGATGGACCAAACAGAAAAAAGTCCCCAGTGGGTCTCTGCTAGCCTACGTTTATTTCCTCCTGCAGTTTGTGGATCTTTCAGAGAGGAAATCAAACACCCTGACTCACACCAAACAAGCACATGTTCCTGGAGTTTGTGTACGCCGCCCCCATGAATCCAGACTTATTTTCAAATAAACAGAGTAGGCTGTAACGGTAGGAAATGAAACCTTGACTGGACAAATATTACTGGAGATTATGGCAATTATGTGAGATATATATATATATATATATATATATATATATATATATATATATATAGTGCATTTTTATTACGTGAAAAAGTCCTATAGACTTAAGATAAACTATGATACTAGTATGACAGTCTGCTGCATCTGTGTGCCTCTGGCATGGCAAGCTAATGGAATTGCCAGGGATGGAGGTGAAGAAGAGTTTTGGCTCCTGTATTTTCCAGAATGTGGAAGCAGCAGGATTTCTTCAGCATTTTGGGTATACTTTAAATGTTTGACAAAATAAGGAGCACATTCAGGATTCTACCGGATGGGTTCTATGAACTCAACTCCATAAAGGTCTTTCATTTTATTAGTCTCCCCTCACTCCTACACTGGGATGAAGATGATTTTTTTTTTTTTCAATTCTACTAGAGAAACAAGATACTTTGGGCACTTAACGAGAAGTCTGATGGGTGGTGTGCATACTTGTATTTGTACTAACTGGCTTCAGTAACAATTACGTTAAAGTAAGTGTGGATAAGATGAAAATTCTAATCTAATTTAACTGGACACTCACCAAATGCATCTTCTCGGTTCTCAATGTAAAAAAGCAGTTTGTGACTGCTATGACAAAATGCAGCTGTTCTCCTGAGCACTTGATTGTTTTCTCTAAGAGAATGTTCATTCTGGGGATGTCTGGGTGGCTCAGTCAGTTAAATGTCTGCCTTCGGCTTAGGTCATGATCCCAGGGTCCTGGGATCCAGTCCTGCATCAGGCTTCCAGCTCAGCGGGGAGCCTGCTTCTCCCTCTGCCTGCCGCTCCCCTTGCTTGTGCTCTCTCTTTCTCTCTCTCTGACAAATAAATAAAATCTTTTAAAAAAGAATATTAATTCTTAATGAAATGTAATAGGACGTGAGCTCTTTCTAGTTGCCTGCACTTCGGCTGAGACAACAGATTGGTGTATACAGTTACGTAGTTAACTAAGGGGAGTTCTCAGATTAGAATATGGGTGCAGACATTCTCAATCAAGTCCCAAGCTATGGAACACCATCAGTTATTTTTTTCTATACACTTGTCCTGCTTCGCTTAAGAAAGCACATCCTTTAAGCTCTGAATCTCAACTGTTTCTTAAAAAGTGCTGTTTTATTCTAACATCTGTTGTAAATCTGGATGTTCTTGCTATGTGTAATTCTGGAATGGTTTAGGTAGGAGAGCCCTTGGTCTTTCACTTGAGTGCTATGGCTTACTGTCTCCAAAGGCTGTGGGTTTCTGTCAGGATAAATAGACATTTGAGCCATGGTGGCGGGAGGGATATTTAAAGTTCCTTTCAGTGGGAGTCATTTTGTATTTGAAGTCTAACCTGAAATGTCTTCACTGGTGCCCAGCACCATGACAGTTTCTGTGTAACAGCCGTAAACCTGCAGGAGACGGCAATGATGGGCAATATCATTTCACTGCATGGCGACCATATCACACAGTGTCCCCAGTAGCGTTATGAAGAAGACACTAGAATATGCATAGCATCTAGGCGCCCTTCCTTAGCTAGAAAAAAACTGGGAAAATGACTGATAGAACAATTTTAGAAATAGAGTCTGGGGCCATGTCTGGACAGTAGAAGGAGCAGGTAAGGAGGCTCACATTTCAAGATTTGGGAGATGGTTTGGAACGACCAATGAGAGCAGCAAGAGGCATTTACCTATAGAAGCAACATTCTAGATGTTTTGTTCCGGAATCAAGCTCCATCTGTTATCAGATAGAGTAGCTGGGTAGCACACAAGAACGGATCCCGGGGAGGTAAGTGAGATCTGCATCAGGGAGCTGAGCGGGCATCCATGTGTACCTGAGAGAAGCGGGCAAAAGTAGGCAAGGATGGCTCTGAGAAACTCGTCGGAGGGTGAGCTGCTTTACCGATCACTTTTGTTGATTGGAGATGCTTCCATAGTGAGGTCAGCAGACCACTCTGACGTAACCACTTTTCAAATTCATTTTGATACAGTTATTTTGCCTGAGAAAAAATTTCATGATGTAGCTTTGGTGAAGTCACATCAAAGTGACTCTGAAAAAATGAAAATTCCAGATTTTTATTAGTAAAATTTACCCCTTCATTTTATTCTATCCCTATTCTATGCTTTACTTACAAGACAATTTTTACTTTCTTCTTTCCTCATTGTTTGATTCTTAAGCTTTTTATAGACATGTTTTATGTGTCTTTCAAATCTCTACCATGTTTTATGTTATAGAAGCGAGATGTGCTTCTGGAGGCAAATAAATAAATACTATATATATATATATAACTTTATAATAAAGAAGTGAAAATTCTCTGATCCTCTTCCATTCCCACCTGCTAGAGTTAACTACCATTAATAATTCACTACAAACATCTCCAGGATAGTCAGGAGACTTTTCTTGTACAGCAGTGAAAAACAAAGTTTTCTTTAAGCCCTCAGGAGATAAACCACGAGTCAAGTATGTACAAGTAATTAAAATTCGATAGAAATTTTGGCTGAGGCACTGAGATAAAAAGTTTATGAGAATTAAAGATTAAGAGGAAGATTTTGAGAGGGGGTATTTGGGTATTGTAACTCTCCTAACCCACAGTGGGCAGGATGGAGATGTTTGCCCCTTCCTACTCGGTCAGCAGGGAAGGGCTTTGAAAAAACCATTTGAGTATCGGCCATCTGCTGATCATGGCAGACCAGGTAGGGTTGACCTGTGCCTGAGCAAGCCAGTGCGTGAGGGATCAAGTTTGGTAAATCGGATGAAGGTGTCCTAGATGACTTGGAGTTAGCATATACAATTGTTTTTCAAGATCATATGAAAAGTAATGATTTCATAATGAATAATATCACATTCATTATTTCAAAATTGAATTCAGAAGCTACATTTTATTTACTTTTTTAATTAAATTTTTTTTTTTTTTTTACTCTTCTACTTCCACATATCTTATCTTTTGACTATTTCTTTTGAGGTAATAGGGAAACCTCTTAATACGGTAAAAACCGATGTGGTTTTGAAAATTCACTTTCAAAAGGAGTTTTCGATATGTGACACTTAACACTCTTAGTTTTGTTTGAAATGTAACATTTCTGTTCCAGAGTAAGGGGAAATAAAAATGTATATATACACCAGCATGCTCTTAAATAATTTTAAATAGAATGCCATTTCATATCATATACATTTTCTTTTCCATGAAATTTACAAATTTAGTTTGAAGATAAAATATGGCAAGACTACATTATAAGTCATTGACTCGAACATTTAAAATTGGTGAATTTTACTGTTTATAATTTATACTTTAATAAAGCTGTTTTAAAAATGCATTCCCTGTGAAAAAAATCTGTTAAAAGTTATTAGACAGAGGAGAATAATGTGAGTTCCTGAAGCATAATTCAGAAGTGTCAGATAAGTGTGTGTTCATGACATTCATATGTGAAAACCTTGATAACGAAGTTACAAAATATAAAATTTTCTCTTGCTTTGGGTCTACACCAATCATTTATGTTTGCTGTCTTTTATGTTTACTTTCCCACCGATTTGACATCGAATCCTTGCACATTACATTTAGAAACTGAGCAATCGTTTTTAAAAATATATGTTCTGTGCTTGCCAGATGGATTTGGAAGCTCTCCCAGTAATGCTTTCATTGTCATAACCCACTTCACAATTCCATCATGAATGAGGTCATTAGGGAATGACATCATTTTCAATACCTCCCAGATTGCAAAATTAAAAAAAAAATACAATAACCCTTGTATTTATTTGTTTCTCTTAACATTATCATGTCCTAAGTTAAACAAGGCCTAGTTCCTAAATCACACACACACACAAACACGTGTGTGTACACACTCACACAAATTCACCAACACACAATGCAATTTAAAATCATGTAACTGGAGGAATTTCTAAGTACATATTTGGTTGTGGGTGGTCATGAAGTGCTAACGGTTCAGAAAGTAAGAAAGGCTATTTAAAGATAAACCAACAGGAAGAGGCCACCAAGATCTGGTGGATACATTCGGAGGGGAAGTAAGAAAGCACTTAGGAGATTTTCTGCCTTTTTTCCTCCATCAGGAGATTATATAGAAAGTTGCTGCTGGCTTTACCAAGAGGAATTATGTAACAAGAGTCCCAAATCCCCATTTATTTATGCAGTCGTACAGCCATATACTCAACAAATATTTCTGATAGATATGATGTGTAATGCATAGAATAACCGTTGGGTATACAGTTGTGAAGAAGTTAGGTATGGACTCTGCTCTCATGGAGATAAAATTCTACTTGGAGAGATAATCAATCATTACCGATTACAGAGATAATGTAAAATTTTCAAGTATGGTCAGGGTTATGAAAAAGAAGTACATGTTTCTACCAAAGGTTACGTCAGAAGGTCATATATGAACCCAGGGGTCATGAAAATCTTCCCTTGGCTTAGCTTTCTAAGATAACTAGGAATTAATTACATGAGGAAGTGTGGTATGTGGAGGAGATTGCTCTAGGAAGAAGAACCTCATGTCCATTGCTCTTGAGACAGACACGAGCATCCTGTACTGTTCACAAGTCGACGGGACAGAACTCTGAAGTTGGGAAGGGAAAAGCAGTTCTGTCTCTTCCAAAGTATTTCCTTTACCAGAAAAACAGATTTGGATAAAAAGATTTCTTCCTGTAAAATCAAACATATTTTAAAAGGGTGAAATCAATTACAAAATTAGAGTGAATTATTTTTGAACGTAAACAGCATTAATATTTAATTAGATCCTTAGACAGTGGTTTGGGAGTGAACAGGGTGAGGGCCATGATGGAACTATGTTGATTATCTACTCAAAATCAGCAGGTTGGCATGATGGTGGGGACCACTTAAAGATTCAAGCCCATACTTCGATGACGTTAGATGATTTAATAGTGTTCAGCAAATAGCTACAGAATGTCCGTTCTATCCCAGTCGCTGGCTGGCCTCAGAGCCCTTGGCATGTCTTACTGTATTGCCCATAGCAGTAATGACGGTGATGGTCGTAAGGACACAAATGAACAGTAATGACAAGATTTGATCTCTGAACTTCTATTTGCTGCTGGGTGACCCTCATCTTCCAGATGTGTGCCAGAGATCATTGCAAATAAGAGTAATTACAGTCGCAGCTGTGCTGAGCTGCCCTGATGGAGATAGAAGAAAAGGAGTTTTTCTGACACAGAGAAGGGACCTCCATAAACAGTGCTTGCGAATGACAGAAATTTAAAACAAGACTCAATACCATTTTTAAAACCATGGGCTGTTTCTGAAGCTCCATAGATGATTTGCTTTTCTGGGAAAGTGGCATGAGTGTATGGTTCTACTTTTACTGATTTCATTGGGTATGTTTGCATCATAGAAAAAAACCATTTGAATCATTTGAAGAAATTGCTCACCTATATACATTGAGTAGGTTGTACTAGTGTTCATAATTATGCCTGGTACCCCCTCCTCATAAGCAGTATTTACCTCCCAGCCCGTGGCCATGGAACTTGCCTGCTTCTTGTTGAGGGCAGTATATATGCTCCCTCCTTCGCCATGGACTTCGGATTTAGCCATGCCATTTTCCCCCCACTATTGGAATGTGAACAGATAGGACTGTGCTACATAGAATTAGAAGCTTTAAAGGAAGTTCTAAGAATTGGCTCAGCCTCTTGCTTTTCTTCTTAGCCTCTAAAATGGTATGCTGCACCACACATGGCTTTCGACCCCAGCCTCGGTCTTCAAATAAGATCCAGGGAGCCGAGCCAAGCAGAGCCCATGTAGCCGCATTCGTCCAATAGCTGCGTCTATGAAACATTAACAAGAACGAGATGCTTATTTTTGAAGGCCCGTGAGATTTTTACAGCTGTTAGGCAGCAAAGTCGAAAAGTACAGAATTTGATACTTAGAGGCGGAGTGTTACCATAACACAAACTGAAGATATGCAGCCTTGATTTTAGGGCCCAGACAGCTAGCAGTTAGCAAACTTACTGGAAGCGGGAATATTGGTGACACATTTTAGGCAGGAGCGAAACGTTGGGTAAAGCTGTCGCCTGAGATAACTTGGAAGGCAGACACTTATATAATAACGTACTTAAAGCTTTCTGTAAAGAGGATTTGAAATGTTAGGAATGTGAATTGGTCGCGAGGAGCTGCATTTCATAAGGTAATACAAGGGGAATGAGCTCAAACGTAAGTGACATTAACCTGAAGGACGACGAGGAAACTGAACTGCTGAGGAAGTCCAGGACTTACAGGTTAGAGAACAAACCGTTCCTAACCGCTAACTGGTTAAAACTAAGTACCGTGAGCTGCCCGGGCTATTTAAGACACAGATTAAGACTGAGTTTAGGGACAAAGACCACACTACTGGCTTGTGCACAAAACCTGATTGGATTAAGGTGGCCCTCAGTAAATCCTTTCAGTTCGACAAAGCAGCTCAGGAAAGAGAAAAAAACCCAAGTGATCTCCTGAAGACTGAAAAGCTCCGATACCTATACTTAAGTTTAGAGAGAGAACTTGAGAGATTTGTTAAAAAAAAAAAAAAAAAAGGTGAGTGTGTCTATTTAGTACATGGAGCAGAAGAGATCAAATATATACATACATATATATATACGTATATATATATACGTATATATATGTGTGTGTGTATATATATATATATAAATTAAAACTATTTCAACATTTTATCTTTATATATAAAGATAAAATGTTGAAATAGTTTTAATGCCAAGACTATTGCCAGCCTGAAATAGCAGATGTGTGGATTTTTTATAGCTTAAAATGACGTGGACTCCCGGTTTTCTCTGGGCTGGAAGTAGACCAAAAGCACTGCTCAGCTCTAAGGAGCGCAAATTGTTATTCAGCAAATTTTTATTCACACGTGGTCAGGAGAGTAAAGGAAAAGGAAGGAAGAGGTTGGAGTCAGTTGCCCTGGAGAAAATTCTCCGAGGAGCTCATTTCAGGTTATAGACTTCTAATCAAAGACTGACTTCAAGTAGTTTTCCCTCTCCCAGTGCTCTTGTGTTTGCCCAGCGGGCTTTCAGAGTGTCTATGAAGCCGTGGGTGCTGCGTGTTCTCCACTTTTTCCTCCTTCGCATGGGAATGCTTATGTGTTTATCTTGCTTCTCTTCCACCATTATGTGTTGAGTGCATGTGGAGAAGGTAATTTGTCTATTTAGTCCACGTGTCTCCAAATCAAGAGGAGTTATTTCGATTTGATGTAGGTAGAATCATGAACTTAGGGCTGATGTTTTGATTGGCTAAAGCTTTTAGGAGGTCTGATAAGTACGAATGAATTTTGTGTGCAGGAGTGTAGAAAGTGAGTATCTATGACCAAGAAGGTGAACTAAGATAGATTATATTCACAATTACTCTCTTCTTCCTTCCAAGCAGGAGGATTTATATCATTGCCATTACTGTGTGACTTGCTTGCTCCTGTGGGAGGAGTATAAAATTTCCGCCATGTTCTTTGGTCTTGGCCATGTGGCTTACTTTGTCCAATGAAATATGATGTTTGCCACACAGAAACCAAAGCTTTCAATGCAATTGTGTTGCTTAAGCTAGCTAGGCCTCTTGCTTTTCTCCTGCTCAAGCGTGTATGAGATTGTCTCATAAAGTGCAGCTTCTTTAGTCTGGCTGCAGGAATAAGCAGATACATGGAGCAGAGACCATCAGAACCAAGCAGTTAACCCTCAACCATCGACATGTAATATAAGCAAGAAATAAATGTTTATTTAGTAAGCTACTTAACTTTTGGAGTATTCGTTATGCAGCAAAACTGGCTAGGCTAATACGGCACTTAAAAAATGAAGAGATTTTTTCCATATTAATTTATTTAGCCCCCTGAATTTGATCTTGATTTATAAATCTAATCCACTTCTAAGAGAAGAGTGTTGACGTAGGTTTTCATCATGTGGACTTTTCACAAAAAGCCCAGAAATAAACCTTGCTTACACGGTCAATTAATCTATAACAAAGGAGGCGCAAATACACAATGGGGAAAGGATAGTTTTTCAATAAATGGTTTTGGGCAAACAACAACTACAGGCAAGAGGATGAAACTGGACCACTTTCTTACATGATTCGTAAAAGTAAACTCAAAATGGAGTGAAGATCTAAATGTGAGACCTGAAACCATAAAATTCCTAAAAGAAAACATAAGGAGCAATCCCTTGAATCTCAGCCTTAGCTTGTTCAAAATCTTGGAAGAATAATATATAAACCGTTTACTTTTGATGGCTAATTAGCATGCTGCCCATTAACATGTACTGTGTAGCATAAAATATTAATCTGATAAACTATGCGTGTATCTTCTTTAGCTACAGGACGGGCTTTCTTATGTCCGTTTGACTGCCAGAGACTTTTGCTCTTGTACCTGTTAACTACACAGTGAGAGAGAGGGGCCGGGCAGGAGCAGGGGCTGGGAATTTAGGTTAGTGAATTAAGTCAGCCCAGGAAGAGTTAGTGCTGATACAGAGCTTGGTGGTGGCTCCAGAGGGGAGAAGCAGGGCCCACCCATCAGGGGGCAGGGACACAAAGAATAAGGCTTATCCTCAGAAGAAAGGGGTTGGGGCCATCACAGTAGTGAGGAGGGAAAGAAGGGGAGGTCAACTGCCAGTGGGAGGTGGGCAGCAAGACAAAGGATATTCAGGCTGAAACAGAGAAAATTCACCCTGGTCAAACAGCTCTGGTCCTGAAGTTTGTATTTAAAATATCATGTGCAGATCATAGAGTCAAGTATCTCATTCCCTTTTTACGGACGGGTTGATACCTTGAGTGACAAAAAGTTAGTAGATTATATTTTTGTAACATAGTGAAGAAGAATCCAATATCAAATTTAAATGTTTTTCTTATCATCTTATTTTGCTGACTATACATTTTTATCTGAATCTCTTACGGTTCATCTTGCTGCCTTCCCAATTCAGTAATGTATCTCTAGCCTGGTGCTTGCCTCCGGAAGGGAAGGCTGCACTATAACAACTGTGTTCAAATATGTAGAGAATTTTTATAAAGAGAAAAATGACCAGATTTTTTCCCCCATTTTTCATTGAAAACAACCCAAGAGGAATATTAAATTTTAAAAAAAGATTTAGGCTAGAAATCACATACACATAAGCACACGCACGTGTACACACACACACACACACACATTCCTTGGTACCAGCTAAAGTTTTGAGAGGATAGTAAAAAAAAGTTTCATGGAAATTTTAAAGATTTGGTAGATAATTACGGGAGCAGTCATTACCTAAAATGAAATTAATAATGTCTTTGAAAAGTATAAAGACATTGGGGCGCCTGGGTAGCGCAGTCGTTAAGCGTCTGCCTTCGGCTCAGGGCGTGATCCCGGAGTTCCGGGATCGAGCCCCACATCAGGCTCCTCCGCTGGGAGCCTGCTTCTTCCTCTCCCACTCCCCCTGCTTGTGTTCCCTCTCTCGCTGGCTGTCTCTCTGTCACATAAATAAATAAAAAAATCTTAAAAAAAAAAAAAAAGAAAAGTATAAAGACATTGGATACTTTATGTAGTTTTAGTTTATACTCTCGACACATTCCACAAAAATATCTGAAGCCCACCTAGCATTGTTATACATGGATAGGTTTTGTAAGAGCGTCTATTTCTTGAATTATACAATGTTGCAGGTCGCTAAGATGCTATGACAGACAAGAATGCTTTACCTCTGCATAATTATATCTCAGGTGGTCCCGTAATACATAAAATACCTAAATGTTATTTCTGATGACTGAGAGATTTTTTTTTTTTTTTTTTTTACCAAAATAAGGGTATAGAGAATGTGGCTAAGAACACAGGCCCCAAGTCAAACTGTCTTGGTTCATAGCTCAATTCTATCACTTATCAGATGTGTGACCTTGGGAAAGTCATTTAATTTTTCCCACTTCGGTTTTCTCCTGTGTACTTTGGGAATGATGATAATATTGATAATACCTTCTAAGAATGGCCTATCTTACAAGTAAGAGAAGGTAAAGCATTTAAGATTACTTGTCATAGAGTAAAGAGCTCAATATTTGACTGTTTTCATTATTGTCATTAACTGATTTTCTAACCTTGGGCAAGACACTTCATTTTTGTGAGCGGCGGTTTCTCCCGTGTAAGAGGCAGATAAACCCCTACTTTGTAAGCTTGCCAGTAGAAGCATAATAAACTTCTAGCACATAATTCAGGATTAATAAAATATTTCTCTTATTTATTCTCATCTTAATGAAAATTATTCATTTTCATCTAAAAAATGAAAGTCATTGTCTTTGTGCAGCAATTCGTCTAAATTTGAAGAGTTTGCTCCAGAGTCAATAATAAATGTGTAACTCCGCCCAGTCAGTCCTTCTACCTGATTAGGTACCAGCACCATCACTGTGTAGGATGTGGGGACTGTCATGAACCACTTCTTTTTGGGCAATTAGCAGGGAGGTTATGGTCCCAGGGGGTAGTTCAAATGGGGCCCAGCACAGGCTGACCCCCTTTTGCTCGATGATCCACAGAGGGCTTCTGTGGCTGATCCCTTCTGTGGATGAGGAGCTGTGCATGCCAGGAATGGTCTAGGGCATTGGCTTGGTTCCCACTTGGCCTCTTGGCTGGCCATGTCAGATACTCCACTGGCACTCTACATGGCATCTCCACTCTCTCTGAAGACCTTATCCTCCCTCCTTGGCCTCCAAGCCCTCCAAGGCAAGGCCCCATCTCTTCTGTCCATCTCTCCAGATTGAGGTACTTTAATGTCTATTTTCTCTCTGGCCTTTACTTTGCATACAATGCATACTCTGCTCACCTCTGCTCACCTCAGGGACTTCCCTTTTCAAATGCAAAAGCCCAATTTGGAATTTTTTTTTCTTAAAATACTCAAAGTTCCTGGAGGGGTGGCACTGCTGCTGCCCAGTAGGCAGATGTCCGGGAGGTGTGGGGAGGAAATAAAACCCCAGCGATGAAGGTGAATATTCTATGAATTTTTTTTCACCACTCATGTAAGACCAAGTGGTGTTTTCTGGTCCTCTAAGTTTGCAGGGGCCTGGGCCATTGCATCTTCTTGACCACCATCACTGGTATTCAGAAATCCCATCCCCTTTGCATTTTAGGAAGCTGTGTGTGTTAGATTGCCACAACACAGTACCACGGATTGGGTAGTCTAAACAACAGAAATTTATTTTCTCACGATTCTGTAGGCCAGAAGTCTGAAATCAAGGTTCTGGCAGGATTAATTTCTTCTGAGATCTCCTCCTCTGCTCTAGATGGCCATCTTCTCCCTGAACTGTTCCATGGTCTTCCCTCTGTGTGTGTCTATGTCCTAATCTCCTCTTCTGATCAGGACACCAATCACATTGGATTAGGGCCCCCCAAATGACCTCATTTTAACTTAATTACCCTTTAAAGCCCCTATCTCCAAATACTGTCCCATTTTGAGATACTAGGGGTTAGAATTTCAACATATGAATGGGAGTGGGAGGGCACGGTTCAGTCCATAGCACCAAGCAACCATCACCTAGGCTCAAGCTATTAAAATGAGCTATAAAACCTTGGTTTATAGTTCTTGGTTCAAGGACTTTAAAAAGTTGCCCATGTCATTTGGCCCATAACTCACAATTTTAACTACAAATTGTGTGCCTATAATACGCCAGGCACTATTTCTACAGTCAACCTTTATATACAATATCTCTTACAATAGCTCCATCAGTTTAAGATCAGAACTATACTAACAACAGGAGCTGAAATTCAAAATGATCTGTCTGATTCTAATACTGGGGTGAGTTCCGCTGTGCTATATTGAGATTGCCAGCAAATTAGACTCTCGGTTGGATAAGAGCATGGTGTAAATTTTACCTTTGGAGCAGGAAGCAGTTTATAAAATGTTGTGAACACTAACTAGTGTGGGGCCAATGGTTACACAGGCTTGTTACTCCTGAGGGTGTTACTAGCTTAGAGTTAGTACAAAATTGCCTTTATGTACCTTATTTTAGAAGACAAGAAACTATTACAAATTTTAAGAAGATATTTGATAAGATAAAAAGTATGTTAAGTTTCGGTACTTAAAATGTTGCTATTTTAGAAATCGAGAAAAATACCTCAGCTGGCCTGCCTTTGCTTCCTGCCCCGGGAGGTTGATCCGTACGGACTACATCAACAGACTTCCTTGACTTCTAGTTGCCATTGAGGGGCCCAGTAGGACATCCGCAGGAGGGACATATGAGGCCAGAGTGTCCCCTCCCCTGCCTCCCTCCCTGCCTCTTCACTTTGGGTTGGCTACCACTTTTGACTTAATCATTTTATCCCTGAGGCCCTCCCTACACAGTTTGCTCCTTCTGGGATCTGGTAAGGGTCCCTCCTTTTGTACTTTCTGATCTACTCAGTCTCACTGTTTCTAACCTGATATATTGTCCTCTCTCCTATGGTTCCCCTATGACCAGCTCACACTTTGGTAAATAGGTTTTTTACTTAAACCCTCCTCGAATTATCCTAATTGCGTGCCATCGGCTTCCTGTATGTTGTTCATCTTCTTCCTGAGCAATTGGTTATTTAAAATATGTCTATATAATTTGATAATACAGTTTGCAATCATCCTGACATAATTTTTAAAAACTGGATTCATATTATTTTATTTTAAAATGTCTAAAGGAGGGGCGCCTGGGTGGCTCAGTCCTTAAGCGTCTGCCTTCGGCTCAGGGCGTGATCCCAGCGTTCTGGGATCGAGCCCCACATCAGGCTCCTCCACTGGGAGCCTGCTTCTTCCTCTTCCACTCCCCCTGCTTGTGTTCCCTCTCTCGCTGGCTGTCTCTCTCTCTCTGTCGAATAAATAAATAAAAAAAACAATGTGTAAAAGAAACCTTTAAAAGAAACGTTTTGCTAGACAGTTCAGAGTCAACCCTGACAGTGGAGCTTGATGGTTAGATGCAGAAACTCTAGAATGAAATTGCTTGGGTTTTAATTTTAATTCTGTCTCTAGTAGCTATGTTCTCTTGAGCAAGTCATTTAACCTCTCAGGGTCTCAGTTTCTTTATCAGTAAGAGAGAGACTAATAATAGGTGGCCTAAGGATTGTTAGGAAGATTTTAAAAGTTAGTATTTGTAAAATATTGAAAATAAGGCCAGGCCCATGTAAAGTGCTAAGCATTTACATAATAACCATGATTTTATTGGGGAGTATTGTGTTCTAGGCAGCTTGCTAAATACTTTTTCATACTTTATCCCATCTAATCCTTAGAACAATCTTCTGAAGGAGATATTATAATATAACTCATTTAATAAGAAATTAAAAGCCAAAGTAATTACGTTATTTGCCCCTGTCCACCTGGTAAGCGATGAAGTTGAGATGTGAAGGCAGATTGGAATATCATTATTGAAATAAATTACACACACACACAGAGACCTATCTTTACATACTGTATGTAGTACTGAATACACAGTATTGACATGTATAGAACACTTGTGCCTGGCACGTGGTGGGTACTCAATACAGGATTGCTGCTTCATCGCACTCCTGATTTCAAGTTGGCTACTTTTCTCACTTTACCACGCTGCCTTCCATTTAACAGGTAAAGGAGTAAAATGAGCTTTCCAGAAGTTCTCTGAGTATTAACCAGAATGAAATTTATCCCTATTGCTGAACCTCCTCTTCCCCTTCCAAGAGAATAAAAACATTCAATTAACGACATGCTTGAAAAGATACCAAATTTGCATTTTCCCTAACGTACCACTACGTCGTTTACTTGGAGAGCTACGGAAGCCTGTGGCGGCTGCAGTGGGAGCGTCCCAGATAAAAAGAGCAAAGGTTATCACGGGACTAGCCAGATGTCACCATAAAGAGCTGGGCCTGTTTTCAAAGTCACTGATGGATGATGTGAGAGCTTCCACTGGAATGCTTTTGAATGTTCTACGCAGCGCCATAAATATTAGAAATTTTATCAATGGGTCAAATGGCTTTGCGGTAGTAAAACTTTGTTAAATCACCATTCACTGAAAACATTATCTCATTTTATACAAACACAATTAGGAATTCATTAAGAAAAGGCCTTTTCTAGACATCGTTATAAAATTTATCCATACCCCTGCTATGGCAGTCTTCCACGCTAAGTTTGAAAATATCTTTTGAGTTCAAAAATCTCTTTTTATTCTAAAGTATTACTCTCTTGTGTTAATTCCTGAAGGGTTTAACTGACTTGCAAATGTCATTAGTAAGTGGCGGAGAACGGATCTAAACAAAGGTCCTTCTGTTTCCCAAGCCCATGTACGTTCTCGTGTACTATACTGACTCCAAATTCACACACACACACACACACACACACACACACACACACACACACACATATATGCTGTAAGAGTTAACTAGCTCACAAATCTGGAGTAAGTGCTTATTAGATGTAATTTCTAAGTTTCATTACTTGTAAGCCACTTCTACCCTTTCCCTTAGAATAGATCTTATCATCTATCTATCTATCTATCTATCTACCTACCTACCTATCAAGATTTGGCTTGAATCTAAAGGCTCATAAATGATTTGGCAAGGTGACTTCATGTGTCTCCCAGCTTCATTTCTCCCTACTTTGTGATATTAAAAGATCTTTTCTTACTAATAAGCAGGAAGAAAAAAGAAAAGTTTTATTTTCTAGCTTCTAAGTGATCTCATTGAAAGATATCTTTGGAATCTATATTTTATTTTATTTTATTTTATTATTTTATTTTATTTTATTTTCAGTTTCTTGACTAAGTGTGTCTATTCTAACTTCAGGGATAGCAATTATAATAGTGAAATTCTCTTACTCTTTGACATCTGACTTTGTTTTAATTAGACTTATTTTTAAACAAAAAGCAGCCTGTATAATGTCTTTTCATTCCATACAATCATTACGGACACTATTCTTAATCTTTAATGGAATCACTATGTTATGCGGCTATTTATTAAATCTTCTTTTTTTTCTGGGAATAGGGGCTGATTCAGTTATGTTTCCAAAAGAGACCAATGATTGATTCAGCTTCTGGCCCCATAGGATACTTGAATGGTGGATGAGAAAACTCCTATTCTCTTCCCAATTCTCCCCCGAAACAGGATCTCTGTCTGACCTCCAGACTGGAGCCTTCCTGGTCACCCTGGTTAAAGCCTGACTGTAAATGCTGACAGAATTCTATAACAGTTGCTAAAGCTATGTGAACTTGCAGACTAACAAGTCATTTTTCATATATCGGAGATAAGTGGAGCCTCAGTACCAAGGGGAAAGGCAGGAGCCCTTCGTCCTGTGAACCATGACCCAGACACTGGTTGGGTTTCTTGCAGTCATGAACATTGAATAGTTTCTGCAGAGACCTGAGCCTTCTGCTCAGTTCCAGGTGGGCAGCCTTGTCCCTTTGAGGGAGTAAAGTGTTTGATAATGTCTCAGTGATAACCTTAACATTTTATGGTGGGGAAAGTGTCAAGATTCTTTAGATTTATTACACACTACTGCTTCAAAGTGTTAGATATTCTTTTTCTTTTAGGATAGTTTCTCTCTTTCTCAGAGACCCTGTTTTACCTTGAGATATTTAGTTCATTTTTGGAAAGTCAGATGATTTTCTGAGGAATGATTTCATTAGAAAGGCAAACCATTTGATCATACCTCTAAAGAATGTAGCAGAAAAGGGGATGGTTTCTTTCAGGGAGAAGGACATTATATAAATGAATTCGTCCACATTAGACAGAACATTTTATATCATTATTTTTCAAATACCGAATTGTTATTACTGGCAAATTTCTATGTCAAATGTATAAACAATTAGCCAAATATTAGAGTCTCAGAGAGTAAAAGAAATTACCTGGATCAAAAAGAATTAAGACTGGGAGCATATTAGAATTTTGATGACAATAACACAACAACAGGTACTGATACAAGCTTCAATCACTAGATGGTTTTGCTCTTCATCTAAGCGGCAGGGCATAGTGTTTCAGTGGGTTGACTCAAGATCCGGGTCATTCGGATTTGAATCCTAGCGGTGCCAGCGAGGGCTGTGTGTTTTGGCTCAGTTTCCCATATTTAAATAAAGGGTAGTAATAGTAGCAACTTCAGAAGAAACGTTAAAAGATTAAATTAGTTATCATAAAGTACTTAGCACTAACTCCTACACCAAATAAATATTATGTAAATGTCTGTTAGGTTCATATCATATTGTTCAACTATTTACAATGTTCATAGGTCTACTCTGTTCAAAGATACTGTATTATAGGATGGTCCTTGCCTACAAGGGATGTTTGGTCAGAAAAAATTGATGTCATTCAGTATAGAAAAGTGGAAGCTGGATACCTGCTCTCAGAGATACTGATGTAAAATTTTAAACTTTAAATTTTAACCAGAAAACTTAAGGTGGTTACTTTTTATTGTTAACTCTATAAGAATGCCTGTTATATATACATATATTTAATAATTCCCAGGCATAACGGAGGATTAGAAACAATGGTGGAAACCAAGTAATACTTCCAAAAATAAATTAAAATGTACTACACAGATATCAAGCTACTTTATTTTGTCTTATAATTAGAGTAAACACAGCCCGTGGAGTACGGACGTGAGCCTTGCGCGGCACGCATCTCAGCTTGCTGAATTACTCACCTAAAATGCTCTCTTCCTATTTAGTTTGTTAAAAGCTAAAACCCAAATGCTACATTTATACTATCTGCAAGTGGAATAAAATGTAGACAATTTATTCATAAGTCACATTTAAATAATCTATATTTATAAAGCATTAAATTAGGAATTCTAATTCTACCATGCTTCCATATAAATAACTGCATGTTCACTTAACTAACAGCAATAAAATGAAAAAAGAAAAATTTCAAGATTATTTTAAAAGACACACTAAATTTATTTAAAAATTTTATTTATTTATATGAGAGAGGAGAGCACAAGCAGGGAGAGGGACCAGCAGAGCAGGCTCCCCACGGAGCAGGGAGCCCGACTCGGGGCTCGATCCTGGGACCCTGGGACCCTGGGACCCTGAGCCCAAGGCAGACAGTTAACTGACTGAGCCACGCACGGGCCCCAACAAACTAAATTTAAAACGGAAGCAAATTACTCTGCAGAATCCCACTTACGTGTTCTGCATTTGTGGAGTAATACCTGACTCGTACTTCGATCAAGGGGCCGTGTGAGTAATAGTATAATCACTTAATACCAACGAAGCTAAAAGAGAAAGTGCAAATTTTCCTGAGAAAAGTTTCTTTAGAAAGGAATTTTGCTGTGGTTCAGGATCTTCAGAAGTAGGCTCAGTAGAGGGCGAGATTTTTCTGCTTTCAGGATGTGGGACAGGGGAAATACTTCAGTGCCTAGTGTAGAAACATGCTTTATGCTAATGGCAGATGCATTAGGCCAGGGACATCTCTCAGTGATAAATACTCTTCGGGGTGTCCGTGCTTACCTCGCATTAACTGCCCCCTGGAACTCCCCTTCGACACCTGACTGGAGGAGGAAGTAGAGGAAGAGAGGCTGAACTTGAATCAGGTGTACATAAGGGGCCAAGGTCATCTTTAGTGTCATTTCCCCTGGATCTCATTTTTGAAGGTACATCATCCTATGGTGTTAACAAAAGAAGGCATAGTAAATTTTTAAGTCCGCTCGTCTAGAGAGACCCTGCTAAGTTCAGCAGGATAAATTGTAGATGTCTCTTGTAGAGAGATTATTGGAAAAATACAATGACTTGATGGAGGGAACATTCCACGATTTTGATCACATGGAGCTGACATTTGGTCCACAGAGGATACATTTAGACACTTCATCCCTCAGCCATCACAGCTTAATGCTTCCTCTTTCTTGGTGATCTGATAATCCATATGACTTGGTGGTCCTTTCACACCTTTGCCACTTTAAACATTGGGCGTAAGAAGCCCCTTTTCATCTAAAAGATTAAATTTAAGCTCTGCTTTTTTTGAATTTTTCCCCCTGTCATATGCATGTTCTTTTCTTCATTCATTGAGTTTTCTCTTGGCCAATAGAGTTTTGACCAATTATTACGAGCTTTATTCCTCATGGGAAATCATTTGGCTTTAATAAGAACAAATGCTTCTTTTTGCTTTTTCTGTAAGAATTTTTGCTTGTTTTCTGAAGGTGTGCAGCTGCTCACAATTATGGTTGATTGTTTCATCTGTTTTGGACAGTTTCTCCTCTGTCATTAGTGGTAAAGTCCCTATTAAAGGAACATTCCAGTGTTTTTTATTTCATTTTCTCAATGAAGGTCAGAAATGACTAAGTTTTTGGTGAAGATTCCGAATATCACTTTCAAACTATGTATTTTCTGTCTTCAATGAAATCAGTCTTAAAATTTTTAAATGCTTAGTTTGGAGGATTTTATTTTGATATGTTAATTCCTTATGTAAAGTAGAAACATGTTTGAGGAGGTGAAAACTGTAGAAGAAAATAAATTCAGTAAATGCTGGTTTTCAAAGAAAAACTTTGAACTTTTAGAGATTTAAAAAATCTGCTTTATTTTTTTTATCATGAAGACCTTTCAGATAAGTGTAGTTGAAGATACTTTCTCAAATGCGAACAAGGTTTAGATAATTTCGCCTATGTCTGCTGGCATAAATATCGTCCGTGGTTATTAAAATATTTTTAACATCCCGGTGAGAGTTAAATATGTGACTTTATCTTCCTGTCTTTGGCCCCTGCAGGAAACGAGTGAATTTCCTTTTTGGTGTTTGTAATATGAAATATTTCTGCCATCACACTGTGGTCATAGAGTCACCAACTTAAGTCCATAGTTTCTTCTCCCTATTTTGCAAAGTAGTTGTTAGGGTATTAATCTCAAATGATTTAAGTTTATATGCCTTCATGAAATAGCTCTGTGTGTGAATGTGTGTATCTGGGGAAAGGCTTTAATATCTTTATACTGATCTTACTGCCAGTTGATCTGCTTACTCAGTCAAATAGTGGCAATCTTATCATCTATTGCCACGTCAGCTATGAGCACCCAAATAGAATTGCTCATCGGAGCCTGGAGTTGCTATAAGATTAACTTCTTGTTTCTCTTCAAATATGATGAAAGATGGCAACAATAAAACACTCCTGTAAAATGATCCTTTTTTCTACTGTATTTCATTATGGGAAAGAAAAATTTTAAAGGAATTTTTCGAAAGCCTATAATATACTTCACCTAAAAAATCCCTCTATTCAAAGATATGTATATGCAGCATATGTATTTATGTGAAAGCAGCATTTTTGTTTATGTCTGTGTATACAATATCCTTACCTCTTTTCATTATAGGATAGAATGCAAATCTAGGAAATCCTCTCAAAGGGGATTATCTTTTAACGTATTTGAGTCCATTTGAAGAAAATAAACCACAAAACTTGATTAAATTACCAACTTTATTTGATTTTGTTTATTTTTAATGAATTCTTTTGTGATTTTTGTCTGGATAAAATTCAGGCTGCATACTGTACCGTTTGGAACCCACCCATCAACAAATTGCAAACTTCTGTAACTTCTACCATTTTGAAATTATCTTCCTCTGTTAAACTTTTTACACAATCACCCCGCAAAAATCAAGAAAATATCATCTAAAATGGACTCCATATAACTTTTGTACTTATATTTGTTAGTGCAAATAGATCTGGGAACAAACAGATTCCCAGTGTAAACTTAAGTGTTTTTATTAAAAACTCGTGTTTCTGTTAGTTTGAGGTCTTGTCTGTTTACTCACCACTATTTTCCCAGACTCTGGAATAAAATATATGAGTAGAAGAAGAATAAATACTAGGCCTTCATAAAATCGTAGGAAAGGGTGGGCTTTTGAGTTGTCATTGCCATTGTCAGAATCAACGTAAGCGTCTATTGTTGAGCATTATTTTATACTTACCATATGCCCTTGTGTACAAGATGGTCCTTATAAAAAACATATGGGAGATGGAAAAAAAAAAAAGACACTCAGAATGTAACTATTTTACTGATGAGGAACTTAACAGATGGCATAATTAGGCCAGAACTTCTGAGCTGTGATTCACCACACTTTTCATTATACTGCCTCTCAATAGATATCTGCCCTAGCCGGCGAGCAAATGAAGCATAAGGTCTACTGTATTTCCGGGGAGAGATGTTGTTGACCTTCTGTTTATGGTATCGTCCAATATTTAATCATCCTCATTGATTGACAATTTACTTTATAAGTGCATCAAATTATTTGACTGAAATTTAAGTCCGTTTCTCCATAAGAGGACTCATGCATTAATGACAGAAAGGGAGTTATATTTTCCGCACAGTAACTTTCTATATACTCAAAACATTTAAAAACGTTTTCTTTGACTTTTCATCTCTTTTCCAAATTTCTTTAATATTTTTTGTGGGACGTTCCTTACCTTCTTGCAGTAATGTTTAGTCCATTCAACTAGCTATCTTTGGTCTCTCAGTTCTACTCTACCCTCAGTATTTGCCACTACAATTCACATTATACACTTCTTTCAAACTCCATTGAGCACCATTTCATATTCAAAACCTTTTTTTCAAAGAAGATTTATTTATTTATTTTTGGAGAGAGTGAAAGAGAGAGAGCACGCATGGGCGGGGGTGGCAGAGGGAGAGGGGGAATCTCAAGCAGACTCCCCACTGAGCACAGAGCCCGACGTGGGGCTCTATCTCAGGACCTGAGGTCACAACCTGAGCAGAAGTCAAGAGTCGGAGCCTTAACTGACTGAGACACTCAGGCGCCCCTCATTTTCAAAATCTTAATTCACTTTCTCTAGCATGCAGAAATACATCGTTCTCCTAGCATTCAAAACCTCTAATGATCTAATTCAGCCTACCATTGCGGCGTTATTCTTCTGTACTCTTATTGAGAACTTTTGCATAATTGAGCTTCAGCGTGAACTGGGACAGACTTACGGAGTTGAGGTTTTATCATGATGGCCAATGTCTCAAATGATATGATGAATATTGTTTTGATTTCATAGACTCCCTGAGAGTCTCAGACACTCCCCGAGTGGTCTCTGGAGGGTACTCCAAGAAAAGTTACCGTAGTGAGTTAAGAGTTTAAGCCCTTCCCCACTGTCTTTGTGAGCGGACAGTTTTTTTTTCACTTCTAGCTTAATGATCCTAGACAAGTTATTAAACGTATGCCTCAGTGTGCTCTTCTCTAAAATGGCATTAATAATAATATCTATTTCTTAGAGATGTTTTGAGGATTAAATAAATTAATGCTGGTTTGCAATTATAATAGTGCCAACCACAGGGAATAGTTAACCTTCGTGATGAAGAAAATGTTTTTTTCTCTACCTTCTTCTATTTCTGGTTTTCAATGTCTTTTCCTATCCAATTAATATTTATTTGTTTTAAAAAGAGAAAAGGATGGAATATCTTTTAGTTTGATCAAGTCTTTTTGATCAAGTGTTAATCCTTCGATAGTCATGTAAGTATAGCTGAAGTATCCATAGGTATTTCAATGAGTACCTGAGAAAAATAAGTACAAATTCTAAATTTTTTTCTTAGCCTATAACATTTAATTCATTCCATTTATATGCATCAGTCCTCTCTTTCCTTCAGCAACCTGTCAGTTTAACTTTATATTTCCCTTCTTACTAGGTTAAGAGAACAAAAACAAGTCTAGGATTAATTCATTCATTCATTTATCACAAACCTATTGTGCATATGCCAGGCATTCTGCGGAGCTCTGGTGGACAATATTGTAATCTAGGGAGCAGGACATACATCAAACTGTCAATAATAAAAAGGCATGACTGAAAAATGCAGAAGACTTTGAACTACTTTCTCATTGTTTTTTGTGTTTTGGGTTATCATTGTTAATTGCGATATAATTGACATACAACGTTATATTAGTTACAGGTGTACAATATAATGATTTAACACATGTATATATTGTGAAATGATCGCCACAATAACTCTAGTTAACATCCATCACCATACCTCGGTATAATTTTTTTTCTTGTGATGAGAGCTTTTAAGATTTACTCTCTCAGCAACTTTCAAATATGTAATACAGTATTGTTAACTATAGTCACTGTGCTGTGTATAGCACATCCCTAGAACTTCTTTATTTTAATTTTGTAATTAGAAGTTTGTATCTTTTGACCCCTTCAGCCATTTCTCCCAACTTCCACCCCCTGCCTCTGGCAACCATCACTTGGTTCTCTACATCGTTGAACTCCATTTTTTGTTTTTTAAATTTCACATATAAATGACATCATTTGTTATCTTTCTTTGTGTGACTTATTTCACTTAGCATATCTTCAAATTCTATCCATGTTGTTGCCGATGGCAGGGTTTCCTTCTTTTTATGGCTGTGTAATATTTCATTTTATACACACACACACACATATACACACACACACACACTACATCCTCTTTTGGATATTATCTTTACGACATATTGTAGGTCTCTATTTTTATTAATATTTTTACCTTCACTTTGTCATCTGCAAAATAATCAGTAAGCAATCACTGTGCAGAAAGGGGAAGCCATGGAAAGAGCACTGATTGATCTGGGTTCTGGTTTGAATAAGATGTTTTAGTTTTAGTTTTCTTGATTGAAGAAGTAGGCAGTTGTCTAAAATCCCGGAACTATTATTCTCTTTGTTATTCTAAGAGTGAGTATGTCTTTCCATCAATTTTCACGTTTGAATGATGTAATTATTCTATTGCAGCATTTTTATTTCATTAGATTTCTTTCTTTCGACCTATCAACCCATGAGGCTATTGGTATTTTGAAAGCAGGCTGCTGAGCCCTCTTCGTCATGTGTTCCCAGAATGCTCAGTGCATGTTTTGTTTGAATGTTGAACGTACTTTTAAACTCCATTCACTGTCGCAAATATTCCAAAAAAAAACTTTTCACTTTATTTTCTGTTAAGCTCAGTTGGAACTATTTTTCTGGGGACAATGAAAACAAGAATGAGTGTTTTTACAAAAGTTAAGTATTACAGAACAAGGGTTACACACTTGGTTGGACTTTGCACGCACTGAACAATGGTTCCCCGGTCTTTAATTTTATTTGTGTCCAGTAGATGGCACCAGTGCCTCAAAGAAGAGCTCCGTCTAAGGCAAAAACAATGGTATCCGATAATGCGCACATTTAAAACTAAGCAAATGTCATTAAAATCCAGGAGAATATTACACAAGTATTTAGACCTATACAGTTAAACACTAAATGAGATAGTTGAAGGAGCGTTTATCTTCTTAAAAAATTTCTCCAAGTTTGCAGCTTTTAATTCATGGCGGCTACTCTGGGGGAGTAAAGACTGGAGAGAAAGAGACACATACGAACTGAGTGAGGAGTTTAGCAGAAAAGCCTCCACCAAGGTCAGGACATTTTCTAAGATGCTTTCTGCTGTATATTCTCTGCAAAATTTATAAAGATAATCACAAAAAAGCAATAAAGATTATTTCATTTCTCCATTTCTTAAGTTGTCCCTTGTTTTTGTTACACTTTGGTAACTCACCGTGTACAATGTGAAAGACACACACTAGGTCCTGCGGAAAATCGGAGAAGGAGAGCGCTAGGCACTTGCAAAATTTAACCCGAGCAAATTAATGTTCTTCAAAGTCTTTTCAGCATCGAAAGCCTTTCTTCATATTCTTAACATTCCTCCTTCCTGAATATTGTTATGTTCCTTTTCCCAATAGGGTGATGGACAGTTTTCCTTTTCTTTAAACTTTCCAACGAACAAATGTTTACTCACAATTTCTTGAAATGTCATGTCTTTTTTTGCAATCTTATTTTTTAAATCCCTTTCCTGCCTTTCTTTTTCATTATGTGAAACAAGACTGAGATATTAGCTATATATATATATAAATTTTAACTATAATAGATTCATTTCTTACATTCAACTGTCCAAATTTAATGGATTTTGTTAGTTGATTAAAATCAACAACTCTTATAAAAGAAAACAGGATTTCCTAATAAACTATGAGCATGTGACAGCATATTACATTAACATATTATAACTATTCTTTATTCAATTAGATCAAATTAATGGTTGCAGGAAGTGCATAAACATTTAGCTGCCTCTACCTGGATCTTCATATAGCACCTCTACTTAAGAGATTTAAGAAATGCTCTGAGAAGCTATTTGGAAAGACTTCATCGTTCTATCATGCTTTCAGTGAAATAATCAGTAAGGATTAATGTCTAAAAATGTGAGTGGAAATGAGAGAAATTGATTCATTTTAAAATGCAATAATTTAGTAATGGTGTTCGAAGAAAGAAACGGAATTCTCTAGTCTCAAAGCGACGTTTGTTGGGACTTCCCCGAACTTGCTGAGAGACGACTCTCCTACCCTGACTCAGACTCCGTGCCTCGTCCATTTCCCACGGCCATCCGGTGCCATCCCCTTGAGCACATACAGAACAGAGAGAAGGACGATCAAAAGTGAGGACCTTAGTGTAGGACAGAGAACCATACGATTTATATTGACAATGAAGTCAAACTAGACGGTGAGCCGATACAGTCGTCGGCGCGCAACGTGTAGTTACAGACTTCAGTTTTTTTTAATGATTCCATTGTCATTAGAAAAAGAATGGACTGCTGATGGGTGTTTTAGAGCATTTGGGTGTCTCTGTTGGTATTATGCACTCTGTCAGTCTCATTCACATGGGCACCTATGCTTTATAAGTTCCTTTAGAATCTTCGGTTTTTCTGTCAATTTTGTTCAGCTTTGATTTCTTATAAAAATAGACATCTACTCATGAGCCCAGGGTTTTAAAGAGTCAGGACGGAGCTCAAAGAGAAAGAGCACTTTTCTGTATTTTGCCTTACCCTATTCTTGGTGTGTTCAATAGTAATGTGGAAAATACAAGAATTCAGTGGGTTGGCTACATGCAAGCAGTTCCCTAGAGATGGAGTGGTTACAGAAAGAAGTGGGATGGTTTGGAGGGGCTGGGAATAGCATTGGGAAGTGTGGGTAGAGTCTATACAAATTTGGTGGGCTGGATAGAACTCTGGTGGTTGGAATGTTTTTTCAAACTATTTTAAAAGCTAATTTACATTGTTTCCAGGAGTAAATTTCTAGCCCCCTGCTCCATCCCTTTCTGTCTTAAAAATATCTTAAAAATCATTTTTCTTCCTTCCACTGTCACTGATCTATTCAGAAGCAATAGCAAGGTTTTTATGATTTTATAACAATGGGATAACATTGCGAACTAAAATAGTTTTTACATTTCTATTTTTAAAAGCAAGTAAGTTATTCCAAGACAGAGAATCTACCTTAAAATAATACTTAAAAAACACACACAAACCTTACCATCTGGGGTATGCTACATTTGCACGACAATCTTGGGTAGTAAATAAAAATCTGGTCCATTTGAAAATCTCTTCGCTCAGAGGCACATGCTATCAAACGGGGCCGTTTTATAGTCTACCTTGTGTTTCACTGCTTGCGAACTCTGTGAGCAAACAGAATTTGTTCACAGGGTGAAACACGTATTTATAGTCCTGAATAAACTGCTCAAGATTCAAAAACTATTTGTGTGACAGTGCTAGACACAGGGATTCTGCAGCCCAATGGGATGTTTGTAGTTCACATTTGCATGTCAATGCGCAGACTCCTTTTCGGAATACTGCTGCTTCATGACAATGCTGTTGTCTGAGGGCTGGGGGAAGAAAACCCATAAAAGTTTGGACTCACTTTTCAATGCCCTCGATTCTTTTTTTGTGCTTTGGAAAACTGTGAAACAGGGTCACCAAGTTCCATTCTCCATCGTTTTATTATGTTTTCAATGAAGCGATTGAACGTGCACCGAACCCAGACAGACAGACATCACAAGGCCACTTTGTGGAAAGGCGGCTTCTTTACAACCTGGAAGCTGAGGCTCCTCTTCCGTGTTGATGGATTTGGGGCCAGTGCCTCGTTCCCTTACTTTAAAGAACCAAAGGGACCAAAACCCTTAAGTAAAATACTTAGAACCCTTCTGCCTGGAGAAAAAAAAATAAATAAATTTAAATAAAGGGTTCTCTTAGCTATTGAGAAGCCAACCTAAGAATGTCACAGTTATTTGAAACCAGGCCACGGATGTGGAGGGGATTTCATAAGGTGATGTCATTTTCTACCTGGCTGACAACCTAATGGCTGTCAGTCCCAGTCTGAAATGGAATCAAACACAGCCTGTTCATAGTTGTGCTGAAGTTTAATTCAGAGAAAGTCTTTTCTTTTTTCTTTCTTTTTTTTTTGAGAAAGTATTTCTTATTTTAAATTTTCATCTGGTAATCCTTTGGTCTTCCTGATGGAAATTTTAGTAGAAAGCTTTACCTTCTATATTTTATTGTAGTTGATTCAGTTAGTTGCAAAGCGCTAAAGAAACGAAGATAAAAAGAAGGACGTGTTTTTGCGACTGCCTTTGCTCACCACTGCATACTTGACAACATATCGTGAGTGTGAGTGCGAGGGTGGCAGATGTCAGCTTGAGCAGGATTTCTTCTTCACATTTTGATTTGTGATATATTGAACACACAACTACACTGTATTGTGTAGTATAAAAAAATCCTTTTTTAACTATTATGGATATTGGTTTGCTTTGTGATTTTGTCATTAATTTGCTTTTTCTGTGTAATCCAGAATATTTCTCCTGAATATTCTTTTATAGCTGCCTCAAGAATGATTTATACCTTATAAAATTGTCTTGATTATAGGTAGTGCTGTGTTAACATTATTTCAATTGCTTTGCCCAGAGCTCTGAACAATTTCTTGATTCACCTCCTATTACCTATCTTACTATTTCTCAGCTTCAAAGGAAGAAAACCAAAAATCTATTCGATAAGACCCTTCACCTGCTGTAACCACGTAGGTAACTCCAGAAGTTATCATTTTGGCCCTAATTTTATTTCAGTCGCTAAGTTGTCCATTTGCTATTTCCATTGGTTGTTATACTTATCACAAACTAAATACTATAGATTATTTTCCCGTGGTGTTTTTATCTTCCTATGTCCAAAAATTCTTTGATACTCTTCTCTTCAAAAGAATGTGTGAAGAACTTAATCTCTTCTAATGAATAGAATGTGGCAGAAGTGACAGGTGTGACTTCTAAGGCTCAGTCATAAAAGACTTTGTTGCTTCTGCTTTGCTTCCCCTTAGGTCAGTCACTCAGGGAGAGACTAGCATATTGTATTGTCTCCACAGTCCATGTGGACAGGAACTGAGGGCTTGCAGTCACAGCCAGCAGCAATGTGCCAGCCGTGTGTGTGTGTGTGTGTGTGTGTGTGTGTGTGTGTGTGTGTGTGTGTGAGCCAGCCTGGGAGGGGATCCTCAGCGTCAGTCAGCCTTTAGATGGTAGCCCTAGCTGACATCTGTCTGATGCAAGCACGTGAGAGACCCTGAGCCAGAACCACCACGCTAAGTTGTTCCAGAATTCCCAGCTTGCAAAAATGATCTCAGATAGTAAATATTGTTATTGTATGTCACAAAGTTTTGGAGTCATTGTGCAACAATTGATAGCTATTCCACCAGTCTTCCCACATTCACTTGTTTGCCGATATCTGAAGAATATTTAAGTCTCATGGTCTCTTGCTTTGATGTGATTTTGGTATCTGTCCCTTCTTTGAGATGTGATTGCCATATTGCCCCCAATTTAGTTCAGACTACCCCTTCCCAGATGGTTGCAATGTTAACCTTCAGCCAGTCTCCCTGATTTCCTTCTTTAGTCTCTGTAGTCCACCTATGGATTATTTCTCTCTGAAACGGACATGGATACCATACATTTCTTCTGCCCAGAAAAAAAACCCTAGAATGTTCCCATTTGCCTTCCAGATAAAACCTTGTGTTTGTTAGTGTGGTATATTCGATTCTCATTCAAAATTATTCAGCCCTCCTCCCTTGGTTTTGCTTTGATTTCATCTCAGACTCGTTTAGGACTCGTGTTGGGCAGAGTGTACTTTCCACCCCGTGATAGTGGGCCTGGCCACGGGACTGACTTTGGCAATAGAATTATAGCAGACACAGCTTAGGTTGTTGGGTTTGCCTCATTGCATTTGAGACTCTCCCGGGAGAGACACATGGCCCAGCGAGACTGCGGGTCCCAGGAGGGGGAGAGAAACATGGAGCAGATGGGAGCCCAACACAGGGCGGAGAACCCAGCCTGGCCAGACCTGTGGCTTGAAGCAGCGCTACCTACCTGTGCCCACTCTCGATCGGTCAACACTCAGCCAAGCCAGTGTGAAGAAATACTTGCTTTAAGCCACTGAGGTTTTGGAATGGTTTGCTATGCAGGAGGCTTTGTTACTTTAACGCCCTCTCATCTTTTCAAAGACATCACTTGTTTCTGCTTATGACTGCCTGTCGGTTACCGTCCTAAACTGCTTGCCCATTCCTGTTGACACAGCCTTTCCATTTTTTCGCATATCCTTTCAAGTCTTTTCAATGATAATATTTGCTAAGTTACTTGATAACTTATTAAGCTGTACTATTATCACTTTTATGACAGCCTGATAGAAGCAATATGATTTTCACTTTAAAGGTGAGAAAGTTGTGACTTAAAAAGGTTTTAAAACTTGTCCAATTCACATGGCAAATAAATCAAGAATGGGAATTAAATTCAGGACCGTGTGATTAAAAAATCAATACTCATGACTAAGATTCTATATTCTTATTTTAACCCCAATACTTTCTTTTTGACAACTCTGTTCTGTAAATTATGCTACCAGTTTTCAACTCCAAATACACTTAATGTTTTCAGCACTAATCATTTTGAATGGTTTTTTTCTTTAGCATTTTGTGGTTACTATTGCACCTTACAATCTTTTATTCTATTCAGTTCTCACAATCTCTTTTTGAAGAATGAATGATTGTTCTCTCCATGAGGAAAATGAGAATCAGAGGTTGAATAATTTGGTCCTGGTCATTCAGCTATATACGGTAACGTTGAAAGAGAGCTATGATGCCTGAAATTAGGTCCCCCCCTGCTCCCCAAATTCAAATGTTGAAGCCCTAATCCTGGTATTGGAGATGGGCCTTCCATCCGGTAAGTAAGGTTAACTGAGGTCATAAGGGTAGGCCCTGACCCCATACAGCTGGTGTCCTTGTAAGAAGAGGAAGAGACCCCAGAGCTCTCTCTCGGTGCACACAGAGGAAGAGGCATGTGAAGACACAATGGAAAGGTGGCTATCTACAAGCCAACCAGAGAGGTCTCACCAGAAATAAACCCTGATGTCACTTTGTTCTTGGACTTTTAGCTTCCAGAACTGCAAGAAAATAAATTTATGTTGTTATGTTGTTCGAGCCATCCAGTCTGTGATTTTCTGTGTTAGCAGCCCAAACAGCCTAATAGAAGACCAAGGTTTTCACTCCCAATGGCTCTGTCCTTAGCTTCTTATATTTATCCTACGTTATCTTTAGCATTAGCTCTGAGGATAGTGATAATAGTTTTGTATCCTCTACCACATATTATTTGTATCTCCTTAAATATTTCATAGGCTCACAGCACGTTTAAAAGTGGAAGAGGTCTAAGATGTCAACCTGTCCTCTCACTTAAAGCTGAACAGCTCAGATCCAGTGAGTGCCTACGACTCGGCCAAAATGGCCTGCACTTATTGAAGAGCAGAGAGCGGAATCCAGGCCCCACCTCCAGCCCCTGGGATGCCACACTTCGATTACTTCACTAGTAGACATAGATAGTGAATGCATCACCCTCATTGTTACAATCATCTCTTATTTTTTTTTTTTTGAGATTTTTTATTTATTTCTTCAACAGAGAGAGAGACAGCCAGCGAGAGAGGGAACACAAGCAGGGGGAGTGGGAGAGGAAGAAACAGGCTCATAGCAGAGGAGCCTGATGTGGGGCTCGATCCCACAACGCCTGGATCACGACCTGAGCCGAAGGCAGCCACCTAGGGACTGCGCTACCCAGGCGCCCCTCATCTCTTATTTTTATTACTATTGTACGATGAACCCAAACTCCACAGAAATTGAACAATTGAAATTACATCCTAACTAGAGTAAGAAAAATGGCTACCACATGATACACCAGGAAGGAAATAGAAATCCAGGATTCTCAAGGAATGTGACAAAGCAAACTTATTTAGCAAACACATTTTTTATGACTTATTAAGTGAAAAATTTTTAAATGTTATATTTGTGTGTATAGGAGTGAAAAATGTAAGCATGTTTATGTGGTTAATCTAATTGCATGTAATGTCCTTGTTTATCTTTTCCAGAAGAGAAGCCCAAATACAGGGGCCCAAGGACGTGTCAGAGGCACACACATATGTCCCCCCTTCTATCCAATCAGGCTGTCCAGGTGGTGTGCTGCTCTGTGGTAGGTGCAAAATGTGCAAATGACTGGAGTTGGGGTGGAAATTATCAAGACCCTTGTTAAAATGATGAGAGGATCTTTTGCTATTATCAAGAGCTATTTTAAATACTAAATCAAAAGAATGCCAACTAGTGGCCTTGTTGATAGTCTCAGTAGAGAAGGAAATGATTAAATTAACATGAAGCTTCAAATCCATTCCCACTCGGTACAGAGGTCTGAAATTGATCATCATGGTGGCATGTGAAAACTTGCTCATCTGCGGTTGGTGGTGCCTTTGTTTAATGGATAAACAACACTCACAAGTTGATAGTGCAGTCTCTTATGCTTACTCAGTTATGCATCCAAAATTTAGATCAGTAAGTAAAATCACAACATTTCTGGCTTTCTCTAAATCAAAGCTGAGGATCGAATCACATTGTACGCAAAGCCATCAGAAAGGTGGCAAGGTGCAGTAGGAGGGACACTGGAGAGAGAGGCAGGTCACTGGGATCCAACCTCATTGTATTCCCTTGACATGTTCTATGGCCCATGAAGAGTCCCTTGACCTTATGGAATCTCTTTTCCTCATCCGCACAATGTGCACACTGCAGTCCTTGCTCACCGCAGAGCAGTGTGGTGAAAATCAGATCTAAGAACACTCTTTACATTTGTATGATCTTTTGTAGTTTATGCGATCCTTCCTGTTTTTTTTTTTCTCATAAAAACACAATGAACTAAGAAAGGCAGTAATTTATTGTTCACATTTCAGTGATAGGGAGGCTCAGAGGTTTTATGTGCTCAAGGTAAGGAACTGAGAATAGAGACTCTGTCCCAGTCATTTAATAATGCTCTCTGGACAAACGTGCAAATACACCCTATGCGTGTGAAGGAGAAATATTAGGCCATGACAGCTCTAATTTTTAAAATTATCTGTTGGCAATCTAAATAATAACACGAGGCTTAATTTTGAGAGTATAGAATATAATTTATTTTTTTACTTACGCCAGATCTGATTGAGTAGATTACTGAATTTATGTTTCATTTTCCACATCCTTAAGATGGGGATAAAAATATGTAACAAATGAAAGGTTGTGGTAAATGTATTAAATGATAAAAATGCTTAGAACTTAGCATATGTTAAGGATTCAATAAACACAATCATTTTTATTGTTGAAATTGGATAAAGAAAAATTTGATGTGTATAGAATGGCTTTTAACCCTGGGAAACCACTTGTAACTGAATAAGTCCTTCCCGGTAGTTATGTGAATTGCCTTTGCATTCCTGTGACTGGTTGCGGTGACGAGAGCCCTATGTAGGGAATGTAGCAACTTGTTGGAGAAAGTGTCCAGAGGTTAAGGTCCTTATTGCATTTTGTCACTGATTTTTTTTTTTTTAAGATTTTATTTATTTATTTAAGACAGACAGAGACAGGCAGAGAGAGAGCATGAGCAGGGGGGAGAGGCAGAAGCCGGTTCCCTGATGAACAGGGAGTACAATTCATGGTTCAATCCCAGGACCTGGGATCATGACCTGAGCTGAAGGCAGACGCTTAACCGACTGAGCCACCCAGGAGCCTCCTTGTCACTGATTTTTTTTTTTTTTTAAAGATTTTACTTATCTGACAGAGATAGAGACAGCCAGCGAGAGAGGGAACACAAGCAGGGGGAGTGGGAGAGGAATAAGCAGGCTCATAGCGGAAGAGCCTGATGTGGGGCTCGATCCCATAACGCCGGGATCACGCCCTGAGCCGAAGGCAGACGCTTAACTGCTGTGCCACCCAGGCGCCCCTGATTTTTTAACCTGCTTACTTTCTTATCATAGCCTTGATTTCTTTACATACAAAATAAGAACACGTGATTTCGTGCTTGCCTTATTTAAGATGTAGACACTGATTCATTCACTTATGAAACCAAGGGGCAATGTGCTGGAAGTTAAAAAGACAAAGATTAAAAAGAAATAATCCTTGACCTCATGGATCTTGAAATCTAGTAAAGGAAGTTGAATCTATAAAGTGACAATTATAAGAAAGTGTTACACATATGAATAAGAATTGAGAGCAGTGAAATAGAGGTAGGAGCAGAGATCCTTACTTTTTTCGAGAAGATGGTGTGGAGATAACTTCAGGGCTGGTCTCTGAGGAAAGTGACATTTGAATTGAATCTTAAGAACAGGGATAAAAGGAAGGACTTACAGACAAAGGTGCCAGCATGTAAACCTTTACAAAGACTTGAAAGTCAAGACCGATAATTTTAGAATTCTGTACAGATATATTTATAATGTTTTCCCAAAGATTCACCAAACTAAATTCAGAAATTAAAAGTAAATTAGGGAGATCAGAGCAAAGAAACAGGGGACTCAAGATGAGATAAAGTTCAGAGTGATTAATGCACTTAATTGTTTTTATTTCCTCATGTTTTTTGAATTCTCTATTGAAGAAAATACCTATTGGATTTCTAATGTTTTTTCCTAAGACACATTTAAAACTGTGATCATTCAGTGTCTGGGTGGCTCAGTCGGTTAAGTGGCCAACTTTTGATTTTGGCTCAGGTCATGATCTCAGGGTCCTGGGATTGAGCCCCACATCAGGTTCCATGCTCAGCGGGGAGTCTGCTTCAGGATTCTCTCTCCCTCTCCCTCTGCCCCTCTCCCCACTCATGCTCTCTCCCAAATTAATAAATAAATCTTCAAAAAAATAAAACAAATAAAACTATGATCATAATAACCAATGAGCTAATTAAAAAATAACCTGTTGGGTGATAAAGATATTTAAAAATCAGTGAAATACATTTTTTCAGATAACAATTTCCAGCCTGACTGGGGAGAGAAGATACTTGCATTCAAATACACAAACCACGCATGCACACACGTGAATTTACTGAATACCAAATAATCATTAATGATAACAAGTGTTTTTTTAGGGTTTGGAAGAGGCATAATCAGCAAAATCTTCCTGATGGAGATGGGCTGTGTGCTGGGCTTTGAAGGATATGGTGCCTTTCTGTTTCAGTAAAAGGGAGGCGAGAACAGAGGAGAGCCATGTATAAATACACAGAGACGGAAAAGTGCAATGTATAAAGTAATTCTGATTTGATCAGAAAATATGCACAGGAGTAGTGGGGGACTTGAGGCCATATTATGTATCAGTGGTCTTTAAATGCTTCGCTGGTAATTCAGATGATATCTTGTAAATAGTGGGGAATCATGGTAGGTGAGTACATGAACTCATCAATGGTAGGTTCTTTTAAAAAATTAACTCTTGGGTGCTCCTAGATGCACATAAGGAACACTCTATTATAATTTAAAAAACCCATTCACTGTTAACTCTAGCAAAAGGTTGTATATTTAAATGTTACTGGTGACTGGTGACTGATTCATACAGACTTAATATTATAATCTGGTTTTTATACTTTTTAAGGCACAAGATCAATGATGTCAGTGTCCATTACATGTTCTGCACTTAAATCAAGGTGAAAACTTCCCAGCGTAATTGGTTGATGAAGTGGACAAGATGAAATGAGCGCGTATAAACAACATCGTAACTGTGTAGTCTTCCTTTAATGTTTCCTTCCAAGTATTGATTGATTTACTACTTAATACCATAATTCAATATATATCATCAATGTATATCATTAATTTATTATATATCCCTATCATTTTAGCTAGGTGCTGAGGATTCAGATATGAATTAGGCTTGACCTCAAAGACACACGTGCTTGGATAGAGCAAGAGATACATCTATAAGTTAGATGGAAGAAAGAATGGTTCATGGAAGAAAGAATGAGGGAATGACTGTTCTACCACGTACATGACTTCATTCTGGGCAGGATATTGACCGAGTCATCTCCTGTTACTTGTCCTCTCACCCGAACAAACCGGACGAAGTACACATCCCTCTACGCCTAGCCTGCAGACCATCTTTTTAAGGTGGCAGGTTGAACCCGACTGGCCTCCAAACTTTCCTATTTGCAATATTTAGAGAGTGATTCACCCTGTCATCTCAGCAGGGCAAAACCTTAACCATCTTTCAATATGCTATACATTTGTGCACACTACTGTGGATCTTTGCCACAAAATCTCTGCACCTCAGGGTAGTGTCCCCTCAAGGAAAGGGGTGATAACAGCTGCAGAAAAATTTAGAGGACTCCAAAGAATAGAGAAATTGAAAAAGGACTTTCCCTGTTCCCACTGAGAATCCAAGGAGGCAGCTCAGTGTGTCTAAGCAGAGAGGGCTGGGATGGTCCCAGAGTCTTCTGCGCCATGGAAGTGGTGTGGGAAAGGCCTAGCAGTGGGGGTGAGGAGGACAATAAATGCAGGCCTGCTGAGGAAGACCATGGGGGATTTTGGATGTCCCAGCAGATGCCCATGAGGTATGATGCCATTGACCAAAAACCATGAAACTAACCTTGTAACAATTTTTTTTAAATGTATGTCTGAATATGTAGATAGATCGTGGGATTAAATGTCTTTTCCCTCAGGCTTCTCTATTAAGAAATTATCTCTGCCCTCTATATGTCTATTCCTTGTTTAAATCATTCTTGTGACACTTTTGGGGGGAGGTTATAATAGAGTAACTAATGCCACTTGTTCTCTTTTCTTTATAAGATTGAAATTTTGTTGGATTATATCACATTTACCTGTTATATCCCCATCCCTTGTTGGGTCACACACAGGGTCTTGTACTTCTCAAGTAGTAGGTACTTTGTATATAATATTTTATGAAATTAACTGAATTGTAAAGAAAATAGCATTTAGCTTGCATTCCAGGAAAGACCCTTTCATATACCACATTATAGGATGAAGTAGCATCACACAGCCCTTTTTTTTTTTTTAAATGATTTTTTATTATATTATGTTAGTCACCATACAGTACATCCCCGGTTTCCGATATGAAGTTTGATGATTCATTAGTTGTGCATAACACCCAGTGCACCATGCAATACGTGCCCTCCTTACTACCCATCACCAGCCTATCCCATTCCCCCACCCCCCTCCCCTCTGAGGCCCTCAGTTTGTTTCTCATAGTCCATAGTCTCTCATGTTTCATTCCCCCTTCTGATTACCCCCCCCTTTCTTTATCCCTCTCTTCCCCTACCGATCTTCCTAGTTCTTATGTTCCATAGATGAGAGAAATCATATGATATTTGTCTTTCTCTGCTTGACTTATTTCACTTAGCATTATCTCCTCCAGTGCCGTCCATGTTGCAGCAAATGTTGAGAAATCGTTCTTTCTGATAGCTGAGTAATATTCCATTGTATATATGGACCACAACTTCTTAATCCAGTCATCTGTTGAAGGGCATCTTGGCTCCTTCCACGATTTAGCTATTGTGGACATTGCTGCTATGAACATTGGGGTGCATATGGCCCTTCTCTTCACTACGTCTGTATCTTTGGGGTAAGTACCCAGTAGTGCAATGGCTGGGTCATAGGGTAGCTCAATTTTTTTTTTAAGGGACCTCCACACTGTTTTCCAGAGTGGCTGTACCAACTTGCATTCCCACCAACAATGTAGGAGGGATCCCCTTTTTCCACATCCTCTCCAACAATTGTTGTTTCTTGCGTTGTCAATTTTTGCCATTCTAACTGGCGTAAGGTGGTATCTCTGTGTGGTTTTGATTTGAATTTCCCTGATGGCTAATGATTTTGAACATTTTTTCATGTGTCTGTTAGCCATTAGCATCACATAGTCCTTTATCACATATGTGAATGAGTTCCCACATAAACAAGACATTTAAGCAAAGGAACAAGAATATTAGAGGGGCGCCTGGGTGGCACAGAGGTTAAGCGTCTGTCTTCGGCTCAGGGCGTGATCCCGGTGTTCTGGGATCGAGCCCCACATCAGGCTCTTCTGCTATGAGCCTGCTTCTTCCTCTCCCACTCCCCCTGCTTGTGTTCCCTCTCTCGCTGTCTGTCTCTATCTCTGTCAAAAAAAAAAAAAAAAAAAAGGAACAAAAATATTAGGAAAATTCTGTCAGTTACATATGGGAATTTTGCAGAAACTTTACCCTGAGTTCTGTAAAGCAGATGATTCAGTCTTGTGGATCCAAATAGGTATTCCTTATGTCTCCAGAATGCCCTTTTCTTTATCCATCAGTATAGAAGCTCTAACGGTAGGGCACAGTTTTAGAATTTATGTAAACTTCCATGAAGATTCAGATTTCTACTTACAAGAAATTGTGTATGGAAAAACCCTGGCTGTGATTCCTAAGTAAGCATCAAGAAAATGAACAGGGAAACTTTAGTAGGAAACCTTTACCTCGAAGAATTTTCTTCTTATCCTGATCCTGGCTTCATTACAGTATGTTGTCGGAGTAGTATTTGTCTTTCCTTTGTGATCTTTTATTTTATGCCATTCTCATAAAATTTGGTTTTGTCTGATTAATTAATTTCTCTTATGAGACTTGAAAAATCACTGCACTCTAAGTTTTCTTTATCTTGGTAACCAACATCTCCATGAATTTGTATGAGACTGTCCCCCAAGTTGACTTGCCTCACACTGAAAAGATGAGATTTGATTCTTTCATGCATACAGCAAAATGTTAGAATAGGGTCTTTTTTGTAATTAAAGGTAAGTATAACTATGAGGATATGATTATGAAATTAATATTGGAAAATCTGCTTGAGAAAATAGGAACTACTCACCCTATTAAAAATAATTTTTAAGGACGTCAGGCTGGCTCAGTTGGTGGAGCATGCGACTTTTGGTCATGGGGCCATAAATTCGAGTCCCACGCTGGGTGTAAAGATTACGTAAAAAAATATTTTTATATGCCTCAAATTGTGAAATGTTCGTGATGAACATGAAATCCAAATTGCACCTTTACAATAAATTTGTTACTTTGAGAAGAAATATCTTTGTATCTAACTAAAGATGATGACAAACCTGAACTTGTATATTTGGGAACTGCAAGTCTTATTGTTTGGCATTTTTATATGTCTATACATTTTTTTTAAATACAGACATTTACAGAAATATTAATGTATTTCACATTTCTCCCTATACGTATACTTATATATTTAAATTTCTTTTCTGAAGTATTTGTATTCTTGACTCACCTCAAACTTTAGAGATAGTGATAGTAAACTCACTAAAAACCAAAAACAAGCAAATAGAACAACACCACAAAACTCCTCTCTCTAGTCTAAGAATGCATGGGCCATTTATATACATATCTTTTAAGTCTCCCTTAACATGGATCCTGTGGCATCACGGTAAGCAAGACAAATATTTTGGATGGAAGCAAGTGCCTTTGCAATGTTCTTACAAATTTATATTCCCATTAATACAGATATACTGGAATAGAGTATATTTTTAATTTCTTTTAGGAACACTACTGAATTTTCCTTCTCACAGCTAATGGTAAGATACCATCACTATTGGGAATTGAAGTCCACAGAAGAGAAAAAAAAATAGCTCTTCAGTGACCAAATGTGATTTTCATAAATCGCATTTACTGATTAATGTGATTAATCCTGCACTTAAAAGGAGTCAGAAAAGAAGAAAGCAAGAAGTCCTTACTTCTTTTGAACTACATTTCACTCCACAAATACTAATATCAAACAAAGAGTAGAGAGTCACGTGAAAAACCTATAAAGGATAATTCTGTACAGGAACTTGCATAGAATTATTTTCCATTAACTAATCACAATCTTCATTAATGTAAATGAAATCTATTTTAGCTTCCAGGAATGTCATTGATTCTTTAAGGGATCTAAAAGAATAAAGAATGAATGTATAAGAATAGTAATATGATGGTAATGTGTAATAATTATACATCTACCTAATTGCACAATATAGTGCAGAGTGTAATCAGTACTGTGCAGAGCAATTTAGCAATCATTAAAAATTCGTAGGTGTTTCCCTCATAGTCCAGTGATACAAAGCAAGTGGTGTACATTTTATACCGATATCAGTCATCACTTTAAATTTGATTTCAAGTTTATCTTTGTTGAGTACAAGGATTGGCTACCTTTGATTTCAAATAACTTTTAAAAATGAAAATATTTTGCTATTATATTACGTATGATGTACTTAAATTACATGCTGTAGCCTTCCACTACTCAGCCTGCTACTTTTTGTTTTCCTACATACAAACGGAAAACCGTCGTTTGAGTAAAATCCTTCATTAGCTGATAGGTCTCTTTTTGTTGATAAATCCTAGAGATATGCTAATTCCAGAAAAAGGATAAGGAGACAAGAATCTTAATCACTAAATCACAAAATCTTTTATAGAGTTGAATAACCTCCAGATGCTATCTTCTTTAGCCTTGTAAACTAATGTAAACATATTTCAGACCGTGGATGTTTCTTCCCTTTAATGAAGCCATTTTTACCTTTTAGTGGTCTACAAATAGCAAGCTGAATAAAATAATATCTTCTTTTTCATACTCTGAGAGCACTAAAAATGAACAACGGCCTCTTTGCGAAGCTCGTCTACTGTATCTCCAGCTTTGTAGACGTATTTCATTTAAATGATTCCTTAGTCTACCATGAACATGGCACACAGGTGGGCCGGCGGCCATTTATAACATTGTGGCACAGATTTGTGAGAGGAGAAAATATTGTTCTATTTGTCAGTCCTTCTTAAACTTCATTTGCATGCACAATTAACCTGGGGAGCTTGGTAAAATACAGCTTCTGACTCAGTAGGGCTGGGGGAAGGCCCGAGGGTCCACATTTCCCATAGACCTGAGGTGACCCAATGCCGCTGGCCCTCTGAACTTCACTCCGTTTGCCAGGCGTGGTTGATGTGATGTATTTTCATCTTTTCTCTCGAATTAAGAAAGCTTGAGGAAAGAGACCCAGCCTATCTTCCTCTCTTCTCCAGCAGGGCCAAGCACAGCACTAGGCATCTGTTGGGGGCTCGATAAATCCACGCTGCTGGCCAGCAGATGTATCAAGAGTAAAGACGCGTTGCTCTCTGGTGACTTGTTTTATTTTCTCTCAGAATGAGTCAACAAGGGGCCGTCTTCCCAACTTGTCATTTGATCTGGGACAACTCAGAGTAGCCTATTGAAATGATAGGGCTGCGCTAGAGGTCACAGAACTGGGATGGCAACTTTACAACCGCTTCATTTTCACCTCTCCCCTGCTTTCCCTGTGTAGCTGGAGTGTATTGCAGGACCGGTGCCCTCTTCAACTCATGGAAATGAAAGCACTGCGTGGACCAAAGTACTGAAGTCATAAGCCTCTTTAACGGCAAGGAAGGGGGAAACAGGAGGCTGAGGATAATGCCTTGCAAGTTCTCTTTAATTTGAAAGCATCAATAGATGGTCACCCAGAGTCACACGTGCATTGCTTTGACCTTCTTCTAAGATGTGAAATTGTTTGTTCCTGAGGCTGTTTATTCATAGTATTTTTTTAGCTAAAATGGCTTCTAAGCATTTTTGGACACTGAGGTGTGTGGCTGTTGTGTTTTGCTCATAGATCGTTAGGCACCCATTTTCAAGAGTGTACAATGAAGCCATCCCATGGGATGCCCGGGCAGCTTGACTTCTCTGTGTGATGGGTACTTAACTCTGCAGTCTTTTGCACACTCTGTGCTTAGAAAATCATTGTTGGTTTGATTTTTTTCTAGTATTCTGTAAAAGTAATGGCTTTGTTAAATGAAAAGAATTGTTGAAAATATATTAGCATCAGGTCTAAATATAAAGAGATTAAATGACCTTTCCGAGATCAATACATTGGTCTTTGACAAATTTGCACCGGATCTCATCTCTATAGCCCCAAGTTACTTTACCAAGTTAGCTCATTCTTTCTTCCTATTCATTGTATTTTCCGGGAAGTAGTGAAGGTCTGTAAAACTCTTGAAAGTAACAAATATATTTTACTGTCAGACCTGATACTACAAAAACAAGGGTTATACTGTTAAAAACATTACAACTTATAGCAGACTTTAAAATTGACTTCTAGCTATGTTTAGAACCCTAAGGAGATAATAGCAAGTCATTCTTCTTTAGAAATATGTCATCATTAAGGGATACAAAATAGTTCTCCATTCTAAAGAATAGCTCTCTGTAGGATTTGTTGAGCTTTCTATAGCTAAAGTTACTAAACAAAATAAATGACATCTCAGAACGTTCTGCTGTCTCTGGTTTCAAATAACGTATTTTATTATGTTTTTTCACTCCTGGCTACCATAAATGGCAGAAAGAAAACCTCTCTTTAAAAAAATAGTGCCTGTAAAACAAATCCTTGTGGATGTTGGGGTAAGTGTAAATTCAGGGTACAAGATATCTTTCTTGGCTTTAGGTACTTTCCCAGTGCTTGTCTTCATTAAACATGGGTGATTCGAAAATATGAAGTTTCTGAGAAGGTTAATGTCATGGACCGAAAGGAATGAAATCACAAAGCTTGCAACACATTCCTGTTAATGGGGTTCTTTCTGAGAAACTTGCTTTTTTGTATCAGGTTTCTTTTTTCAACCACCCCACCCTGGCAACTCGAATACCAAGTGTTCTTTTCTTTATTGCTTTAAATGGAGAAAACAAAACAAAGAAAGCTTAATGAACTTGTCTTTTTTACAAAGCTTTTACAAAAGTCAAAGTTTAAACAACAGTGTGAACTAGACAGAAGACCAACTTGACTTTAATGTGTTATGTATTAATTTGTAAAAATATAGTGCATTCAATGGCATAATGTCAGAAGGGCATATCTCTAGATGGCGGAACATTGATGTATTTATTTTATATTACTTTATCCATTTTCTTCAATCAGCATTCACTATCTTTGTTATACAAAACAATAAGTTTGTAAAAGATTAAATATATACGTATTTAAAAATTATCCATTGTTATATTAGCAAACATTGGTACATAAATCTTGAGAGGCCCAAAGGGAAGTCGTGAGAGGTGGCTGGAGTAGCAAATTGTCACTGAATCGTAGTTCTGGCACAATCCCATCAGTTTGGAGGGTGGATACGTCCCCTCCTGTTCACTTCCCTGTCCCAGCTCCTCACCAAATCTATCAGGGCCGTGATGCTGGTCAGCAGCCTTGAGCTTAAGCATGGTGGATCCTTGTCATCATTTCTCAATTCTCAGCATCCTCCTCCCTTCCAGTGTCGGCAGGCTGGCTCATGTCCTCAGCCTCGCCTCACAGTTACTGCCGTATCATACACGCTGACTTCTCTACTTCCAGGCCCTTATTCCATGGACACATCTCTGTCACACCAACTAATCTTTTCCAAATATTTCTTCACTGTGTCGGACGTCTGTTGAAGAATCCCACAGAAGCTCCATATCTTGTTTTCTCCTGTTCCAAGTTTGAATTTATTTCATGGCATCTAGTTATGCTATAATTGGCTATAAGTCACCGAACTATTTCTCTGAGCTCACATTCTACTCTTCACTTCTCAATTCTAGTTAAGCACTTCTCTCTCTCTCTCCCACATAAGTCAGTCACAATTCCATATTTCAATCCTTATTTGTTTGTTTGGCTATTTAGGAATATCTTTTTCTTTTCAATCTACTCAAGTACTAATGACCCTTTGATCTGATCCTATTTTCTCCACAAAGCCTGACGGACAAGCCCAACCCAGGGAGCTCTCTCTTACTGATTCCCACTTGCTCAAGTAACATGAAGATAAGAAAAATTCTATTCGAAGCAAGACCTGAGTAACAGACTACAACCACTTTCACATACTAGACAAGTAGCATTTTTATAGAAGGCGAGATGATTCTTTTTAAAGAGAGATTGCTTGACAGGCTCTTTGGGAGTAGTGAGATTTCTCTACGGCGTGTTTTATGGAAGGGGCGCCAAATTGTTCTTCAGAATTAAAGGGTTCAAAAGTGCATTGTCTGAGATTGTGTATAAGAGAGAGTAAGAAGTTTGGAAATGCTGGAGAAGTAGACATGACAGGAGAGTCTGAGAAAATGTAGCTAAGTTCATAGCTCTAGGGGAACATGGAGAGTGAGAAGTCCCCCATGCCCGGGACTGGTTAAGAATATATACTTTTAATTTTAATGTTTGTCCGGGACTGATTAAGAATATATACTTTTAATTTTAATGTTTGTCCTGTGTTGTAAACTCCACCTTCCACTCTCCCAAGTTTTAAGTAAAGTTCTATTGTCTTATATCGGTGGCTTCTAGAGGAGCGAAGGAATTGCAGCTATGGCCAGGTGGGGGCAAAGCTGGGCAGCCCAAGGGCAGCAGCTGTAGAGGTGAGACGCCACATATAAATCATTAAAGACTAGAATCAGAAAACTGAAGCGATGGCACCTGGGTGGCTCCGTCGGTTAAGCGTCTGCCTTCAGCTCAGTTCATGATCCCAGGGTCCTGGGATGGAGCCCCGTGTCAGGCTCCCTGCTCAGTGGGAAGCCTGCTTCTCCCTCTCCCTCTGCCTGCCTGCCACTCCCTCTGCTTGTGCTCTCTCTCTCTCTCTATCGAGTAAATAAATAAAATCTTAAAAGAAAAGAAAAGCAAGAGGAAGCTAGGAGAAATGCCTCACCAATAATTCTCGGCTATTGGAGTGGTTACTGGGTTTTTCATAGTACACGAGAAAAAACCAAGTTGTATTTAAATATTAAAGAGAAGGGGATACCAAAGAGTTGGGGACACCCAGAGAACTGTCTATGGAGATCACACAATTTTAAACCAACTTTAATTCATCTCTTAAGTCTGTGATAGTTTCATATCTCTAAACACTAACTCCTCCACCAGATTATAATCTAATTGAGGGAGCAAATTAATTTGATAATCTTTTAAATCTCTACAACTGCTGCCTTAGGGCCTGGGCTCAAGAAATACTTGTGGGATGGCAGTAAATTAAGTTGAATTAAGAGACTGTTTTTTCTTAATTACAAGAAAGCTCATCAAACAGTATTGCTGGTGTAAGAACACATATAGAGTCAACCATTTTTAAAGCATGTATATTATTTTTTTAAAGACTTTTAGAAAATTATGTTGAAGGGCACCCAGGTGGTGCAGTCAGCTAAGCACCCAACTCTTGGTTTCAGCTCAATTGTGATTTCAGGGTCGTGAGATGGAGCCCTGTATCAGGCTCCTTGCTCAGCACAGAGTCTGCTTAAGAATCTCTCTCCTTCTCCCTCTGCCCCTCCCCGCTGTGTTCTCTCTCTCTCTGAAATAAATAGATTAAAAAAAAAGAAAATTATGTTAAATTTATGTGGAAAGACAAATGAAACTGTTATCAGAATTCATATAAAATAGACTGGTCAGAAAATATTTTTCCCCAGTAATGAATAGAGAATAATCATTAGAATTTGCATTTCTAGCTGTTCGGATTATGGTTCAGAGTTTGAATAAATCATGAACTAAGACTCTTCTAATGTTCTTTCTCTGAATGTTATACAACCGAACAAGTTATATAAGGAAGGGGGAAAGGTTATTTTATTCAACTTACAGCCTATCGTTGTTTTCAACATAATAAATTAAGTCATTCTATCTGTAAATAATACATAGTCAAGATATTTGAAGGCTTATAACTCCTACCATTAAGAAGTTAGCCTGTCATTTTAAAACTATGGTTTAGGGTAGTAATATAATATATATGATTTTATATAGTTATCAAAACTTCTAGAGTATAACTTATATCTAGCCCCAAAGGTGGTCTTAGTGAATATATGTCTGCTAGTGAGATCACTTTCAAACTTGCAGGAAGGAAAATCAGAACTGAAGATTGTTGGAAAGCTTTTATTTTCAGAGTAAGATGGGAGAAATGTCATGTACTTTAACTCCTGTTTTCTTTCATGGATTCTAAACCCGATTTAACTGGAAAAGTAGGGACTTTTCATAAAAATCAATTTTTAAAAAGATTTTATTTATTTATTTTTTTGGGGGGAGAACAAAGAGAGAGGGACAAGCAGACATAGGGCTTGATCTCAGGCCCCTGAGGTCATAACCTGAGCTGAAACCAAGAGTCAGATGCCTAACTGACTGAGCCACCCAGGCATCCCTAGGTATATTGCTCTTAATTAACTTTGTTTTTCACTTTGTTATAAGCAATGTGGACTGATTACATGGGGGATAACTATACGTGTGCCCCAACTGTCAAGTCAAGAAAGCGGCTGTTCGAACAAGTCAAGCAAAGCAATGGTCACGGTGTATTTTGTGAAACCTGGTGCAGAGCCTAAGAGGGTGAAATATTTTAATATGTCTAAAGATGTAAGTCATCTCTTTACATTTTAAATGATATGTGTTAATTAAGAAATAGTCCAGGACTTTTATGAATGTCTTCTATGTCCCATTACATTTGGGAGGGGAAATAAGCTATCAGGATGTGATAGGTAGGTTTTTCATTTCAGATCCTCACTGATTAGAGAAAGTGTCATCTGATGTGCCCTCTTTGCCTTTAAACTCATTAAAACAGCAAAAAACAAGGTAAAAACCAAAACTGTAATTATGATCATTAAAACGCTTGCTATTCAAAGAAGACTTTCAAAATACATGTGCTTAGTCAGGCACGTGACTTCCTCTTTCCAAGGCCAGCTTTTCCTTTGGTTCTTTAAATCCCATCCCCTTCTGCCTCCTCCGTGCTCAGTCCATCCGCTATCCTGCCATTGGCTTTCAGGTTCAGTAGCACCTGCTTCATCTCATATATGTTATCTGTTCACATTCACTCAAAAGACTTTTTAAAAAAAATGTCTTTTATGTCTTAAGCACTACACAGAGTATGCATGAAAATAAAAATGACATATAATTGTAATAATCATTAACATTTCTAGGGCCTTTCACACATTACTTTGCATTATTCTCACAACTCCACCTGTGGTCGGCATTGCTTGTACGCCCTGTCTACAGATAGAGACGCACAGAGAGGAACTTGCTAGTAAGGTGTGGAGTTGGCATTTGAATTTCACCTTTGAGACTGCAGAGCAGTGTGGTCTGGGCCCTTCGGGAGGCACAACTAAGTATAAGAAGGCAGACACAAAAACAGCCAAGTAGAATTCGTGATCAATTAAATAATGGAAATGCTTACAAGAAACAATTATGGTCCAGAGGAGCTAAAGGTAAGATTTTACAGAAGAGGTGATGCTTGAATTGAATTTTGAAGAAAGACTAGGACTTCACAAGGGTAACAGTTTGATTATTTCTCCCACAAAACTTTGAAATCATGTTTAACTCCTGTAGTATACTGATTGTATTATTGGACCCAGTTAACAGCCTCCCTGTCTCCATACTCTTGGCTCTGTCACTTTTGTAGTCCTCTCCCACCCTGGTTACCAGCTTCACTGTATGATTTTCTTGGGTCAGTGAGACCAAACATGATGCAAACAGAGTCTTCAAAGCCTTCTGCACATTTATGCTCATGCTTTTATTTCTTTGCCTTTCCATGAGGACATACCTGCACCAGTCGGCTACAGGATGAGACAGTGGGAAGGGTGAGTCAGTCTTGTTGTCCCAGCTAGGGTCCCAGGTGGAGTAGAGGGCCTGGCAGATCAGCAGACGCCTGAGTCCACCTCCCTTCCCCTCCGCCTGCCTAGCTCAGGTAGCTGACCTGTCCAGCCAACCCATGAACGCATGAGCCAAAAGAAATGTTTTCTGTTTATTGTATGTCACTGAGGTTTTATGATTCTTGTTACACAAGATTATGGTGGCAAGAGAGGACAGATATAACTCCTGTCTGTAACTCATCTCCCAAATCCAAGTTAGTAGTCCAGTGACATCCATTACACTTCTGCGATATCATCTCATGCACATTTCTGTCCTTTTCAATGATCATTACAACTATTCTAGATAAATTCCTCATTGCCAGTATATTGGGCTACTGTAATAGCCTAGAATCTTGTCTCCTTGCTTCCAAATCTTTCCCCTTTTCAACTTAACCTACACAAAAGTGATTAGGCATTTTGCTTAGAACAGAGTCCTGCTATTACCACTCACCTCCTCAAGGGACTTCAATGGTTTCCTTATTTCCCTAACAGCAAAATCCCTAGTGTTCAATCACACCACACCCATCATCTGGTTGCATACCTTCTTCTAGCTTTCCCCTTCATTCTCCTTTTCTCTTATCATGCTGTGCTTCTTCTCTTTGCTCTCTGATGTTTATCCAAATGCAATCCCTTCCCTCTAGAATTCCCTGCACTCCGTTTCCAGACATCTACACCTTACCATTCCTACATATCTTAGGATCTTATGTCTTTACCCTAGGAAACTTTTCCTGATTCCCAATTCTGAGTCTTTCTCACATCTTTATCCTACTTAAGGGATTCTGAGCACTCACTCTACCCCTCATTTGTGTATAGGACTTGTGTATACCACGATATTTGTTTCCGATGGTGACCATACCACAAACTGGGTGCTTTACAACAGCAAAAACTTATTCTTTCACACTTTTGGAGGTTAGAAATCCAAAATCAAGATGTCAGCAGGGCCATGTTCCCTGTGAAGGCTTTGGCGGGGTGGGGGTGGGGGGTCTGTCCTTGCCTCTTCCAGCTTATAGTAGCTCCAGGTATTCTTGGCTGTGGCGGCGTAACTCCAGTCTCTGCCTCTATCTTCACATGATGTTCTCCTGTCTGTGTGCTTCTGCCTTCATCTGGCCTTCTCCCTGTGTGTGTGTGTGTCCAGACTTCCTTCTTAGCAGGACACCAGTCACATTGGATCAGGGCTCACCCTAATGACTTCATCGTAGCTTGATTACATCCGCAAAACCCCTATTTCCAAAGAAAATCACATTCCTAGATATTGGGGGTTAGGATTTTAACATACCTTTTTGGCAGTGGTGGTTGGGGACACAATTTAACTCATATACCCAATACACTTGAGGGCAAGCTCTAAGTCCTTTTTTATCTTTATCTTTGTACCACTCTGTCTAGTAAAGCTCTCCCTGGGCAGAGCTTTTACTTCGTACCTGCTTTGCACATAACATTTGCTCTTATGCTGAACGGAATCAAACTGTTTACCTAAACATATTTGAAAAGATCATAAGAAATATCCCAAGGCGGCCAAGAAGGATTTACGAAGCATCAATAATATGTGAGGTGTTATGAAGCCTCAAACATGGGGGTGATTATTAATCAACACATTTTAAAAATATCAATTTGGCGGAGAAGAAAGTCCCAAACATGCCGCCAGAGACTGACAAATTCAATTTGGGGAAGTCTGAGTGAGGCAAGAAAATAATTATCAGTTGAATAGACTTTCAGATGGGTTAATAAATTGGCTAATTTGAAAAATTAGGTTGAAACTATTGTGTTTTCTTCAGTGGTTAAGTAGTAAACTTTTAAAGAGAACATTGAGGCCTATCATGCCCAGAAAGTGCTCACATGGGGATCAAAGTGATAAGGGTATAAAACCCAAAATGTCCGATAAAGAGTAGCCAATGCACCTGTTAGAGTCAAGGGATACGAGGACTCACTAATCTTCTCACTTATCTTCTTGGGAAGAACAACAGTGGTGGCACCATCTCTGTAAGCAAAGGCCAAGAAAATGGTGTCTAGATGTCACAAGACAAATCAGGATAAGTGCATACTTTCCGTATTCCCAACTGTCACCACAGGAGGACGGACAACGCAAACAGCCGCTGCCCCCAAGAGACAGTTGGTACTGAGATGGCCGCTCAGAGGGCGGGGCTGCGAGCTTGATTAACATGCAAGGTCTTGGCTCACAGAATTAAATTTGCTTCTGGTTACCAATCGGACAACTGGCTCTCCTCAACCAGCGAGTTAATGGAAGTTTTGTTGAAAGAAGACTGAGTAGGGGAGGAAATGATATTTGGAACCGGAAATTGTAAAGAAGAAGTGGTACAGTTTAGTGGGGTGAGCACAGACTGAGACTAATATTTGGGTCTGGGATCTGCCGCTTCTGAACATCAACCATGAGCAAGTGCCTTTGTCTCTCTGAACCCCACTCTCCTCCTTTGTAGACTGGAGACAGCACTACGTTGTAGGAATGGGATTACAATTCAGTGAAAATAAACATTTAGAATGCTTAACTCTTGAAGGGTATGCAATAAATAACTACTGTTACTATTATCATTCTCTTGGAAACAAAAAACTCAGGGAAGTTATCTGTCACTTATAGCGGAAAATGCTGACATCTTTTCATAATTCAGGTTCACATTCTAGAGTAAACAGGCATGCCTATTGACAGTTACCGGCTTTATTTGTAAAGTAGGGGTTTCTATTTCTATGCTAGTAAGGTGTGGTGACTTTTTACTTTAGCTGACATGCAAGTTGAATAGAAACTTGGACCTTCAGTTTAAAAAAATAATAATTAAATTGAAACCATAGAAGTAAATAATAGCAGTAGCTAGAGGTACAATTTCAAATTACGCAAGATCACAAATGAGAAGACTAGCTTACTTTGGTGATGCTTATTGCATGTCAGACTCTGCTCCTAAGACCTTTATATACACTCCTATATAACTCACTCAAATTCAGCACGAGCTTAGTTAATTTAATATACAACTGCTGGGGAACTCTAGCAAGCATATTTGATGAACTGGAAATTATGTTCTGGGTTCTGCGTCTGTTCAACTTGGAAGGTTGCTGCTAGATCTGGGCTTGTCAAACTTATTCTGTAAACGAACAGATGGTAAATATTTTGGGCTGTGCAGATTACATAGTCTAACTATTTAACCTTGCCATTGTGGCGTAAAAGCTACTTTTCATAAACAAATAGGTGTGGCTCTTTTCCAACAAAATCTTATTTGGGGACATTGAAATTTGAATTTTATACAATATTCGAATGTCACAATATATTCTTTTGATTTATTTTCAACCGTTTGGAGATAATTTAAAAATTCTAGTTGGCGAGCAGTAACAAAAAAGGCAGCCATCGGCTGGATTCGGTCTGGGAGACAGCTTTTGACAAATCCTGTGTTAAACAAGCAGACATGGATATGTTAACTAACCACTTATGGAAAAGACTACATTACATAACTCAAAGTAGCACAACTTTTTCTCAGGTGTCAGCCTTTTCCTTCGCCTCTGTAATCATGGAGCTTATGGAATTGTTTCCTGTATCTGGTTAGACAGCAGATCTACTCAAGTTAGTCTTTAATACGTGAAAGGAGTATGAGGTTTGGAGCCAGAAACACATACACGCAGAAATGTCAATTTCAGTACAAATATGTCCTCTATAACAGAACTTTCTTGATACCTCAAAATCCTTTCTAGAGACATTAAACACTCAGTCCTGAGCAGTTCAGGATTTCCCCTCTGCCCGTTCTCCCAGCTTGTTTCTAAATTCTGGAAGATTCCATGACACTAAGGCAAAGCACTGTGTGTAGTGCTTTGTCCTTTTGTGGCATCTATCCATGCTTGCATCTGTTAAAATGTCATGGTCCAACGACTGTCCGTGGTCACTGTCAACCCTCCACGATGACACATTGGACATACCGTTTTCAAGTCCTCCCTACTTTTGGACCCCAAACCTAGAGAGGGTTCTGTTGCCCCGTGCTCACTGCCTCTTCTCAGAGACCACATCATCCTCTCACATGATTGTTCTCCTCAAGTTCGGCTTCACCTCCAGTTCAGAGGGATTCTTTTTTTAATCACTGGAATAGCAAAAGTCTGCTCTTACATCTCGTGCATTCTTCCAAATATGTTCTTTTTGGCATTAACTTTGGGCTTTGATTCCTTCAGCATCTGGCCTTTTGAGATTGAAAAGCTTTTCCTTTAAAACTACTGCCCCACTATATATTTCCAAAGTCAATTTGAAACTCAAAAGCTAAAAATTGACACTATCTGCACCCCCCACTCCCCGGGGGGCCAATTCTTTAAGGACCCCATCTTGAAGTCACAGAGTATAGACTGCCCTCTCTTATGAGTGAATGGAAGAAAAAGCAGTGGGACCACAGCTACTCCCTCAGCTAGTATACGGCATTGTCAGCAGAGCACTGCTGTGTCTGCCACTATGCCCCGATGAACTGGCTGTACACTCAACATACGGGGAGATGAAGCCTACTCCAGAGCCCACAGGAACATTCCTGTGAAACATTTGACTTGAGAGCCCAGAATTTAAATTTAAATCCTTGAATGAAAGAATATATTTGGAATGTGTTAGATTCCTTGCCACATCTCCAAAGAAGGCAGATCGCCAAAAATTCTCATGGCTTTTCTTCAAGTTTTGTCTCTGGAAGTTAACATATCCCGTAAATGTGCTTACATTACGTATTGCCAGCATCGATTTCCATTTTATCTACTATGTTAATTAATTGGGTCCTTGGTGTTGTCAGCAAAGGCAAAAGAATGTTGTTCCCCTGAGTATCATGCCTCAAATAATCAAATGTTGTCAAAATTAAGAGCAGAAAAACAGAAAACATTGTCTATTGAGCATGAAATGTCAAAGACATATGATGTTTTTGTTCAATTCTTTGAAGGTCGAAAACTTGTTTTATGTTTTAGCCATGAAGGAAGAGCTGACGTGTGGATCAAACAGAATTTTAATGGCAGCCTTCTTTGCAATTTGACTATAAGAAGCAGCAGTATCGAAAGCGTTATGCTTATTCTCATGTATTGTGATTTAACCAAAATTGTGGAACTTCAAGTTACCACGGGGAGATCTCATACCTTTCTTCAGGAGCCTCAGAATGTTTGAGGAGACAAAAAATTGCTAACCTCCTAACTGTCGTCAAGTCAAAACTGATCATCACAAGTTATTGATGGTCTCAAATAAGAATGCCTAACAATTAAAAAATTTTTAATGTTTTCAAAACATGCAGGGTAATTTTTTTTTATCCTTTAGAAATCCCTTTGGTTTCTGTAGTCAGTTTTGTCAATCATTCCGAATGTGGGTGGTAGCTTTGTTTTGGATAAATTTTACTCATAGCCTAAAACGTAAATCAAAGCCATCGGGTTCACAAACCTTTCTTATTATCTTAAATTTAACAGTTCTAGAAAGTCCTGCAATTCATGGGACTTGGTGAAAAGAGATCAGAGCTTTTCAAAAGTTTTTACAAAGTTGGCTTTAATTTTATGAAACTGCTTCTAATTTAGGAAAATTATTTATCTTCTACCCAACATCTAAGTGCTCTGTCCAATTAACAAGACTTTGGCCACCCATGACAAAGTTTATCCACTGGTTATCTCACTTGCAAAAATGATATTGATGGAATGTGTGATAAGCTCTGGTTTCTTCAAGTGATACTCAATCTCTAGCCAATTCTAAATATAAAAGCTAAAAAAATATTCTGTGATCCCTAATAACTGATTGATTGGGGATGACATTTCAAGCTTTGAGCTGGAGAGGCAGTGACTGGGTCTTGTGACCAGGAACTTTAAATTCTCATGTCCTCCACTGAGCGTGTTTGTGAAACATGTAACAAAGCTTCTTGGTTAGCTGACGTTAGCTCACTAATGTTTGCAGCTTTGGGCATCTCAGTTGGCTTGCCCATCTTTCGGCGAGGATAGGCACAGCCAGGCCTGGCGTGTGAAGCCGTTGACAGAAGAGCAGTCCTGCATACTGCAGAAGCCAGAACAAAAGAGCTAATCGTCTATGGCAGTGAGGGTGAGGTCACCTGCCTTCCTTCCTAAATAAACAGATGGAAAGAGTTTGCAGCTCATTACTTTCCAAGGTTAACAATTTATTCCACTTCTATGTTTTACAATAACAGAACGAGAAGTTCTTCTCTTTGGGGAAATTTTATTTTTCCTTAATTATTCTACCCGCACAACAAGAGAGTGGAGTCTTCTGGGGATAGATGCAGTGAAGTCAAAGTTAATTAGTTTTCTCACTGTGCACTGCATTCGGGTAAAATATCCCTGCAGGGGCACACCAACAGTCAGATCACTTGATCAGATGCTGTGTTCCTAGAAAGGCAGGGTTCTATCAGAAAAATCTGCATGGAAGTAATATTTCACCTTCCTTGAGAGTTAACAGCATTTGATACTCACCTCGGAGTAATTTCTTTCACCTCCACTTTGTCTTTCCTTTAAGACATCAGATGGCAAAAGGAGAATGACGGAGTGGCCTGCAAGTCCCTAGTGAACGCCAGGACCACATTCCTATTTAGCTGTAGCGTAAAACTCCCGAATCAAATGCAGTTTATGTTTCTCTTATGATTGTGAAAGTGATACATTCTGCAAAATACCAAGGCTAAACAAAGAAATCTACCTTTGTGATCTTTTGTCATTTCATAGCTGGAAGTTCAAATCAGCGTATCAGCATTACACGAGTACATCTATGGCACGAAAATGAGCTTTCAAATGAAGTGTTTGTTCGTTTCTTAGCTGATTATGGGCTGATTACATGCAAGCATGCCGAGCACGTGATTTACATTAGGAAAATAGAAAGTTTCAGCACTGAGTATTATTCGGCACGGAGTATTACTATTATTAACTTATTAAGCGTGTGTCTTGTAATGGACTCAAGGTTTCTGTCAGGCAAAAGAGTAGTGTTATCATGTACTGATAAAATAAGCGAAGTCTGAACATCAGACTAACACTAAAGACAAGTGACACATTGCTATCTTCAAGTGAAGGTCTAAGAAAGATTGCCATGTTATTAAGGAAAAATTCTGAAGATAAGCACCTCAGGCATGACTCTGTTAATTTAAAAAATAAATTAGCAATTAAAAACCAGGTAGGTAGCTAAAAACAGACACCTCCTTCGATAAATTGGCTTCTCTATTCAACTCATTTCTTCCTTAAGAAATAGCAGATAATAAATAGAAACCAAGAAAACGAGGGTACTTTACACAGTTTTCATAGCTGCCTTCCCCTTCTTGGCTCTATCTTATACAATCATTTCATATAGTAGTACACACTTGATCATCCAAAATCTTCACTACAAGAAAATTACCTTCTTCGATGAGGTTTTCAAATTTCAAACCTGAGGACTAAATATCTCTCTTGTCTGCATTTTTATCTGTGTAAAAAAAAAAAGCATTTTCCGCAAAAAATATGGCCTTAAGAATATCCAGGGACTTTTCCTTAGAGTTTACCTGCTTGATTCATGGATGGATCACTGAAGGATGAGATAAAGGAGAGAGTGTTCATAGAAGTGTCAAACAAGTGTCTTCTCTTCATTTTCCTTACACAGCTGGCAATAACAAAAGCTCAAAGTCATTAATTCTGTGCCACAATTATAGATGCTTTCTTTGTATTTGCTCTGAGTCAGGTCAACTTATCCTTGTTCATTTTTTAATGCTGTAATTAGCTCATAACTTGATAAAGATTCTTATTGCCCATGCTTTCACAAAATCTGATACACAAAGTGTGAGACTGTTGACAGCCTGTTGTGGTAATATGGATTCCTGTGATACACTGGAGCAGACTTGATTTCTGTTTCCAAATATGAAATAAAACGGTAGAATTTGTATTTCTTTTAAGATGAGAATTAATTCACAATTATTAAATATCTGACATGGCCATTTCAGACCCACTTTTTGGAACTTTCAGGAATTATGAAAGTAAGAAGCCTTTTCTTGAGAGACCAATGGTGCAGTGACATAAAATAGCGGAAATGATAGAATCGAATAATTCAGATTCAGGACTAGTTTTCTTTGGTTGGCAGTTCCTACAAAAGAACAAACCTAATATTAGAGTTTTAAAATCTGTGCCTATTTTGAATCAAATCTAAGGAGAGTAAATATAAAAAAATACAAGTCACTGGTGACATTATGCATAAAGCTTCCAGATTTTCCTGCAGGCCAAGGCTAGAGCAGGATGTATAATCCCACCCAAAGCCAATAAACAGCCCAAGGATTGAAAGGACAAAGATCTCTCTGCTCTGTAGGGCTTGCCTCCTGCCTTTTCATAGCACTTTGTGATTGATTGCATTTATTTATTCAGAAGATATTTACTGAGAACTTACATCATGCCAAAGACCGGGCTACGTTGTGGGCATACATTAATGCCCTCATGGAGGTTGACATTTCTCTCTCACCAGTTGTAATGAAATAATTGCACTATTAAATGAAAACATACAATTAAACACCCACTTGATAGGTGCTATTATACTTATAACAGCAGTTTAATGATAATGATACCGTCATAGAGCACCTGGTCTAGAAGGCAGGGAAGGATAGTCGCAGGAAGTGATAGTTGAAGTAGGGATAAAAGTACACCCAGGTCTTACAGCAGAGGGGAGACTGGTCATGTGGGGGCTGAAAAAAGCCCCTACCTAGCTGTACTGGACCATGAGAGCCAAGCCTAGAGAGGCAGGCTACATAAGGCAGGGTTGTTTTATATGTAGAATTTTCATCCTCAACCTTAAAGTAATGCAAAACCCTTGAAATATTTTAAGAGAGTTAGGAGTCTGCAACAAACATATTTGCAATTTTAAAAGATCATTCTGAATATAAAGAGGTGAATAAATGGGAAAAGAATCACTCATTATAGTGAGGTAAGGGAAAGGAAGGAGAATAAAACAGTTTCAATATTAAAAGGGTCTGTTTTTAAGTAAGCGTGATAGAGAGACCTCAGTTATTTAGATCCCCTGTCCTTCTTCAACTTAAATAACAGAGCAGGGATGAAAAGTATGAACTCCTCAGGACTAAGAGAAAAGCGGTAGCCAGAACTGAGAGAGGAGTGGTACCTAAAGGTGTAGAGTGGAAAGTCATGAGAAGCCACCAATTTGTGCACAGAGTATCAAGAAAGGCTCAGAATTCGGAGGCCTCCAACATCCTAGTCAGTATGGTTGAGTGTTGGGCTAAAAATGTGGTTGTTGATTTTAAAAACTGTGCTTGGAATGGAGGAGACCGGAGATCCAGCTGGAGAGTCAATCATCACCTAGTCCTCCCTCCCAACTATCCCGCAATCTGCATTTTTTTTTTTTTTGAGAAATTTGCTGGTAGGAAATTTAGATCTTATTTACTCACATATTCATTTATTCATTCAGTGGGTATTTGCTAGTTACCTACCATGTCCTAGGCAGTAAATAAAACAGATGATGGTTCAGGTCTCATTCTAGAGGGGATGGAGATAAAATAAATAGTAAGTAAACAAGAAAAGTATTAGTGACAAGAATTATGCAGAGGATTAAACATAGCATGATGTGATAGTGAGTGACTATCATCAGCGTGGCTGGTCAGGAAACATTAGTTTCATCACATTGGCTGGTCAGGAAACATTAGCCACAGGTATGGGTGACATCTCTAAAAATGGAAGTTAAGAGCCAATCTGCAAGATACTCTTTCTCCTACTATTCAAAGTCCAGGATATCAGCAGAATATCTGGAATATATGGTCTATCTCCCCCGGAGTAAGAGGACCTGGGCTTCTTCTCTAAAAGGTCACAGATAAGCAACCTCTAGATACTGACATAAAGCTATCCCCTAAGTAAAAAGGAAAATATGGTTTGTCACATAAGGACCTTACAGTGAAGCCTCAAGTTAACAATTACTACTTCCAAACATAAAAGTTCCAGTCAGCTTTAGTGATTTATATTTAAATATGAATGGACAGCCAGGGATAGCTGTATATTCTAGGGGCACTACAGTTAAGACAGACAGATCAAAACAATTGGAAGACTACATCTGAGGTAAAAAAGGAAGTCAGGCAGCAGGAAAAAAAAGAAAACTTAAAAAAAAAAAACCCTTAAAAAAAAACCCCCTTGAATTAATATTCCCCAATACATAAAAGAAGGTATGTTTTTCCATAAATCAAAACCTGAATCCATGCAAATGAAACACAGTAAGAAAAAAACCTTTGGAAATTAAAAATATAAGTGCCAGAAATTTTGCAAAATAGTGTCAGATATTTTCCCAGAACCAGAGAGAAAGAGGTAGAAAATTGAAGAGAGCGTCTAAGAAAATTAAAAGATCAGAGCAGGAAATCTAAAAGTGTCATAGAAATTTTAGCTCCTTTTCCCCACCATCGTGGCCTGTGCAGTTGACTGCTCCTCACCATGTCTTCCTACAAGACTTTCAAGACCAAGAGATTCCTGGCCAAGAAAAAAAAGCGGAATCATCCCATTTCCCAGTAGATTTGGATGAAAACTGGCAATAAAATCAGGTACAACTCCGAGAGGAGGCACTGGAGAAGAGCCAAGCTGGGTCTATAAGGGATCACACATGAGACAGCACACATATTTATGCTGCGTGAAGGCTACCTGTTCCTGTCCTATCACTCTGTATACATCCCTACTACCTGAACAACAGACATGTTTTATCCAAAAAATGATTTTTCTCTGTTACTGTGCTTCTGCACCAGTAGGTTGATTCAGTAATAAGTATGTGAGACCTTTTGTTTGAAAAAAATAATAAAAGTGTGATAGAATTTTTAGCAAGGAAGAGCAAAAAAAAAAAAAAGAGAGAGAGAGAGAGAGAGAGAGAAGAAATTATAGAATAGAAACACCCAGATATTAAAGATTTGCCTCTTTAAATGAAAGGGCCCATGGAAAATCTTATGATGTGAGATAAATACTAGAAATAATTACAAACCACACCAAGGCACATAACTGGGAAATTTTAGGACATGGGAAAAAGTATCTAATGACGGTTTACAGAGTGAAAGGACAGGTAGAATAGAGTACACAGAGAATAGAGAGTTCGAATGGTGGGAGAGAATCTCAATAGCATCACTTAGAAGGCAGAAGATGGTGGAGCTATAACTTCATAATCTGAAGAGAAAAATATTTTCATTTTGTAATTCTCCTCTTAGCCAAACTAAATCAAGTGTAAGAGTAGAACAAACAAAGCAAGGATTCAAGCTCCCATTGCATTTTAGCTGAGGAAACTGTTAAAGGATGGATTCCAGCAAAAACAACTAATTCAAGAAAGTAGAAGAAACTGGGAGAATCCAAATTAAAGACTGTTGAACCAAACACCAGTGCTGACGTCTCACAGTTCCAGGATGACGCTAAGTAGCAGGCTCAGGAAATATTCTGTCTAAATTGGAGCAGGAGGATAAGACTTTGGGGAGGAGATCTCAGGGAAAAGAAAAGGAAAGCAATGATAGGTGATTGCTATGTGAACATTCATATCATAATATTGGTAGGCATTTGACACATGTACTGGAGAAATTAATAAGCTGGTAATAGATGTTAGAGCACATTGAAAATTAAGAAAAGTGGGAAAATCATCCATTTTTTCCAGGAGAAATTAAAATATTCAAAGAAGGGAAACACTACTTGACTATGTAATGAATATTATTAAGACAGTCACAGTAATGTTAGCAATGGCTATTGAATTAATGAAAAATTTGATATTACTCAATGCGAGAAGAATAGTAGAAAAAGCAGTGGTTGATGGTGTAAGAGAATTAAACCATCATCTAATTTAATGGAAGTCAGTAAACAACTTCTAAAGTTAATAAATGAGTAATTTTCAGGGTAATAATTTAATCTCTGGTTGGACTCTAGATATATTTTTGAAGGTGGAGCTAACAGGATTTACTGATGAATTAGTTGTAATGAGGAGGAAGAGGGTTAAAGAACTCTACAATTTTTGTCCCAAGAAGTGAAAGGATGTGGTTCTTGCTAACTGATATGGGAAAGGCAGGTCATTTCTGGTGTTGTTCTATGGTAGTGGTAGGGAAGATCTGGACTCAATTTTGAACACGCTATATTTGAGATGTCTGTTATATATAGTAAAGCCTATTATATGAATATAAATGTGAAAGTAAAGGTTCAAGCTAGAGACAGGATTTTGGAAGAGAATATAGTATCTAAAGCCATGAGACTGGGTATAATTATCAGGTGTAGACAAATTCAAGGACTGAGAAGAGTTTCAAGGACATTTTAATATTAAGAGGTCAGGGAGCAGAAGAGGAACAAGTAGACTGAGAAAGAGGAAGGCTACGGCTTACACTGTCCCTACCACCTTCTGCACCATCCGTAAGTCTAAGAAGTTGTGGAACAGCCTCTTGAAGCCATTGACGTGGAGCCAGCTAAGAGCTGACAACTTAGGAACAAGAGGAGCTGCTCTCCAGGACACAACCAAGAGGCTCTGCTTGCCGTCACTCCCAGTGACTCACGTAGGGGGAATTTATGCTTCCATCTCTACTACTTTAGGCTCCATGGTCTAGAAGTCTTGTGTCGTAAGGGGGCATACTTCTATCAGAAGATAAAATAAAAGTCTCTGTAAACTTAAAGCCATGGCTGATGCCTCTAAGTTTGAATTCTTTGTGTCAGCAGATCAGCAGGTGAAGGAAGGACTCATCGTGACACCGGACAGCAGAAAAACCAGGAGAGTATGATGCCGTGATTCAGTTGAAGGTAGTGGTTCAACCAGGAGGAAGTAATCAGTTGCCAAATGCTTACTTGTTATATCAGGGAAATGTAGCCTGAAAAGTTAATTTTGTACTTGGTAAAATGGAAGTTGCCAGGGGTCCTGATAAGAGTAGTTTCAGTAGAATGGTAGATGGAAAATTCAACTTAATTTAATTTTATTTGGTTCGTGAAAAGGTGAAAGAAAAATCAGACAGTGAAGAGAGATGACTCTTCAGAGGACTCTGCTCCAGAGAAGAAATAAATAGGTTACTAGAAGGAATAATGAGGCTGTGGTTGGAGGGAGAGAAGAAATCAAAATGGTGAAAGCATACTAATGAGAGATCGTGTAGAGACAGAATAAATGATGAGAAGACATGAGCTGAAGCAGGTTTCTTAGGGAAACAAGAAGAAATGGGATTTAGTGCTCCATCAGAAAGATTGGCCTGGGGAGCACCAACCAGTAGTTCATCCATAGTCACAGGAGAGAAGGCAGAGAATATGGGCACAGATGAACGCAGGGGCCCACATAAAGGGAGGGTTTTAGGGAGTTCTGCTGTAAGTTCTCAGTGAAATAGGAGGCAAGGTCATCAACTGAGAGGGGATTGCAGTTGTTTGGGGGTTTGAAGAAAGCCAGCATCTAGGCCAAGAATGTCTGGGGCATTTTTTCCCTACTCTTTCATACTTGATGTTCAATTCATCATGGAATTCTATGCCAAAGATATCGAGAAGCCAAGCATAGTTCATCACCCATGCCACTACCTCACTGGTTCCAGTTGCACACTTCCCTTCCTGGATTATTGCAGTCATTTCCTAATTGGTATCTTGCCTTCACCCTTGGTCTCCCTGTGGTCCATCGAGGAAAACAGCCAGAAAGACCCTTCAAAAACATGTCAGATGACATCACTCCTCTGCTCAAAGCCTCAGCGGCTTCCCATCATACTCAGAACATAAGCCCAAACCTGATGATGAATTTCCAAGGACCTACATGGTTTTAGCCCATGCTTCCCCTGGGACATCATCTCCAATCACTCTACCTCTTGCTCACTGGACTCTTTGGTGTTCCTAAAACATGCCTGATGTGTTCCTTCCTTTGGGCATCTGTGCTGCCCGATCCTCCGCCTGGAAAAGCACTCCCACAGGTATTTGCATGACCAGGCACCGGGCCTACCTACCCAAATTGGCAAATAACACCCTTCCAGCAAGTCCATGTTCCTTTTCCTCCTTTCCCCCCCATAATATTTGAAGTTTCCTAATATATTATATAATTTACTTCTTTTTCCATTGTCTTCCCATGCTAGAAGATGAACTCCACAAGGGCACAGGTTTTTGATCCTGGCTGTACCACAGCTTTTAGAACAGGACCTGCAATTTAGGGAGTGCTCAATAAATATTTTTTGAATGAATGGGAGAGAGTTAATGGATTAAGGAAATACAGCTGGATCAATTGGCAACATTAAGGGTCTATTTGAGGCTAGCAATCACACATTGTACCTCCACCGTGGGCTGTGTCGGTAGGATGAATTGAAAAGATGCTTGGGGCTGGGGAAGGGGTGAGGGAGTCTTGAGCTAATTCCAAGGGCTGCAGCAATTACAGTAAACAATCACATATAAGTTAATTGACTTATAAGGAGTGTGTGTACAGTTAGCTTCTGGGTTTTTCCTTTGCTCTGTATAAGTTTGGGGCTACTGCTAAATTGCTTCTGGGGATACCTTATCAATTTGACGTGGTGGCAGATTATTGGCCTTTCTGGAGCTTCTTTCTGTGCTCATTTGTCTCTGAGTGAAATCAACTGTTGGCAAATATTTTGCCAGAGTAGAATAGCACTGGAATAATCTGAAAACAAAACAAAACAATTATTTATTGCCCTTAAAAATGACCTTTGTACTTCGGGTGTGTGTGTGTGTGTGTTTCAGGTGTGCCCCAGTATTGAAAACACTACAGAGCCCATGGAATGGCTCCTTTAATAGCATATAGGGAGTTTCTGTACAGGCTCACTTCCTGGACTTCAAGCTGACTGGATGACTCAATGGTGTCTCTATCATCTGCACTTGATTGTACTCAAGAAGGAAATGATGCGTTTGGTTTAGACCATGCACAGAATGAGGATATGATGGTATTTTCAAGTATAAATTTTAATACATTGTTTGAGAAAAGCCGATGCATTTATTTTTCCTCTTCAACTCTCTCTCAACTCTCTCTCTCTCTTTCTCTCACTCTCTCTCTCTCTCTCTCTCTCTCTCTCTCACACACACACACACACACACACACACACACACACAGTCATAACCACAAACTTTGCATTTTTCAGATGATTAGAAAATATAGCTCGGAGCAATTTGGAAATCTTAACTCTCTTCAAGTTTGTATAACAGGAGTGGTGTGTGTGTGTAATTCCCTTGTCATCAATTAGTAGAAGTAAAGCCCAGAAGTGATCTGCTGGAGAGAAACATTTGCTAAATATTGGCTCACCCCTTTATTTATTTTTATTTTTATTTTTTTAAAGATTTTATTTATTTATTTGATAGAGACAGCCAGCGAGAGAGGGAACACAAGCAGGGGGAGTGGGAGAGGAAGAAGCAGTCTCCTAGCAAGGGAGCCTGATGTGGGGCTCGATCCCATAACGCCGGGATCACGCCCTGAGCCAAAGGCAGACGCTTAATGACTGCGCCACCCAGGCGCCCCGGCTCACCCGTTTAATACCAGCTTTTTCTGTTAAGTTAAAGCATTAATTACAATAAAGCGACCTACCCTAAAATTGAAAAATGTCATAGCAGAAATTCAAATTGCCCATTAATTTCTCCAGCCTTAGGCACTAGATAATGTAACTAACAATATTTAACTTTATCTTTTTGAAAAAACAAAAAAAAATCTTTGAAATAATGTAGTTTTTAAAAAAAGATTTTATTTATTTATTTATTTATTTGAGAGAGAGAGAGAGAGAGCCCATGTGTGCATTGGGGGCAGGAGCAGAGGCAGAGGGAGAAGAGAATCTTAAGCAGACTCCACGCTGATCCCAGCACCCTGAGATCATGACCTGAGCCGAAACCAAGACTCAGCCACTTAACCCGACTGCCCCTGAAATAAAGTAGTTTTAAAAACGAAGGACTAAGTGAAAAAAAAATTTTAATAGACTTGGTTTGGGGGATGTTATTTTGTGGAAAACAGCATGATGTCATTTTTTTTTAATAAAGATTTTATTTATTCATTCGACAGAGAGAGAGAGAGAGACAGCCAGCGAGAGAGGGAACACAAGCAGGGGGAGTGGGAGAGGAAGAAGCAGGCTCCCAGCAGAGGAGCCTGACGTGGGGCTCAATCCCAGAACGCCAGGATCACGCCCTGAGCTGAAGGCAGATGCTTAACGACTGTGCCACCCAGGCGCCCCTGATGTCATTTTTAATCATAGAAAAAAATCTTTTCTCCTGCTGTTCATTTTAGAGAAGAGAAAATTAATTTATAATCTCTTTGATGAAAACATATTCTTTGTTTTCATTAATTTAATTTCCATTACATGTTGAGATCAGAGATGCTGAAAGAGATGTCAATGACATCATCCTCTTGGGGCTTTTTTTTTTTAATTTAAAGAGAATTGTTGTAACAATTTTCCTGCATTAAATGGTACACTGCAGAAAATAAAACAGAAATAGCATAATGAAGAAAAATTAAAGACAAATCTTAGGATAAGTTCATTTTAGAAAAAAATAGCTTTAGCTGTGACATTGTCTTTTTACGTGACTAGAGGTTGAATCGTCACCCACAGATAGTAATTCTCGGAGTTGAGGGATGTGAGAATCACCTGCATGTTTGGGCCACGTGGAGGTTCTTGTGTCATTCCAGCAGAGGGTAGGACTCAGTGGGTATGGGACGTGGCCCAGGGAGCTGCATTTTCACAAAGATTCCAGATAATTCTCATTCAAGTGATTTTGGTTTGAGAAATGCTGTTCTAAATGATGAACTTTTTTTTTTTTCTCTTCAGCCCAGCTAAGCCCAGGTGTCCTCATCTTCTAGCTTGAGACTAACCAGAATTTTTTTTTTCCAAAGAAACGTGAGGAGCAGAGACAAACAAATAAGCAATCTTTCTATTCTGTAAGTAGAATTAAAAGGCTCAAATGACAAATGTCTGGTTCATGGAACATCTTATTGTGCATAACTTTTGTTCATCTTATAAGTGTGCCATGTCCTCATCTATAAATCGATACTGGAAGGTAAGGAGAGAGTAAGCGAACAAGAGGGCACTGGGGTCCTCGAGGGCTGCGATGTTAGGAAAGGAGGAAGGACACTGAAAGAGAAGGCTGGAAGCTAAAGAAACCTTCAGAGGCTTTGCAAGCATGCATGAATTGTATATTCAATATTCACTTAGGCAGGACATAAATAAAAGGTCCCACCAAAGTATTTCTGGTCTTTTAGCTGCTCAAACAGAGTTTTCAAGTTTTATGATTTGTTCGTTCGTTGTGGTTGGTATTGTGTAAATTTGTATGACTTTACATAAAGTCTTTTCTTTGAATAAAGGAGTTTTGGTCTCGGATAATTCATTAATTTAGGCTTCTATGGATATACAACATACAAATAAACAAGAATCTGCCTACAGATTTCCTTCCTCCCTTCTTCTCTCCCTTCCTTTCCTCTATCTTCTTCCTCCTCCTCCCTCTGCCCCTCCTCCTCCACCACCTCCTCTCTCTCTCTCTCTCTCTCTCTCTCTCTCTCTCTCTCACACACACACACACACACACACACACACACACACTTGAGACATGTTTAATTAGGTAGTTCGCTTATTCCTGGCTTAGTAGTGAAAATTGGGCATCATCTCGTGCCTTGTAATTGGTGAAAGACTGATTTCAGCATTTCTATAGAGGGAAAGAATTAGGTTGTGTCAAGGTGTCAGGAATAATAATGTTGCAAATGGAGGCATGAAATCAGAATGAAAGATTTAGAATAGGCACAGGAGGAATTTTGACTTTTTTTTTTTTAACCCACATGAAAAAAAAAGAGGAAAACATAACAGAGGATGGAAATCAGAAGAAATATTGAATAGACTGTCCAAACGTTGTTACAAAGGTGAGCTGGTTAGAAAATAGAGGGATGTGCAATATTCCCTCTCTCTGGTTTCATTTAGTATCCCATCCACCCTGAGCTGTTGGAGATTTAAACATCAACAAATGGCTTTATGACTTCAGTTTGAGAAGTGCTGGCAGGGATTGATTTGGTGTATAAATCTTGCCAAAATGTTCTGAGATACTCTTTTGGCAGAAGGAACAATAGATGCAGGAACCTGATCAGGTGTAATTGAAATCAGACTCTACTGTGATAGATGATAGAAATATTCTTTCTATAAATAAAGCAAGTACCCTCAGTATGGAATTTGCAGAACCTGTGGGACTGCTTCTAGCCTCTTACCCTGGCTGAAGGCTTTAATACAAAGTAGAGGAGAGTGTGTACCCTCTTTTGAACCAAAGGTAGAATAACATTATCTATAAATATTGCTTGCCATTGTAGGGGGGTTCGTGTTGCATATTTAAAATACATTAAGTAGGGGTGCCTGGGTGGCCCAGTCAGTTAAATGGCCGGCTCTGGATTCAGCTCAGGTCATGATCTCAGGCTCCTGGGACCCAGCCCCAGGTCTCAGGCTCCCTGCTCAGCAGAGAGGCTGCCTGAGGATTCTCTCTCTCGCTCTCCCTCTGCCCCTCCCTGCTCTCTTTCTTTAATATAAATAAATAAATCTTCAAAAATACATTACGTATTCAATGAATTAATAATATATCTTAATGTGATTTTCCCAGAATTTTCATTTAGAATACCTTTTCTAGATCTTAAAATCTACTCTCTACCTAATGATTTTAATATTGATTCTGTCATCTTGAGAGAAATACTTTCAGTGCTTTAGTTTGGGGATTTTATCAACTAAAGCTACAAATTTCAGAACATATATATGAAATAAAACACAGCAAAAATCATTGACTGATATCCTTACACAAATGCAAGCATATAATACTTGTTTTGATCAATGTATATTCAAACCAGTCATATAAAAGACCTGAAAATAACTAGAAAAATTAACACTTAACCAAGGTTCATTTGAAATTTTAAACTAAAATTATGTTGTATGAAACTCAAGTTGCTTATCAATGAAAACTAAAAACAAAAACATTTTGCCTGGTTTATTTAATTTTTTTGGTACGATTTTTTCATATCCATCTCTATCCATCAAGAAACTGTTTCTATTCTCTTTCTTGCTTGCTTCCTTTTAAGGATTTATCAGAAAGCTGGTTTGATTAACATAGTTATAGAAAAGAAAAAAACAAAATTTCCAAATCAAAATAGGTAAGAGGAATGAAACAGAAAGCTCCCATTTCATATTTGAACAGTATTTATCTTAATGTTACTTATTTCGTGATATACAGTATTACACAATAATAATAATTCATTTTTGTGAGTTTTGAAGTAACCATACATTACATTGCATCACATGAAATTGAATTTTATTTAGGTCAAAACAGTCAAATGTCAATAATTTCGAGATATTTTATCTATAAATGTACCAAAGCTTCATTTTCTGTTCTTACATCTATTTTTATTGGGTAACGGTTTTGGAGTATTGAGAAATCTTTGATTTCTTTGGTTCATGGTATAGTTTCTTATGCACAGTGTCTTATAAGTTTAAATTAATGTGTGGCTCAGACCATTTATCCATTCTCGGGTTATACTTGTACCCTATAGGGATTTGCAGTAAATAATCAATTGTTTTAGTTTTATTGTGATATTTTTTTTTCTGAATTTCCTCTAAAGGATCATTTATTGGAAAGGAGAGAAGGAAAAGATGATCTGAAATTTAAAGACGTCTCAGAAAACAAGAGGGAAAAGATTTATTTGATAACGTAGTAAAATGTGAATTTATGGATTTTACAAGTTCCCCAAACAAAAATCTATTTCTATTGCATGCTAGATTATGTTTCTTTAAAAATAGCAATTTTTCTGTCTTAAACAACACTCAGGATCAATCATAGGCATTATGGAATGGAAGGCAGATGTAGAGGTCACCATTTAAGCAAGTTTTACTTGACCTGTTCCAAACTAATCTGTCTCTATCCTATTTCTAATAATCTCCAGGGATGGATATTTTAGAACCTCTTGCAGTAAAATGTTTCAGTGCTTAAGAACTATGAGTATGGAATATTTTCTCTAGGTATTTATTTTATTTTCATATGATTATAAAAGTAACAAACGTTCATTTGATATTTTGAAAGTTACAGAAATTAATAAACTGTGAACACCCTCCCCCACTCCCATAATCTTCAGGACACCTAAATAATTCCTCTTGATATCATATTCTTTAGTTCTGGATGTGTTGGAAAAAGGAAATATCTAGGCATATTTCCCATTTTTACAGTTTCCTTCTTCATCCCAGGCTTTAATTTCTTAACTTCCGTAATTATGATACCTTTTTGTACCCTTTCTAAATTCTTCACGTCTCTCTTATGTTGTGAAACTCCAACTGGATAAAACATTTTATTGGCTGTTGTTGTTAATATTGATTCCACATATTTTTCCTTTGGACCTTTGTTATTCCCTGGTAGTTCATTAAAATTTTGAAGGCTACGTTCATTCCTTTTAAGCCATCAGAATATCAATTAATGCCTTTTATTAGGCTTTGAAACATACTGGAAATAATTTGACAGCATAATAAAGGGGATAGTGAACCTAAATATATCTCTATTTGAAATTCCATAGCTTGCTAAAGTGTAATTACTAAGTGAATGCCTTATAATAATCCTCTTTGAAGGCTGAAATCATGGTTATGTTCAGGAGAGTGGGGGAGGGAAAATAGATGGTTTATTGTTCTAAAAGCTAGGTAGGTGGATTAATTCACACTGAGAATATCTTGAAAAAATATTATATTATATATATGAAATACATATATTGAAAACATATATTATATATATGAAATATATATATATTGAAAAAAAAACATAATATATGTGTGTGTGTGTCTGCATGTGCATAAGAAGTTCAAGAATACTTAGGAAAATTACCATGAGGCAATCATTCGAATACTGATTCACTTAGTAAAATACTAACTGAATAATTACCATGGTGCTAACACCACAGATATAAAAATGAATGTCATATTTTCTACTCTGGGGGAACTCATATTTTAGATAGAGAAGACTGTAATATGAACCAGTAATTGCAATACAGTATGGGTAGATGAAAGTATAGAATGTGATGGAAGAACACCTTGGGGTGTTCTTGGGAAGTCTTGGGAAGACTACATAGATGAAGTGTCGTTTGCATTCCTTTCTGTGCTTGGTACATATGCTGCATGCAGGAGGAGAGAATAAGAGGAGATAAGGAACTTTTTTTTTTTCTGGTGAAGAAATCTTATTTATAAGGAAAAAATCTTATGTCTGAGTAAGGTTGTTCATGACTATTTTATAGATAGTACGGCAAGAATTTTGTCATGATTTTTTCCCTGAATTTCATCAGTCTAAATTATTTCTAAGTTCTTTTGTCTTTATTATTATTTTGAAACTAAGAATTGTTAAACAACCTTTGATTAATACTCATCAAATGAGTACTACAGCAGAAAACCAAAGAGATTTAGTACTGTCTACAACACCATACCGAATTTTCCACTTTGTTTCTTGACTTTGGTTTTCTATTCCATAAAATGATTAAGGTGGATTATATAATCTTGTTTTATTTCTGTCAACAAAAAATATTCTAAATGTTTAACTAGATGTATAACAAGACATTGCTTCAAATATTAGGATGATAAAAATCATCTTACTATTTTTTTTTTTAAGTAGGCTCCACATCCAGCATGGAGCCCAACATGGGGCTTGAACTCACAACCCTAAGATCAGATGCTTAACCAAAAGTCAGATGTTTAACCAACTGAGCCATCCAGGTGCCTCACATGCTTTTCTCTTGATGTTCTAAATTGAATATTGAGAGGAACAATGCTTTTGAGAGATGAAACGGAAATGTTTTGGTAAATAGTACTCAGAGCAATGAAATAGGATCCTTAAAGTCCTTAATAAAGAAAATGTTCAGCCTTACAAAGAAAGAGAGATCTGGATATGGATATTCTTAAAGAAAAACAACTTCAATGCAGCAGAGCTATGTTCAAGTATAGATAAGAAACATAAAATCAATCTACTATGTGGGAGCTGTGGAGAGCTATGCTCCATTCCCACTTTCTTCTCAGCAGTTATTCCAGATACTAATTAAAAGTGGTTTTTATTATTATTTAAATGTTCCGCAGGGAAAGGCTTGTCACCTTTTAAAAATACTTTTGCAGAACAAAGTAACTCAATGTCATGACATAAGGATACAGGCAGGAAAAGACAAATGAGCTTTGGCAGTGTTTTCCCACGTGGATAAATCCAGAAGGAGAAGCTAATAAATCAGGAAGGGTCATTGCCTTGAAAAGAAACATTGTCCATTCCTGAATATTTAGACTTAAAGAGATGGGATGCATTCTCAGGGTCATTCTACTTTTCATCATTTCTGCATCAGAAGGCGTGGGGGGGCTGAAGTTTAGACTAAGGCAAGCATTAAAGCAAATTACATTTAAATATTTTCAACTTAGAAAAAATTTCTATTTTTATAATAATGTACAAATACAAAAGAGACTCAGCATTTTGAAATTGGGTAGATAGAAATGGATACAAATTTGGCCAATGGTCAATGAAACCTGAAGAAAATACAAGTGTAACGTGTTAGAAGCAGCAATTTGTTTTAAATTTTGAAATTTTCCATTTAAGAAAATGTCGTCAAGAGATTCAATCATAATTTTATATAATAAAGCCAAAAAGTAAAAAAGATTCTAATATTTTATATAAACAAGCACACTTTCCAGAGGTAGCTAATTTTACATCTTAAGTTATTGAGGAAATTATAATGTTTATTCTCAAATTTAATTACAGCATTATTTTGGAACTTAAAAAACATTTTGTATAAAATATTTAGTATGTTATTTATAATATTTTGCATGCATTTTCTACTTTCTTAAAATTTTAACTGTTAATTTTTAAAAATGTAAGTATGTCATCTAGATTCTGTTTTGTCAACAGTTATTCCTCTAAGAAATATCTTACAGTTACTAGTATTATTTGGTTTTCTTCATCTCTGGATATTAGAAAAATAATTTTTAAGTCCCATTAGCTATAGTCAACTGTATGTTTTGTATTGAGGGTAATAATAAAAATATACTGTATCTCACATATAAAGATGATGCTTAACCTGTTTTTCATTTTTCTTTTCTTTCTTTTGTTCAAAGGAAAGATAAAACTCAATATTATAGTCTAACTCCGTATAAGAATTGTCTGCTTTGACTCTATTCATCTATTTTCTATCCTAGAACTAATAGATGTTTTAATTAGTTACTTTAAAGGGCATTCCTATGTTCCTTATGTTTTTTTATTCACTTACCATTCCTTTTAGGGCTTGCTCCAGTTATTTACTGTAGGTCCTAACAAGGTCATGGGTTCAGGCCACATCTGGGCCTGTGAAAGTGATGGCATGCAAACCTGGACATCTGCTTTCTAAATGCTTCATGCTAATCCCTATGGCAACAAGGCTAGGGAGTAGGCACGGTGCAGCAGAATGCATCCTGCTCCTGGAAAAACTCAAGTATATTCTCAACAATAGGAGACAAACTGAGTGGGTGAACAGTGGCCCAGAATGGAGCGATAGACACTGCAGGGGATCATGTCCTTCCTTCTTACCCCATCATATGTTATAGCCCATTAATCAGATGGTCAAAGGACCGGAACACTTCTTTTTTAAAGATTTTATTTATTTATTTGACAGAGATAGAGACAGCCAGCGAAAGAGGGAACACAAGCAGGGGGAGTGGGAGAGGAAGAAGCAGGCTCATAGCAGAGGAGCCTGATGTGGGGCTCGATCCCATAACGCTGGGATCATGCCCTGACCCGAAGGCAGACGCCTAACCGCTGTGCCACCCAGGTGCCCCCAGAATGCTTCTGATAGAGAAACAAATGCCAACTTCTAAAAAATCCTTATTTTATTGTGAAATATAATATATGTAAAATATAAATATGTGAATAAGTAAATTATTATAATGTGATCTCCCATGCACTTCCCTCCCTCTTCACCAAAGTCAAGAAATAAAACACTGTGAACATGCCAGAAGCTGTGGGATTATTGGTTATAATGCCCTCTTACCTCTGCCCTAGAGGTAACTACTATCCTTATGTGATATTGTTTTCTCACTCATTTTCTTCATAGTTTTTTTCACATATGCTTGTTTGGCTAAATAATATGGTTTTGATTTGCTAGATTTTTAAGCTTTATATAAATAGAATCATACTATATGCACATGTCATGTTTCTTCTGCTCAATATTATCTTTAAGAGAGTCACACTTGTTGTGTAGCTGTGTTCTGTTTACTTTTCTTGTGTGAATGTGCTTCATTTTTCTACCCATTCTATTATGGATGGGGCTATTAGGAACAACACTGCTGTGAACTTATAAATGTTTCCTGAAATGTGTGTGTATTAGATTTCAAAGGAGTCGAATTTATTGCCATGGAATATGTTCACATAGCTAGCAAGTGGCCCCTTCAGGTTTGCTACCGGGTTCATTAGATTCTCCTGCTACCCGATTCCATCCTACTCTTAAAATTAGTCAGACATGGGTATATATAAAGACAAACTCTAAATACTGCCCTGCAACCTATTGTATTTGATAATGGTTAAACATTTTTTTTAAAGATTTTATTTATTTATTTGACAGAGACAGCCAGCGAGAGAGGGAACACAAGCAGGGGGAGTGGGAGAGGAAGAAGCAGGCTCCCAGCGGAGGAGCCTGATGTGGGGCTCGATCCCATAATGCCGGGATCACGCCCTGAGCCGAAGGCAGATGCTTAACCGCTGTGCCACCCAGGCGCCCCAATAGTTAAACATTTCTTAATGATAAAATTAATACATAAGATATATATAGTCAGGGATCAAGTAGATTTTATTTGCTGAATATATTGTGTATTTAGGTTGCTTTAAAATTATTTGTTATCATAAATAGTTAAATATAAATGCAGAAAATTAAAAAAAATTTTTTGAACTAATTCCTAGATGTGAAATTGATAGGTTAAAGATGAAACAAGATTTTTTAAAGTTTTCAGAAAAATAGGACAATTTACTCAACAATAACATAAAATTGACTATTTTCTCTAAAAGTTCACCAATTTTAGTATTGCATATAAATATTTTGTTCTTGCCAATTTTATGATGGAAAAGTATCTTATTAAGCATTTCTTTATTAATAATGAGGGTAAATAATTTTTTGCATAATACTATTGGCTGCTTATATTATTTCTTTGTAAATATATTCTTATCATATCCTTCCATTACTATTGGGAAGATGCGGGTTTTTTATTTGAGGTTTTATAGAAACTTTTAACATGGCATATAAATATTTTGTCTGGTAAATATGTTGAAAATATGTTTTCTTAGTTTATCATTTATCCTTAAATGTTTTCACTTTTTTTTTTAAGATTTATTTACTTTAGAGAGAGAGAGTGTGTGTGTGAGTAGGGGTGGGGGGTCGGGCAGAGGGAGAGAGAATCCTCAAGCAGATTCCCCACTGACCTCGGAGTCCAGTGCTGGCTCAATCCCAGGACCTGAGATCATGACCTGAGCCGAAATCAAGAGTTGGATGCTTAACCGATTGAGCCACCCAGGTGCCCCAAATGTTTCCAATTTTTTATGTTTTTCATTGTCTAGTGTTAACATTTTATGTAGTAAAGTCATTTTCCTTTCATTATCTTTGCTTTTAGTTTCGAATCTCTAAGATTATAAAATCACTTGCCCATATATTTTTCTAACACTTTTGTAATCTCTTATTCCCAGGCTGTCACATTACAAAAGTGTGTGAGGCACCACTCTTGCATCATATCATATTTGTTACTGTCAATTATTATTACTCTGGAATTTATAGTAATGTATATAATAAGTATTTGGATTATTTAATTTTTTCCCGAGTGGCTAAATAGTTGTCCCAATACCAATAATTAAATAATCAATTATTTTTACCATCGATACGCTGTGATCTTTGTATCAGATACTAACTTTGCTTCTGGACTTTTTATTTCATCCACCGATTTGCCTATTTCTGACTTAGGAATATACATTACCATCTGTTTGGACAAGTTTTTTAACTTTATTTTTTTTCAACAGTTCTTTTTTGGGGCGCCTGGGTGCCTCAGTTGGTTAACAGCTGCTTTTGGCTCAGGTCATGATCTCAGGGTCCGGGGATGGAGCTCCACACTGGGAGCAGGGGGAGGGGCAGAGGGAGAAGCAGAATCCTGGCTGAGCAGATCCTCCACACAGGGAGCCTGCTTCTTCCTCCCCCTCTGCTGCTCCCCTTACTTGTGCTCTCTCTCTCTCTGTCAAATAAATAAATAAAATCTTAAAAAACAAAACAAAACAATTTCTTCTCTTTTTATTAGTCATCCTTTTAAAGTGAATTTTAGAGTCTTATTGTCAAGCTCTGCAATACTATCTCATGGGATATTGATTGGTAACACATTAAATTTTCAGGTACAATTTTTGTGAATTTACAGATCACAAAGTTGAGTTTTCCCCGCCAAGGATGTTGTTAGTATTTTGACTTATTCAGTTCTTATGTGTCCTGACACTGGATATTTTATAATGAATATCAATTAGTTTTAGAAAACATGCTTAAGTGTTTATATCGAGAATAAAAATGAAGTTAACTATGTACGGTCTTTTATTTTGACGTGGAGTAAACAAAATGAAGAGAGGAGAAATCTCAAACAAAATATGCTAACTATACTTCGTTTTTTCCACCTGTGTGTTTTTCAGCAAAATTCTATTTCAAAAAAAAAAAGCTTTTATAGACAATTCCTAAATATTGTGCAGCAAAACCGCAGTAGAACAAAACATTAAGAAACACGTTCACTGTCCAAATAGTTGATGAGTAAGTGATTATTCTAATTGCAAATACTGTAATAAGAGAAGATAGGCAGATGTATGGGACTAGCTCTAATTTCGTAAAGATTAAAGATTAGAAACCACTAAAGAGACGACATCAGCCAATGCTTCATTATACCCAGCTGGTCTGCGTTCGTGTGTAACTTTGAACTAGAGTAATGAGTGTATGCAAATCTGCTCAAACACACCAGGAAGCAGCAAGGCTCAGCAGAAGTGCACACATCAGAAAAAGACCTGCTGCGATTTCAGATATTGGACTGATCAAGTCATACTGTAGAACAACTATGTTAATACATTTAAAGATAGGAAAGCCAGAGAATAGGGAACGTTCACCTGGACTTTTAAAAATAATAGAAATATTAAGGATAAAAAATTTTAACAACTCAAATTAAAGGGACACCAAGTGTAAAATTTTGAGGGAACTACCCCGAGCTTAGTTAGGGGCATGTTAACATTGGTATGTCTATATGGGGCGCCTGGGTGGCACAGCGGTTAAGCGTCTGCCTTCGGCTCAGGGCGTGATCCCGGCATTATGGGATCGAGCCCCACATCAGGCTCCTCCGCTGGGAGTCTGCTTTTTCCTCTCCCGCTCCCTCTGCTTGTGTTCTCTCTCTCGCTGGCTGTCTCTATCCTGTCAAATAAATAAATAAAAAAATTAAAAAAAAAAACCCAAAAAAACCCACATTGGTATGTCTATAATGCATTGAGGTGCAGATGTCAGTTGTCTGTAACTCTGTGAGTGTGGAATTCAGAAGAGAAATCCCGTCTGGAGATAGACATTTTGGAGTTGGCATGGTGGTATGTTTCTTTCCATATTCAATTAGGATTCAGTGCACAGCGATGGAAAAGGCAGAGATTTGTTTCAACTTAGAGTCATGATGTTTTCCAAACAAAAAACTTAGAAGGAAATGTGTAAGTGTTAGGCGTATAAGGAAGGAGAGGATTATAACCCGGTGATTTAGAAGAGTTGGCATCGTGCGTCCTCTAGCACATTTGTGTCTTCATATGTAGTTTGAAGACATGATGCTGGGGCTGCAGTTATCTTGAGACAAAAATAAAACCCATTTTTCTAAACCACTGGCATTTTCCCAAAATGTAAAATAGAGGAACTAGCTTTACCTTCTAAAGGTAAAAATTATTTCAAATCTCTCAGATATTGTAACAGCTGTTAAAACAACCATAAGAGATACAGTAAGAACAGAACAGTTAGAGCAGGAGTAAGGGGCTTCTGTGTCTTGATTAGTACCAGAGTCTTGCTCCTTTTACTAATACTCTATATAATCTTGTGCAAGTTGCTTAATCTTTATGAGTCTTAATTTCTTCATTTCTAAAATAAGCGCGTTTGGCTAGATAAAAGATTATTACATTTCTTATTAAATTACTTCAGTTGGAATGCCATAAGTACATATAGCCATACAATTTGTTCACATTTTCAACAATGATAGGCCACTGCCAATTCAGAAACCATAAATAAGCTTTTGCAAAATTTTTGAAGGTAAAATTAAAAAGCTGGTGGGTAATTATTCAAAAGACACCACCATCTCTAGAAGGCCAAATGTATTTATTAAATGAAAGTTTTCCAAAAGAAATCCCATTTTCCTTAAAAATAAGCACTAGACTTTTAGATCAGGAGAAAAACATGCAAACTACATATATTCGTTTCAATAAGTTATTTGACAATTCTTTTTAGGATATGTTTTGCCCATAAAGATAAGAAGTACAAATGTTCCATAGGTGGTAATATGATTGCATTGATTATTTGCTGATTGAGCAACCAAATCCCTGGAATCCTGGCAGTACATTTTGCCTTGATATTTCTTTATTATCTCTTGAACCAACCCAATAAGAAACAAATGTTTGATGGGTACCACATATGTGACTTTATAGTAGGTGCTGGGTGCACAAGAATGGACATATGTTAGTCCCTGCTATGAGGAACACATGGTTCATAGTCTAGCTTTTTGACCTAGTACTTTTAGCCTACATATTACTTTGGCTCTTGGAGCCAGGATCTACTTATTCCACTGGATCCCTCTGCATTCTTTTCTGTGGTCACATTCTAGATTGCTATACTAAGAAACCAAATACTTATCCAAGTCACCGGCAAATAGATACATTATTTTAAAATTGATTAAAAAGAGCAAAGTGGGAATTCTGATTTTGGATAAGATGGATTAAGGAGATTCTACCTTGTATATCTCATTAGATATAGCTCTAAAACCTGGACAAAACTCATGCAACAGAATTCATTTGAAGTGTTTGAAAAATAAGTAGTGGCTGGCAGACAGGCAAAGAAGACCAGAATTGAACATACACCAAATTGGCAAAGGGTTCTCTTTTTCCTGGTATGCCCCGGCCTGAATGTAAGGCAGCTCAAACACCAGAAGAGGGCAGCAAGGTGCAGACAGAGTTCCAAGAGAAACCCTCTTACTCATTTTGAGGAGTGGAATAAAGGTCTCCAAATATTCAGAGAAAGTTGGGGGAATCCCTCATGTTTTTCTTTTCTCAGTTCTTTCATACTCTAGCCTCCAGACACACTTACAGTGGCTGTGGAATGAGCAGCACCAATAGGTGGCAATAGGAGCCTGGAGGTGTTGAAATTCAAAGGGAGGAAGATCTTCCTCTCTAATTGGAGGAGCTGTGATCCTAAGAAGGATGAGTGAACCCTACTGCTTTTCTGCTTTCTGTCATACTGCCCATTGTTCCTGGATGTGCACACTGTCACAGAAAGAGTGCAGCAGAGTGGTGTAACTAAAACCTCGGCTTTATGGTAAAGGACCAAACAGGGAAGGGACTTGGAAAGGGGAGACCATAAAGTCTTACAAACTCGGGTTCACTCCTGAGCTCTGAATTTGTGGGTCTGATTCTAAACACATAACAAAATGTACTGAGAACTAACAGATGGACCACCAGTGGCCACCCATGTACCAAACTAAGGGGCTCACATATGGGACAGATGTTGGCAACCCTGCAAAGGTTTGAAAATGAAACTGACATTGAACATAACCTTCATGTCATTAGAAAAACAGAAGAAGAGAAAGAATATGGTGTTTAAAAAGTATTTGAAGAAATGATGGCTGAAAACCAGTGAAATTTGACTAAAGACATAAATCTACAGATTCCAGGAGTTCAACAATTCTTAAACATGATAAACCCAAGGAAACCTAGACACATCATAATCAAACTGCTAAAAGCCAAATACAAAGAAAAAAAAATGTGATGGCACCCAGGAGAAATGACCCATTACTTTTAGGGAATAATGACAAATGGTTTTCAGAACATATAGAGCTCAGAAGGAAGGGGAGCAAAAATTTTAAAGTGCTTCAGGAAGAGAACTGTTAACACAGGATTCTGTATTCAGTAGAAATATCCCTCAAGAATGGAAGTGAAATCAAAACACTTTTAGATGAAGGAAAACTAAGAGAAGTTGTTGCTAGCAAAAACTCTATAAAATAATTTCTAAAATGAATTCTTCAGAGAAGAAAGAACATGATACCAGAAGGAAAGTTGTACCATCTGAAGGGAGAACTACAGAAATGGTAAATATCTGTGTAAAAACTCCTGAATTCTTTAAAACATATTTTATAGTTAAAATAAGAAATTATAACAACTTGGATGAATCTCAAAGGCATTATTCTGAGTGAAATCCAGTCTCAAAACCTTACCTACTACATAATACCAGTTATGTGATATTATTAAAAAGACACATCACCTCTTATATGACCTTTACTTTAACCTCCCAGTTGAAAGTAGCCACAACATCCACATCCATCACACCTGGTTTTGTCTTAATCATAACATCATAACCATTATCACAATATAAACTATTTGTTTTCTTGTTTAGTATCCATATCTCCCCTCACACACACACACATATTAAGTGGTAGACCTGTGAAGTAAAAGGAAATCTGACTAACACTTACCATGATGATATCTTCCCTGCTTCCACCTAGAGGCCGGGTGAAACTGAGATGCTGTGTCAATAGTCTAGGCATGTCTTGGCGAGGGCTAGAGCTTGGAAAGAAAAGAAAGGAACACATACGAGGGCATAGATCAAAGTGTTGAAGACAGACTGGAGGTGGAGCATAGGAAGTGGAAGCTAAAGGGTATCTCTGACTTGGAGAGCAATGATAGTACTCTTTATTTACTATTTCTGTAAATTGTAAAGAGAAGAGAGAAAACAGGGTTTAGAGGTGGGATATACACCTGAAAAGGACGAGTAGGCAATTTGATGGGAATAAAATTTTAGACTTGGGAATCATTGGTACACAATATTATGTTGCCTGATTGAAATGTTTCTATGTTTCACATTTTCACAATTTTGTATTTGGGGTACATTTTAATATTGGGGTGACATGTATCTTTTGCTGATGTCTTGCCTTACCATGGAAGATCTTTGGAAATACATATTAAGAAAGAAAGTGTAGAGAAAGAAAAAAAATGTTTAAGGATTGAATCTTAAAATCTAGGGTGTAAGAGAAGACTTAAGAATTACAGGAAGCCATGGAGGAGAGGAAGAGCCCAGGCTTCTCAGTGCCACCTCAGTGTGTTCACTGATGTCCCTCTGGCCAACTACCCTCATCACGCAGTCCAGAGGGACTAACACCACATGTAAAGTAGCTCAAGCCATTTTTTTCTTTTTCATCAGTAAAAGTTTAAAGTAAATTTTGATGCAAAACTTTGTGAAATAGCTACAGTGTTCTCTCTCCTCCAACCCTTCACACCCAGAAACATTCCCTGCTTTGTTTTACATACAACAGCATAAGGTAGGCAGAGCTATGGTATTGGTCCCCAAAGGGGTCATTACTTCCAAGTCAACCCCCAATACACCCAGTTCTCCTGGAAGTCATTAAGATTTCTACAGTGACGAGTTTTGCCTTTCTATGTCTGATTAATCTCTTGCTGGGCATTAAACATTTTGGTAGAGCTAAATTTAAGGCCTACTTCCTGACCATTGCTGGGCTACCCTTCTTTCTTAGGTGAAAACCCTAAATTCATTTAGGTCCTGGGCTCACCCGTCCTTTCCTGTTACTCTTGGGTCTCTTTGCAGAGTAATTGTAAAATTTCTCACGCATTTTTCATAGTCACAGAGCCAAGATAAAAAACACTATGAGCTTTAAAAGGTTGGGGATTCTTTGAACTACGTGAAAAAGCTATCTTTGTACAAAACCAAGAGCAAAAAGATTCCAAAAGAAAGGTCAGATTAAGGGTGAGAGAAAGATATGATAAGGTTTAATTTTTCTTGTGAACTCCAAGGGGGAAATTAATATTTGAGGGAAAATACTAAATGTATTAAGAAAAAAGAAGTTAACTTGAAGAAAATTCTCCCAGGTTTAAAGGAATCCTGGAGAAGTCTAATTGAACGTTTGTAAGAATGGCTAAAAACAGGTCTAAACTACCGAAAATTATTTTTCCAAGTTTCATAACATCTATTTTCTGGCTAATGGGATAATTAAAATGTCAACCAAAAATGGGTACAGTTCAATTATAGCCATACACTATGCAATTAAAAATGCCTCACAGCAAAATAAACTTGTTGTTATTATTATGGGGGGGAATTTTTATTAGGTTAAGAAAAGTATTGTCAGATTTGATTGCGGTGATGCAATTCCCATAAATCAAATAAGGAGCCTGGAAAGTGAACTTTTAAAAACGCTTAAAAATTTGCAGCCTGAAGGAAAATAGATAAAGGCATATTCTATTGCTTTAGCAATCTTAGAATGGTAATTATCCTCCCAACAGGTGAGTGACTAGGAACATTTGGCAGACCACAGGAGTTTAATGCTTATAAAATGGCCTTTTCTTCAGTTTAATAGCAGGTGTGTAGTGTTGGTTACCTCATTTTCACTCTCATTAGGCAGAAAGTACAGTGATGTTAGATTATTCAAAACTAGTCTCCCGATTTTTCTGTTCTCTGCATTGGTAGATTCATAGATAATATCCATTAACTTTTTAATTCGCATTTATATATAACACAGAAGAGAAATATTAAATGAAAACATATATATCTTGATTCAAGCTGGAGTTTCATTTCTGATATGATGTGCCAAATCTAACCTTTATTTCCATCATATTTTCAATGCGCATGCGAAACTTGGAAAAGAATCATGCAGTGATTTCTTTCACAAAACAAATAAAGACCTGCCTGGTAAACATGACCTCAATTTACCTAGTTGCTTAGGAAAAAACCTAGGAGCCATCCTTCATTTTTCATATCTGACGTTCAATCCATTATCAAATATTGTTCACTCTGTTTTAAAAAATATAACCCTCGGGGTGCCTGGGTGGCTCAGTCAGTTAAGCATCTGCCTTAGGCTCAGGTCATGATCCCAGGGTCCTGGCAGGAACCCTGAGTCTGTGTCTCTGCTCAGCAGGGGGTCTGCTTCTGCCTCTCCCTCTGCTCCTGCTGTGCTTTTTCTCTCTCTCGAAAATAAATAAATAAAATCTTAAAAATAGGTAAATAAATAAAAATTTATTTTTATAAATAAATAAAACCGACCTCTACTGACCACTTCCTCTACTGCTGGTTTAAGCCAACATTTTGTCTAACTCTGGACCCCTCAGTAGCCTCCTAGCTCCATTTTGCCCCTACATTCAGCAGTGATAACCATCCTGTAAAATTAAAGCACGTAAGTTCATTCTGCTGTTTACGAATCTGCCATAGCTTCTCAACACACATAGAATAAAATTCAGCATCCTCCCTGTGGCCTACAAGACCTCTGTGCTCAAGGCTTTGGCTTTTTCTCAGACTCTTTCCAACTCTTTCCAGACCTAGCTTAAAGCTATTATGAGACTATTGTCGTGACTCTTATTAACCTTAATTTTAAATTTCTTCTTTAAATCTACATTATGCTCAGACACACTACTACACAGCTAAGTCTAAATCATTCATTCATCTATTCAACAAATAGTTATTTGGGGCTACTGTGTGCCAGGCACTGTTCTAGGCATGTAGAATGCAAAAAATGAACAACAAAAAAAGACACAAAAATCCTTGCCTCGGAGAGTTCACATCTTGCAGGTGAAGACAAATGAAAAATAGCGATGGGGAATAATTAAATTACGTGGTATATTAAAAGGAGACATGTGCTATAGAAAAACATAGAAGGTGACACAGAAGATCTGGAGGGGGAATTCCCCCCTCACAGAAGACTGGGGGGAATTGGCAATATTAGATAGGATGACCATATAGCCTTCTGGGAAAATGCTGTGAAGCATGGAAATATCTGGAGAAAGAGAGCTTTTAACACAGGAAGAGCCAGTATACAGGACTTAAGCTGGGAGACTGCCTGGTATGTTCCAGGAAGCAAAGAATTCCTAGAAGGAAATAAAGTGGCAGACATGGAAAGGCCTGAGGGGAAATGATCTGGGCAGAAGACCCTAGGTCTGTCTTATGCTGAAGCTTTTATTTTGGAATCATTTTTAAGAAGATTTTATTTATTTATTTGAGAGAAAGAGAGAACATGAGAGGGGAGAGGGGAGAGGGGCAGAGGGGCAGAGGGAGAAGCAGACTCCGTGCTTAGCAGGGAGCCCGAACTGGGTCTCGGTCTTAAGACCCAGGGATCGGGACCCCAGGATCATTAACTGACTGAGCCACCCAGACGCCCCAGGGGTCATTTTGTTATAGTAGCAGCTAAGACCAGAGAATACAAGACAAAGCTTAGAAAACAAATGTGCCTTCAGGATTTTTGTAAAGAAAAGATGACACAATCAACTTTTGGAGTTTTAGGATTTGGAGAACTTCGAAAATATCACTCTGTTGCTTCCTAGCATCTAATGTAGCCAATGAGAAGCCAGTAACCGTGCTGGGGGACCCAAGAGGAGTCCATTGTTCCTCAACTCTAGAACATTTTCCTTCATTGTTTCTTTAATAATCTCCCCTCCCCCTCTAATCTCTTTTCATTGTTTCGGAGCCTTCTGGATTGGTTTTTAATGTCTACATTTTTTCCTCATATTATATTTCTGTTTATTTTTTGCCCCCAAACTCCTGCAATCTTGGGTAGCCAGCAGTAAACATATTGAAAAATAGCCCTTCACTTGAAATCTTAACTCTCATCATTGAGGACTAGGGAGGGACTCGAAGTGCTCTCTATTTTTTTCAATGTGTTTTGAAGTGAGTCTCATCACTTTCCACAGACTTATTGCTGCTGGTTTTCTTACAAGTTAGCGTTTTTAATATCCAGCCCCTTTAACGTGCCACCTCACTAGAATCGTGAGCATCATAATAAAACTGGAAATAATGGCCGGAATTTAGTGAACATTTACTGTGTGACTGACCTGATTATAAGAATTTTTGCATCTATTAGTCATTTAAGACTTCCATGAGGTGAGTATTTGTAATTATTTCCCTTTACAGATGAGGCAAATGGGACTAGGAGATGTTAAAAGACTCACCCCAGGTCACATAGCCAACAGCAGGTTGAGCTGAGAGGTAAACCTTTGAGGTTACGTGCCCTAAAAGTCTTAATTCCTGGTAAATGAATAAAATACTATATGGTTCTCTTTTGTATTTTTCCACAGAATCATGTTGGATATTTGAGTTTACTGCTTCAGGTAAGTAGAGTTTTGCAAGAAAAAAAAATATTGCCTGTGTTTATCTTTGGAGCCCTGTAGGAATCCTTTGAACATTTTATTGGCATATGTTTTAAATAGTTCTACTGCTGAGGAACTTCCTTTGTTTATTTCTCGCTCATGACTTCTGTCCATCTTCTTAAGCCTGCTTCTGACCTTTATCTTTTCTTCAAGCTGTAAGAAAACAAGAGGTATTTCAAATTAGCCCTGAATTTCTAATTTGGCTGAGCTGTACCAGAGACAATGGCCTGATAGAGAACAAGCAAAAGGGATTGTATTTAATCTGGGGATTGTTTAATTAAGAGTTCTTTTTTGGAAACTGCCCAAAAAGATGTTAAATTGATTTGGGAAGCTAGGAGGAAGAGTGAGAAGGATACAAAATTAATTTTAACTATCTCTTTTCTTATCTTCGGAGACTATTGAGTTACTAAATTATTGCCAAAGTGTGTCAATATTAAATGATGCTTCAGAAAACAGTGTCACCAGAATGTATACAGAATTATGATGTCTCTAATCCTGGAAGTGGAGATATATAATTGGTAAAATTTTATCCAAGGTGTTTGAAATTTGTAAAGCTGCTTGATATTTTAAAAAGTAACTTTCTTTGGTTCTTGTATAGAGTTAAAGATTGAAGTTCATATTTTACATAACTATTACTCTGTTTTTGTTCATTGCTATCTGTTGTAGTTCTATCAATTCTATAAATTAATACTCTCAGAAATTCTATCTAATTTTACTCTTTTCTTTGCAAGGGATATGGTGATTTCTGTCTAAGACCACTCCTTTTGCCTTTACTGAAAACAGAAAACATATTACTGAGAAACGATGGAAAATTTTTACATGATTCTTAGCTAGATCCTCAAAGAATCTCCTACTTTCCATCCCCATTTGTTCACATTTTGCAGAGGAAATATTAAGCAATTGTAATATTCATTGGATCACTTCAGACTGATGGATGAGACAACCTTTCAGAAAGCCAGCTGGGAAAAAGAGGCATTAAAAAATGGTTTAATGGATATGTACTGAAGACGCAGGGAAATATTAGAATGTCAGTGAAAGGGAAATGATTAGGAAGTGTCACAAACTATTAATTTTGAAACATAACATTTAGGCACTTTCTGTTTTGTTATTGCTGTGAGAAAATTCAATTGGTGGAGATATAAAATTTAAAAGCCAAACTGGACACTTTGAAAATCAGATCCAAGTGTTTGTGTGAATATGTGTCTGTGTGTTTTGGGAGAAGTTGTGAAGAATAGTTTCGATCACATGACCTCCATTTTAATTTTATCCACATGACCTGGGATCCTACAGGGACCCCTTAAGAAGAGAGAAGTAGGTTGGTGCAGGTGTCAGAGCAAGATCAAAGGACAACAGGCCATCTTTTAAAAAAAAATAGAAGAGGAAAATAACAATCTGGAACCAAGTGTTCAAGTGCTTTGATAGTGACACCTCCTTCAATGAAAGCCTTCTGCGAATTTGTGATCCAAGCTCTATAAAAGCTTACAAATATACTTGTATATCAAAAACAATCAGTTACCCCTCAGGACATGTGAAACAATACGAAAATTGCTATACTATTTACAGAGTCATGATGAGATCTGTTCTCCAGAGCCATAGCTTATTTGTAAGAAATACGACCTGTAGACTTATTTCACTTAGCATTATCTCCTCCAGTGCCGTCCATGTTGCAACAAATGTTGAGAAATCGTTCTTTTTGATAGCTGAGTAATAAGTCAAGCAGAGAAAGACAATTATCATATGGTTTCTCTCATCTATGGAACATAAGAACTAGGATGATCGGTAGGGGAAGAAAGGGATAAAGAAAGGGGGGGGTAATCAGAAGGGGAATGAAGCATGAGAGACTATGGACTCTGAGAAACAAACTGAGGGCTTCAGAGGGGAGGGGGGTGGGGGAATGGGATAGACCGGTGATGGGTAGTAAGGAGGGCACGTATTGCATGGTGCACCGGGTGTTATACGCAACTAATGAATCATCGAACTTTACATAAAAAACCAGGGATGTACTGTATGGTGAATAACATAATATAATAGAAATATTATTACGAAAAAAAAAAAAAAGAAATATGACCTGTAGGTGCAATTTGTCTTTTTGGAGATAAAGAGGAACTAAGACATTGTTCCTGGAGCTTACACTTTGGAGGGGATGCTGATATTATGCCACTAATAAAATTAATGAATATATAATTTAAAATGTGATAAGTTTAAAGAAAATTTAAAAAGTCAGTTCTGGAAAAGTACAGAACAGATAAACTTGACCTAATATGGAAAAGTAAAGTTCCAGGAGATCAGAGGATTGAGTAGGAGTTAACCAGATGAACCAGCAAAAAGAGAATTCTGTATCGAGCGACCAGTGTATGTAAGATCCCTGTGGAGGAAGGAAGCCTGGAAAGAAGATAGCGACGTTTGAAAAGAGAGCAGGGTGGAAGAGGAGGGAAAAAAGCTGGAGAGGTTGGCAAGAACCAGACCACACAGATAAGAGTGCCATATTTGCCATATTCAGGATTTCAGTCATTATTTTAAGACAACAGGAAAAAAAAAGATTATAATGGGGCTGTGTTGGGGAAGAAGGATTGCAGGTGTGTTAAGATCAGATTTACATTTTGAAAAAGTTACCTTACCATGGAGAACAAATTGGTCAGGGACTAGAATAAATGTTAGGAGGCCAGTTACTGCAGTAATCCAGGTGAAAGATGAAGACAAATTCGAATGGAAGAGAGGCAGTATAGCTGGAGAAAAATGAATGGAATTTAGAAGCGAGGTGTGAGTTGCCTGAGCTTAGTTTATTCCTTTGATGTGGGAGGTGATGGAATGGGAGTGTCAAGCATTCTTGACCGCAGTTTAGGGTTTTTAAAAAAAATTTTTAAATTTAATTTTTATTTTTTTATTATGTTCAGTTAGCCACTGTATCGTATATCATTAGTTTTTGATGTAGTGTTCAATGATTCATTAGTTATGTATAACACCCAGTGCTAAGTGAAGTAAGTCGAGCAGAGAAAGACAATTGTCATATGGTTTCACTCATATGTGGAACATAAGCAATAGCACGGAGGACCGGAGGACCGTAGGGGAAGGGAGGGAGATCTGAAGGAGGAGAGATGAGGGAGGGAGACTGACCATGAGAGACTGCAGGTTAGGTCTTCAGGAAGTGGACAGGATGTTGCCATTTGCCAAGTTAGCGAGTACTGTTCAGAGTGTCAGGTTTGTGTGGGTAGGACCGTGCTTATCCTAGGGTGTACTGACTTTGCAGAACCGTTGAAAAATTCACATGGCCTGTTCCATAGGGGTCTGGAGCTTAGGAGATAGAAATTGTGAGGTATTAGTTTAGAAATGATGGAAATGGATGCAATTAGGTTAGAGAAAGAGCACAGTGTGAGAAGAGAAGGCAATTAAAAGTGAACCAAAATAGCATCTAATGGCTGAATTAGGATGATGAGATCTCAAAGGTGAAATAGAGGGAAGTATCAAATATGTAGGAAGAAAACAAAGAAAACGGTTTAGGGAGGACAAGAAAAAGAGAACCAAAAGAAGTGAGCAGCCAGGACTATTAATGACTGAGGAATCAAAAAGATCAGGACTAAAATTAGTCATTACAGGGGTGCCTGGCTGGCTCAGTCAGTGGAACATGGGACTCTAGATCTCAAGGTCATGAGTTCAAGCCCCATGTTGAGCAAGGGATTACATACATACATAAATATCTTAAAAAATTGAAAAATATTTAAAAATAAATTGAGTCATTACATTTTGTGACAGGATCATTGTCAATCTTAGGAACAATTTTTTTGTCGTTGGCATATATTTTTTTTTAATCTCCATTAAGTAAATATATAGGAGTGGGATTGCTGGTCATATGTTTAACTTTCTAAGAAATTGCAAGACTATTTTCCAATGCACCAGAACCAAATATTCCACCAAAAATACATATGAGAGTTCCAGGCACCCCATGTCCTCATCAACACCTAGTGCTGTCCGATGTTTTAATGTTTTAACAGCTTTTTTGAGGTAAAGTTGACAAACCATAAATACACACATTGTAAAATTATATTTAAAAATATGTACCTATGTAAATATTTAAATCATACAATTTAATATTTTGACATAGGTATACCCCTGTAAAGTCATTACCACAATCAAGATAGTATACATGTCCATCGCCCCAAAGATCCCTTTGTGCTATCCCTCCCTCCCACTTCTCCCCCACTCCACCACCCAGCAACCACTGCTTTCTGTCTCTGTGTGTTCCTTTGCAATATCTAGAATGCTGTATAAATTGACTGTACTTAAGTGGTAATTCCCATTCTCCTTTTTGTAGTACCATCAGTAAGAATCTGTGCTGAGATTGAAATCATTCACAAACCCTGTGTAAAAACTGTATGTGAACTAAACTTGGAAGAATTTTCACATTCTTCCTTGATCTGCATAATTTTAAGGTATTTTTATGCAGCTTGGATATATTACATATGTATACTTTAGCCAGATACCTCTGGTTATATACATTGGTCTGTTATTATTTTCAGAAATTATAAAGTATATTGCAACAAATATCCTTTTAATGGAAAGTCATACACATCCGAAATGTGAGGTATAAAGACTTTCGCCTTTTACTATCATTAAATTATATTTAAAGCTCTTGAAATACACTGCTAAATTCACTCTGGAAACACTGAACTAATTTACAGTTTTAGCTCTGGGATTGCCAAATTATGTATATCCTCATCTACCCCGGGTAGCTATCATTTAAGAAAAAAAAAAAAAGGATTTGTCCGCTGGTAAGCAGGAATACTATTGGTGGTGAGACACTTTTATATTACATTTTCAAGAGAAAAAAAAAGCACATTTAAATATATCATATATATTTGTGTTATAATATGATTTCATAAAATCTATGAGTATAAATGTGAATAAATATCATGAGAATATATATATTCAAAATATATGTGTCTCTGTGTGATGGACTTTCATATATGTAGATTTGTTTTATCCTTAACTTGTTATATTTTAATTCTAATGTCATAACCATGTATTGTTTTGGGAATAATTTGAAATCAGTTCATTTTCATTAAAAATCTAACTTTGCCAAACCAGATTATTTAAAATCAGAATGCAAAACACTTTATATTGGTCTTCTGCCTGTACAGATCAGTGCAGACATTATACTTCTTTCATAGAAGGGTAGGGTAGGTGTGGGGAAAGAAATAACTGTTAAGAAGAGAATAATGGGGAGAAGGGACAAGAAGATTGAATTCAGAAATATTATTTTACAAATTAGCTGGAGAAATTAGTGACCAGAGACTTATCTTCGCTTTTATAACAGCCATCATCATTCTATTTCATTGTAGACAAAATAATTCATGTGGCCCACAAAGTATTTTTTAATTGTTTTGTTCCTCTTAAGTTTCACAGGGTTTTTGTTTGTTTGTTTGTTTATTTTTTAAAATATGTGTTATGTTAGACTTAATAGGAATGATTTCCTTTGGGGGTTTTTTGTTTGTTTTTAATATTCTATTTATTTATTTGAGAGACAGAGATAGTGAGAGAAAGCATTAACAGGGGGTGGGAGGGAGAGGGAGAAACAGGTTCCCCACTGAGCAGGGAGCCCAATGTGGGGCTTGATCCCAGACACTTAACCAACTGAACCACCCAGGCGCCCCAGGCATGATTCCCTTTGTTAATGGTTTCAAAACATATTACTTTATACTTAGAAAGTTTTACCTTTTTCTTTTCTTCAATTCAAAGTAATGATGGGAAATCTAGGTCTCATTAGTGTTTGTGCTTTTCAGAGAAAGCACAACATAAAGCATATTATGTAATTTTAAATGCTACACATTTTAATTAATGTAAAGCAGTTTAAGACAATATTAACTTAAGCTTGTGTACATGATTTGACTTTAACACAAATGCAAAGTCTTTATAGATAAAAATATCTCATATTCTTTAGCAAGTTTGTGATATTCTTCTTTATTATAATTTACATAATTAATTTAAGGAGAAAGCTCATCCCTATTATTAAATGTTAAAATTGTTTTTGGATGATTTGGTATTAGTCAAAAAGGAATCTATTTAAACTTTTTATACTACTTGATATATAATTTTAATAAAGATAGAGATAAATATAATTACTTTTCCATTATTTTTCGATATGTCAATCACTTGATCAAATTTTTTACATATAAGATAAAAAATGGAATTATATTGTCTAAAAGTCATATTATCCTGTCATGGATATAGTAAGCATGAAAGGGACTAGAAATTTTATTTTTCAAGTTTCAAATTGTTTAGATAATGGTTAATAACAACCCCAAAATAAAGATAAATGACTATTTTATTTAAAATTTCATTTAGCTGCCTTTTTTCTTTCCAAACTTTTGCATGTGCTCCTGTATCTCAAACAGTGATTACATTTTCTGAGATTAAGCTTTGAAGCAAATTTCCCTTATATGCCACCATGCCTAAAATACCTAGCCCATAACATAGAATATAGTAAGCGCTAAATACGTGTTTATTTAGTAAGTGAATCATTGCTTTGTAGAGGAATAAATTGAAATACAAAGGATTTAACACAATCTGATTGTTTTTCAAGTAGATTGTAAATTTTGTGATGCAGAGGTTATAGATACAAAGTAATAAAATTTCTAGAGTTCCTTAAATTCTCGAATTTGGCCTTTTCTGAAGATTAAAATTTGGGGGGGGGGGTCTTCATTTATGAACTACTCACTGCTCAAATAAGTTGAACAAAGACATACTGTAAATGAGTAGGGATTCTGCATAGTCTTGGCTGTTCTCACTTTTGTCAAGCCATCGTTATTTCTAACTTTTACTCTATAAAGTTTAGGTAGATAGAAAGATATAGTATAATTACAATACATGATATATATTATGCTCATGCAACCCCCCTTCCATTTTTCAAGGTCGGGATAAAGAACTGTTACTCTATCCAAAAAGACAGAAGTATTGACTGAGAGCATGGGATTATTGCGCTAGCTACGTAGGTATGGAATATATTTATTCTCTTGCTTGTTTTAGTGCTCACCAAATATAATTATTGTAAGTGCAAGTTGGTATGCCCTAAATATTTAGGTTTTCATAGAACAAATCCAACTTCTCACCATAAATGAAAGTGGGCTCTCCTCTGAGCCACAGCCGAAGCCCCAGAGTGAAAGCTGTTTTTTTTCTCTATTTCTTCTATACTTCATACGTCTGTGCATTTCTTGTTTTGGAGGTATTCTCAGAGCCTCCAGGGTACTGTCACTCTGTCACATTTATTAAGGACATTGGCAGATTTTTCACAGTCCTTCTGGGGCCATCATGCAGGATAATTCCAATATCCGTGTAAAATGGTGATCAATTACTATCTGGTCTTAGATTTCCTTTGTCTCTTTAACTTCAATAAACACATTTTCTCCCCTCTGCTAGGACTTTCACGTTGTTTCACCTTGAATTTATTATCACTGTGACTGCCCCATGTCTGAAACTTTTAACTGCAACTTTAATCTGTAAACTTTAACTATAATCTCTAAGTATCCATTTTCTGAACAAAATCTGCTCTTCTTTCATTTTCTCTGCCCCTCACTCTACTCCTCAACCTTAAGAAGGCTTACTGTTCTTGACACTCCATTTTCTTTGTTTTAACAATCCTTTCCTGGTTTCCTTTTTCTCTTTTCTGAGCTTAACGCCATTATCAGTCATTTAAACTATGGTCTCATTGGAATATTTAATGTTCATGAACCTATGTCAGCCTTCTAAAAAATGGCCAAAAAACAGGCAAAATATTTAGACCCATCCTGGTACACAAAAGTTTTGATAGAAATTTCTCTAATGTTAATTACAAGTTCTTTAACATCAACACCAGTGCTGCTTTATAAAATTTTATGTCTTTTGACCAGTAAAATTGACCATTCCCCACAGTAGTATTTCAAACCTTCACTCTTTCCTCAGACCCTACAACTTCAAATCCTGCTTATTCTTGGTAGAGAATCTAGTTTCCCGCCAGCTCAATACATTTTGGGAATTTTGCTCACCTCCTCCACTGTGCTCCTTCCCATTGCCCACAAAAGTCCCTCACACTTATTTATGCTTGATATCATTTCTATGTTCTTTCATCTAGTGTTAGAGGGATTAGTGTCCCTCCTTCAGTTTTGCTCTCGATCCGAATCCCTCTTAAATGATCAGGGGCTTTGCTTCATCTGCTTTTATTCTTGTATTTCTTTCTTACCAAAAACTATTTCATAAATCTTCGTTCAAAATATCCATTTTTTTGAAAGATTTTATTTATTTATTTGAGAGAGAGGGAAAGAGCAAGAGACCGTGAGAGAGAGAGACCGTAAGCAGGGGGAGCAGCAGAGGCAGAGGGAGAAGCAGACTCCCCACTGAGCAGGGAGCCTGATGTGGGACTTAATCCCAGGACTCTGGGATCATGACCTGAGTCAAAGGCAGGTGCTTAACCTACTGAGCTACCCAGAAGCCCTCAAAATATCCATTTTAAACTCCTCTCCTTATTCCCTCTTTCCTGGTTGCCTGTTGATTTCTTCTTCAGCTGAACTTCTCTCTAGAGTCAAAACAAATTCTCAGTTGTCCTCATGTGGCTTACTGGTTTATTATGAAGGATACAATTCAGGAACAGCCAAACGGAACAGATGCATAGAGCAGGTATGGGGAGCAGAGGGAATACAGAGCTTCCATGCTCTGTAGCTGTGCCACCTTCACCACATCCCCATGTGCTCACCAAGGCTTTTCCATGTGTGTCCCCTTCAAACATAAACAAATTTAAAATAAGCTCACCCACATTCTCGGGAAGGCAGACTTCATTAGACCACTCTTGGCTTCCAAAAGATGGGACTTGGCTGTTATACCAAGACTACAATGTCTTTACCAGGTAAGTGAATAAGAGAAGTTGGGGGCAGGAAGGCTGCTGGGGACCAGCTTAGAGCCTATGAACAGCTTTGTGGTGCAGGTGGGAAGAGGGTAAGGGCAGGAATTGTTTTGAACTTGCCCTCTTTTTTCAACTTTGCTTTGGCAAATGAGCTCCTAAGGATTACAAATCAAGCAAGAGAGGAAACCATAGCTCAGTTGGAAGAAGTAGAGAGATGATTCAGGAAATAGTGGATCCAGCAAGGTTAAAGGAAATAAAAACAGACAAAATATTCAGTAATGGTAATGGGGAGGCACCTTGTCGCTGAGTTGGGTCCAACTGTGATATTTTTCCAGAAAATGATGACTTGCCTATAGATGTCTCTCAAAGTTCTCAGTTTGCGATTTCAGATGGTTCAAGAGGTGAATGGAGGAGAAACCCTATTTCAATTTTTACTTCAAAATTAGATCACATCTATTTACTGCCTGGGACCTTGTCATGTGTAGTACAAATAAATTCAGGTGGTATAAAATACATTGCTAGATTAGATTAGTAGGGAAGGGACTCGGAACAAGATACAACTGATCCAAATACCAACCTGATTTTTACTACATTGCCTCAGTTTCCCTAATGTTATCAATCTTGGGAGGCTTAAAGAAAAAAAGTAGTTAGTAAGCCCAATAGATTGAACTCATCCCAAAATGTATTGCTGAGCTCAGCTGCGAAGAACCCTTGCGTGTATTGTCCCAGAAACGTGAACAGCAAGGGAGGCAGTGTGGATTCATGGTTCACCACAACACTCTGGAGTCTCATTTTCTAGGTTTGAATCCTGCCCGTGATAGTTAATAGCTGTGTGAATTTCAGCAAGTCCCACAACCTGCCATTCTCAGTTTTCTCATTTGTAAAGAGCAGTTAATAATAGGATGTATCCCGTGGGGTTCACGTGTGCATCAAGTGAGACATTGCAAGTGAAGAGCAGAGGAAGGGGCCTGGACCATGGAAAATAATCAGTTAAGGTTGGCTAATGTCATTATTAAGGACTCGTGGGAGGCACTTTTCTATGTGTCCCATGTGATACCTCCACACATTCTGAAAGTTGTAGTGCCGTCCCTGGGCATTACTAAAATATCTAATTGAACAGAGCCTCTTGATTTCATTAATAGCCCCAGTCCTCTTTACGTGCTAAAGTCTGTACCTCAAATAGATATGCTCCTGTTTTATCAACCCCCCCATGGGAAATAATTCATATTCATGCAGAAGAGGCAACATCGGGTCTTGCTATTAGACCAATGAGAAAAATACCCCCACCTCCAACCACACTTGTCTACAGACTGCTTGTAGTGTAAGTGCCAGAGGACAAGAAATAGCAAAGATTTGGCTTGCAACAATAAGGATACTAACATAATATACTAGCTAAACAATTGACTTCTACTAACCTTTTGGTACAAATGTTTCATGTTCCTTAATCCTGTCTGAAATCTTGATTTTAGATATTTAATATTCATGTCTCCAATTTGAAGGCATTCTTTTCCTGACGAGTAATAACTCACTGAACATAGTTCTCTCTACATCTCAATGATGGGTGAAAAAAGATAACTAATATTTAGTGATTTTAAATATTAATTTGAAATTTAATATTCCAAACTTATTATGTACCATTCATTGCACTAGGTGCATTACATGCTGTATCTCATTTAATCTGAAAAGAAACTATTTGATGTTTAATCAGTGTCCAGATGAGAGGATACTGTCTTAATCCCACAGTGCAGGGGAATTGATTGCCTTAATGTTCAGGCCTAATTTAAACGGAGATATCTGGTGGCTATATCTGGTTGGATTGGTTCTAAACTCCTTTGATTTCAAATGCATTCTAAAAATTTTTTTAAAGATTTTATTTATTTATTTGAGAGATAGAATGAGAGAGAGCACAAATGATGGGGAGGGGCAAAGAGAGAGGGAGAGAATTTTAGAAGGGAGCCCTATGTGGGGTTCTATCCCAGGACCCTGAGATCATGACCTGAGCCAAAGGCAGATGCTTAACCGACTGAGTCACCCAGGCTCCCCTCTAAAATGTTTTAAATCTTAGATATTTTACACTGGCTAGATTTACTCAAGGCTTTTCTGCCAGGCTAATTTTATTTTCTAGTACATCTAGGACTTTCTGGCCTAATATACTGGTTATAGGTTTCTTACTGCAAAAATTAAATTACTGGTCTGTTTATGAGCCCACATCCAATGAGGTAAGGAGTATTTATCTGATCTTGCAAATTATACGGAAAAGTGAGTTAGGCCTAAGTATAATTGTGCTCCAAAAAGGTAAGAATATTTATCAAGGCTATCATCTTGTTGCCAAAAGTTAAGTATTACTAGGTTTTATTTACATGTTCATGCACATTTGACCTAAATCCATCACTTCCTTCCAGATAGCCTGGCATTTTGTGCAGCATGTGGCCCAAGACTGAAATACCAAGTCAGAACGTGCACATTATACTTTTTCAGGCTACCATACTTCATGTCAAAGTCTACTTGCTAATAATTGGTCTAAAAATCCTATTTGTGATCATTTAAATGTCTAGTAAAATGTGTGTGGTAAATGAAAACAAATTCTCATTTTCATATGATGACAAGAAAAAAAGAATGGTTTACATTTATTGTAAGGAAATCAAATAATGTAGATAAGTATAAAGAAGCAAGTAAAAATCACCACAAATTTCTTTGTTCAGAGCTAAATACTGTTAAATAATGATGAAACTTCCAGGTTCATTTTTCTCTCTTTCTCTGTCTCTCTGTAGATCTGTCTGCATATGTATGTGAACTGTTTCATACCTAGCTTTTTCTTTCACATCAAAATATGGAATATTTCTCTCAGTAAATAGAGATGATCTTTATAATGCTCAGTGGCCACATTGTAGAGCATTACATGAAAAGACCACAGTCCTCTCTATGAATGGACATTTATATTGTTTCTAATTGTTTACTATTAAAATAGCACTGTGATAAAAACAAAATCTTATAGTGTCTGTGGCAGGCAGAATGATGAACTTCCAAATATCTCTACTTCCTAATCCCTGGAACCTTCAGTATGCTACTTCACAAGGTCAAAGGGACTTTGCTGATGCGATTAAGTGAAGGATCGTATGATGAGCTAGTATCCTGGATTATTTAGGTGGGTCCAATGTAATCACGAGGGCTTATAAGAAGGAAATAAGAGAGCCAGTATCAGAGAGGGAGATTGAGGATGAAGGGGAGAGAGAGAGAGAGAGTTGAAAATGCTGTGTTGTTGGCTTTGAAGATGGAGGGAAAGAGGCATGAGCAAAGGGATACAGGAACCTCTGAAAGCTAGAAAAGGCAAAGAAATACAGAAAGAATGTAGCACGACTGACACCTTGATTTGTGTTCCATAAGCCCGTTTTAGGACTTCTGACCTTCAGAACGCTAAGTTCATACATTTGTGTTGCTTTCAGCCACTAAATTTATAGTAGTTTGTCACAGCAGCAAAAGGAAACTAATACAGTGTATCTCTTTGGACTTTGTCCAACTAGGATAAATGCTTAGAAGTGAGATTGCAAATTCAAACCCATTTTAAATTTGTTGCATATCAACAAAATTCCTCTGAAGATTTCTACTACACACGGCCTGGTTTTCTCGTCCCTTTCTCCACTTCTCCCAACCCCGCCTATGATCTTTCTCATCTACACCATTGAAAAATACTTTCTAAAGTTGTTTTTGATTAATGTTTAGTAATTGAAGTTAATGATTATCAAAGTCTGACAAGCACCAGTGCTTATTCAAGTTTAAAGTGCATGAGAATCAGTGGGAGTCTTTTAAAAAGGCAGATTCTGATTCAGCGGGTCTGGGATGGGGCCTTAGATTCTGCATTTCTAATAGATTCCCATGTGACGCCCGTGCTGCTGGTTCTTGGAGCTCACATAGGAAAGCAGGTTATAGAATTTAATATTTTTTATTTATAAGGGGGGTTATTGAACAATAATTAAGATCACAGATTTAGGAGTCAGACAAATCATGTCCCTGCTCTGTTACTCTGTCATTATGTAAGTTTGAATGTGGGACTTTCTAAGCTTAAATTTTCTTATCTACAAAACTGAGATAAGAGTGCATGCAAATTGTATACATTTTTGTGATAATCCAATAATATGACACATATCATTTCTTCAGCACAAAGCTTGGAACTCATCAATTGTTATCATTGTTATTATTATTAGCGTATCAATTGCATTGACTATATGCTTCCATCAATTTCTCTTGGCATATTCACCTTTTCTTGTTGTAGACGCTCTTGTATGTTTCAGACATCAGACATCAACTCTTTCTTTTTTGCCATTTTTTTGGTAATACTTTCTCCTAAATTTTTAAATATGTTTTTTTTTAAAGATTTTATTTATTTATTTGACAGAGAGAGACAGCCAGCGAGAGAGGGAACACAAGCAGGGGGAGTGGGAAAGGAAGAAGCAGGCTCCCAGCACAGACGCCTGATGTGGGGCTCGATCCCAGAACCCGGGATCATGCCCTGAGCCGAAGGCAGACGCCCAACGACTGTGCCACCCAGGCGCCCCTAAATATGTGTTTTAACTTTATGACATATTTCACAATTATGTGGTCAAGTTGATCAGTGTTGTTCTTTATTATTTCTGGTTTTTAGTCTTGTTTAAAAAGGATTCCCCCATGCCAAGATTATTTAAAAACATACATTTTCTCTCTGTGTTTCAAGGGCTACTTTCTCTATTTTTTCTTTAGACTTTAAGTCCTTTAACCACCTGGAATGAACTTTGTAAAAGAGTGATGTAGGGATATAATTTATGTTTCTCCTTGAATATTAGTCAATTATCTCAACATTATTTATTGAATAATAAATTTTTTCTACTGTTTAAAATTTTACTAATTTTTATAAACCAAATATTATACATAGTTGGTCCTCTTTTTGGTCTATTTCTTTTATTTCACTATTTAGTCCATTTATCTCTAAATCAATACTGCAATTTAATCACTCCAGCTTAAATTATGTTTTAATAGTCAGTAGTTCAAAATTCACTCTGAATATCTTTATTTTAAAATTCTCCTAATTCTAAGTGTGCGGTGTTTCATATAGGTTTCAGGGGAAAAACTTGTCATAGCCTCTTTTTATATCATCAAGTAATATTACGATGTCTTTCTTCTATTCTTACTATATTCACTTTTTTTTCCCATAGCACTGGTGCTAATTTATCCATATGCTATCTTAAAATAAGCCTGTGGATAGACCCTCTGGAGCTGGTCACAAATTGGAAAATTAATGAATAAATAATGGCTATATTAATATTTAAATTGGGGTATATTATAACATTAACTTGGAAATCATTAGGAGACACTATAGAAAACCATGTACTTTGAGCTCATACTGCATGCAGGTGAAAATTTATTTAGCTTGGTGCCTGCTGTCAAAATATGTGCTCCTTTCAGCAGTTTCGTGAATTCTGTACAGTCCCTGTGCCCTTCATATCAGAGGGATAATAGCACCAGAACCCGCCCCGTCTTTGGTGGTAACATTTGCTGTCTTTGATGGGTACCAGGCTCCTGTTGTACTTTCTGTGATTAACATCAGAGTTATTAATTCAGAAATCAAGTTCTCTACATTTTTAACTGACTCCAGCGAACAACGGAGCTATAGCTCACAGACGACTGAGAAAAAAAATATTGAGTATTAACTATAAACTACTTAAGATGCTATAGAGATCGTTGCTTCCCCAAATTGAATGCACCCTGAGTGTACTAATTAATTTGGTATAAACTGTGACCTCTTGCGGTGGGATTTTTGGCATTGGTTTATTACACGTACGCTCAGTGTTCTCTGGCTGAAGATTCCTTTAAAGGGATTTGTCACTATCTAGAGACTAATGTGGCAGGAAACTGTTTTCCTGGCCATTTTGATGCATTGTGAAAATCCAGGGAATGGAACTGTTTCGCTGCTAGCCTGCAGGGTTTTGGCTTTTGGCTTTTACAAAAAGTCTCCTTCTGTTTGTTTAAGGTACAATATTATTGGTACTGTTCAAACAGAACTTTTTTCTTAATGATGTCTTTGTAATTAATTTTTTTTTACTTCATTTGCAAGATAAAAAAAAAATAACCCAACTCCTTTCATGAGCCCCAGCAAACCAGGGCTTGTGAAGGGAAACGGCATTCTTGAATTTCTTTTTCTCTGACTTTTTTTTTTTTTAATAGAATGGTCTGTTTTGTGGAACAGCAGGTTTTTGTGCCATTTCAGATGGTGTTGCATGTGGCAGAATAGGCCCCATTCACGTTTTCTGTGGGACAATTTGCAAAGGCACCGCGCTGTGGGAACCTTCTTTAAGAGGAGGGTCTGCAGGGGCGGGCAAAGGGCCGCGCAACACCTGTAGCAAGGCGCAATCTGTGCGGGGCTCAGAGCTGATTTTACACTTTGTTTTATTCCCCATAAGTATTCAGCATATGTTCCTTTCTGTGCAAAATAAAGGGCTCCCTCAGATGGTACATATCAAGTGAGCTCAAGGAGGTTAATAGATTAACTCTAATCAATCTGAGCGTTCCCTCGTGAGACCCTCATGCTGGTTATTCACTACCCTGGTTATGATGATGTTCATTTTATTAGAGCTTATAGCGCAACAGTCGGAGCGCGCGATCTTTTTACTGTGAAAATCTTTCCGCATGCCTACTTTTCTCAGGAAGAAAGCACCAGTAAAATGGTAAGTTTTCCCTTTACAAGACTTGCAGTGAATCTGGAATAACAGAAATAGGTTTCCCATTTTAAATTGCCTGAGTGAATGTCTAATCTTTTCCCGGGCCTGGTGGTACATTTCTGCGGGCTGAACTTTCCAATGCAGTGTTTCCAAGCCCCAAGTCCCTGCCATGTTCCTTTCAGTTTCCTTTTCCCCCCTCCGATTTCTAAATCAGAGCAGTTGGGTCTGCCCAGAGACACGTACAGTAGTGATGCTCGGTGATTCAAGTCAAAGAATGTTTAGTCTGGGTCCCACAAAGGCCCACGATTCCCAGCACGGAAACACATACAGCAAAGCAGGGAGAGAGCAAACATGGCATCAAAGAAAACTCGTGAATATAGACACCACTATAAAAACTAACTCTGTGTTAGCCCAAGAAAGAAAGAAATGACAAGGGTTTTGAATGCTAAGATATAGAGGGGTTGTATGAAAGGGAGGGAAATATACACAAAGTAGACGGACTGAATAAAAGTATTTATCTTTAAACCACACAAGTCATGGTAATTAAATTAGGTCAGGCTGGTTACAATGCTACAAAAAGCGGGCTGTAACTAATTTCAAAAGGAACAGAAAAGACCCGAAAAAAAAAAAAAACGGATTGACAGCTCCTTATGTTTTGTTTTCATCCAATCAAGGCAACCCAACATCAAAAAGTGGGAAGAGAAATCCTGAGTTGCAGGAAATTTGTCTCATCACAGAATATAAACTTTGCAGATCTATCCAGGATCAGCTTAGAACTTTGGGACATTATTATTTGTTCTAAGAGAAAAGCAAGCCGTATTCACATATGAAGTTCACCCTTAAAACAAACAAACAACAACAACAACAACAACAACAAACTGACCAGAACTCTGCAGCCTAAGTAGCTCAAAGCCCATTGCGGATGCTATAGCTTCCCTGTTCTTCTCATCACACAGAGAAGTTTGCAGCCTCAGGATGTTCCGCAGTCAGTTGTTTAACACAACTCTCAAAGCATTATATGAAGAGGAGAACAGAGAGCTTTCTTCCAAATTGTCTCTTTAAAAGACCACTTACCGATACCCATTAAAATGACTTTTAAAAACAGTTTCAAATATTTATTTTGAATGAAGATGTGTCAGGTTGTAAGGACACGTGGCACATACATTGGGGGATGGGAGAAAATAATCCAGGGAGACTTTTATCTGGAGCCCATTCTGTATTTTTAAAAGAAAGTTTAAAATGTGTCACTTTCTTCCTTCCTTTCTTGAAAAAAAAAATAGCACAGATTTGAAAGATTTTTGTTAGCTTCATCGAAGTAGGAAAATCGCTGAAATACCAAGCAATTAATAATGCAAAGAAACCATAATAAAGCTGCCTATGAAAATCTCAAATACGTCTTTCACACTTCTCATCCGCTAATCCATTTCATTTCTCTTTATGTGTCACCGGGGAGATGGGAGTCGGGAGCATTCAGTGGCTGTGCAAGTGAGGATTCGGGCTCAGCCACAGAAGAAACTGTGCTGTTTCATGGATTTAATATAGTCACTTCCCTCTCTGTATCATGGACAAAGCCTATCTTCAGCTGCTAGGATTCAGAGACCTATTTTCTTATTCCGTCTTGGGCTTCTTCTAGAGGTCTTTCCTGAAGTGTGATTTGGTGATTTCACTTGGTGATTTCACTGGGACGGACAGGTGACGGTTGCTGTTCATGACATTGAATTGCAGGGTGGCGAGCAGGTACACCCGTACCCATGAAGCAGAAATGCTGTTGTTACTATCAGGAAGGACTGTGGTATAACAGTGCGATAGGAAAGGCCTGTATAGGAAACAAGTCATTTTGATTTTGTGATGGCTACTGATAGCAACATCATCAAATGCGCTTAACTTTTGTTGAACCGCATGCCCGCAGCAAGAGGAAGCGGTGTGAAGGCTGCACTGTTGTGTTAATTCCCCCATGTTGTGTCCACGGTGTGGACCCCAAGCCTCCGTGACAGTACGCCTCTCCTGGGATGGGGAAAGTTGTTACTGGGGTCCCTCTGGAGTGGTCTTTTCAATATGCAGAGATCTCAGCAAGGTCTATGGTGTCTGTTAGGACACTGGCAGAGTTGTCCGTGGTCCTCTCCGCAGGAGGCCGTTGCTGATTTCCCATCTGTTTCGCGCCCGTCACTTCTGTCTCAAACAACCATTCGAATCTGGACTATGTGCCTACTTGCTAAGTTCTGTTTTGTAGGAAAAGCAACATAATAGGGGAAGCACATCAAGGCAGAAAGGGGTGGATTTGTAGAAGGAAGAGGGAGGGCAAGCCAGGGAGAAAGATGGGGAAATTGAAAGAGACGGAATGTTTTGGAAAACGTGCAGAACAAAGGAGCTAATGTGACCCGTGGCCTCTTGTGAAGGTCTGCATCTGCGGTAATGAGGTTCTGTTGTTCGGTATTCAGCCTTGTAAATGGGAGCACCCGAGAGCCCAGAATGGGGGTGGGTGGACCAGAGTTGAAGGGGAACAATCTCCCGAACCCGACTCCCTGACCTCGGGCTGCCAGGAAACCATTGAGCACACCCACAGTTCCGACGCTGAGACAGGGGGCAGCTTAATTGCACAAGCCGGGGCACAATGAAAAGCCTTTTCTTTTTAAAGGTAACTCATGGAATTAAGTTAGTCATTTAACCTTAGATTTGATGTATGAATCTAGACAGTATGAATACAACAGGTAGAATAGTCCCCTAGGAACCCAAAGAGAATGTGGAGGATAAAAAGGACAGTTCTTTATCGTGAAAACTACAGGGTAACCCCTTTGTTAACGTCTCCAGCAGTTTCTTCGAAGTTGTTGTTTTTTTAGCCACCATATTCCATATTTCAGTGAATCTCAGGGTTTATTTGGTGTAACGGCCTAGAATAAGGACTCTGGACACACACAGACGGGGCTGGAATTACTAGCTTGGTATCTTTGGGTACTTGGCTCAATCTACTGGAACCTCAGTTTCCACGTTTGACACATAGTAAGTACTCGATAAATGTTAGCTACTCTGATAATGGGACTCTTAAGAAATTACAATTTAGATCATGGTATTCAATACTTTTTGGGTTTCAGCTGTAACTCCTCACATTGTGTCATAGTACTAATCTTAGATTGGGAGGCACTTCGTGGACCATGTTTCATTTATCCCCTTGTGTGTAGCCCTTAACACAGTACCTGGCACTTAGAAGGGGGCAGTGGATGGCTGAGTGACTGAATAGATGAATGAAGGAAATAAAAGTTGTTTTATACTTAGAGATTTATTTTTCAGTTGAGTGATAGCTGTGCTTTCAAAAGATTCAGCAGCATTTTAAAGGAATGCAAGTTTTAGACACACTTTCAAAAAATAAAATTGGCTCAAAACCTTTTAAAAACCTCAAATGAACTTTTCAACACATCAGTAACTATGATCTCCTTTAATCTAAAACACTCTTTGCATTTTGAACTACATTAATTTCCAGAGTTTCTTGGAATGCTGACCCCCTGTGTGACCAGGTAGCTTTCACCAGGTGTTTTGAATTGAATCCCTGTAGTTTTCCATCATGAGATGGCATAAGATATTTTTGTTACTTGGATAACTCTCAAAGAATAGGAAACTTGTGAAAATGTCATACTAGGGTCCTCCAAATTTTTGTGGTCAAAAATATGTGTTTTGTTTCCTCATAGTATGTGCTGTTATTACTATCGTGTTGCCCTAAACAGTAATTCTATATTTAACTATATTTGAATATTGAAGCCAGTGGTTCTCAACTGAGGATCAGATTTTATTCTAATAAATTCTGTTTTGTGTTGATTTCCTGGAACACGGAGCAGATAATTCCAAAGAAATTATGGTTTGTAATGGGTATTGCATCGCTCTACCTTGTGAAAAAACGCTTTGGTTATTAATAAGATGGGATTGACGGGGATATTGTAGTGTTTGAGAAATATGGACAGTGGGTGAGGACCGGTTCTGTTGTTGTCCTGGCCCTGTGAGCACTAGGCATCTGATAGACAAAACAATGATCTACAATTATGCTCAACAAATGGGCTCAATTTCAACATGAGTTTTAAGTACCACATACATACATAAAAGTACATAAAACCTAAGCATACACCTTGATGGATTTTTGTAAGTTGAATACATGGATGTAACCAGGAAGCAGATAGAAAAATAGAATAGTAACAGCTCTCCAGAGACTGCCTCCTACCTCTTTCAGTAAGTAGGCCCCTTGGTTTTCCCTTAGATTGTGAGCTTTAAAAAAACGGAATCATAAAATAGTGCTCTTTTAGCTGGCATCTTTTGGTCGGTTTGATATTTGTGTGTTCATTTTGTTATATGTAGTTGTAGTTGGTTTAGTTTCATTATTATATATAAATTTAGCATCCATCTGTTAATTTCCATCAAAGAAACTGCTGGGATTTGAGTTACATTGAGTCTATATTTCAATTGGCACATGATTGACACATGTGCATTATTAAGACTTTCAACCCACATACATGATATACCCTTCCATTTATTTTGGTCATCTTTAATATCTTTGATGTTTTTAATTTTTGGTATGAAGTTCTGGCACATGTTTCATTAGATGTATGTTTTTTGATGCCATTCTAAATTACATATATTTTGTAAAGATTTTCTTTATTTATTCATGAGAGACGGGGTGGGAGGGGAGGTAGAGGCAGAGGCAGAGGGAGAAGCAGGCTCCCTGCTGAGCAAGGAGCCCAATGCGGGGCTTGATCCCAGGACCCTGGGATCATGACCTGAGCTGAAGGCAGACAGTTAACCGACTGAGCCACCCAAGCACCCCTAAATTATATCTTTTAATGTAATTCATTTTCCATTTATTTTTACTTTAGATGTATATAAATACAATTCATTTTAGTTTGTTGATGTCATATTCAGAAATATTATTAAACTTAGTTTTTACTTACAGTTTTCTGAAGACTCCTGAAGTTTCTACACAGAAAAGCACATAAAAATATATAATAATTACAGATTTATTGCTCCCTTTGCATCCATATAAACATTATTTTCTTTTCTTGCCTTCTTGAACTAGTTAAGACCTCACTTGAATGTTGAACATAAATTGTTATAACTGATTTCACACGATTGGTCCTAATCTTGTGAGAAGGCTTTCAGCTGTCTACCATTAAGAATTATTTACTGTAGGATTTTATAGATACTCTCTCAGATGAAGGAGCAACCCTTCAATTCTTCTGTTGAGAAGAGTTATAGAGAAATGAGTAGTGAAAATTGTAACTGCTTTTAATTGTACTTTATAAAATTTCTATGGAAAAAAATTAGTCAGAAGTTGGTAGCGAAGATATCTGGAAAGTCTGTTCCCTCCTATTCTAATTTCCAGCAAATAATTTCCTATATTTTCAGAACATCCCTTCCTCCTCTACCATGCTGGTTTATTCCCTTAAAGTAAACCTATAATGGCAGCAGGTTTTGTTCCCATACACATCAAGGTAACACTCAGGGTTGGGGTGCACGAAGGAGGTAGGATTTTACAAAGGAACAAGTAAAAGTGCAGAGACCATAGTCGTGAAAATTCTTGCAGTCACTTTTTCATTTGAACCAATGGAGATGGGGCTCTTAGGAAAAAGGCTAGTTTTAAAGAAAGAGTTGGTTTATTTGAGAGTATAAAGTATGGTGGTGAAAACCTTGGGCAATGGAGCCTAACTTCTTGAGTTTAAATCCCAGCTCTACCATTTACAGACACTTTTCTTGATAATTTAATTTTCAGTTAATTTCAGAGTTCTCATCGGTAAGTAGGCTAACAGAGTTTATGAGCAAGTGTTTACTATCATCACTGTCATCATCATCAAACCAAGAGTAGTATCACCACCTGCTTTCCAGGCCACAGCTGGCCAATTCTCCCACTGCTGTGAACTGGAGAGGGTGGTAGAAACGGAATATTATGTGAGATGTAAATTTTAGTGAAAGCAGTATTCGATGTTGTACAGCTAGAGTGGGACTACCAATATGGGTCTTCATATTTGTGCTCTCTAATTACAAGATAACTTTATCCATGAGATTCTTATTTCAAATAATGTTCCCTTTTCTGCTATCTGCCATCTTATAGCCATATATGGTATGAATTTCACCCATTAAAGCAAAATAAATCTACTTAATCACCACCATTTCAGTCTCTTCGCATTTGCTTATTATGCAGAAGAGGTGGCTAACTTTAAACCAAAGATGCATGCTTTTCTTCTTTTGTACAGATTTGTTGGTGAGAGGCGTCTGTGCAGTCTGGAGCCACCACGCTCAGCCCTCCTCACCTGGAATCTAGGCGGGAGCATGTGACCAAAGATTGTGACTAGAGACTCCACATCTCTTTCCCCATCTATTGGCTGCACAAGGAGGAGGATGCAACCAGAAAATGAAAGGAGATTTGATCCCTGAAAGATTGCGATAGCCTCTTAACTGGGAGAACCCACAGGGGTTGGTGACAAGAGCAAGAGACATACTTATTTGCTGAGCCTTTGAGATTTACTGTTAATCAGCTACAGCAGAGAGCGTTATTTTAATGAATACATCATTCTCCTTTCAGTTTCAATTGCTTGTGACGTGGTTCCTTTTCCCGAGGAATTGAAACAGAGAAATATTATAGCATGTGTATATAGTATATGATATATCTATATTTAAGATGATATTTAAGAGATACAGGGAAGACACATTTGAGTATATACAATATTTCTCCATTTGTCTGAGTTTTAGTTAATCAAATACCCCTTTAAATAATGAGTCTCTAGTCATAATCTTTACAGTTATATTTCACAACTGATTTCAAAGATGAAAACTGCCCTCAAACTTTTATAAAATGATGGGAAAGACCATCCACCATTTCTTTTGTTGACGGCTTTTTATTTGTTTAAACAATTTTATCTGGAAGAAGCCTAAAGAGAGATGAGACTGTAAGGGGCATGTGCAAATAACCAAAGATTATTTAAATGCCTTCTCAGGTTTTGGGTCCTTATCTAGAAGACATCTAGTTTCGTTGAGTCCAATTATGGCTTTGAAAGGGTAAGCAGGTGGTACAGAGGACCTAGACAGTAACGGATTTGAAGTCTCTGGGAGGAGACGCAAAAGAGGGAGGAACAGCTGCTGTGTGGACATTGTGTGGAGAAGCTTAAAAAGGAAAAACTGTGTAGGCTGGCCATGATGGAAATTTGAAACACAGATATGCGATAGAAGTCGAAAGCTGTTTGTAGTGAGGTGAGGAATATAGACCTCTTTTTAGCTTGCCTGACAAAATGTTCAGTTTATTCTACACTGATGGCTAATGCTTTAATTCATTTAAAAAAAAAAAAAGACTCCTATTTTTGATTTGCTATGCTTCTAAGACAGAAATAACATGTAAAGACCCAGAAACATCTGGATTATGGAGATCTATTTTACTTCCTTTCTTTTTTTCCCTACAATTTAAATTCAGGAAATATGTCTAATTCTATAACATAGAAAATTGTGTTTGTAGGGCAAGTAGAAAATGAGAAGTCCTGGGACAAGGTTTAAGAAGTCTTTCCTCCTTTCGATTGCCATGCATTTGATATTTCGCTCTCCTTCCTTTTCTTTCATTTCTCTTTGTCTTCCTTCTTTTCCTTTCTCTTTATTTCTGAAATTACTGTAATTGTAAAATGTAAATGATTATTATGTTAACTACTTTCCTTTTCATGACTTTTTTGGTTAATATTTTAGCTAATTGGAAAATGTGGGCATTAATATCTTTTCCTAGGGTCAAGACCATTATTTACTTCTTCATTAACATAATTAGAGACAAAACATGGAACGAGATCAACCTTGATCAGTCGAAGGACAACTGGACAACTGGCGATGAATCCCTTCCTTTCCTACCCAACAAGAAATCTGCTTCTTTGTACCAGCTTCCCAAGTCGTATGGGAGATGCTTCTGATCACATTGGTCCGCATGGAATTATGGAAAATCTCAGTATTGTTTAAACTGGTAATTGAACTGATCTACTCCCAGAAAAGTAGATTTTTGGTGGGGAGTATTTCATTCCATTCCATTCAAAAATTTTCTATTCTATTCAAAATTCTAGTCAAAACAATATAAACTGACAAAGTACACAATTGGACCTCTTGCCTAGAAGTTGAAAATACTTAGGAAACAATTTTTATAAAAACTAAAACTAAAAATAATTTTAGGTTCTTAAATTGCAAATAACAACTATGAAATGCTTCAAATTACATTTCTCTGACGCCAGATATATATTTTTCTTTATTGCTAGAATAAGGCTTTGGCTGTCCTTTGTGGCTGTCTCAATCATTTTCATCCCATTGTGTTGTGGGGTATTTGTGTCATGCATTTACATTTTAAAAAGTTGTAGTCTATGCAGTGTGACTTTCAAACAATTGACAAACCTATTCCCATGTCAACCTCTCTGCTTAATCAGCAGTCACTTTATTCCCACTCTTTTCAAAGGCACTTGAACTGCCTGAAAAGCTAAAGGACAATTCAAGTGAGTGTGCTGGGCTGGTCCTCTCTAGTGTTCATCCATTCAAATTCGCACATGTAATCTTCTGGTGAAGAACGGTGGTTCAGTGACACCATCATAGCTACGCAGAACAGATGTCCTAAAAATAAAGGCAAGAAAGCTTCCTTCTAGAAGGAGGAGTTAATTTTTCTTATTCTGGGTATGTGAGTGTGTAATGGTTGTGAGATGAAGGATAAAGACTAAAATTCGGGAGGGAAAATCTTTACAGAAGCAATGCATGATCCTACAATTTCTTCTTGTTTGGCAAACATTGTTTTCGCCAAGTATCATGCTGCCCCATCTATCACTTGTTAGATTCCAAAGATCATCTCTACCTTGCTGATTTAAATATACACTCAATATCATCCAAAGTCCCTGGTGCTTAGGGGCTAAGGCATAAAACAAAGTATTATTGATGAAAAGATGACTTTTTGTCTGTTGGTTTCACTGCAGACCACTGGATGCCAGTAAGCTTAAGACCCTTGAACTTTTGAAATAAAATTTTAATTTTTACTTTGGGAAGCCTGATTTGACCAAAAGTAAATATAATGAGGAACTGAAATACGGATCATTTTGGATATGAATAAAATATTCAATTTGAGAAGTTTATGTAACCATGTATCAGGAATTTTAAAAAAATTTGAATTGATTGGAAGTGTAACATGGAGCTGAAACTCAAGAAATGTACATGCTTTTACAACAGATAATTTGTGACAATTTCAATTCCCAATTTAAGATTGTTGTAGCGTAGACTTAAGAACAAGTTGGCTGTGTTCAAAATGTGAATGTTGACATTTTAGAGAAGAAAAAGTTGATGACAAAGGACATGCAACAAAGGGCGACGGTACTTATGTTGATGTATCCCCAACCATTAACCATGAGACCAAGATTCAGCTGTCACATTGTCATTGTCCACAGTGGGAAAAGCACGGTTTTAGAGTCAGACACACTTGAGCTTCGTTTGGGTCATTAGCTGGGTGACCAGGAGAAATTATTTTACATCCTTGGAGTTTCAACTTCTATTATTAGTAAGAGTACTACTTTTCTCTCCAGAGGGATGTGTTGATTTATACACTAAAGCTATGAATATTTTTCACCCAAAATCTTTATCTACATACATTATAGTAAATATTTGTGAATAAGACTAAATCATTTATATTTCAAAGATATTTTATTGTGAGTAATTAGGTATGTTTTGTCATATTTAGCATATGTATCTTTTCCTTAAAATGACAAAGTGTGAATTTCATTATTTTGCCTGCAATAACAGATTTAGGGTTTCTGTGTTGTGATTACTAATTTTACCAAATACTTTTGCCTGCTGAATTTGGGTTGAATTTCAAACCTACTGGTTTTTGGCTTGTGGGGTTTAGGATGCATTTGTCCTATATATTAGACATGGACTATTTGGGGTAATTTGGCTTTATTTCTGCTCTCTTTTTATTATTTCATCTGGGACTTTAGAAATGGCTGGAACTAAATATGGTTTAGGATCAGGCATCAGAAGAGCCCAGAAAAGACCGAGGGAAAAGAAATGCTGGATAGGGCCTTGGGATAAGATTTGTCCAGGAAATAGATTTCAATGAAATACATGAATCATTGCAAGTTTTTTTTTTTTTTTAATTTGAGAACTAATTGCTTCCTATGTATTAGGCACTATCTTAGGTTCTCTATGGCAACTGACATGACAAAAAAGGATGTTGTTAGTAAGATTAGGAACATATACAAATATGCTTATAAACATTTCTGTTAATAATTCTTAGGTGCATGTCATTCTGACTCCTTCCTTTTGTCAAAATTCTTTTAACCCCAGAGGCTCCTTCCTCCCAAATTAAACTATGATGTCTTCAGCCTTTCATGTTTATTACTACCCTGTACTGTTCACAGTTGACCTTTCCAGTAGGTCCTCGACATCACCATATCGTGGGCCTCCAGCAACCTCTGAGCCTTAGAGCTGCTAGTCCTATCTTGTCCCTCTTGCTTTCCACCATTCCAGTGTTAGGTTCCTCTCACCCTGTCTTTGAGCTTAAGTGAGGCCACCATCTGGGAGAGCCTGAGGCATGGGTCGCCATCTACGTTAGGTTGAAGACCAGAGCTACTCTATATCTGTATCATGGAGAGTACAAAGCACTACTTTCATGATGTGGGTATTTTTCACTCAAATTGTATCTAAATAGTCTTGTCACCATGTCCATATGGTCAAAAGAGCTGTATGTAGTGCACCAAAATGCCTGGCGTCAGAGTCTCCCAATATAAAGATTATTGGTGGATGTTAGGATTTTTGCGTGTTTTTTTTTTAATTTTTTTTTAATTCTCCATGTTGATGGTAAGCTAAATCCAAAAATCTAATTCTCAAATACTGAAAATGACATTCAGGGTCTCCCTTGCCCAAGTGATATAGTTTGCATTTATTGGTATTACTTTTCAGTTTTTCCTAATGTGACATGGGTTATAAAAATGCCTTCCAGTTCATTTCTTAATTAACGGCAGAATCTGCTTTCCTCAAGAGCAGTATGGGGATTCTTGATAAACCACCTTCTAGAGGTACTGAAAGGAATTGAATAATGTGCTGAAATCTGGATTTATTCGCAAACACATTAGAGGCTGCGTCATGGTGATACATGTCAGCTCAAGTCGTTTCTTTTATCTAAGTCAGTGTTGAGTAACATCCATCTGTATATGAAATGCTAATTTGGTAACAGCTTCTTTATACTAAGCCAGAACTCATTTTACCTGGTGGTTTTATTTTAAATGTTCAAATAAGTAATAGAAATTTAACTCAAAGAATATGGGAAAAAAAGCCATACAGACACATTCAAAACCAATTGGAATCTGGCAGCTGACAATGATTAACGAGTTGAACTGATTAGACTAGATCTGAATCCTTGTAAATAAATTGAAAGACAGAAATATTTTTATTAAAAACAACTTCAACAATTTAATAGTTCTAAGAGATTTGAAAAATTTTTTTGATTTGTTTACATATCATCAATCGGTATTAGGATAGGCTGAAAGAGTTTGAAAATATCATACAAAATGGGAAACAAAATTAGTAAACTATCCCAAAACATCATCTGATTGAAACCAGACTTCTTTTGGTATTTGAAGCACCAAATTATGGTTGAAAAATATCCATTTCGAATGGATATTTGACCTCATATAGATATGCTACTAATAAATAAAGCAATAATATTTTATATCGATTGATACTGGGTTTGATTTATGAAATAGTTGTAAAAGTATATCTATCTCTAAAGTAAAAAAACAAGCAGTCATTTAAATCTGCTGTCTAAGTAATTTTGATTGAAATATTGGATATAGTGTGATTTACTCAGATTGAGGGCCCACACCCACAAAGTATGGTGAACTGCACATTTCCCCACTTCATTTTGCCTCATGAAGACAAGCCTGAATCTGTGATTACCTTTTTAAGAAAACAATTCTTTCCAAGAAACCATTTAAATATCTTTTAAAAAGGTAGGGCTATGGGGGCGTCTGGGTGGCTCAGTCAGTTAAGCATCCGACTCTTGATTTTGGCTTGAGATCAATTATGATCTCAAGGTTGAGATGGAGCCCTGAGTTGGGCTCTGCAATGGGCATGGAGCCTGCTTAATATTCTCTCTCTCCCTCTCCCTTTGCCCCTCCCTGACCCTAAAAAATAAAATTAAAAATTAAAAAATGAAGAGATATTAATATAACTTGTTATATACATAATTTGCTAAACCCTTTAGTAATTTGCAATTTTTAATGTACCCCAATTTTATATAAAACTTAATAGAGTTTTTAAGTTGCTATGTAAATCATACAAAGCCCCAAAATATATCCTGATGGATAGTCACCGTGGCCGCCATTTAAAAAGCCAAACGTTAGCACAATACACTGTGTACATGCAGAAGGAAAACTAAACTTTGAAGAGATACCCTTCTGTACAGACAATGGCTTTTTCTCAGATAAGCCTGTCTTCCGAAAGATAAAACAATTCTTTAATCTTTCATCACCTTGTCTCCTAAACACATCCAGGAGATCAATTCAGAATTAGTGGTGAGGTGAATGCAAGGGGAGCTTGTTAATGTGTGTTTGCTGCCCATTCCCAGAATAGAACATGTTTCTTTTCCTTTTTTTTTTTTTTAAGATTTTATTTATTTATTCGATAGAGATAGAGACAGCCAGCGAGTGAGGGAACACAAGCAGGGGGAGTGGGAGAGGAAGAAGCAGGCTCCCAGCAGAGGAGCCTGATGTGGGGCTCGATCCCATAACGCTGGGATCACGCCCTGAGCCAAAGGCAGACGCTTAACCACTGTGCCACCCAGGCACCCTTAGAACATGTTTCTTAACAAATTTCTTTCATGGCATTTCATCTTCAAAGTTTTATTTAGACCTAGGTCTAGAGATATGACGAACAAATAAGTAAAAAAATAAAGGGAAATAAAATAAAATTAAATTAAAAAGTGAAATGAAATAAAATAAAAGAAGAAGCTTGACCTTCATGAAGTTCTTCCTCTAAACAAATCTCCTTTATTGGAGATCTGGGTCAAATTATACGTATATAGAAATCTCCTGGGTAAGTAACATGAATAAAATACAGTATCTGGGTAAATAACTTGAACAAAACACAGTATCTGGTTGAGATAAAAGTCCTCTTTGAATATTGTTTGTAACATGAAGACTTTGCTCACTCATTGGATAGATTCCATTGAACGCAGCCGGGAGCAATATATAGTGTGGATTATATGAATTTGCTGTAATGGGCATGCAGATACATATTTTTCACGTACAGTATACAAACATCCCAGCAGGACAATTGAATAAACAGAGCCAAAACATCAGAAAACTGGCAAATGTGCAATGGATTACTATGGCTTGATTCCACACTCCAAATATAATGAACATTTAATTCATTTGATGTCTTTTTCTAATTGGAGACACATTGGTAGAAGGGTATTTGAGTTCCCAAACACTCAATTATTTGCATGTTCACCACATTTCACAAACTCCCACCTCGTGAACTCTAACTTATGTAGTAGAGTTTGCAGACTTTACCAATTCAACTTTTCGTTCCTTTTTTTTTTTTTTTGTCTTTCAAAGTATGTGCCACTGAAGTCAGATTTTATGTTTCATCCTCATGTGGCAATTTATATGTAATTATAATTATCACAATTTTAAAACTAAAATGTTAATTAATTTTGTCGAAGAGTGCCAGGTTAACATTAAACTTTCAATAGTCTTCCCTGAATATTATACTTCATTAACTTCTATATACTTCTACAAGCTAAAATACAGTAAAATAATTAAAAAAAAAAGTCTTGATTTGTGTAGCTTTATGATTTATAAAGACCACATATTCATTTATTTACCCAGTGAGTGTTGGTTGAGCACACAAAGTGCCTGCCACACACTTTGCTAGACTCCGGAAATAAAATGGGGAGGAGAAAGTACTGGTTCCTGCCCTCATGAAACTTTCAGTCCAGCTTCATAAAATCCTCACGCTCTCCAGTGCAATGGATTCCCTCGAAGTCTACTAACCTCCTCCAAAGGAACTGCTACCCTGAACTTTGTGTTATCATTTACCCAATGCAATTCTATCCTTAAACAATATGTTTTCAGTTGTGCCTATTTTTTTGCCTTTATGTAAATGGAATCATGTTCTCAGTATTCTTCTGTGGCCCACTTTTTTCATTCAGAATTGTTTTTTATATTTTCCATGTTGGTTTGCATAACTATAGTTGTGTCTTCTCACTGCTGCCTAGTGTGAGCATGCAACAAGCTCTGATCAAGTCTACTGCTGCTGGGTATTTGTGAGTCCAATTACCCCACATCGTCACCAACTCTTGGAATTGTTAGACTTACCATTTTTTTTGCCAAAATGGTGGATTAAAAAGATACCTCATTGTATTTTTAATTAGGATTTCTTTAATTCCTAACAAAGTCACAATTCTTCGCAAGTTTATTGGCTATTTGTGTTTTAAGATTTGCCATCTGTCCTATTTTAATGTTGTTTTAAAAAGTTTTCTGTTGACTCATACATATTCTGTAATATATATATTCTGGATACTAATCTTTTGTAAGTAACATGTGTTTTCTAAATCTTTTCTTCCGGTTATGGCTTGCCTTTCCACTATCTTTATCAAAACATAAGTTTCTGAAAGCTCTTATTAAATCAAAAGTTCTTAAAATTGGTGAGGTTTAATTTATCAGTATTTTTATACATGATTCTTATATTGTGCCATGTTTAAGAAATTTTCTTTACTTAAAGTTATAAAACTATTCTCCTATGCTTTCTTCTAAAAGATTTAATTCCGCAGTCTATCTAGAAAGAGTTGTTGTGTGAATTGCTTTGTAGGAGCCAAATCTCCCAACATGAAACTGATGGTTGAAATACCAATGTACCGAATAATCAGTTTTGCTCCAGTGAATTGTAATGTCAGTACCAATATACACCTGATTTCTCCTTTGCCCTTTTGGAGAGAACCACTGACGGGATGCTGACTTAAACCTTTGATAGTGGCATCTTTGTAATGTAGATGATATCAAAAGGAAAGCTCTCAATAGTTCATCATGTACCTTTACTGCAGTTTGTTTTTACACAACTAGCACATTTAGAAGCTCTTTTTTATTTCTAGTTTGCTAGTATTTGCTTTTTTACCAAGCTCCTTTTCAATGCCTGCTTTATACACACTCATAGATTTTACAATGTTTAACCTATCTTGCATTCTGGGATAAGCTTCATCATGATTTTATTCATTTTACATACAGCAGGATTCAACTTGCTAGCAATTGGTGTCGGAATTTTTGTATCCATGTTTGTGAATGAGATTGTCCTTTAGTGGTTTCTTTCTTTTGACCCTGTCAAGTTTTGTTCCTTTCCTGACCCTTGGGAAGGGAGTTATGCATGTCTTTGCCTCTTCTAACTCTTGGAAGAGGTTATGTGAGATCAATGTTATGCTTTTCAGTTTTTAATTTTGAGTGTCTGGTAGCCTTGGCAGTGAGTCATCTTAGACTAACATTTGTTTTTGCATTTGTGGTAATTTTTTTTTATCTATCTTCAGGTTCGCTAATTCTATCTTGTGTACATGTGTCCAAATGTGGCTAATGACTTTTTAATTATATTATTAATTCTATAATTAATTTAGTTATTTTAAAATCTTTAAAAATTTTTCTTGTTCTCTGTAAATATTTTCATTTGTAACTTCTTTAAATATGATAAGCACATATGTTTTAATATTTATTTGATATCTCTAAGATATGATGTACTTGCAGATCTGTTTCTATTATTTACTTATTTTTTCTGGTCTCTCTCATATTGTCTTATTTCTTTGTGAGCTTTGTTTTCTTTGGCTGCTTGCTAGTCATTGCCGGTGGAAAATTATTTGGGAAGTCCATCAAGGTCGAAGATAGACATGACCTTCTCCAGAGAGTGTCTGCTTCTAGTTTCCTGGGAATGCGAAGAGTTGGGGCAAATTCAAATCAGTTGTACAACTAAAGTTGTGTCATCCATCCAGAATTAATACGCTTGGGGACAAATTCCTGCAAGAGCAATGTGTGGTCACAACTATGAAGGAATTTTTCCCCCTTTCTTTCTTTTTATTTCTTTAAAAAAAAAAATCACCCTGTGTTCAACTACGAGACAGACTTGTATGCATTTCTTAGTGTTGGGGGCACAAGAGAGTTTAGATAATATGTATCGCCTTGGAGTCCCAAATTAATTTGGAGAAAGTTTTTGTAATATTTCTCTAGCATGGTGTTAAGTATCCAAAAGTACTTAATTGATATGTTAGAAAACATATTCTCAACAAACATTTATCAAACATTTGATTTTTCATAGTACTTTCAGGTTCTACAAAAAGAATGCTTTGCTTTTGTTTTGAACATTTCCCAGTAGATTGATTATTTATCATGAACCCTAAATAAGTTTGTACTATGCACAAAGCAAGGGGTGAAATGTTTGGATTTAAATAGGCGTAAAACCAAATTCCTAAGAAATTTTCTATTTTGTGGAGAAAGAACATGTTGGAATAAATGCAACAGTGAGACTAAGCTGACACAGCACATGGATTGTGAGTTCCTTTCTCTTACCCTCATTCATCTGACTACCTGGCTGCCAGACACCAATATTTTAAATCATTGCAGGAGAAATATTCTGAAAAGCAACCAAATGGATCTTTACATACACAAATGTCTTGCAAAAATCCTTCTTTAATATTAAAGATGTGGTTCTGCAGAACTAACATGGCTCCAGGGTAAGAAGGAACCTGTTGGGGGGTGCCATGTTGTCTCAGTCAGGTGAACGGCTGACTCTTGGTTTTGGCTCAGGTCATGATCTCAGTGTCCTGGGATCGAGCCCCATGGTAGGCTTTGTGCTCAGTGGGGAGTCTGCTTGAGGATTCTCTCTCTCCCTCTGCCCCTCACTCTGCTGCACACTCTCTCTTTCTCTCTCTATTTCTCTAAAATAAATAAATAAATCTTTAAAAAAAAAAGAAGGAGGAGGAAACTGCTGGGGATGTGGGAAGGTCTGGCTCTGCAGGGTGGTTGCTGTGATGAGATAATGTGAAGGGCAAGAGGAAGATAAGGAAGGGTTGATTTGATGTTTGTACCTTTTATATCATTTCTTATTTTTAAATTAATTCAATTCTATGAGTAAAATAAAAATATATGAATGTATTTTAAACATTACAGAGAATGTTAATTTCTATGTGACTTTCTACACTACCAATCAGTTCTTATGTCCTTTCTGCAAGTACACCTATGTAAGTTCATGGTTTACCTTTACACAATCATGTGATATTTTATTTAGAAATACGTGTGTGTTCACTGGGTGAGGCAGTATGTTGGACGGTTAGGAGAGCAGGCTCAGACTACCCCGGTAACTTCAGGCAAGTCACATAACTTCTCTCGGACTCATCTGTTAATTGGGGATAATAACATGGCCAATGAAACCAATGTTATCCTTTGAAAAGGTTAGTATTATTCATAATTGCCCGAACCTGGAAGCAACCAAGACGTCCTTCACTAGGTGAAAGGATAAGTAAACTACAATAATGGGATATTATTTAAAACTGAAAAGAAATGAGCTATCAAGCTATGAAAAGTCACAGAGAAAATTTAGATGCGTATTCTTAAGTGAAAGAAGCCAATCTGAAAAAGTTACATGTATGATTGCAATGATATGATGTTTTGGAAAAGGCAAAACTATGAAGCCAGTGAAAAGATCAGTGGATAAAAGGGATTAGAGAGGCAAGTGGGATGAAAAGACAGAACACAGAGGAATTTTAGGAGGTAAAACTACTCTGTATGGTACCGTAGTGGTGGATACATGTGTCCAAACCCATAGAATGTATAACATCAAGAGTGAACCCTAATGTTAACTACGGAATTTGGGTAATTATGATGGGTCAGTGTAGGTTCATCAATTGCAACGAATGTACCCCTCTGGTGAGGGATATTGATAGTGAGTGGAACATGCATGCGTAGGAGAAGGAGATATATAGGAAATCTCTGTACCCACTCAACTCTGCTGTGAACATAAAACTACACTAAAAAATAAAGTCTATTTAAAATAATATTAATTAACTAGACAAATGTCTTTCAAGAGAAAGAAAAAAAATGGATGGCCTAAATAATGGGAACGACAAAAGGGAATATTTATAGATACAGTCAAGATTTGAATATAATACAATAATGTTGCAGTTTCAGACCATTAAATTTGAAAATTTAGATGAAGTGGTTATGTCCCAGAAAAACATAAATGATAAAAATTTACTCAAGAAGAAATTAAAAAGAAATTAGAAAAAATAGAAAATATTGTCTTTAATTACTTTTAATGCATGTATAGAAAGATGCATAAATTATGAAAGAACAGCTCAATTAATTTTTATAAAATGAATATACCCATGAAACCAACACTTGGTGACCGAAGAGTATTAGCAATCATTAAGTGCCCTCTCCCTTATGCTCCCTTTCAATCGCCAATTACCCAAGAGTAACTGGTATCCTGCATTCTTAGAACATGGATAAGTTTTGCCTGTTTTTTAGCTTTATATGGATGAACTCACACAGTGAGCTCTCATCTTTGGCTGGCTTCTATTGCTCAACATCCCATCTGTGAGATTCATCTCTGTTGTTACGTGTGATTGCGGTTGGTTCATGCTCTCTGCTCTACAATGTTCCGTTATATGACTACACTACGATTTATTTATTCAACTGTTTACGGACATTTTGAGGACTTCCCAGCTTCTTTAAAGTGCTTCTGTGAACATACTTACACATATTTGTTTAGAAAAAAATTGTGAAATTTTGTAAGTATGTAAACATAAATGAAAGATATGTGTACTTTCAGTTTGGGTCGATAGTGACAGTCTTCTAAAATTGTTGTACCCATGCTTACCACGCATAATGGATGAGGAATTTTTTGCTCTTTAATTGTCTTTATTTTATCAACCCTACAATGTAAGCTTCATGAAAGCTGACAACTTTTATTCCATTCATTCCATTATATTTCCAGTTGATTTTTTAAATTAACTAATAAATTTGATATTGACATTTAGGCAATTTATTTCTTTGAAAATCACATTGTAGTGAAATCAATTTACTTGTTCTTCTCTGAACACCATCTTCTTTTTCACAGTTCTATTTCCTTACATGTATGATTACTTCTGCCAAAAATCTTCCTCTCTTCCTTGACTACTCTTTGTTAGGGAAAACTTTTCCCAAGAGATGTTATAATCAAGCAGGGGTCATTATAGCACAGTCTTGAAGAAGATAGGACTTAGCTGGTCATCTTTGCTGCTCTCAAGGAAATCACCCAACAGGCCAGAGTAAGCTTTAATTCAATTCTGCAACTACTTTGGGAGTTTGTTTATCCTTCTGCACATTTTTACATTCACTTAAATGTTTATTGAGCAAGTACTGTGTACTAGAACTGTGTTATGTGAGAGAAATCAGACCTAGCCTCTGTCCTCATGGGGCTTACATTTGCTGACACATACACGCATTGAAGAAATAATAACAGAATTAAATGTCAAATTACAAATGGGAAAAATTGTATAGAGTAGAGGCATAACGATTTATAAGAGGACAAAATGGAAACATTTTCCTGGTCAAGAAAGTAAAAAATATTTGCAAAGAAGTTGCAAGTGAACTGAAGTTTTAGAAGTAAACGTGGAGGGGAAAGAGGAAAGCATTCCAGGCATAGGGAAAAGCAAGTATAAAACCCTATGAAGGGGTACATGACAAATCCCCACAATACAAGAAAGCCAGGGTAAGTGGCTTGAAGAAAACTAGGGGACCAAAGGAATAAATTAATCCTGGAGAGGCCTATTAAACAACGTAGGTCTGTATGTACAATTAGAATGTATAGAATATGTTTGAAAGTATGTGCTGTTGGGCAGGGCATCTTGATGTCGTGCATGATCAGATCTGCACTTACAAGAAGACATTTTGGCTGAAAGGCTGAAAGTTTTTGGAGGCAAAAAGCAACTATGGAAGCAGAAAGAACTCTTAAGGAGGCAAAAAGCAACTATGGAAGCAGTGGCCCACAAAGGAAAGTGTTCTATTCAGGTGGTGGCAATGTTGAAGACCAGCAAAAACACTCAAAGGAGACTTGTAGGATGATAGTAGCAGGATTGTTGATGGGTTTAAGGAGAAGTAGGATGAAGAGATGTCGAGTGTATCATTTGCATTTCTGACACTGACAGCTGGTTAGATATTGATGCCATTCACCGGGATGAAAAATGGGCAGAGAAAGATACTGATGTCTAGTTTGATCAAGAGAGGATAGGAAGGAGGCTGAGAAAAGGGAAGACAACATGATTTGGACAGTAACATGTAAGGAATGGTGAATTTAGTGATTAACAGGTAATCAATGGGCTAAATCATGAGATTTATGTAGTTTAATGTTTGAATTTAAAAAGTGACATTTAGGCACATCCTTCATCATCCTGAGTATAAATTAATTGAGAAATAGAAGAGTCAGACACTTAGGACAAAAGTTATTACTGCAAAGACTGGGTAACAGTGTATGGCTTAGGAAAAACAACCAAAGGCACTTTTTAAGAATTGTTCTAAGAATTGAATTTGCCATGTTCCAATTGTAATCTTTCTGGCCTGATAAGGCAGAGCCTGCTCAGCTAATGTACTTTCAACAGGAAAGGCCAGGAACACGCATGCTCCATACGGATATGCAGATTCTAAATTCTCCCAATTAGATATGTCATCTTGCCTCCTTAGAAAGGACCCAGTGAAGGTCTGGAGAGAAGAGCAGAAGCTGTCATTCTCAAAACGTATTCCTTACTTAGTATGTCTCCAGGAAAGAAGGGATAGGCTCTTTTCCTTATGAATAATAACTGTCAGTGATGTCAGCACCTGAACAGTGTAGGGCTAGTGCTCAAATGGGACCAGATTACCCAGGTTCATAAATGTCAGGCTATGGTGTTAGTGTTTTACTTAGAGGAGACCAAAATGCTGCAGGGTTTTGAATAGGAAAGTGGCAGGCGAAAGTCACACTCTAGAAGGTACTGCAGTGACTGGGAAGAGGACTTGAATCATGTTGACCATAGAGGATTTCTAGCTTTGCTAATGTTATTATGAGGTGAGGGGCCTGGATATTGGTGAATATTGGTGTGACACATTTGGATTTATTTTATTTTACTTTTATAAGGCTTTCAAGATTTGACTGCAGGGGTGACCAAAATTTTCTCTAATTTATCTGATTCGGTCCCCTAGAAAGACTTGCACTCTAAGCAAAATGTAAATAACTACCTTGTGGAAATGCATCAATTTTAAACAAGTATCTATTAAAGGGCACATACAGTCATTCGTAAAGATAAGCACCCTCCCTTTATGGTTTTTCTTCCTTTTTTTTTTTCCTTTTTGAGGGCTAGACTTTTGGCCAACATCTACAGATGTTAGAATTTAGCCATAAGATTTTTAAAAATTGGCATGCTTTCAAAATTAGTCCATGTTGAAAATTTGAAGCCCAACTTAGGTCCCAAGAGAGTCTTATCTCTAAAAGTGAAATAGAGTTGTCAGAAGGAACAATATACTAAACTACTAATTAATGAGTTTTTAAATATGAAATAAATAAAATCTTAACTACTATAAGAGTAAAAGAAAATCAGCCTTATATTGTACTGGAAAAGGTAAGCAGGTTGATGTATATATTAGAAAAACTCTGGAAACTCCAAAAGCTTTCAAGCCAATAGAATATTCTTGATCATTTCTGGTAAAAACTCAGCACTTCTCCAGTGATGAAAGATTTATTTTTCACTTCTGGCAATTTAGCAATTATTAACTTTTCCATAATTAATGAGTAGAAGCTGAATCACATGTGGGAATCTAATTTTTATTATAATGAGGCTTTTCATGTTTTCAAAAATAATCGTCTAATTTTTTCTCCAAGGATTAACAATTAATAGGTAATTTCAACATTGCTGTGTTCATATCTCCTGAGATTATTAAATGTGAATAACTTCTTATAAACAGAATTCTCTGGGGTGGAATTTCTCATCCTTTGAGCTCCATGGAATGACACGTCCCAAGAGAACTGTGAATTTGGAAATGGCAAGAATTAAGCCCAGACTTGTTCAGCTGGGAAGTGTCTGGGTGTTTACCGATGGAGGTGACTTCACCATCCACCTTGACCTTCTGTTGAAGGGCCAGTCTGAGTCTGGTGATTTCATCCTGTAAGAGCCTTACCATTTTAAGGCTAGAATTGAAAATGAGAAAAAAAGGCAATCTTCTCTTGTATTCTTCACATGTAATAAAATAAGTAGTTAACAAAGCAAAACAAAATGTGAGTGGGTGACATTCTGAGCACCTTCTCTATCTTTACTAGAGAACTTGAGATTTCTGGGTTTCTTTTGTATTTGATCATAGCATGATCTTTAAGGCTGAGCGCTTGATTTCTAAAACAAGTTCTAGCTAGTAACTCCAGAGTTGTACATTACTGAAACTTCTTAACAATCACTAGTGGTAAAGCTTCCCCTGTGCTCACTTGCTAACAGGTAGGCTTGATGGATCAATGCATTGGTTCGACCTCTGCCAAAAATGTGCACAATTAGTGAGTAGTGGAGGTCACAGTTGGCTCATTGACGATCCCATTTTCTCTCTGCGGATGTTTTCAAAGCTCCAAGCTATGTTTCAGCGTTATTGAAGAGCATATAAGTTGAAGAACAACTTGTTTTTTAGTTTCTAGGAGTTATACTTCATTTTTGAAACAGGGTACAACAATTTGAAGGGCATTATTACTTTGCCAATTTAATCTGCATTTGGCTAGAACACACTTCAAGTTCTTGGGAGGGGGCCAATTGTTATGCAAATTTAGACTGCTGCCTTATTATAGTTGAGGCAAAGATGTGCAAAAGGAGATAGCAGCTGTTTAGATGAAATAAGAATTTAACTGGATTTGAACCCTGTTGAAGGCCTGACAAATTTAGGCAAAAGCCTAAATGAACACTCTTTCTGTAATGTTAGAACTTACGAATACATTGATGTCTTCTTGCAGGATGTAATGTTCTAACAAAGCTCACATTACAATTCCAAATTGGGCTGGTTGACAATAATTCAAAATAAGTAAACAAGATTCCTTATTTAAGTTATAAAGTATAGGAGAAGTAATCCGAAGTGGTTTATTAAGTACAGCAACAAAAGCAAAGATAATTATTATAACGACAATACCATGAATCCTATTAAATAGGTTATTTCTATTTCTATATTTCTTTCATTTGAGATTTTCAAAGATGTTTACATCCAAAGAAAGAGCCAAGATAGTCTCCATATTCTCTTTCCAAAGCTTCTTTGGAGAGTTAACAATAGCTTGTGTGTTAGTTTTCATTTATATAGCAACGATGGGAGCAAAAAATAAATTATAAAAAGTGGATATTCAAAATGGCTCTGTAACAGGGAGAAACTTCTCATGTCTGACTCTATATTGCTTCTATTTCCCCTCCTGCTGTGACCTATAGCTTAGAAACTTCTGCTTAGCTCTGCATAAATCACAGGTAAGATTTGCAAAAACTGCTCTTCACCTCAAACCTACCTCATTGGAGGAGAAAAGGAAATGTGTACGGAAATGAATATACTATGTTTAAGATTTACGGGAATGAAAGGACCAGGTTCTTGTATGTGAAGTTGAACTGACAAGGACAAAACAATTTCACAACCTTCAGACCCTTGGGGGCACCTGAATGCCTGCAGATATCAGTCACTTCTTGACTCTAACCCTGCAGCTTCATCTTTTCCTACATAAAAGAAGTTTGAATTTCAAGTTGAAGGGAGATAGTTCTTTAGGAAGGTAGTCCACCATCTCCTAGATTTGCTGGCTTTTTGAATAAAGTCCCTTGCCTTACCCCAACATTTTGCCCCTCTACTTATTGGCTGGTCCTACAGTGGACGCAGTTACAGCTCCACTGAGAAGAATGGGAAATTTTCTAAAAATTTTGCCTGAGGTCACATCTCACCTGTGTTCAGAAAAATAGGAAATTTTAGAACTGGAGATTTCAATCCAATTTAACATTTGTTGGAGACTATGTCAATTACTAGCTCGAAAAAGTATATAGCTTCAATAATTGTTCAAACTACAATTCTTCAGATGACCTCTTATCTTTGAGAAGTTGGGTTTTTGGTAGTTGTGATCAAAGCAGGCTTTGTGTGAAAATCAAAGTGGAGCAGAAAATGACAGTGGTTAGGCCCAATCTAATTTCAAGGTTTGAAAGGGTGTGCAGTGTCCCTGACAGGCACACACATCTCATTAGTAAGTAATTGTGACTATTTAAGAAGGAAATAAAAATGTTGTCTTTTCTTTCACCTTTTTTTTTTTCTCTTTTTCTTTTGCTTGTCTTCCTTTGTCTTTCTTTGGAGGTGGTGATATGACTGAGGGTCTAGTTGGTGGCAAGGCCAGGAAGCTCAAGGACAACAAAGTGACAGTGGGGCCAAAGAAATGTGGAGCTTGGGAAGTGGTGGGTGGGAGGTTAGGAGATCTGCTGCATACAGGAGGAATGAGAAAGTAAGCAAACATAAAAGGATACTAGGAGCCAAATTTCTCACTGTTGGGAGGAGGGACTTCAACTATGTAAACGAAGAAAACTAGAAAAGTATTGAATTGGAACTGGAGTTGTTGACATGAACTCACAAAAGAAACCCCAATAGGTGAATAGATACAGAAGTAAATCTAGATACATGTGTGTGTCTATGTGTGCATACAGTTATTTTCTAAATATATCCACTTAAGAAGGCCTAGAATCAATGATACCTCAGTAGCAATGAGAACATGGAGCACCAGACCTCTGTTTCTATATGACATATGCCACTAAAATAAACCAGGACTCTCTGCATAATTGACTGATTCGAGGCTGAGACAGAGAGTACAAGTTGAGCCTACATATCATATGGGGCCATAAAGTAAAAAAGGTCTAAAAAAAATGATGGAGACACTTCAAAAAGACACGGGAGCTATGTTGAAGGGTCTCTCACTTGCCAAATATGGAGCAATTTAAACACCAAAATAAATGTCAACAGTTTATTACCCATTGGAAGAAATAGAAACCTATGAATCCACACTGATAAAAACAAATTAAAAAGCAAATCCAGAGGGGAGAAAGCAAAGGTCATCCTTAGAGTAGACTGCCAACTAATAAATGAAATGTTGATAAGTAAATCATCCTTTGTCAATTAACTTAGCGGTGTTTGGTTCAGGTAGGAGTCATCAGTGGAAATGAAAGCTGTGGAGTAAAGGTTTGATGAGGAACAGGGTATTGATAAAGTCCCAGAGTACCTTCCTATAAAATATTTATCAATTACATATGGAAAATGATGACTTTATGTTGAAAAAATCTGGCACGAACTTGATTATGTGCTTTCTGCTCTGATGTCTTTTTTTTTTTTTTTTAAGATTTTATTTATTTATTCGACAGAGATAGAGACAGCCCGCGAGAGAGGGAACACAAGCAGGGGGAGTGGGAGAGGAAGAAGCAGGCTCATAGCGGAAGAGCCTGATGTGGGGCTCGATCCCAGAACGCCGGGATCACGCCCTGAGCCGAAGGCAGACGCTTAACCGCTGTGCCACCCAGGCGCCCCTCTGCTCTGATGTCTTAAGATCATAGCATCATTTCTGTGGAGTTCCTGTGAAGGATACATGACCTAAGTCTGGATGAGTAGAAATATCAGATGGAAACAGGTGAAGCACATCCTCCAGGTAGGAGGGTTTATTCTCTTTAAGACTCTCAAAGTCATGGAAGACAGGGAAGGGCGAAGGTACTTTTTCAAATTGAATAGGAGACTAAAGAGGCATGACAACTAATGCAATATGAGATCCTCGATTAGATCCAGGGCCACAAATTTTCATGAGGTATATATATATCTCACCATATTGTACTCTCAACTTCATATATATATATATATATATAGTGAGATACTTAACAAATTTTGGGTGATGTAAGTGAAAGAAATACAAAAGTTCTTTGTACTCTTCTTGCAACTTTTCTGTAAGTTTTAAATTCTAAATAAGTTACTAGAAATTTGCCAACATAAAATGGAAAATAATATCATAAATAATGTTATTATTTAGTAGGGTGAGTGAAAAAGATATTTAGAGTTGTGTGAGGTAAGGGTGTGGAGAGAATGAGTGAAGGCTCCAGGGACTGAAGAAGACTGAAGCTCTGACAGGTTTTGATAAAAAACAGAGCAGAGGAGGAAGATGAAGGGCATTGCAGGCCAGAGAAATAGTAAGAACAAAGGATTTGGGATGGCATCAAATATGGTGTTCTTGACAACCAGCAAATAAGCAATGGTTGGTTGAGCTGGAGGACTTGTGTTGAGAAATGGAGAGAGACGGGTTGAAAATGTGAAAGGGTCCACAGTATGGATGGTTCATCAATACAAGGCAGAGCAGATTAGGGTTTGATCTCAGTTTGAAAAGAATGTACAGACAAAAAGCTCAGGCAAAGCAAGAGAGAAAATGATTTTGTTTTTTTTAATTTTGTTTATTGAGTTTTTTAAAGCAATTTTATCTGAGAAAATACATCAAGAGCTCAAACTTTATCATTGGCTTAACGTTACTCTAAGATGACCTCTTTGTTTTGGGAAAACTATTCATTCACTCAACAAATACGCATGGCCTACTTCTTTGACCACATCAGAACTCACTGTCACCTCAGATCTTTGCATGGCTCTTCTCTCTGTAAGAAACGTTCTTCTTGTACATTATCATTCTATTTTATTTATTTTAGCTTTAAAGGAATAGCCTTGAGTTTGAATTTTAGAACCTTATTAAGGGGCGCCTGGGTGGCTGGGGCGCCTGGGTGGCTGGGGCACCTGGGTGGCTCAGTCGTTAAGTGTTTGCCTTCAGCTCAGGGTGCGATCCTGGAGTCCTGGGATCGAGCCTCACGTCAGGCTCCTCCGCTGGGAGCCTGCTTCTTCCTCTCCCACTCCCCCTGCCTGTGTTCCCTCTCTTGCTGGCTATCTCTATCTCTCTGTCAAATAAATAAATAAGATCTTTAAAAAAAAAAAAACTTATTAAGAATGCTTAACTTTTGGGGTGCCTGGGTGGTTCAGTTGGTTTAACATCTGCTTTCGGCTCAGGTCATGATTTCGGGGTCCTGGGATCAAGTCCTGGGTTGGGCTCTCTGCTGGAAGGGGAGTCTGCTTCTCCCTCTTCCTCCGCCCCTACCCCATATGCCCCCTCCCCCCGCTCATGCTCTCTCTCACTTACTCTTTCTCAAATAAATAAATAAATAAATCTTTTTAAAAAAGGAATGCTTAACTTTTTCCATAACAGCAAGTTTTTCCCCAATGCTAGTTGAAAATATTCTCAGAACATGACAAAATCTTCTCTAGTGTTTTATTAAAAAGTGTTTATTACCTGTTTCTCTCCAACCCACCACCATCTCTAGGAAAGCAGAAGCTTCCCATGGGGAAGCATGAGGTCTGATAAGACAGATCTCAAAGACTGAGCAATAGGAAGGCATTTATTCTTGAGAAGTTCATTCATAAAAATTGTATTGATCTATGCAATTTTCCATTTTTAGTGACTTATAATTTTACATAAATTATCTAAAGAATATGTAGACTAAGACAGGAAGTAATGGTTCAAACTTGAGTTTTTAGTATCATTACAAATTACTAAAAATTGTTTGGGTAGATTAAGCAACTTCTTTTCTCATTGATTTGTGAAGTTCTTGTCACCCCCTACTACATTATTATACATACACTTTCTGTCTGAACGATTGTTCTTTTCCACTGGTCTATCTCACACATCTTACTTATATCATTACCACAATATGTACTGATAAAAGTTTACAATGCATTTTCATCTCTGAGCACATAAACTCCTTTCATTACTCTTCTTTTTCATAGATATTTTCAACTCACTTGTTTATTCCAAAGTTTAGAATCAATTTCTCAACTACCAGTTTAAAAAAAAAGGAGAGATTTTCATGGGAATTGAATTTTGTTATAAATTAACTTAGAACAAAGTAACATTTGTACTTTTTAGGTCATTTTTACCTTGCAGGATTAAACACGTTTCAAAGAAATGCACTTGCATGAAATCTGGAAGGTAGATGAAATAGAGGCTCTTCTTTCGGTGATGGTAATAGTTGATGGACTGGTTCTGGCAGACACAAATTATTTAAAGGCCAAACTGCACATGTCGCTCTGTGGTGGAATGGGCAGCTGTGATAGCAACACCAGTTTCCAGATGTTTCCTGAGAATTCCTTGAGAATAGCAGTAACAGTTCTGATTTTTGGATAGTAGTTGCATGGCATGGCCTTGCAATCTGATGATAGTCTTATGAATTCCACTCTTCCATTAATTTCAGTAAAATTTTAAGTACCCAATTCCTTTTCTGTATGAAACGCGCAGGCTGATTTCTTGCTCCTGCACTGAAGCTTATTCCCATAAACAGATTTACAAAGTGTGGCATCTGAGATTTTCTCAGCAAGTTGGCCTAAAGGCAAAAATGACCTAATTGCCAGTGAAAAATGAGATACCGGTGGTTAATTGGATAAGTAGAAAAACTGCTTATTACATGATTACTCGAGGTTGCCTGGAAGAAAGGGGCTATTTGAGGCACATTCTGGAGCTGCTGTCATAAAACCATTGTAATGGAGCCATTTTGGGTCAGTGGTTAATTCCAGAAATAATAAAAGGCTTAAAGAAAGAGAATAAAATGTTCTGGATTTTAAATAGTGATCTCAAAGCATGGTCTAGGGACAGGAAACCTTCTATGACTGCCGCAAGAATGTTTTCCCTAATAGACCCAGAGTTGACGTGGCTAAAAAGTAAGACAGAGTCTGATCTTGCAGTTTGAGTTCATAGTTTCACCAGATTTCTATGGGAAATTTAGGACACTGATTAGGCAAGAGTGTGACTTTAAGAACGCGATAGGAGGGCCTGTTGGTGGATTTGGACGAATCTATGAATCACCAAACCTGCATGAGCTCTTTTGCTCTCCGTAGTCCCTTCTGACCGGATGAAGGCTGTGCTGTTGTGCTTGAAGATCCTGCAAAGCTTTTACGTGAGGCAGGTACCTACAGAGGAATTCTAATTCTCTTCACGTCCCCTTCATCATTGCCCTCAGGTCCATATTAAAGGCAGATTCCAGCATGTCTCGGGAGAACAATTATGGAGTGGAGAGCAAAAAATTTTAAGATTTTATGACTTTACCTCAGTAGAAACTGGAGCAAATATGTATGAGACAGAATTCTAAGAGGCTGATGAGGAAGGAAGAAAGTCATTGATGTGAATTGAATTTATCTGTACGGGCAATTACCAGAGACGTGGATTCAGGGTGCTCAGTGTGCTTGAGCATCTGAGATCAGCACTGAAACTCTGCTCAAGTGGTAGAGAAATCTCAGTGGTGGCCTTCATTAGATTAAAATGGGGTGCCAGACTTCCCGGCTTGTTGGTGGCTGTGGTAGACATTCATTTTTGTTGACAAATACTTCAAGTCCTCTACTGAGAACATCACGAAAGTGCACTTGTTAGTGCATAGGGGGTACGTAACTAATTCTGTTCGATAAACTGTGAGAGAACTTGACACACGTCATTTGCAGGCTATTACATTTAATTGCTGAATCCACACTTCCAGAGCATTTCTTCCCTCTGCTACAGTGACAGGCAATGTTCAAGATGGTGGCTGTTTCATCAGCTTGGTTCACTGAGTAACTTCAAGAGTGGAACCCCATCGTTGACTTGCTCTGGACAAGTGGTGTGAGTAAAACATAAACCTTTTATATATAAATAAAAGCACTGGTACTTGAGGGTGTTTACTACTGCATTGCTGGGGAACATGAACAAAAAGACCTGACTCCTGATTGCTCCATAAGCTGGACCTTGGCACTCGGAGGCTCCTCACTCCCTCCCCTCTCCTTGGAGCGTGGGTTCCGTTTGCCTTTCCCTCTCCCAGGGACAGAGCCTTGAAATGGTGATGTGATGTTGAAAGCACCTGCATGGTGTATTGACAGCCCAGTTAGGGCCTCTTTACAAACTTTTAAGATTTGGAAGGCGGGTGCAGGGATCCATTTATCTTGCTGCTACCCAAGATAAGTGTGGCATATAAGTTCTCTTTGCTATTATTATAACTGCTACCTTCCTACCTGGAGTGACCGCCTCTTTCTTCAATCTCTCCCTGTCCTCTGTGTATTAGATTACACCAGGAAAGCTCCCGAGAGAGGGTTGTGAATGTGTAAGTTTAATTTAATTTATCTTGACTTGACCTAAAAGAAGTGAAATGTTGAAAGTTTATCGTGTTAGCCATTTATCTACTACATCACAGTGAACCCCAGAAAATTTCCAAAAATACTGCCTTTACCAAAGCACTGGGAAATACGAGAGAAGTGACAACTTCTTTAGGAAGATCGATAGTAAGTGCCTTCTGAAAGCTGGAGATGGCAGAGGAGGATGCCATGATGTAATGGGCTGCCTGATTTCAGCAGGATGATGGAATCCTAGAAATGCTGTGCTGTGTAGCTCTTAAGCATCGGGCAAGAATGCATATGGGCAACAGGGCCAAAGCATGAATTGCAATGATTAGACCCATGGGAATAATCCCCTTCTCCTTAGGACTCACATAACATCTGCATGAGTTGCATACTGACTCTTACTTGATCTGTACACCAAAAACTGAAACACAAGATCCTCTTGCCCTGTTGGTGGGAATGCAAATTGGTGCAGCCATTGTGGAAAAAAGTATAGAGTTTCCTCAAAAAATTAAAAATAGAACTACCTTATGACCCAGCAATTGCAGTGCTAGGTATTACTGAAAAAATACAAAAATACTAATTCAAAGGGATGCATGCACCCCGATGTTTATAGCAGCATTATCTATAATAGCTAAATTATGGAAATAGCACAACTATCCATCGACTGAAGAATGGATAAGGAAGATGTGAATATATATATATATATATATATATATATATATATATATATATATATATATATGGAATATTACTCAACCATGGAAAGAATGAAATCTTGCCATTTGCAATGACATGGAGGGAGCTAGACAGTATTAAGCTAAGTGAAATAAGTCAATTAGAGAAAGACAAATACCATATGATTTCATTCACATATGGAATTTAAGAAACAAAACAAATGAGAAAAGGGGAAAAAAACAGAGGGGGGGGCAAACCAAGAAACAGATTCTTAATTATAGAGAACAAACTGATGGTAACTAGAGTGGAGGTGGGTGGGGAGATGGGTTAAATAGGTGATAGGGATTAAGGAGTGCACCTGTTGTAGGGTCACTCTATTTTACACCTGAAACAAATATTACACTGTATGTTAACTAACTGGAATTTCAACAAAAACGTAAAAAAAATCCCCACTAAATTTAGGGAACACAGACCTAAGTCAACAATAAAGAGTTATGGTTCTCATCTAATTTCCTGACCTGAGTTTGTTCCCAGACTCAAAGTCCCTTAAATAGTAGAAAGGATGGATTCCTTGAAGAAAAGACACTGCAATAGTGTCATGAGTTTGTATTCTAAAATTCCTCCTAAAGTTCCCTCTTCTCCTCTTTCCAGTCATTCTCAAGGAAACCTGTGGCCATTTATAATGACTTTATATACTGGGAAAAGAGTTACACTCAAAATACTAGGATGGTATTAAACACTGGCTCTGAACTTACTCAAATCCCTGGGAAAACGAAATGCCACCATGGTTCACCAGAGGAGGAATTTAAGGGAGTTGTATAATCAGTGGTCTATTGGCCACAATTTCTTTTACAGGGGCTCTATTGGAGAGAATGCAGAGTTAAAGTAGCAGAGTCGTGGAGTGGTATCTATTGGCTCACTGGCCCAAAGGGTGAGGACTATCAAACGGGAAGGGGGTTAACTCCCTGCACCCACCCCAACCCACTAAAACTGTATATCAAAGCAACCCTGTATCTCTAAGGGAAGAGCTGAGGGAAGCGGCACCTGAAAGAGCCATAGATGTGGGTTCCTATCAAATCTCAGTTTAACACGCTTGTTTGGCCTCTGCAGAGATGGGTGTGCCACATAAAAGCCCTCAGAGCTCCGTGGTCTGCAGCATGTCCATAGCCTTTCCAGCGGGAATGGTAAGTTACCCTCCCTGAGAACACCCACCTTTAGGAGAGAGGCACAGTGCTTGTGGCATCTTTCAGTTTGGAGATCAAATATGCTATATTTGCAAATGCTGCTTCGGCCCATTGACAGGGTCACTCATAGAGCTGCCCATTTCAGTGAACCCCAGAGGGAGCTCTGTAGCCGGAGTCTAAGCCGCTTTCCTGGGCAGGTGACACAGTGATGCTTCGAAGCGTGCAGCAGATCACTGTGCTGAGCGGAGTCTCCAGCGCGCCCCAGCGACAATCACGGTGGGGAATTCTAGAGGTGTGGAAGAACCCCATTTCCTTTTTGTCAAACATGTATTGAAAAATGGCTCTCGGCTTGCTGCTAGGTTCTTATAGAGACTGAAGAGCTGGTCACAGGGCACCAAGTGACCCTAAGACCAAATAAACATTTGTTGAATAAGGACAATTTGAAGCAGTTTATTGAACTTTCCTTCTCGAGGCCGTGCATGAAAAACTGCAATCTCCAGATATGTTGTTCTCTTGGCTTTTCATGTCCCTCCCTTTTCCAGCACAATTCTAATGTCCTAAGAAAGTCCCTACATCATCAGTTTGAACTGTTCACTTTGAGTTCTAGCTGTGTTACTTTATAGAGAATGTTGGCTGCAGAGTGGGTAGATGGAGAAAGAAATGTACCCAAAGGGGATGTGTTACACTGGGGGCAGGTAGAAACAAACATGCTCATGCGAAATGCTAGAGATGATATTACACGGTATGGAAACTTCAAAAAGCATTTACCCCTATAAAATGTGGAAAGAGGTTGTGTGGGGTTACTGCCTTGAAACTTACTAGGTACTGAGCTCTGAGTATTTTAGCTAAGGATATCCTCGGGTGAGTGGCAAGTTCTCTCTGTTTTAAAGCCTCACCTCGGGTAAGTTAAAATCCCTTTACAATATGGAGAATTTCAGATCATTAATTTTGGTTTTCCTACAATTGAAACTGCAGTGTCTCTATATTTTCATGAATGTTTCCATAGAAAGGAAGAGAAATGGTATATTAACCACACACACTTATACATACACACATCTTGGCGGGTGAAGCAATGGTCAACATTTAATTCTAATTTTAGATAATCTAGACCGTCTCTCTGGTTCGTCCTTTAAATAATTTTTAAATGCTAGGACATTCTCTTAACCTCCTGGAACCTCTTTGAACCATCAATAAAATGGGATGAAAATTACCTGAGATGTTTCACAAGGTTGTTACAAGGCTTAAGTAAGAGGATGCATTTGAATTCTGTGCTTTGTAAATAGTAAATGCTGTAGAAATGTTTCTTTCTCATTTTTTCTCAGATTCTCACGTCAAAAATTTCTCAAGGGGAGGATTGTGGCTTATTCATTTTTGACTCCCCCATACACCTAACCTCATGCATTGTACATGACAGTTACTTAGCCATTGTTGACCTAAACTTGAAATGAGAACAAAATATTAGTGGCCAATATAGGATTTTGGTGACCTGGGAGCAGTCCTCCATCCACTGAGTCCCTGTCTATTACCGTGTTTGACGGTAGCTGAGTAATGCAAAGAGGCTTAGTGATTCCAAGGTAGTCACTCTTTACACTGAACCTTTTAGTAGCCTTTAGCCCAGGGCCGCTGAGCACATCTTCACTAGTTCTACCTTTCCCTTGCCTTCCCACCTGGCAGTATCTTGCCTCTCCACATCAGTCTGGCATCCCCAATCCCTCTGCCACCTCCCCCACAGCAGCCTGTTGCTCAATTCCCAAACTATGCCGCACATATAAGAAACCTCTAGTAGGGTCAATGCTCCCATAGACCTTCTCTTCAGGATGTGTTCAGATACCACCAGACACAAAATAGAAAGTAAAATACTTGAAGACTAGGATTTGAATTATTTGTAATATGAGTTCACTTAAAAACAGGGAGTGAGAGGGGGCGCTCAGGTGGTTCAGTCGGTGGAGCTTGCGACTCTTGATCTCGGGGTTGTGAGTCTGGGCCCCATATTGAGTATAGAGATTACTTAAAAATAAAATCTTGAAAACAACAACAACAACAACAACAGAGGGAGTGAGACTCAGGTAAGTGTCATCTAGATATCTAGAAGATATCTTGTTCTCTGATTTTGTTTTGTTCACTTCCTCCAAAAGCATCACATTTTTATCTTACTTGATTACAAAGTATGCAACTCACTTCAGTGAAATGGTTTGAACAATTAGAAAAATTCTAGAAAGCAAGTGTTATCAAATAATATGAATTATTTAACCTTGTGTGGTACATGAAACTAGATGCTAGGTTCTTTAAAAATCCAATTTCAGCAATTCCAGAGATTTAGGCCATTTGTTCATTTGCTTCATTAATTAAATTTTTGCAAGCTTGCGACTTGGCATCCTTCTTTGCAAAATGAGTTAATTTCTGTATTTCTACAGTAGGGTTGAGTTTCATAGTTATGAAATATGAATCAATAAAGATTTTTTCTCACTAGTGGCTTATCAGAAAGTTGTCATTAAGATATCAGGAGAATCCCTAGGAAACATTTATTCTATATTTAGATAGAAGGTAGACAAGCAATTGCTTTTGGTGAGTTCAGGGCATTTCTAAGTTGTCTTGTTCGGTCTAATTTATTGAAAGATACCTGACTGTAGAAGGGCTGTTTGGACAGATCTAGTTGAGTGCAGGAGCGTGAGGATGTATATGTGTGCGCATGTTTGCGCAGGGGGGAAGTTGGAGATGAACATCCAAGTCCTGATGCAGGATTGTTGACGTCACAAAACATCATGAAAAGTCCCGTTTGTCATTCTGCTGTCAGTGGGCACTCTGTTTACACGGGTCTGTTCTCTGCTTTCTGAGGTATGACAGGCTGTTCCAGTTTTTCTGATTCAGTTGTTTCTAGTGATCTCAGATATCTTCCACTAGGGGAATTTGTGATTTGTCAGTTATTATTGTGTTTCTTGGAGTCATCTGCATATGATAGCCTTATTTCATTTGTTGTTTAGATATATCGAGAGCAGTCATCCTTCTTCTTCTTTTTTTTTTTTAAGATTTTATTTATTTATTTGACAGAGATAGAGACAGCCAGCGAGAGAGGGAACACAAGCAGGGGGAGTGGGAGAGGAAGAAGCAGGCTCATAGCGGAGGAGCCTGATGTGGGGCTCGATCCCATAACGCTGGGATCACGCCCTGAGCCGAAGGCAGACGCTTAACTGCTGTGCCACACAGGCGCCCCTAAGTCATCCTTCTTCTTAAGCTGTTCATGTCTGTATCTGTTAGTTGCCTAAAGTAATGAGGCAACTATGAGGCAACAAATAAGTCAAACATTTTTCAAAAATTAAAAAGTCTACTTGGTTTCTCTTAAAGTCTCTTCATTTTAGAGATAAAGGATAAGTTAATTTCAATAAGGACCAAATTAGACCTACTAAAGATTGGTTGAAATTGTTAGAAAATTTCTTAAATAAATTTACCATCAATCCTGAGATAATTCTGAACCCCAAGTTTTACTCAAAGAAAAATTATAATGTGGAGTTGACTTTGTGTTTTGGAGGGAAAGGACCACAGTAAGATTTCCTTTGACCTATTTAGAAAGCTGAAGTCTATGAAATTCTTTATTAAAGAATTATACATAGAAAGTGAATCTTTTGATAGCATTTAGTTATATGTACAATAAATTATACTTGCAACTAGCATCAATAATATCTTTTCTCTCATTTAAAAAACATTGTTTGCATTCCTTTTCAAACAATAATGATCATGGTTTCTGAGCTATAGCCTAAGATGAAACAAAATATTTGAAATCTGGAGGTTTCCAATTTTCCACCCCACTTATCCCTTTAGTCTTATTGTACAATTATATAGGATTGTTGAAAGGAGTGTATAAAATTCACAAGAATATTCACATCTAAAAACATATTTTCAACTTACTGTATTTCTCTTAAAAACAGTATGATATTTTTGAATCTTAATAAAAGAACTTAGTCAAAAGCATTTTGTATCTTTATTTCAATGATATCCACCCATACAAATAAAGATCTAATGTTGCTTAAAACAAGTTGCTTTATGTATTTGCATGGATATAATGCACAAGGAAATGAAAAATGAATATTGACTCTCAAAATTCTCACTGTTACAAAATTTCTTCCACTGAATTCTGGGTTTTCATATAAATGAAATATTTGTTCATAGTAATAAATGACATAAATGAAATAATGACTCACTTCACATTCTATAAAACTCTTGACATTAAAAAATTCAAAAAAAATCAAGGTGTGCTTGGGTGGCTCAGTTGGTTAAGCGTCTGCCTTTGGCTCAGGTCATGATCCCAGGGTCTTGGGATCGAGCCCTGTGCCAGACACCCTGCTCAGCAGGAAAGTCTACTTCGCCCTCTCTCTCTGCCCCTTCTTCCTGATCCACGCCACACTCGTGCACTCTCTCTCGAATAAAAAAATAAAATCTTCAAAAAGAAAAGTTTTTTCATTCCATTTTTAAGGAGACATTCTTTTTGATGATCATGGCTTTTCTTAGGAAATAAATATTCAAAATAGTTTTATTTTATTTTTTAAATTTCATCTGACTTTACAGAGAACATTAGCTTTGGAAAGTGACTAATCTTAGATTAGTCAGCAATATATGCTAGAATTTAAAAAAAAGCTCAGCAATTATAGTAAATGTATTTTCTTATGGACTTAGACACTCCCACTTTTGAATGATTATTTTAGGTTACTTGATGGGATGGTTAATTTTATGTATTAACTTGACTGCACCATGGGAAGCCCAGGTAACACATTATTTCTGGTGTGTCTCTAAGACTGGTATTGGGTAAGACCAGCATTTGAATAAGTAGGTTTAGGAAAGTAGATTCACTCCCCAGTGTGGGGAGGGATCATTCAATCTGTTGAGGACTTGAATAGAACTGGAGGGAATAGGAATTCACCCCTTTTTCTTTCTGTTTTTCTGCTTGGCCTGGACATTGGTCTTCTCTTGCCCTTGGACCAGAATTTCCACCATCAGCAATCCTGGTTCTCAAGCCTCTGGAAATGGACTGGAACTACACCACCGACTTTTCTGAGTCTCTTGCTTGCAGATAGCAGGTCATGGGACTTCTTGGCCTTCACAATTATGTGAACCAATCCTTCATAATAAATCTCCATATATGAAATAAATGTATATAGGTACTATTGATTGTGTTTTTCTGAAGAACCCTAATACACTTGATCCTTTAGTTCTTTTATTTAACTGAAGACTATATGTACTTATCTGCACTTCAGTGATTTAAAGCCATGAATGTACATGAAAGCATCTTTTGGGATAGGGAAGGAAGCATAATTTTCAGTCCTCTTTAGACTGAATCATGGAAGGTGAGATTAGTAAAACACTTTCTAAGTCTGGAGTACTAGGTGCCTTTTAGTCCACCGGTACCAGTAGATTTATAACAGGTGGTCAGTGGTCAACAACAAGAAGCAGAGGACATGCCAAAGATAGTAAGTAGGTCAGCATGTGAGAGCCCAGATGAAAAACATTCCCTGCACAGACTGAGGAAGCACTGCAAATTTTAACAACTAATGTGCACTGACACTTAAGTTAGAGATAAGCAACCTTGGTTACTATAAAGATCATTTGTTATTATTTATTTATTATGTTGTTTATGTATATAATTTATATCTGTGACAAGAACATTGGATCCCCACATTCATACACAACTTTTATTTAAAAACAATAGAGAACATTAATAGTAAAAATCTGTAATACAAGTGGAAAATTCCAGTCATAAGGAAGATTAAGGAAGGAGGTGAGACCACTCTATATTCTGCTTCAAATGTTTATAAAGGTCTCAGAAGTTCCAAGAAGCCCCTGATTTTTTTGTTTTGTTTTAAAGATTTTATTTATTTATTTTTAGAGAGAGAGAGAGAGCGTGGGGGAAGGGGCAGAGGGAGAGAGAGAATATCAAGCAGACTCCCCACTGAGCACAGAGTTCGATGTGGGGTTTGATCTCAGGACCCTGAGATCATGATGTGAGCCGAAATAAAGAGTCAGATGCTGAACCAGGAGCACCTGCTTTGTTAAAAGTAATCGGAACATAAAATTTTGAGATGGCCTGGGAAAAAGGTAACAGTCAGTGGGAGAGTCTTTTGCACTTGTTTTCCATAGTCAGAACAAATTTGACAAAATAAAGTAGAAAGGAAGAAAGAAGTGGCTCCTTAAGGTGTTCCAAGCAAATCCAAACTCAACCAAACAACTAAGCAATTCCCTGTGGATTTATTGATGAGAAGCATTTCAGGAGCATTTATGCAGTTTTCAGACTGGATCATTGGCTTGATGGGTTAAGCCTTGGTATTAGCTCTATGTGTGTAAACAGAATGCTGCCACCACCACCACTTCACGGACACAGATGGTAGCCCCTGTCATATGCCTCTTGGGGACTCTTCAAATCTACAAAGAAAACTTGGATTGCTGTGAGTTTTTTTCATAGTTGCCAATAGATTTAATCAAATTAATTTATTATTTTAATTTATTATATTTTGTAGTTGCCAACAGACTAAATCAAATTAATTTATTATTTTTTAAGTGAACTCTACCCCAGCATGGGGCTCAAACTCATGACCCTGAGATCGAGTCACATGCTCTACCAACTGAGCCAGCCAGGCGCCCCTCAAATTAATTTCTTAATTCAGAAGACTATCAAGACACACCATTTCCTCTCTCTTGCATGTATTCATCCTTCCCCAAAGTCAAATAAACAAATTAAAAATGTTAGCAATAATAAAATTAGTTTTGCACAGTTTTAAAGGATCAGACCTCACATGTTAGGAATAATTGTCCCCTGGTCATTTATAAACTTTCCATTACCCTGGGCCCCTTCATGATCTATATGGACAGGTCCCCACTTGACAGTACAGTGCTGCTAAGCTTACTTGAGATGACTAATTCTCCACTGAGTCTCAGGTGTGCTGCTGTCTCCCTTAGAGAGGTGTTTTTTCAAAGGACCTTTGTCATCGTACCTTGAGATAATCTAGTTTATAAAGAAAAAATAAAGAAATTGTAAAGTAGCTTCGAGAACAAGTTCAAGTACACATATAAACCAACAAGTTACTACTGTTAGTGTGCGTAATGGCTTCGAGTCCGTTCTACATCATCACTTATTATGTCTGCAGTCCAGAACAAGTTAATGTCACTAAGCCTCACTAACTTCATCTTTAAAATGGAGATAATTATGTACCAACATCTTAAATTTAAATGAAGTAACACATGCAAATTTCCTTTCATTGAGCCCGGCAGTTAATAAAAATAGAGTAGATGACACCTTCCTCCTCATCCTCCTTCTGGTAGAAAAGTATTAAATAAAAATTTATATTTGCTTATCAATGAATCTATCATCATTTGGAATTCAGTTGTATAGGAAGGTGTTGTGGTTAGTTGTGTTATTGTTTCCAGATAAATGAAACTCCTCCTAAAGGGAGGATTGTATTTTCCTGACACACTGACATCAGACTTGGCAGTGTGACTTGCTTTGGCCAATAAAAATGAACAGAAGTAACATGTGTCACTTCTGAGCATAAATTTTGAGTCAATGTGCAGTTCGCCATTTCTTCTTTCCCCTGTGCCGTGATAATCAGGAAAATGTAGAAAGAGGCTGTTTCATCATCCTGGTTTCTTGTACGAAGATGAAGAGTTTACGCATGATAAATTCCACAAGCAAGAAATAAACTCTTTTCGTAAGCTACTGAGATTTTAAGACAGTTTGTTACTGCAATATAACCTATATTTTAAAACATTTCAGTTGTGTAAATTAATATCAGTATGGCCCATCCCTCACTTCCCTTCCCAATGCAATTATTTTACTTAGGGCCCAATGACTAAGCCATTCCCAAAACAAACACAGAAAAGACTTCTCAGTTTGGTATCTGTCTTTTCCAGTGGAAGGAACAGTTCTTTCCAGAGAATGAAATTTAGGTTTGGCACTAGACTGAAAGCATTTTGTGGGCTCCTGGTGCTTTGCTTTCAAGTGAATTGCAATTGTGGGTACTGATCCTTCACAAGTCTGCATAGCAGGCAATTACTACTAGTGTTTCTCAAATGGTCCCTTTCCAAAAACAACTTATGAATATAAAAATCAAAAGCTAAAGTTTCATTGTTCTTTACTTGGAATAAATCCCAGACAACTGCATTGAGTTTATTCATAATACATGAAAAGAAAAGGCTTAAGAAAATCTCAGTGGGAGTGGGAAGAGAAGGTAGGAAATTGGCATAATAATGAAAATGAAACTTTACATAATCATAAGGCAAAGAAGAGGCAAGGTCAAGGCATTTTTAATTAGACATTTTATACCTTTGAAAATTAGACTTGTTTACTTATAGTATTACATGTGTTTGACCATTAAATGCCTATTTGAGTTCCAAAATGTTAATTTCAAGGATGTCAGCTACCAACTTCTTTATGGTGAGCCTTTTTTATTTTTTAGTTCAGAGTCTGGATATACAGTAGAGCCCCAAGTGAGGTTGGCTTGATGCAGATTATGGGTAGTTGTAGACATGATCTTGGCAATTTACTTGGAAAGTGATCACATTTTATTTTATTTTATTTAAAGATTTTACTTACTTACTTATTTATTTATTTATTTGAGAGAGAGAGTGAATGAGAGAGAGGATGAGCAAGGGGAGGGGCAAAGGGAGAGGGAGAAGCAGACTCCTGATTGAGCAGGGGGTCCCATTGGTTCCATCCCAGGGATAGGGATCTCCACCCTGGGACATGACCTGAGCCACCCAGGCACCCCAAAAGTGATCACATTTTAAACTTACAAAGGAAGTTTGCTATTTACTATTTTACTTTAGATAGGTCACAATGATTATTTTTCGTATTGAAAAATAAGTACTTCCTGTCTTCGTTGGCTTAGGCTGCCATTACGAAATGCCATCAGCTTAAACAACAGATTTCTTTTCCCTGGTCCCTCTTCTTCTTCTAAGAACACGAGTCCTATTGGATCGGGCTCCGCCTTTATGATCTTATTTAACCTTTTCACCTCCTTAAATCCTTATCTCCAATACACTCACATGGGGGGGCTAAGGCTTCAACATATAAAATTTGCAGGCATGCAATTCAGTCCATAGCACTTTCTAATTTACTATTTCTCATAGGACTGCTATTCATATTAAATTCAGGAATAAACCAAGGGTACCAGCATAAAAATCTTGAAAATTAGAGATCTTTAGATCTTATAGAGACTTCTTTTATAAAATAATTACAGAACAATCAATTTTATATTTTATTTATTAAAAAATAATTGAGTAACCATTATATGTGGGGCACTGTTCCAGATAATAGAGAGGCATCTGTGAACAATACAGACTCAAACTGCTGTTTTGGTGGAAGATATATTTTGAAGACATAAGTGAATGAGTGCACTCTACAAGTAGACCTTGGCATTCCTCCTTATAGTGTTTATACTTGAACTGAGGGACAGCAAGGTAAAATTACTGCCTTAAGTGTAATAGATGTAAGCATGTATACTCTAAGCCATAGATGCAAAAGTTCAATTATTTTTAATAAGTGAATTCAATCTTCTGGAGATGATGGTGGGAGGACCTAATCTTACCATTTCAAGGAAGCTCAGACCCTTCCACCTTGTAAAGTTATTCCCTGATGGGAATTCAGGGAATTCAGTCAAATTCTGCATTCTCCCTTTCCCCTTTACCTGCCCTCCTCTCAAGGCCTGAGCTCAGGATAGGCTGGGCGTACATATTTTTTTCTGGCCGGGAAAGGATATTTGTCCCTGACTGGCTCCCAGATGTCTAGTCCAATCTGCTGTATGGATGTCAGCTGTTGTCACAGTGTCCCTGTTGAAGACTCCATGCCTGGTGTAATCCATGCTCTTACCCCTGGTTTAATACCGTTCACAGTGATCATCACACAGTGAGTGTGGCCATATCACCCAGCCGGTGGCAATTCCCTGTGGGCCATTGTTGGTGTTATTTGACCTTCTAAGATTCAGCTACATTCTCCACCTGACTTTGTTTTGTGCTGGGTCTTTTGAGAAAGGGTCCCCTTGTATCTTGGGATTTCAGCCCATAGGAGGAATGGTGTGTGTGTGTGGTGGGGGTGAGGTGTGGGATGGGGGGTGAGGGGCACGTGCGCACATGCATGGACAGGGAGAAAGCTATGCGTCCCTGTCAATTCCATTAGGCATTTTCCGTCCAGCTCTGAGGACATTCTCCTTTCTGTTAGATGGGAAGTATCCCTAAATCATACATTCTTCTTTCTTACTCTGTGGCTTATGATAAAAACCCTCTGTCCTTCGCTTGACAGTCTCTGCTTGTGCCTATTTAAATCCCCTTATCATCATCATCATCATCATCATCATAATTTAGAAGATTATTTTCTTTTTCTAAAAAGCCTAGATTCTCAAAATTATCATCTGTGAGGAGAGCATTAAGTGTAACCTAAAAAGTCAACATCTGAACTGTATCACCTTTGCTTTTGGTTGGCCTCTGCCCTCTTCCTGAAGTTAAGGATGCCTCATGCAGTGGGTAGAGCACTTCAGGGCAGCAAGAATTACCGGGAATAAACAATCACCAGATAGCATTTCAAAACATTGTCTTCCCTCATGAGAACTTCAAAAGATGAGAGAAAATAAAGTCAATCCTTACCAACACGATGATTAGGGAAAATCATTCGGTTGTTTTAGAAACAACAACCGACTACATTTTTAAAAGTTGGTGATTCAGTTACCAGTGTCCTGGGATAAAGTTAGCATATATTTATGCACATACGATTTCAAATAAATAACATACTTTTGGCCAGTAATCAAAAACATGAATATTCTGCTTTCAGAAAGTTTGAAACCAATTTCAGCCTGGACAACATCTGTAGGCTTTGAAAGATACAAACATCAACAATTTTGAAAAGATGTAAGTCATACCCTAGGCTAGTTACCCCAAAGCACAAAGTTTCAATGGTACTATCATTAACATTATATGCAGATAAATCACCTAACAAATTATAATGGAAATCATAAAAATATCACAATAATTATTTCAAATACGTAAAAAACCTCACTATCCATCAGGGGTTAAGAAAATCACCCAAAAAATGTTTGGCAATTTAGGATTTGATGATGGTGAGTTGCCAACGAGATTTCCCCTTCACTATTTCTTTTAGGGATCTTTTCAGTATTGGTAATAACCTATGTGATATCTCTTAACTTTCTAGTTTGATCTTTCCCACTGGATTGAGAGTGCTCATGAGAGAAAAGGCCATGCTTATGTAGTCCTCTACTTTACCCTACTCTGTACCCAGAGCCTAGTACAGTACCTGGACTTTGTGGGTGCTCCATAATTATTTGTTGACTATTTTCACACTAAAATTGTCCCCTTTAGGTCCCTTTCCATAAGAAAATTCAATTTGGAGTAGTTGGCAATGATCCAGATATCTGAATTTAGATAAAGACAAATGGGAATATGATCAAGACTTGGGCTTGTTTAATAAATTCTCCCCTCTTCCGAAGGCTTCTGGAAGTTTTCCAGTTATATATACAGAACATTTGCTGGGAAAACCTATTTAGAACGCAGATACAATAGCTCCTGGTATTATTTAATCAATCAGCTCACAGTGTACTAACATTCTCACAGGGCAACGTGAAGGATTTTTATACCCAATCTTCAAGATATGGGCAGTCATAGAAATAAACATATATCCTAAGATGATCACTCTTATTATTTTCCATGTCCTTTATATTAAAATTTGTTTTCTATCTTTGTTAACTCTCTGACAAGCAATCCTTAGTTTGAGTCTGAAGTAGATTTGTTGTTTGTTTACTTCTTTTTTCTTTTCTTTCTTTCTTTTTTTTTTTTGGTAGCCAGTGTTCTGGGAGTCCATGCTCTCATGGTCAGGCAATATCTTAAAACATTAATGATGAACTTTAACTATATATAAACTTGCAAATAGATGAACAACCTTCAGAGGATTTTATTTAGCAAATATAAGGAAATATTATTAAAACATTTGAGATTAAAATCTGTAAACTTGATACAATCTCATTTAGTCGTTTGCTATCATTAAGTATTGAATGAGGAAGATAAGGGAGGGTAATTCACTTGCTGTTGGGTATTTCTTTGTTATATTTGATTTTCACGGTCTAAATTATCTCCGTCTTTCTCCCTCTCACCCTGCCCCTCTGGCTTAGTCTCTCCCAAGTTCATGAGGCAATGGATCATAAAAGGGCTGAATATCAAAAATGGAAAGAGTGGTGGCCCAGTGTAGAATACCATTGTCACCACAAATGACAGTTTTTGAATGCTAGCCGAAGCTCGTGGAGAAAGGGAACCCAAAGTTTTAGTGGAGTAGCAGTCAGGCATTAATTTGATGCCAAATGATGGATTTTATTTTGGCTCTTAAACAATATTTATTTAACTCAAAACTCAACCGTTGTGTAAATTAGTAGGTGCAACAAGTAGTATGTGATTTGGATACAAGCACTTTTTTCCCTTCCTATTTTCAGGGCATGAAAGAAGAAGCGAGGGTGAAAAAAATCATACTTTTTGCTTGCAAATAGAAGACTGGGATTGGGATGGGGTAGAGAAGAAAACAAAATGAAACACAACAGCCAGTATTCTTTTAGATTTATTTAAACGTTGAGTAGAACCCAGGCACTACTGAACTATGGAATGAAGATCCATGAATGACATTAATTTACTCTTAATTGAACACTAGCAGAGTGCACAAATGTATTTTTGAAACTGGTTCCTTTTCTTCTGGAGTTCTCTTACTAGGAAAGTAGTTAAGAAAATACGAGCAGACGTTTAAAAGATAGAACACTGAGCAAGAATAAGTCTGCATTACACTGCAGGACAGAATTACATTTTGTTCATCAGCTATGGTCAAAACAATGCCAAACAACAAACAATATTGGTGACATGAAAAATACGCACTTATTTCTCACTCACTTGTCTGCAAACTGGCTGGGGTGTGCTAATTGTAGGCCAAGCCTGCTGGGCTTGATTTGGTTGGTTTCCTGTCTGCCCCACTTTCTCATTCAGGTGGGGTCAGTGGGTTCCACAAAGCAGGTCACTCTCAAGACAATGGCAAAAGTGTAACAGGGCAAGCCAGAGGACTCAATCACATTACGAGCCTGTGGTCAAGATAGACCTGTTTTGGGAAAGCATAGCTTGCCTTCCATAATACCACAGCAAGTATATGGCAAGATATTCCTATTACAGAGAAATGAAAAATTGGGCTACTAGTTTAATCTGCCACATAAAATGTATAAGTTAATGCTAATCTAGAATGAATGAGGTGTTTAGTTTAAAATGCAATGGGTTCTATTTACAGTGGCAATTTATTTCAGTATTAGCCAATACCATTATAAAATGAGAGCCATAAATAGGATTATTTTGTGTCAAATAATAAAGACTTTATAAACACTGGAAAAACTGAGGAAATGGAGCCATAAAGTCGTTATGTTACTTACCCGAAGTAAACATATGCTAGGAACTCAAGACCTAACTTAAAGAATTCAGCACTTCTAATTCTTTTAATCCTCTAATCTTGAACTTGAGTACTATTTAACTTCATTGCTATTTGAGCTCATATTTAGGATTTTTTACCCAGTGCAGTGATTGAAAAATGATCACTTGGGGGAAATTGTTAAAAATATACATTTTGTGGGGCACCTGGGGGGCTCAGCCAGTTCGGTATCTGACTCTTCATCTCAACTCAGGTCTTGATCTTGGGGTCGTGAGTTCAAGCCACACATTGTGCTTCACCCCCAGTGTGGAGCCTACTTTAAAAAAAAAAAAAAGAGTATACATTTTGTGGTCCCATTCACTGTAACTGCAGTTCTCAGTGGATCTAGGATTGTGCTGGTGAAGCTCTTTCTCACCCTTCCTGTCTCTATGTCTCTCTCTTTTTAAAACTTATTTTTTTACTGCCCATTTTATGCTGGTATTCTTTTTTCTCAGCACCTGTTCATTGTTATTTATCTATTCATATTATTCATATTTATTCATATGCATGAACACTAGGCTAGGAGTATATTTGTCCATTTTTAATCTTCTGTTTGACATATATTAGTTGCTCTTTTTTCATTAGAATATAAGATTCATGAGGACAGGGTCCTTTTTTGTCTTTTTCACTCTGTATTCCCAGCATGTTAATGAGTGACCAGTATGTGTTGAAACTCAATAAAAACATGTTGAATTAATAAATATGTAAATTTTTCATTGAGTTTCTATCTTCTATTAATTTTATGAGATCTTGGTAATTCTATTTTATTCTATCCTATCTTATTATATTAATGTTATTTGTTTTAAGTCAAAATCTTAGGTTAATATAATGAAAAGATACAGGATTTAGAATGAGAAATCTATCTTCTAGAATTACCCAGCCACTTATCGGCCAGATAGAGATCAAAGGTAAGTATGTTATACTCTCTAAGCCTCAATTTTCTCATCTAAAAATAAAATGATTGTATATCTACCTCACAGGATTATTTGAAGATTAGAAAAGGTCATGTTTGTAAAAATGCTTTGGAAAATATAAAATAAGATATAAATATCAGTTACTATTATTATTAATATTATCCCTACATGTTCTTTCAAAAGCCATGCAAGGTTTTTGACGAATTTTAATACATTCTGGGACAACTAGGAATTATCGGAAGACTTCACTCAAGGAGGATATTTATTTGGAGATTTCAGAGAGTAGTTTGAATTATTTAATACTTTCTTTAGAGCAGAAAGATATTCATGCATTCATTCACTTCTTTATTCAACAAATGTTTATTGAATAACTACTTTATCCACAACAAAACGGTAAGTGAGACAGACATGGGCCACATTTTGCCCCACTCCAGGAGGCACCACGTTGCCACAAGCTCTTTTTCCTCATAGACCAAACAGTTTAGTTGAGGGGAAAGATAATTATTAAATATACAGCTAAGCAACGTGAGGAAAGCATGTTTTGTGAAAGGGAGAGAGGACAGGCTTGATAGTCATTGCAGCAGTGGTAAGGGCTCTGAAAGAGTATAATGTCCCTATCAGATGGCCTACACATTCACTCGCAAAGAAAGGAAGAGAATCAAACGTGCCAATTCAGTAGAAGATAAGAAATGCAAGCACCTGCCTCTTTCTATATAGTATTACTCTGAACGGAAGTGGGGAGGTGCTGCGTTGTGTACTTTCTGGTGACAGTGGCGAGGAGCTCATGTAAACAGAATCAAGGCAAAGACCATGGAACTTGCAGAAGGTGAAGGCAGGAACGTGGGAGTGATTCATAAGGAACAGATGTGAGCACGAAGGGACAGAGGGAAGATCTGCATGCAGATGAGGTGATTTTGGAAGCAGATATTAACAGAATCGAGTTTATCGAGTATGTAATATGTGTCAGGTCCTGCACCAAAGGTCAGCGCCAATCATAGATTGTTCTGGCTCCAAAGGACATGTTCTTTTACAGGACAGAGAAGTTCGGTGGGGTTTTAGAAATCTTTTGGTGGTCAATGATAAGAAAAATGATTTTGTCTTGGATATACTTCACACAAATCAGCTTTTGTGCTCTCAGGATAGGAACACATTAAAAGATATTTGTGTGATTTTATGCTTCATAAACATTTCCATGTTGGAGAATGGTTGCTAGTCTACCCTGCTTGTGCACTGAGGCCTGTTCATGGTGTCTTGAAGATCTGCGGAGGCCACAGAAAAGGGAAGGAGTGAGCAGATGGGCTGTTTGGTTCTCCTTCTGACTTCAATATGCATAGCTCTGCTTTTCAAAAGCTGACTCATTTTTGTTCTACAGAAGTTTTCTAGTAGAAGTAATGTTTCAAAGGCTGAAATTGGCACGAGCCCCCAGTTCTACCAGTCTTCCAAAGATGATAATTTCCCCAAATATGACAGCATTATGTGAAACATTTGAAAGAAAATCATTACTTTAAGGCTTGCAGTTCAAAATATGTCATATACATGCACAGGCTTCATCTAAACATCAGTCGTCAAATCCGGCTCTGCCTACAAAAATTAGAGCAAGAACTTGCAATCTGACTTCCCATTCCCCTTTGAAGCAGACGTAAAACTAAAATATATGCGAGTTCGTTTTATTCCAAAACTTTCTTGCTTTGTCCTTTAGCTTGCCCTTCAAATTATGCACATAAACCATCACCAATAATTTTAAATGGAAATTGTACCTCCTCCTAAGAATAGTGTCTCTTAGCACAGCGTGCGATGGTTTAGCACTTTTCACCCACAGCACCTCTTCCAGCATTTTAATCAACCATTCACTCAGATCTTTTTGACACAGGAATAATATTACTTTATGTGAGAAACAGGATTTTGATGTAGGCTTTCCTCCTCTATGGTTACAAATAAAGGCCATACCGAAAAATTCAAACACTTACGACCTTGGAACGCTCATTTTATCAGAAAGGCTCAAAATGATTAGAGATACTAACTGCTGCAGGGAGAAAGTCTTCAACATGAAAATCCTTCCAGATCAAGATGAGTGAAGTGATTTTAAAAGTTCAGAACAAAGTCAGTTCCCCTGTTGCATTTAACTAATTACCTATATCCAGACCCTGGCTGTCTTTGCTACTTTGCATTTTCTGGAATGCTACCAATCTGGGTGTGACATGCTGTATGGAATGAACTTATTTTCTAATTCCTCTATACTCACACTTTCACCGTCTAATTCAATCCCCTCACTTATTGTAAAAACACAACACTGATCGAATAACCTCTGTGCTAGGTACACAAGAAACTAACAGTGGAAAAAATAAACAAAATTCCTGCCCTTATGGAGGTTAGGTAACTCTCCAGTGGGGAGCCAGGCTCTGGAGCCAGACTTTCTGGAAGGAGATCAGCTCTGCCTGTATGACCTTGGGCAAGTTTTTTAACCTTCTGGTGCTTGTTTCTATCTCTTAAAAAAGGAAAACTTTGGTTTTTACTTCACAGTAATATATGAGGCTCGAATAATTTAGTACATGTCAAACTTTGAAAACAGTCCCTGGTCCATATTGAGAGCTCAGTAAGTTAGCTATGATTATAACATTAAATGAGTAAATAGAAACTATTATTTTATATGGCAATAATGCTGTGAAGAAAATTCAAGTAGCACAAGGAGTTGGCGAGTGACGAGATTTGGCGTGGGTTGTGCTGTTTAGACAGGCAGGTCAGGGAAAGTTTCTCGGAAGAGGTGACATTTGACCTGAGCTCTACAAAGACATTGGTGATTATTTCAAACTGAAGGCCAGAGTCCTCTGGGCGTTGAGCAGACTTCTACACTGTTTTCCCATCTCCCCGGCCTTTTCTGGATGGCTGTGATTGATGGATCAACAGAATGATGAAACGAAACAGGAAAAAGCTGAAAAACCAAAATTAAAAATTCAAATCAAACATATTCCCTTTTCCACAATAAAAATAATAGCCAGTTAAGGTTTTTAAATAATGGTCTGGAAAGTGGATACCAAAAAGAAACTACAGGGCATTTACTGTCGTCTAACCTCTATGACCTATGTGGAGATTGCCTTCATGAGTTGGTCTCAAGCTCTGTCCCTAAGAAGTCACGGTCTTTAGAAATCCCGCAAATCCTCAGGCCTCTCCTCTTTGAGAAGGTACGTCCACTGGTTATAAGATTTTGTGGAAATCAAGAACTGATCCATTTCAGGTTGAAGTTAAAGGATACTGGGTGGTATTACTAACTCTATGATATAAGTTTTGTTTTGTTTCGCTTTGTTTCTTTTAGATCCACAACATTTATTTTCCATAGAGTTTTCTATTCTACTTCATGGAGAAAAATGCCCAAACCCCACATATTGCAGAGTTGAAATGAAGAAACACTGAAGGGATCCAGGCCTGGAGCCAGAGCCTCCTTTAAAATGTGAGAAGCAACAAGAAATATTGAGAAGAGAAATTAGAACTTACCAGTTAAATCCATTGATTTCACTTATCTTGGAACTTGACCTGAGTTGAACTTGCCTGAACACCGGATGTGTGTTTATCTTCACTTTCAACATTGCTTCTTAGTGCTTGACTATGAGGAAAAGACTTGTTCCATTTATATTTATCAAGGAACATAATTTTTGATACAATTATAATTTCTCATACTTTTAAAGTATATGCAATTGGAGGAACTTCTCATTAGAGTAGAATTTGTTTGAATGTAACTTGGCCCTCAAATTCCCTTTTCAGCTTTATCCTCCCTCAGCAGACTAAATACTCATCGTCCTCTACATGCCTGCCGACATATTATTTCTCCCAGTCCTTCAGTGCAACCTCTTTCCTATTTTTAATGAAATACATCCGACATACAACACTGGGTAAGTTTAAGGTGGACGACACATTGATTTGGTTCATTTCTTTTTGCAATATGATTGCCTTTGTAGTGTTAGCTCTAAACCTCTTTTCTTTATCAGTTGTCAATAGCTTTCTTCGAGGCAAAGCAGCATGCATTTTAATTAGAGGAAGAGATAGTGTCAAGAAGTATAAAGAAGGAGGGGCGCCTGGGTGGCTCAGTCGTTAAGCGTCTGCCTTCGGCTCAGGGCTCGATCCCGGTGTTCTGGGATCGAGCCCCACATCAGGCTCCTCTGCTATGAGCCTGCTTCTTCCTCTCCCACTCCCCCTGCTTGTGTTCCCTCTCTCGCTGGCTGTCTCTCTCTCCATCAAATAAATAAATAAAATCTTAAAAAAAAAAAAGAAGTATAAAGAAGGAGAATGTACCCACAAAAATACTTGTAAACAAGGGAAGGAACAAGAAAAATAAGGAGGTTGGAAAAAAGTGCAGCACAGCAGGCTGTGTGGTGTAGTTTCTAAAACTGCTTGAAAGTCAAGGAGGGTCAGGTGTGGCAACGAACATGTATTTGGGGAGTGAAACTAACTGTTGGATGGAAAGCTGTCGATGGTTAGCACTGTTATGAGTGTAAAAATATTTTTAGCCTTTGTTTTTATAGACATGTAAAGCTGTTAACAAACAATGGCTAGTAAAAAAAATAAAGTTCGAAGCAAAGTTTCCATCAGTCCTGGAAACACCCCCTAGCTCATAGTTTCTATGACTACATAGGTCTCTGTATTCGGTCCTCCTCAGTAAGGACAGTCTGGCTCACGTATACACCGCACGTCCAGACTCTGCCTCCCAGACCGGTGACGACGTATCAGAAGAATTTGGAACACCTTAAGAAGGTTCCCTTTGTTTGTATCAATATTTGATGAGAGAGAATGTGTGTATGTTATCATTTTCTGGGGCAATTTCTGATCTCCCCTCTATTTCACGATAGGTGGAGAAGTCAAGATTCTAGAAGATTTTTTTAAATTGATAACTGGTTAAATGTTTCCACTAACTTTTATTTCTTTATGACCAGTCCAAAATAAACAGCATTTCAGTAACTCTTATTCTTTTTCTATCTTTGTTCTAAAAATTTCAAAACACTATTGTTCCAAATACGTTTTAACTCCAAAGTGCAGTGGAAGCTGAAACGAGCAGGCCACAGTAGTCTGTAGAAAATTGAGAAAGGTGTACAAATGGGAACTATTTAAAAAAATTATACATATTTATTTAAACTTTATTAGTATATAAGTTCACTCACTAATTAGATGATGTAGGACCAGGTGGAACAGATTGGATTTTCCTTCTTTCTAAAAACAAACCCTTGCAAGTTGAGCAAGAAAGTTGTGCAGCATTTTTTTTTTTTAATTTGAGTATAGCTGACACACAATGTTGCATTAGTTTCAGGTGTACAACTTAGTGATTTGACAAGTTTATACATTATGCTATGTTCACCCCAAGTGTAGACACCATCTGTCCCATTACATCACTGTTACAATATCACTGACTGTGTTCCTTATGCTCTGGGTTTTATGACTTACTCATTCCGTAGTTGGGAGACCTGTATCTTCCTCGTCCCTTCACACATCTTGACCAACCCCTCACCTCCTCCTCTCTGGCAACCATCAGGTTTTCTCTGTATTTATAGGTCTGATTCTGCTTTTCGTTTATTCATTTTTTTAGATTCCATTTATGAGGGAAATCATATGGTATTTGTACCATATTCTCTGTCTGACTTATTTCACTTTCCGTAATGCCCTCTAGGTCTCTCCATGTTGTCTCAAATGGAACAATCTATCCTTTCTTATGGCTGTGTAAGTTGTGTAGCAATTTAATTCAGAATTCTTTCACTGTTGTATTATTTTTCCCATTATTTTATAGCTCTATTGCTCATATTTAAGTCAATTCAATTATGTTTTTCTTTTTTTAGGAACTCAGGTTTATTGAGTCTTTCCAAAGATTTCAACTTAATGTTCATAGAAACTCTATTCATTCAGTCATCATTTTACATAATATTTGATTAAATTGAATAATTATAATAGAAAGTACACAAAATTGAAAACAATCCTTGGTGTGCATACAACTCAGCTGGTGGTAGCTAATGGGCACAGGTATATTGCAAAGTTCCTTATGAGTTATAAGGAGTTGATGTCCTGTGGCAACAATAATATAATTTACTGGGAAGCGGAGAACCTCAGTGACGCTGGCAGCTCATTGAAATAGAGGTTGGCTAAGGTAGCCTCCAGTGCGATGTTCTCTAACTCACTGTAACAGAGTTTTGCTCTAAATGAGTACACTTTGTAGTGACAATACAAAAGTGGAAAGTGTATCTGCACTTTGATCATGAGTTATTTGTGAATGTTTTCAATAGCTTTTGACAAAGTAGTAAAATAACATTAATTAATCATTAAATCTTTTAAGTTAATTTCATAAGCCAATAAAAGTAGGTTTTCACATTTTTTTAGAACAGCAAAATGACTCAGAGTAGAAGCTCTGGATTCAGATGCCTTAGGGTCATATTTCAGCTGTACCACTTACTGTGACCTTGGGAAAGTTAACGTCTCTGTGCCTTGTTCTTCAGCTGCAAAATGGAGATTGCAGGAAGACTATATACGCGTAGTGCCTGTCCCTCTCCCTCTCCTCTCCCCCCACTCGTGCTCTTTCTCTCTCTCTCAAATAAATGAATAAAATCTTTTAAAAAATTATTTTCTGTCTTATGGGAATTTCTCTTGCTGTCTTCCCTTTCTCTTCTTACTCTCCATGATTTCCTTTGTCCTTCCCACCTTTCTGTAGACGGCTCCTATCTTTTCTCCCCTAATGACGTCGGGTCCTTGTGACCCTTGATAGTTATGCCTGGTTCTGTCCTTGAGGAGCTGCTCAGATCTGTCACTAACAAAAGCCTTAAGTCCTTCTGATTCCAGAACCATCGATTTACAAAACAGGCCATCTTCTGATGTTGGCCACTTTTCATGGTGTAACTTTAACATGTTCTAGATTAACGATATCTTTCCCCAAAGAGAGTCCTCTCCTTATCACTCCACCCCCTACAACCCGGGCGGAGGGAACAAAACAAGTTTGTTGAGTGAAAAGAAAATTTCTATCACGGTGGAGTAATTCAAATTCAGTCCTGCTCCTAACTCTGCAACGGAGGTGAGGCTATACAATTTCAGTTAACAAAAAAGCTGAAAATATTTTATTCAAATGATAATGTCCAAATTTGCAGAACCCAAATAAGTCATGATAAGTTCTTAATTTGTAAGAGGCTCCCCATGTCAGTTTGGCGCTTTCGGATTTTATCAGTTATTAAAATTTTAACAGTAGCAACAGTCATTCAAGTTAAAAATGACCCAAGAAGAGAATGTGCAAAGAGAGATATAGAGTAACTAAAATGACAGGACTGGTTTCAGATGCTGAGTAGTGAAAAATCTTAAAATCTTAGAGTCATATATCTTTAAGGGCAAAGAGGAAAATTTTGTGTACTGTTGCATATGCCTTCCTAGGATTTTAGGAATAAGGAGGCCAAGATTACCTGCAAATAGCTCTTAGTGGATCAGAGCAGAGATATGCAAGTCAAACACCTTAGTGATTAGATATCCACTATCATCCATGTAAACATAATTACTTGCAAAGACCTTTAACATTTGAAAATTTTAGGGGCGCCTGGGTGGCTCAGTCATTAAGCGTCTGCCTTCAGCTCAGGGCGTGATGCCAGCGTTCTGGGATCGAGCCCCACATCCGGCTCCTCCGCTGGGAGCCTGCTTCTTCCTCTCCCACTCCCCCTGCTTGTATTCCCTCTCTCACTGGCTGTCTCTGTCTCTGTCAAATAAATAAAAGCTTTAAAAAACAATTGAAAATTTTAATTATTTATTTTTTACTTTTAAACTATAATTTCAATTTTACTTCTCCTTTTTATCCTTGAAAGTCTGTTATTGATTATCCTATTTCAATATCTTAAATACATGCTACATTGAAGTCTGGTTTAAAAAAAAATTCCTTTGATCATAAGGTTCTAAGTGCTACATTTTTTTCTAGATTGAATTATATTTATCAGTGGTATGTAATGGATCAAAACAAAACAGGTTTATTACAAATTTTTATAAATAATTGCTAAATATCAAAACCGAAATTTTGTAGAAGTAGAAATGCATCTGTTCTTTAAATACCTTATTTTAGAAATTTTCAAATCAACAAAAAATTAAAAGAAGAGTACCATGAATGTCTTCACATCATTTAGATTTGCAAGTTCTTAATGTTTTGACATGTTTACCTAAAGAGGGATTACGTGTATGTAGGATAGAACGACATTATGTTTCCCAGGGTTATGCAAACCCTGGTTTAGAATGAAATCGCACTAATAAATGGTAGCTCATGTACCCTCTTTTTTTAGGTTTGTAGTCTACTCCAAGTCTCCCACATCCTCAGGTATTCCTGAGATGTCCTGGGGGTATCTCAGGTGAGCATATAAGTAAGTTCTACTGGTTATCACCTGACACCTACTATTATCTTCTCTTTACATAGCCCTCCGTGGAGAAACACACTGTATCCATAACTGTGTGACGTGGAAACTCCCCAGGTTCCCAGGTATGCCCATAGCTGCCTAATCTTCCCAATAGCTTCAAGAACTTTGACCCAGCATCGTTTTAGCAGAGCACCACTGCCTCAGTAAATAATGCACTTTCTTTCTCAGGCTATTACTGCTGTTTTTGTTTTCTAATGTTCTTGATGCCCTGAACCAAGTCCATTTATAAATGCTTCCCTGTTTCTTCTTTCATGTTATGCAAATCACATAGAAATCAAACAGTGCTGCTTTTCCCAATGCTCTTTTCTTTTCTTTCCTTTTCTTCTTCCCTTTCTTCTTCTTCTTCTTCTTCTTCTTCTTCTTCTTCTTCTTCTTCTTCTTCTTCTTCTTCCTCTTCTTCTTCTTCAATAAAACAACTGTTTCTAGTTTAGCTTACAGCTGAACCGTATCACCAAAAAATTGAAACATAAATTCCTGAGGAATTGGCTATGGACAGATTCCTTGTCACCACGTAGTAGTAAAGTCCGTTTTGTCTCTGTGATATCTTGTTATTGGGCCTGATTTGCCTGTCTTCTTGCATTATTTCTTAAAAAATATGCTCTCTAGCAGGCTCTTCAGTCTGTCATGCATGCTGACCCCTAATGAACCTACCATATGTCAATACGAGTCATCGATACCACTGGGGCTCAAGCTATTCCCCTTTTCCCCCCATTCATGCACAATCATGCACATACATAAATAGTGCCTTTATTATATAGCCAGAAGTTGAATTCCAAGTTAACAGCTCTACAAATATGGATAACGTTGCGATTCAAAATAAGGAGGATAACTTAGGAATAAAGTTAACAGAGAAAGATACTTATTGATGGTCAACCTGACTGTAACCTTAAAAAAAGAAAAAGTATATGATTTGGGTGGTTGGTAAATTCCAGGAACAAAAGTTTCTTGTAGCTTTCGCTAGTACAACTAATGACTGGGAGAAGGAAAGACCAGGGGTTAACATCTGGATGAATTTTGGAATTTCTATTCATTTTGAAACCAATAAAACAAACTAAAGACTTAGTTTATTTCAGTTTGCAGTTGTGGTAGTTAGGGGTTTTCTAGTAGTATATAAGAATGTTTTTGAAGCTTGAGCAATTGTTCTGCTCTGATTGGACTGCATGAATGAACACACTAATTGTAAGAAGTGACCAATCTTTTCCTCCCAATCTTTGTGGTTTGTAATGGCATAATGATGTCTGGTGCATCCATTTGAAATTTCTTTTGCTGGATTTAAAACAGAAACATATTTTAAAATTTTATTGAGTGATTTCACATTCTTGACTAATTGTGTTTTCATTTTAGAAAAGCAAAAATAACCAGGGCTGTTTAAAAACAAACTAATTAAAACAACCTTTCTTTAAAGGCTTCTCAACATAACTTTTACCTTATGAAGATTAAACATTTAAGTTGGAGGAATGTCTTTTTTCTTCCCCCCCAAACTGTCTTTATTTTTGACCCTCAGGCCCCGGGAGTTTGGAAAATGAAATTCTGCCCAATTTGAGCATTATGTGTTATAGTAATTTCTTAATTATTTTCACCATTTCTTCAATATATAGTGAGGGAAAAATAGTAAATTTACTTGCACAGTAAGCCAACTGGTAAGGGATTCTGTGAATGCATCCCTTGTTATTAGAGAAGGAACAGTTCTAAAAGAGGAGCTGTTTCTAATGTTAATATCTCTAAATTAAAAAATAAAACCTAAAATCAGTGAATTTGTCCAATTTCAGGCAAAACATTGCATTCCAACTTGTACTAGCCAATTGACACTGGCTAGGAGGCATAGGTTGGTGGGCACTGTGAAGTATCCACCTCCCCTTATTTCTCCTTTCATTCTATATTTTTTTGGGAAAAGACAGCAACATTCCACAAAATCCCACATTTTCATTCTTTTGTTATTGTTAACACCATGTTCACCTCATTGGCTTTCCACATCATTATTTCTGTCCTGTCTTCATATATTAATTTTTCTCTTCTCTTATCTCCTCTCTAATGAGATATTCCTGCGACTTTCCTTCCTTCCAAATAAACTCACACTCAAGTGAGAGCCAGGAGAAGAAATAACGGTCCACTCTTCTCTCAATCTTTATAAATAGCACTTTACTAAAATGTCAGGTTTTTCATTTAGTTGTTTCTTTTTATAGTTAAAGGAGTTAAGGTGTCAAAAAGAAAACATGCACTTAATAAAATTTTTGAAAAACGAAATTGAATTTAATTCTTTTTTTTTTAAGATTTTATTTATTTATTTGACAGAGATAGAGACAGCCAGCGAGAGAGGGAACACAAGCAGGGAGAGTGGGAGAGGAAGAAGCAGGCTCATAGCGGAGGAGCCTGATGTGGGGCTCGATCCCATAACGCCGGGATCATGCCCTGAGCCGAAGGCAGACGCTTAACCACTGTGCCACCCAGGCGCCCCTGAATTTAATTCTAAACAATGCTTAAATATGTTGTTTCAGGGTTTTCAAGGATCTCTAGAGCAAGAATTAATTTAGATATGCTTTACCCATCAGCTATAATTAAATGAATTTTGAGTTTTCAGGATATGAAAGAGTATTGCTTGACAAATATTTTATGAGTCACACATTTGTATAATACATAGCATTGGTTTATATATATTTTATTTGTAATCTCTGAAAACCAGATGCTAAGTTGGTACTAAGCACTCAATAAATCCTTGGCGAGTAAGCCTGGCTCCTGGGTGTTGGAAGCCCTGCCAAGATTTGGGATTCAAAAGAGACTAAGGGGTAAGCAGGGTTGATGGGGTTGTGATGAGCATGGATGGAGGTCTGTGAGGTACTTTTTCTTGAGAACACTGAGTTTAAATGCGCCTTATATTTTGACTTTAGAATCTCATTGAATTTGATGTTATTTTACCCTGTACTTTAAGAAAATCTGCTGTGTTCATTCTAGAATTATTGAAATTACTTTAATGATCTCATCATCTTCTTGGCCATATATGGTATGTGAATATTCTGACACTTATTTGCAAACATGTCACAAATTTTAATTTCCATTAAGCCTATTCTAAATTAAGCTTTCGAATAATGTAAGAGTACATTCACCATTTCACTTTCCTTGTGCACATTAGTTTAGGACTCTTTAATACAAATTCTTTTGAACTGAGGTCTCTTAAATTGGCCTTAGTCAAAAAATAAGTTTGTATTCAGAAGGCTCAAAGAAAACAATTCCAATCCAGATTTGGGGGTGTGTGTGTGTAGGTATGATCTATTTTCCTTTAGTACAATTAAATCAATTCTTTTTCTTAGTATACATCTAAAAGTAAAAAGAACATTTCACTTAAAAAAAAAAAAACAATAACAACAACTCCATAAGGCATTCTCATGAAAGAAGTTTTACTGCCCATTTGGAAACATTTATTTTTTATTTTTTAAACAAACTGGTAAGACAGAAATGGCCTTACCAGGCAGAAAACACTGGTCTGGAACAAAATTTCAAGTCTTTTCTAAAAAATACAGTTGTGGTTAAATTCATGGGTGGTTTGTTTTGCTTCTGTTGCCAAGTGTTTGGAACCAGTGGTCTTTGGCGACTAGTGGCAATTCTCCAGGGACTCTTAAAAGCACGTGACCTTCTAAGCCCCAGTGCTGAGTTTTAGAGTTACATGAAACGCTGTCTGATCAGCCAGACGTTGTGTTCGCTACCATCCTGTGCCTAGCTAAACAAGATGGTCAGATTAGGAGATGTTTATGAAGGGATTGATTGCTTAATGGATCATTTAATTTATTTTTAGTGACTTAAATGGAAACTTTGAGAGTATTTTCTCAGAACAATTTTAACAGTTACTTTTGGGTGGGGGAGGGGTGGTGGGAAGGGAGTTTGGTCAACTTTCTCTGCTTATACTTACTTTTTTAATCCGAAATCATCCCTGCAAAATATTATCACCTTTCTCTTGTAGATGAGAAAAAGGGTCAGGAAGCAGCGAGCAGCCTGCCCACCGTCAGGCAGCTAGTGACTCTGGAAGCCCAGGCTTGCCTTCAGCCCAAGCTGATGTTTTGTTTTGTCTTTTTATTAAGTCACGTGGCCCAATCTTCCAACTTTGCTACCTACAAGGCAGTCCTTTGCGGGCATTTAGAAATAAAAAGATCACCTTTGGGGGCAGGGCTGAATGAATAAACTTTAATCTTTCTTCTGCTTATTCCGTAAGGTATGAAATTGTGCAAGTATTTCATCATGAGCTTGTCAAAAATTTGAATGTTTTCATTGTGTTCGATTTGCAACTTATGAAGGAGTCTTGTGAATTTAGTTCTACATATGACTGAATACAGGAAAGGGTGTTTAAAATTATGGCGTCTTTTATAACGCTATAATTAATCTAGGATCATTCATCAAAAAAGCAACTCACTAAAAATATAAATAACATTTTAACATTTTTTTCCTCAAATTGCTCACAAGTCTACTGTTAGCCAGAGAATACTTTTGGAGGAACTGTTTCGGGTAATATTAGAACTGAAAGTGAACGCCGTGAAGATGTCCAACATTGTTAATCCAGTATTCCATTATAAATATGCTAATGTAACCTATCTGGCAGAAGATGGAATTTTGAACATGCAGCCTCCTGATGCATAATGAGTTTATACTATATAGTTATTCCACAGAGCCCAACATATCCTCCAGGTTTTGGCAAACTTGAGTGTGATTAGCAACTCTCTTCATTCCTCTCCATCCTTAGAGGTACCATACTTGGATATGAACTGTTTACCAATGTCAGTGGATCAGAGTCCTGGGTGTTAATTAAGAAAGAATGAAGGGTCACGGGTTAGAGACCTGTGGAAAGTGCTAATTGCCCATGTGCGTCTGGCCTGTGTTACGTCTGATTAAGCTTGTCACATTCAGCAAAGCTGCTGAGAGCCTGGCGGAGTTTGCCATATATTATAAATGCTGGGAATGCCTAAGGAAAATGACCTCTGCTTACTTCAGCATGAATTTATCTCTTGATCTCTTTGATCAGGGGAAGAAAATTTATTGTTAGTTTCTATAATTAGTGTTCACATCCTCCTTTCCATATCTGTAAGCGAACTGACTAGCTGTTCCTGCTGACTATTAAATGGGAGTGGAAGGGTGGAGGTTAGTACCCATGAAATAAATCTAGAGTCAGGATGTGGTCACCTATCTAACAAACCTGGAGATTATTCCTAACTCTGTGCAGTTTTTGCCTTGTTTTATCTAACACTCAATAAACGAACAAACAAATAAAATACTTGGTTGGATTTTGAAATATTCTAACCAAGGTTTTCATAGCTTCTTCTGAAAGCCACTTAAAATAGCTGGACTGGTGAAAAGAGAGAGAGAGAGAGAGGAACCAAGGTCATCTTTGGTTTCCTTCTAGATAAGTAAGAAAACTACCTTATGCTACATGCCTCTAATCTTCATTTCTGTGTGTGGTTAAACAACCACTATGAGCTGCTTCTCCCTGACTCACAAAGGAAAGAAGTCTCTGATGGCGTTTTATGTATACAACTGAAGACAAAACAACAGGGCCTTGGGTGGCTAGCAAGGATTCATGTTGCACAGCCGTGAAGGCCTTTTCTTGGAGCCGTCCACAATAATCCAGGCCTTCTGGAAGACACCTCATTCATATCACCTCAACCAAAGCTCTAGGGATGGAACGAATGTTTATTACTCATTTTGCTCAATAACAAATGTTCACTTAAAATTAAATAATATAGTGCAGGGCTTATTTTTATGTCTGTTTTCTTAAAACTGTCTTGTGGCAAAGACCCCTTGCAAGCTAGGTTCCAAAGAAGCCTGCTGATTGCCCTTGCTCAGTAGTGTTTTCATTCCAGCCTGGGAGTATTAAGGGATTTGGGAAGTTAAGATAAGATCCGCTATCCTAACATGCTTCACCTTTATCCAAACAAAATTTAAAACCCAAGTACAAAGGTGTCCATTATACGGATGCAATCAAAGGCACTACTAAACTTTGTTGCTTAAAAGCCATAATGGTTAAGTGGTTAAATGTTTAACACACATATAAACGAACAAGACAAGAATTGTCTTAATTTTGGTAAGAAATTTAAGGAATAAATCTTAATATTTTCCCACTTCTCCAGAATTCTTATATTCATTTTGTTTCCCCAACAGCTAGTTATATCATTGCCACATTCCCCACAGAGATTAAATTTGGGGGCATATCGATATACAACTTTTTTTTTTTTTTACTTTCTATCAATTCAGTTAACTCTTCATACATAGCTTTCTTTCATTCTCTTCCAATTCAGTGAACTAAATTGCTGTCGTGCCCTCTGCTTAAACACAGATTTGAGTGGTGTTTACTCAGAACTCATAGGGAAAAGCCATCAGATGATATCAAAATATGTCTGAAAACATGTAAGTTATGCCACGTACCAAAGACATAATTCTATTTTTAATAAGTCTACTAAAAAGTGAGTTGTCCATTCCAGCCAAGCAAAGACAATGTTTGAAGTTCCAAGAAAGATGGAAAACTTCTCTTGGAAGTCTCAAAAAAATGTTTCTTGGCTGCTTTGTAAGATAAACACTGTTAAATCATACTAAAACCTTATCATTTTAATAAAGTGATTTTACACACTGAACTGCTTTGAATTCTCACTTCTTTTATACTTGCTCTTGTCATATCCTGTGCAATTTGAATATAAGACCTCTCTTCTTTAGAACTATAAACAAACCAACATAATGATCTAAAACACTCATAATGAGTGTTTACACTCACGTGCAGTGAAATGGATTATAAAAGTATTTCTTTCTTTTTTTTTTTTAAAGATTTTATTTATTTATTTGACAGAGAGAGACAGCCAGCGAGAGAGGGAACACAAGCAGGGGGAGTGGGAGAGGAAGAAGCAGGCTCATAGCGGAGGAGCCTGTTGTGGGACTCGATCCTGTAACGCCAGGATCACGCCCTGAGCTGAAGGCAGGCGCTTAACCGCTGTGCCACCCAGGCACCCAAAGTATTTATTTCTTAATAAAACAAAAGCTATTCAAGAGAAACCTTTGCTTAGTTGTTTCTTTATATTCACAGTGCTTTTTGTTTCTGAGGGCTGTCTGAAGTTGTACAGGGTAGCACAAAAGCAAATCCGGGGTTTTGTTTTAACTTAAAACGTTGAATAAAATGTGGTAAGTACCACACAAACCTACAGGACTGAGAAGCTAAAGACAATGCATTTATTCTACTCTATTTTAAAATTATTTTCACAGCATTCAACAATGACAATTTATTTAACATTTATCATTGCTCCTAGGAGAACAGTTATGATTTTTAGAATTTTTACATGCTTTACATAAACACATCTAATGAAAAGTAAAACTTTTAAAAATCATGGATAATTACTAGTGTTGAAACAACTTTGTTTAATTTTTTTGGCTAAGAAAGATTTCTCTTATAACACATGCATTATTTTTTTTAAATGATTCCGCAAAAATCTTAGGATCAATAAAGAAATTCCTGTGGCTTGATCGTCTCAGACAGGCTATGCGAGATGGGAATGTACATAATTATGGTCTTTCTGAGGTTCTGATCTTGTTTTTAGACTACATTTGCTCCTTTTTTTTGTAAAACAGCAGATAATTTGGAATGCTGGGCAGGTTTGGTAAGGAAAAAAAATCAAAGCTACTGAGGGGGGAAAGGTGTATTTCATAAGGTTACTAAATTCACAGTTGTAAAAGTTACCGGTGAATGTATTATTTATTTTAGAATAAGCCAGCATTGAGTGAGGATGGAATTTGTTTTACTCCGGATCATCATTATTCTAAGCCATCACTATGGTAGAAGTACAAAAATGATCGAAATTCTGGCACAGAACAAGGAACTTGCACCAGCTCCAGTAACTCAAATATTACTTGGTGAGATGACTAAAGAAAGGTTACTATTTCTAATGTTACTGAATTTTTTAAAGAAAAGAGATCTGTTGACTTTAGGCATTGATGGTTTCAATTTAGAAAAGACTATCTGGGGATTTGTCCACCAAAAGTTTATTTATCCACTTTATTTTCTTAAAGTCCCTCCTACTGGAAAGCATTTAAGGGTTACTCTTCTTGAAAGAGTTGTATGGACAACGTGCGTCCTCTCATTGTTTCAATTAAGGCTTCTCAGCTGTTTTTCCCATCGTGAAGTGAAAAATAAAGAATTCATTTGTTCTCTTCTGTCAAAGATCTGTTTTGTGAAGGCCAGGCATTTTGTATATTCACACAGCAAGATGGGAATTTTACGTGCAACGGCTATATTCTTGCCTGAGGACACGTGCAGAATGTATTCAGTTATGGTGTTTAGGAGAAACTCTTTCTGACACTTCACTAAATAAAAGAGTATTTGGATTGTGGTATATAATATGGATAGATCTGGTGCTGTGTAAATGCTTAAGGCAAGCCACACTGTGGCTAATTCATATATAGTCCGCTTGTCTAATCATCTGAAAATGAAGGGCTGGTCTTCTTGAAGAAGATTTTATGATACTGAGTAATAGCCTGATACCGTTAAATATACTTGCGTCACACGGGAATGAACACACGAGAAGAAAACGTAAGGAAGGAGTAGACTCACACTCTTCACCAATTCATATTTTCTATTAAAAAAAAAAGTCAGCACACAAAAAATAAATGCAGTTTTCATGTTTATTAACTTGCAGGCTAGAAAAATTATATGAGGGAAATATAGCCTATTACCTTTGACAGGAAAGCTTCACCTTTTTAGTATCTTCCATTTGATTAAATGTAACAAATAAAAACTTTTCATGGGTCAAATGAAAGATTAAACAACCTAACTGCATAATTACGAAGTAGAATCTTTAGTGTATTCTTATTCTGCGTTAGAAAGATGATAGGTTTACATGCACTTATTTTTCTTTTCAAGTTTTTACTTAAATTCTAGTTAGTTAACATATATGGTAAAAATTTAGGCGTAGAATTTAGTGACTCATCACTTATACGCACTTAAAAAATTTTAATAATCATCTTATGAAGAGTGGATTGTTTTCATCATTTCATTGAAGAAGAAACTGAGGCTCTCAGAGAGTAAATGGCCTAACCAAGGTCTCACTACTAACGTGCCACAATTCTCTTGTGTTTCAGGCCGCGTCCTTTCTGCAGTCAGGTGCCCGTAACAATCATGTCTTAGCCAAGGTTCTTACGGGAAATAGAAAATGCACTCAAAGATTAAAAAAAATTGAGAAGAATGTTGTAAATGCATGTAAGGTCTCCCTAAAACTCCAGGGTAGGCTGAATTTGCAGCCCCTTGGAAGAGCTCCAGAGAACGCGGTCTCTCATCTTCACAAATTGTGTGCTTTCCACAGTGCTTGTTACCAGCTCCCAGTCAGCCTCCAAGTCTTAGTTGCTGCCGAAAAGAAAGTCTCTGCAGGACTCTGATTGACCTCATTTATATTTTGGAGCCAGAACACCCAGTTCAAGATTTCAAGGCTAGACCCTCATATCTTATTCCTGGTCCAATCAGCTCTGATGATAGGAAGGATCAAGCCCTCTTCCTGCTCACTCAGAGAGCACAGATGCTCTTTCAGATATTATTATCGCGTATAACCCAGAACTTCCATTCTCCTGGGATTTAGGAATTTTATTCATACTTTACTATTCTATAGTTATGAGGAGCATGAAAAATTGGTTAAATTTTGAAAGTTCATACAAAGCATTGCAGAGTTGATGACTCACAGACACATTACATTTAGTGATTGGTAAAATATTTTGAGTTTCTGGATTCTAAATGAATACTTTAAAAAAGGTAACAAAGGCTTTTTATGGACCTTTTCTCCATGGGGAAGAAAATGGAGGTTATATTCTCTATTGCTAGTCTCTAGGGTCCTGTAACAATAATATTCTAAAGGAAACATGAGAGGTCATTAGGACAATTTTCTCTTGCCTAGGAAATGGTAAACATGTCTATACGGATGAAAACCTCTCTATAGATTATTTTTGTTTTCACTAACTTTAGGCATTACTAATTTTTTTCCCCTAGTTGACTGGATTAAGAGAAAAAAATAATTCATGATATTACAAAAGAAACCTAATTGACAAAGCTCTAAGGGTGTTTTGCAAAATAAATAAATAAATAATTCAAAATGTTAGTCTACTCTTAAATATATCCTTAGTAGAATTTTGAGCATTGCAGAGTTTGTTAACCTCACCATATTGTAGCAAGGTATTTGTTTGTTTTCAAGATTTGTGTTGATAGCTCTTGGTTCTAAGCAAAGCATCAATATTACATTCATAAACCCAAAGAAGTAAAACAAAGTAAAACTAGTCTCATAAGAAACACAGGTTTATGTCATCAATTGTATGCATTTTATACTTGCAGTACAAAAATATTTCACTAGAAAAAGATGGCTACAAATAGAAGATGCTTTAACTTGTGATGCCTTTGTGTTATTTATTAAATTATTGAATAGCTTGAATTAAAATTACATTTTTAATAGCTGTATCTATTGCTTGATCATGTTGTTACTAAAAAAAGTGAATTTTATAGACTCCATTATAATATAGAATCGTTTACTTTTCCTATTTGACCCTTTTTGGTAATACACTACTTATAAAATAAAGACGTGTTGTATCTCAAATTTGAGAATATAAATGAAGGCATTTTATTCTGCTGTCTCTGGCTTTGGAAGATTTCCAGACATTGTGGAAATATTTATCTCCAAACTACATCATCAGATGTCAAAGAATTGATTATATCATCCTAGATTTTATGGCACATAACTTATAGTTCACATAGATTTCTTGTCCATCATGTGTTTCTTACTCAAAAACTAAAGAGTCACTCTATGGTAGATTAAATTAAGTATTTTATCTTAAACCAATTTTATGTAGTATAACTTAGAACATGTATGGATTCTTTGAGCACACCCTGGAACCTAAAAAAAAAAGAAAAGAAAGAAAAGAAAATCATGGAATATATTATCAGAGTAGTCATATCTTCAGCTATTGCTGCTTCTTAAGAAATGCAAGGCATTCGTGATGCAAAAAACACAGAAACAAATATCTCTACACATATATATATGAAGCCCACTCACATGCACGTCTACGTATGCACACACACTCACTAGCTCACACATGCATTGTCTCATCTCCTTGTCAAACTAGCGTAGCTATAACATACATTTTGATTGGATACATAGTTCTACATTATTATGAATGTGTGATACTATTCATGACCAATGCTTACAATTGTGCTTTCGTACAAAGCTTTCGCTTTCCCTGATGTTAATTGTCTTATATATGCATTTGCTTTGTTTTCTGTATGATCACTAATTCATTCCCAGACTTTCGGCCCTAAGTGCAATCCTCTTCTCAATAGCTTCAAACACGTCGAGTATCCCACGGATTCGGCTAGTTGGGCTTCTCTTCCTTTTTTTTTTTTTTTTAAAGATTTTATTTATTTATTTGACAGAGACAGCCAGCGAGAGAGGGAACACAGGCAGGGGGAGTGGGAGAGGAAGAAGCAGGCTCCTAGGGGAGGAGCCTGATGTGGGGCTCGATCCCAGAACGCTGGGATCACGCCCTGAGCCGAGGGCAGACGCTTAACCCTGCGCCACCGAGGCGCCCCTGGGCTTCTCTTCCTGAGCCTCTGTCCCCTGCTTTCATTTCCTGGCTGTGGCTGTGAGATTTCCCTTTCTCCGCATTCATTCTGTGCTTTTTCCCTACATTGATTCTCCTGGATCTCACGGTTTATCCTCCCTTCGTTCTATTTTAGTGGCTCACACCTCCAGTAACATCCTAAGAAATGGATTTAGCTGTGGATCCCTTTTTCTAAGAACTTGTGTATCTGGAAATGTACTTACTCTACTCTCACTGAGCTCTACTCTTTACTGAACGTAGGATCATAGGGTGAAAATTATTTTCATTCAGAATTCTCTTTATTGTTTAATATCTATTGCTGTTATGGAAAATCTCTGATTTCTAATCACTTGTTTATGACCTGAACTTATTCTCTCTGGAAACTTTTAGGATACCCTTATTTTCAGTATTCTATCATTTCACAGTGACAGGTTTTGATATGAGCTTTCCCCCAACTATGGTTGTTTCTTTTGTTGTTGTTTTACTTTGTTTTGTTGTTGTTGATGATGTTTTTGCCTTCAGTGGGCCCTTCAGAACTGGAAATCTGTATTTGTTTTCTTAACTTTTTTCTTAATAATATCCTCTCCACTATTTTCTCTATTCTTTTTTTTTTTTTTAGACATTCTTATCATTCATATCTTCACTCTGAGATGGTTTCTCTAAATTTCTTTTCTTCTTTCTCTTTCTCTCTGGAAGGTTTATAGTTTCTTTAAATATATCTTCTAAGCCTCCTTTTTTTTTTTTTATTTTGTGGTATCACCTTTATAATATCCAAGAACTATTATTTGTTGTTTAGTGTTTCATTTTAATAAGATCTGGTTTTATTTGTTATATATTTATATATATATGTTATATATAGATTTTTTTTTCAGTCATTCAAACAGTATTCTTGAGTACCTAAGTGCCAAGCACTGCCTTAAACACTGGGAAAACAGTAGAGAACAAGGCAAATAAACATCTCTGTGTTCTTGGAACTTACATTCTGGAAGGGAAGATATGCAATAAATGAGGTTAACTACTAAAATACATAATACAATAGATAATAACAAGTCCTTATATAGGAACCAAGCAAGCTAGAAAGGGGCTTATGAACTTGTAGGGGAAAAGAATGACATTGCAAACAGAGTGGCAGGAGAAGGCAACGCAGAGAAAATGACTGAGTTAAGAACTAAAGGAAATGGAGCAAGTCATTTAAATATTTTGAGAAGAGGATTTTAGATCCCAAGCAGAATGAATGCTTGTAAAGTTTGAGCAAAAGCAAGACATTTGAGTGAAGGCAGTATGTGAGGGGAACACTGGAAGAAGATGTGATTTGAGAAAGGTGGACTGACAGACCAGTCACATAGACTGGCAAGATTTTTTAATTTTATTCTGCTTAAGAGCGGAAGTCATTTAAACATTTTGAACAAGGGATTGACATAATCTGATTTGTTTTTAAGGGATCATTCTTGTAGCTAGGTAGCAAATAGATTAATTTTTAAAAAGATTACAATAGATTAATTTTTAAAAAGATTATAATATAATTTTAAAAAATGATAATTATTGACTGTTATTTTTATGTTGCTTATTATATGACTAATAAGCCATATTCTGTGCAGAGTGCTTTACATACATGATGTTGTTAGGTCCTGACAACAATCCCTTGAGTCAGATACTATTATTTTTCCAATTGTATGGGTGAGGAAACTGAGGCACAGTGACATTAAGTAACTTGCCTAAGGTCAGACAACAGATTATTTAGCTGATCTAGGACATTAATCCTTGCAATGCACGTTCAGAATTTGAGCTCGTAGCTCAAAGCTATATTATATGGGTGACAGAGTGTGTGCAAGGCCATTAGTTTGTAATAATCCACGTGAGTTGGGTTGGCAGTTTGGACGGGGTGGTAGAGGTAGAGTTGTTGAGACTCTGCTGAATGGGAGAAGGGTTTTGAAGGTACGGCTGGCAGGATTTGCTGATAGATCTGTGGAAAAGGAAGATGGAGGTCAAGGAAAACTCCAAGTATTTTGACAATTAGGTAAATGAGGTTTCATTTATTGGGATATGGAGCACAGTGAGGGTTAGTTTGGAGGGCATAAATCAGTTTTGAACCTATTGCATTTGAAATGCCTACTAAGAATTCCAATGGAAATACCACATGGGAGTTGGACATTGCTGAATTCTGGAACTTAAAATTGGTTAAGAACGGAATACAAATTTTGGAGACATCAACATAGATTTGGTATTTAAAGGCACTGGAGTGAATACATTCAGCTAAGGTAAGTGGGAAAAAAAAGAGGTTTGAGAACTGAAATCTGTGTAGTGGCAACATAAAAAAGTTAGAATATTAAGAAAACGTGACCAATAAGAGAGCCACCAGTGAAATAGGAAAACTATGAGAACATAGAGACTCAGAGGCCAATTGACATATGCTTCATGAAGGAAGGATTGATCGACACAAACACATGTTTCTGAGGGATTGGAAGAGATAAGGACTGAGAAATTCTTAATTGGATTTGAAAATATAGAGGTTAGGATGACATAGAAAAGAACATTTTTAGTAGAATGATAGAATAGATTGAAAGAGAATAGTAGCTAAAGCAGAGTACAGGCGACTCTTTTCATGAGTGTTGTTTTAAAGAAGAGAAAAATACTGGAGGAGAACATTGGGTCAACAGAGGCTGTTGATGGGAATGGTCTAATAAGTGGATGAAAATGATGTTTAAGAGAGATGCAATGATTGCAAAAGCAAAGGTCATGTGTAGGAAAGAGGATATGGGACCCAGTGCACAGGAAGAAGAATGACCTTAAGAACAGTGATGGTCTATTCATTGTAATCAGATTTGGGAGTGAGAGAATATGAATGCCCTCTTTTGCTTGCCCCTATTTATTCAATAAAGTAAAATTGCAAAGTAATCAGCTGAGAGTGGTGAGAAGAGAGGGCATTTTGCCTGTTTGAGGAGAGATGAGAATGGGTAGACTAATTTGAGGGGGGGGGAGAAAGAATGGGACAATTAAAACTGGTAGGACTCCTGGGTAATAATGAGATTTGAGGCCAGGAAATTGAAGGGAGGTAAGTTATCAAGGTTGTGGATATTCATCTGTTCTCAAATAGACAGAGAATAGACTGAAAAGATGGATTCAACCAGGTAACTCTGACAGAGGGTGAAGGGCAAGAATATTGAGGATGGGGAGTGATTATAATGAGGGATGAGGGAATTAAAGTAAAGAATATTTAAGGAAGCTAAGGACAGGAAGAAGAATATGATAGTAAGAAATAGATCATTTAATAGACTAGAGGTTCTAAAGGGGTCCAAAAATGGTTGTAAACAAGGTATAAGAACATGAACTGGAAAATTAGAGATGGTGGACTTGTGCTAAGCACATATTATTACTCGGTTCATAGTTTTGAGCGAATACATCAGAATGGACGTTAAGCTAGCTATATCTATATTCTCACTGCTTTGGGAGTTGTGCCGAGACTATTTAATCAGTTGATACAGCAAGAGGCAGAGCTTTTTTTCCAGAGAATTGCAGGTATTACAAAGGTGGCCAGAAAATAACTCATGGAAGAAGAGTATTTCCTCTGTCTCATGAAAGGTTGCTAATAATTAGTAGAAACTTTTAGTAGGATTTTGGAAATAGATACATAGTCTATATTCTTTCTTCTAAACAATTCAAGTTCACAAACAAGTGTCTTGTTATTGGTATATTTTTTACTGTTTTTTGTTTTTGTTTTTCTTTTTTTTTTTAAATGTGAGCTCTGTGTCCAACATGGGGCTTGAACTCGTGACCCCGAGATCAAGAGTCATATGCTCTACTTACTGAGCCAGCCAGGTGACCCTAATTATTGGCATTAATGTAGGGAAAATAAAATTTTAATTACATGTATGATTTATGGTATGTATAGTATACCTCAAAGAGTCTGTACCAAAATGAAGTGGAAGATATACTCACTAAGTAGTTAGAATTAAGTCAAAATGGAATATTTCTTTGCTAGACTATGCAAAGCATCTTCTTTTTCTAGTGTGGACAGGGAAAAAGAGTCAAAGAAAAAGATATGAGGTCATTAAGAAACATTTTATCAAAAAGAGGATGACACCATACCTTTGTTTATTTATAGTAATGGATAATGTCAGGCACAATGTACATCTGGAAATTTTTGTAAAATATATTTCAATTAAAATACTACTCTCCAAAAACCAGTTTTTCCTGCCAAAATTTGGTTACTTTCAAACACTTGCATTATCATACCCATATTTGTCAAGTTACTTTTTAGCCACCTATATCCTTAATCCACTATTATCAGTAAATTCAGAGGCTCTTCCAGTAGCCAACATGCTCAGTATCCACATCATCAGGGATTCCCATGACAATTAAAATTAACTATATGGCTTTAGCTAGTAAGTTTATTTTACATTCACTCAGCTAAATAAATCTTTTCAAGTCATAAATCTAAGCATGTCATCTCCCCAACTTCAAGTCTTCTAGTGACCTTCTATTATACTTGGAATAATATCTGACTCTTTTAAATGAATTTGTAAATCCCTACTTAATCTTGGCCTGACCTCCCAGATCTTATTTCCCTGATATCTATCTGCCTTTCCTTCCATATGATCTAATCACACTAGCTTTGTTGTTCCTGGAAGACTTATTTTTGCCCTTTCAACCAAACTCATTTTTAACTCAGGGGCTTTGCAATTTAGAATGCTCTTCCTGCCTGAACGACTCCTTGTGGTAGGCAACTTTTAGTATCTTAGTCTGTTATGTAGTGAGTAGCCCCTTGGAGAAGCCCACATGGCCAGAAACTGATGCCTTCAATAGCCAGTGACGACCTACGGCCCGCAAACAGCCTATGAGGAAGCCTGAAAGGAGCTCCTCCTCCGGGTGAACCTGGAGATGACTGTCTCCCTGGCTGACATGTATTACTAGGGACTACAGCCAAAGGAACCAGCTAAGCCACACCTGGATGCCTGACCCACAGAAACTGTGAGATAATAAACATCCGTTGCTTTAAGTCACAAAGTCTTGAGGTAATTCCTTGCATGGCCATGGACAATTAATATACTTGTTCTTTCCACTTCAGCCTCCAGAGCTGATATCTGCTCCTCTAAGATGGGGTCAGCAAACCTTTATTTGTAAAGAGCCATCTAGTAAATATTTTAAGCTTTGCCTTAAAATTTCCATCTCCACTACCAAAATCTGCCATTACATCAGGAAATCAGCCACAGATAGTATGGGAATGAATGGTCAAGCCTATGTTCCAAACAAATTCTATGTACGAGAACAGGTGGCAGGTTCAATTAGGCAGGTGCCCAATAACACTCTAAGAGACCATTCCAGGCCCCTTGATTTAATGTCATTTATCCCATACCAAAATCACTCTCATTTTAGCTTCTTCCTTCTCACTGGTAAGGAAGGTGCCTGAAAGCATATTGCACTCCGGGGCTCAGGACCATGGCTGACATGTGCCACAGTAAATACTGAATGGGGCCATGGATTGATTTGGGTGAAGTTGGAAGAAGATTTCCCGAATGAGGATGTGCCCGGGAACCATGTGATGAAATAAAGACATATATACTTAAAAGAAACCTAAGACATACAGCACAATCAAATATATGATGTCCGTCCTGTAAAAAAGAGCATTGTTTGATCTGTGCTCCTTCAAAGGGCAGAGCTATGAAAAATCACACTCTATGGTAACCTCTGTATAAAACTTTCCCGGACACCCTGGAATAGTATGAATTTCTATCTCCTTTTTCCTCCTTGGTACATATAAAAATGTTTAGATATATAATTATTGAAGTAATTCTATGTTACAATCCCAGCTCCCCAACTAGAATGTGAATCACTGGAAGGCTCGGACCATACTTTTCATCTTTGTATCACAGAACCTGTCTGCCATTGTCACTGCTCAGTAAATGCTTGTTTGACACAGTGTGAACAAAATAAATCAGTGCTGGAGAGATGAAAATAGGGAGGGGGGAAGAAGAAATCAATTTGGAGGAAAAGTTTTTGTTCACCCTTATGAGTTCCCTAAAAAACACAATCTTCTAAACATGAAAGATGTTTGACAATTAGCTGGTCTGCCTCCACAGTGTCTTCTATCAGGAAATATAACTCTTTCCCTAAGGTTTGTCTCGATAATTGCCTTTATTTTGCTGCTGGAAGTAAGCATTAAACAACTTTATTGAATGTTTGCTTTCCCTATAGGTGTCAAGCCGTATTGTCTTTCTTCATTCCGCCACATAACTACTGTGTTTTATTACAGCACAGGGTACGTACATTTCCATCTTTCTTCTGAAACAATGTTGTTCGTCATTCTCTGTAACATTCTGTAACATTTTAAAATATTAGAATATATAACAAAATGAGGGAACAGCTGCATTTTTATAGAACCCTGTGTTTTACAAATGGGTAATAAACGAATCATATATTCTTTCCAAGGTTAGGATTACACAAATACTTATTGAAATCTATTCAGAAGCATGAGTCAGTAAGATAAGAATAAGTTGAATTTGGTTTTTTAGCTATGTAGTAATGCATTGGATTATGTCTTATGGGGATGGTACACATACTTTTACCCAGATAATCATATGTCTGGCTCTACAAATAATGTATGTTTGTTCTTTCAACTTAGCAAATTACAACATGGCGTTTGGGGGCAGAGTATGGTTTGGATGCCAATGTAACTGGCAGCCGATCTTAATCTTGACTGTTTTTGATTATATATAATTTATTTCAATTGCAGAGAAGCACAGATTTCAAATTTAACTTTGGTATGGCTTTTAGCACAAGACAATAGAGAGAAATCGTACTACTATTTATCTTTATTGCTATAGTTTGGTCTGTGATATGACATTTGATCATTAACATTCTGGGTTATAAATAAATTGAAAAGATATAAAAAATTGTGATGCCTTACATTGGACTTTACATTTTATAATTCTAAATTTTGCATTTTCACATGCATTATAGAAATAAAGTTTTGAAAAACAAGGAAAGCGTGTAAACTATGAAACCATCCACAATCACAATGTTCAAAGATTACTACAATTTATATTTTGATACTTAAGTTTCTAATCTTTTACATATATTTCTATATAAAAAAGTCAATGACAAGAATCAAAGTCAAATTAACAATAATATTTTATTTTTTAAAGATTTTATTTATTTATTAGAGAGAGAGTGAGCAAGAGAAAGAGAGAAAGAGAGAGAGCACAAGCCAGGAGGGGAGAGGCAGAGGGAGAGAGAGAAACAGACTCCCCGCCAAGCAGGGGCCCACTGCGGGGTTTCATCCCAGGACCCCGGGATTATGACCTGAACCAAAGGCAGATGCTTAACCGACTGAGCCACCCAGACACCCCAACTATCCCAACTATAATATTTCAGATATGAAGACATATTATTCTCTGAGAGGGTTAAGCATGAATATGAATAGAAGCATACATTAACTTATTTACTTGTCACTCTGTGTTCTCCTGCTAGAATGTAAGCTCCATAGAGACAGGAACTGGTGTGTGTGTTTTTTAACTCTTCTATCCCCATTGACTAAAATAGTGCCTGTCACATATTTCTTTAATTCACATTTTTATGTTTTAATATTTTATAAAATTCCAATTTCAATATTTTAAGTATTATTTTTAATGACAGTGAGATTGTACTGTATTCACTTTTAATCAGTCTTCTTTTTATGTAAATTTAAGTTGTCTCTGATATTTTTACCTTTATGAAAACACATATTTTTATATTGTAACACTTATACCTTTTTTATTCTTTTAATTTCATTGACTAGACCAAGACTTCCAGAGTAATATTGAGCCATACCGATTGCAATAGGAATTCTTAAGTGAATCCTGAATTAAATAGAATGTGTCTGACATTTTATAATTAAATTCAATTTTGGCTCTTGGCTTTAGATAGAAATTCTCATCATTTTGAAGAAATATACATCTATTTATACTTTACTAAGATTTTAAGAACTAAAAATGTGGTATGAAATTTTACCAAAAAACTTCAAATTGTGTTTTTGCTTTTTAGTATCCCTTGTGATTTTTTTTTCTTGACAGCCAGCTATGACATGCCAGATAAAAGGAATTGCTATAAATGTGCCTATAGGAAGGAGACAGGAAGCATTCTAATCCTATGGTTAGATTGCTGTCTTTAAGATTAGAACCTAGGCCTATGGAAAGACAGCTGGAAAAGACACGGAGATTAATCAGTGTGCTTCTAAATAATACATAAATCAAAGAAGAAATCTCAGAATAAATTTTAAAATATTTCAAACTGTGTGAAAAAATAATATCAAAATTTGTAGGATGCCACAACAACCTTGCTTAGAGGGAAATTTATAACATTCAATATATACCTTAGAAAAGAAGAAAGATCTATAATCTTAGATCAATAATCTAAATTTTGAATTTGGGAAATCATTTTTTAAAAAGAGTAAATTAAATCCAAAGTAACCAGAGAAAAGAAATAGTAAAAATTAGAGCCCAAATATAGAGAATCCATAGGGGAAAAAAAATCAATAAAACCAAAAGCTGGTTCTTTGAAAAGATCAACAAAATTGATAAGCTTCTATCCAGGATAACTAAGAAGAAAAGAGAGAGGAGACAAATTACTAATATTAGAAGTGAAAGAGGGACTGTCACTATAGGTCCCATGAACATTAAGAGGGTAATAAAGGAATACTATGAACAACTCTAGGCCCACAAATGTGATAACCTAGATAAATTGGACCAATTCCTGGAAAGACATCATCTGCCCAAATTCACACAAGAAGAAACAGAAAATCTGAATAGGCTCATAGCTATTAAAGATATTGACTAAATTATTAATAACAAGCAACAGGCCCTGGTGGGTTCACTGGTAAATTGTTCCAAACATTTAAGGATGAAATTAAATCAAATCTTCACAATCTCGTTTGGAGTACACCAGGAAATGGGCACCTGAGTGGCTCAGTCATTAAACATCTGCCTTCGGCTCAGGTCATGATCCCAGCGTTCTGGGATCAAGCCTCGCATCAGGCTCCCTGCTCTGCTGGGAGCGCTGGGAGCCTGCTTCTTCCTCTCCCACTCCCCCCGCTTGTGTTCCCTCTCTTGCTGCCTCTCTCTCTGTCAAATAAATAAATAAAACCTTAAAAAAAAAAAAAAAAGAAACAGAGGAAACATTTCCTAACTCCTTCTATGAGGCCAGCATTACCTTAATATCAAAATCAGACAAAGACATCAAATGAAAACTACAGACCATTATCTTTCATGAACATAGATGCAAAATTCCTCACCAAAATAAAATTCAGCAACGTATAGAAATAATTATACACCATAGCAGGATTTATGCCAGGTATGTAAGAGCAATTCACCACTCAAAAATCAATTAATGTAATCCATCACATCAAAAACTAAAAAAGAAAACCCACATGATCATATCAATAGATGCAGAAAAAGTATTTGACGAAATCCAGCACCCATTCATGATAAACTCTCAGCAACCTTAGAGGGAACTTCCTGAATTTGACAAAGCCTATCTACAAAAACCCTACAGCTAACATCTAAAAAGAAATACAATAAATAAATAAATAATAAATAAATAAATAAATAAATAAATAAAAATAAACTAAAAATAAATTGGCTACTTGCCATAAAAAAGACGTGGAGGAATTTTAAATGCATATTACTAAGTGAAAGAAGTCAATCTTAAATGGCAACATACTGTATGAGTCCAACTATCTGATATTACAGACCAGGTAAAGTTATGGAGAAAATTTTAGGGCAATGAAAATACTCTGTATGATACTATAATGGCTGCATGTCATTACACATTTGTCCAAACCCATAGAATGTACAAAAATGAGTAAGTCCTAATATAAAATATGGATTTTGAATAATTGTATGTGTCAATGTAGGTTAGTCAATTATAACAAATGTACCACCGAGGGGTGGGTATTGATAATATGGGGGCCTATGCAATCCCAGGGGTTATGTGGCAGATTTCTATACTTTCTGCCCAATTTTTCCGTGAACCTAAAACTGCTCTAAAATATAAAGTTAAGTAAAAAAAAAAACCCTGCTTTATAAATATAAAATAGAAGTGTATAGTATATATTTACACTTGATCTCTAAGTCTACTAATTCAGTTTTTACACAGATACTATTTCTTTACTTAATTTAGGAAATTATTATTTTATTTAGGAATTTATTTATTTAGGAAATTATTATTTTTACCCAAGAATATCTCATGAGTACTTCACTAGAACATTGGTAAACGCTCTATTTATTATTATTTTTGTAATCAAAATGTCATCTGTCTCCTTCAGCAGCTGTTTTACTAGGTGTGCATTTTTATTTTATTGCTTTCTTAATTTTCTGGTTATTGAGCTCCCTTGGGCTCCTTTAAATGGTCACTTGATCTTTGATAGATCACTGAGGCACAGGTCCTATTGGTCTTGGCAGGCCAGGGTGAAGAGGACCCATCATGCAGAACTGAAAGCTTCCTTCTTTAGATAGCCAGAAATCTCCCTTCGGGATTTCCCACTCTCTGCCTTTGACCTGGGGTTCCTCATGCTGACCTTAGGGGTCCCCATTCTAAGAGACCCAAAATAAAATGCAGAGAGGCTCCAAAACTCTAGGACTCAGGACAGATGGGTTGAAAGCTGAAGAAAGGGGAATGATCTTCCATACACCATATTGCTGGAATCCTTTTGTGTATGAACAACGGTAAGTCAAATATGCACAAATCACAGGTTGACCCCTCCCTCACTCTTTCAGGCTATTTTATTTACAGTACCGCCTGTTTCAGCTGTAATAACCACGATACCCAGGGCACACTTGGAGAGAATCCCGAAGTTGATTAGCAGTTCAACTCTTTTCCTTCTTTTTCCTCTGCTTATCATCTTCATCAGGTTGCTTTCAGCCTTACAAATGAGCTGTTCATAAAGACAGGAAGAAAGGAGTGGTGAGAGAGATGGTTCCTCCCTTCCCATGTTAAAAAAAAAAAAAAAAAAGTTCCCTGAAAGACCCTCTCTATCTCATTGGTCAGAACAGGGTCATATGACCGCCCTTAGACGCAGGGAAGCCTGAGAAGCGATTGGCTTACATTTTCAACATTTTACAATGGGAGGGAAGCAGGTTTTGCACTAAAGAAGGAGAGAAAGGAAATTGCTGTTGCTGTAGGCAGCTGACGGGGCTTGCTGTAGTCCTGAATGCTATTGGGGGTTAGGTCTTGAATGGGAAAAAGAACTATGTATCTGGCTACTGAAGAAATCTGCTTTCCTGAATTGGATGATGGCTGCCTCCCTTGGCTTGATGGAATGTCCATGTATGTGGGGCAGTGTTCAGGACAGATATTGTCATTTTCCCAGTATCTCTTGTCCTGCTACTCTGACTCAAGGCTTCATCTGTATTTTGTGTGTGGAAATTCCTTCTGAGATCTAGCGTATCTTTTATCGATAGTCCTGCTTTCCAGCAATAGTGTCGTACTGTTACGTCTGCTTTTGAGATTGCGTAAGAGTTTCATGGGAAAGTTAATAAAGGGTGTGGGAGGTGAGGACTATTAAATCATCCATCTTAACCTCAATTCTGTATATTACTTTGAGAATATATTTTTCAGTGTACCAAAAGAAAGCATAATTGACAGTCAAAATCCTAGCTGCTCTGAAATTAGTAAACAGTATAATAATAGGTTTTACTTTTTGCCATGATATATTTTTTTCTCTAAAAATTTCTGCTGATGTTTGCTAATTATGTTAAGAGAAGTCCTTTAATGTTAAGTGTTTAATGTTTGCTACACTAGGTCATGTGGCATAAGGTGGCTGTGTCTGATCTGGCTCTTGAAGGACATTTCTAGAGGGAGCAGGAAGGCAAATCAGGAGAGTAAACCCAGACAGAGGGACTCTGTATGCAGAAAAGTACTGAACTATATAAAAACAATACTGGGGCGCCTGGGTGACACAGCGGTTAAGCGTCTGCCTTCGGCTCAGGGCGTGAATACCTGGCGTTATGGGATCGAGCCCCACATCAGGCTCCTCCACTATGAGCCTGCTTCTTCCTCTCCCACTCCCCTGCTTGTGTTCCCTCTCTCGCTGGCTGTCTCTATCTCTATCGAATAAATAAATAAATCTCTAAAAAAAAAAAAACAATACTCAGTGTTGATCCAATGAGCACAATTTTGCATGGTTAGAAAGAAGTTAGGAGTGCTTCGATTATTTGGCCAGGCCATGAAGAAACTTCACTTCCAAATGAGGCATTTATCTTGTCATGATGAAGCATTTTGGGGAAGTGGGGGAGTAAATAGAGGAAAAAATGTATACATACATGTATTTAAATCAAGACATATTATTTTCCTAATACTTAGGAGGTAAAACACCCTTTATAGCCTGATACATTAATTTAGATAAACCCCAGGTGTCTAATTCCCAAACATAAAACATTCCGCTGTCTCATGGTTTCTTACCATTCACAATGCCGTCCAGGAGCCAGAGCATCCGTATCATGTGGATCTAGTTAAAAATGCAGAGCCTGGGCCATACCTCAGACCCACTGAATCAGAATCTCATTCCACCAAGATGTCAGGTACATTGGTGTTTGGGCAGCACTGACACCGTGTCTGAATGTGGGGAGAGAGTGAAATGAGGAGGTAAAAATTGATATCACCTTTCATGGCACTGTGGTGACTGGGAGTTTTTACTTTCCATATCACTTTCAGGCTCAGCCTTATTTACTAATAGAATTGCTCTCATCAAAAGCCTTGCATGTCCTTATTTCCACCAGCGACTTCACCCAGGGCCTGAATTTTAACTGTTAAAAGTGTGAGCAGAGGTTAAATTAATGTGCCCTTGAAATAAGTAATGCATTGTCTTGTCTATACATAAGGAAAATTTGTGCTATTTCGTGTGTGTGTGTGTGTGTGTGTGTGTGTGTGTGTGTGTGTGTTTAAATAATCATGAAACAGGGCCCAAGGAAATTGGAATAAAAAGTTTGGATCTGGGGAAGGGAGAAATCTGAAGCATGAGGCATGACTGTGGGACCATGGCCAAGGGAGCATGGGAAATTGAGAGATGGGGATTCCAAACAAGAAAGTTAGGAAAGACACTTTGGAGGCAAATTACTTAGGGTCAGTCCCACCAACCCTACCTACATAATGTATATAAATTGTTCCAATAACACATTTGATTCCTTCAGCAACTCTTTCCTGAAACAAGCATCGCCCCCGATCTTTCAGCCTGAATTCCTGAAGAGTTTAACAAAGCATTAGCTTTCAGAAAAGGTTTTTTTTCATCAAAATGGAATATCTGAACTGTTTTTTTTTTTATTTATTTAACTTTGGTTCTGTACCAGAGGGAAGTTTAAAGATTACTCTTATAAACAAACTGAAAGCTAGCTGTCCCAATGACATCTTTGACTATACCTAGTCTTTTTCTATTCTGTAATGAACTATTTTAAGATGTTAGAAAGTTTTATTTTTACATTTCAACAGGGAGGGATTATGCAGCACCTGCATTACAGTTTTGCTCTACGTAAATGATTTTTAAGTCTATACTTTTTTATCACTAAAAGAAATGGCAATTTTATTTAAATGCTTTGCTTTTCTGAAATAGGAAATGAGTAGCGCTATCTCTGAGTGCTCGCTCTGTGCCAGCTCTGTGCTAAGATGCTTAGGATACATACTATAGGAGGAATAGAAACTATTTCAGAGCATTTTTACATGAATATTATTCTAAAGAAAATGTTCTCAGAAACTTTGGAACAAACCTCCAACCCAATTTCCCCTCTGCCCTCACACACAGACAGAATCGGACAAGGTGAGCTCAAACTTATATTCAGTCCTGCCTTTCTGTGAAGACATAAAGCAGGTTACTTAATTGACTTTTCATTCCCCTGTCATCTGAATATTGGAACCTGAAAATAATTGCCTGATCTAAAAATCTATTATCACCCTTGAAAAGTACAGAACTCCATCATTAAAAGTAAATATTTGACTAGTCATGCAAATGGTAGAAAAACTTTTTTTTGAGACCAAAAAATAATGTTGTTTTGCTAAATACTCAGAACGGAGAACAGGAGAATAACTCTTCATCTAATTTCTATTTTTCTTGCTATGTACAAAAACTCATCTGTAAGTTGGGTATGGTTACATTTCTTTGGCTTGCTTAGTTGATAGGAGTTTATATTCTGTATATATAATAAATATATATTTATATAATACAGACAGAGGTGTAGGAATATAGGTATACATAAAAAGATGTATAATATATATGCATATGTGTACATATGTATATACTTAAGATTCTTTTCTATTTCTAATGAAGCTGGCAATTTTTTCATATATTTCTTAATTTTCTGTAGCATTATTTTTCAAATGTCTGCTCATTTCCATTCTCCAGACACCTATCAATAAAATAATAGCTCATTTAGTTGCTAGCATATTCTTTTTATATAAGTGTCGCTGGTTTCGATCATACTTTCTTCAACTTCAAAAGGTAAAGTTACACTTTTCCTTCTGTTTTACATCTCGTTTAGTGTTAAATTTTAAAAGTTTTAAATTCTTACGTATCCCCAAATCTTTAATTGACCCAAAGTAAGAATTGTTTCTTAAGCAATTTACTTTGAAGTGGTCGTTCAGAGTCAAATGAGCTGAAATATGATAGCAGATAGAGATCAGGAGACGCTTTGGAGGTCCTAAACTCTCCCGCTGTGGGCTCAGGAGACAGCGACATTTAAAATAAATAAATAAACAAACAAAATGCTTTGTTTCCAGAGCACAGTGTCTGTTCATTTTGCAATCTCAAAATAAACATCTTCTCATTCGCATGCATTATTCACACTGAAAGATAAGTGTCTGCATACATAATCAAATGGTCTGCACTGGATAAAATCCGGACTCATTTGATCAACTGGTGTAGAGCAATCTTTATAGCTTTTCACACATTTTATCTAATTGTAGATAAATTTACATATAATCACAGTTGCTGCATGAAATCGGAGAAATCTATTTTAGTCATTTAATATTTCATTTTAAAAGCCATGTATTAAGCTTTAAAATATCTATAGCCCTTTCAATAGAAATTGCCATTATTGCACATGAATATTCAAGTGGTATGTTATTCAAATTGTCTATTACATTATGTTACGTATCTTCCATATTATTATCTTCTTGCCTCTACATTTCCTGGACAAACAAAAATCTTCCTTAATTTATTTTGTGATTAATTGTTAAATTTTAAAGTTAATATTAAGACCTTTATGATGATTTGTTTAATAAAGAAAGACTTGGAAAATCAAATAATATACATTTCAAATAAGTTTCTTTTTTATTTAAAACTTGAGCTTGCTTGAATCGGATTCAACAGTCAAAAATATTATTGGTATATTGTGGTTACTATGGACCACTTGTTTGAAACAAGGATTCAGATTTCTTAATTTATCAAAGGAACTATTTGTTTCCCGAACTTTTAATTGTGGGATTCCTCAATGGCATAAAGGCACACAGAGTATCCTGTATCCTACCGTGCTTATTTGGCACGTGGCTATTTCCTGATATGAGGCCGTAAAGTTTTCAAGGTCAGGCCAGCATGCCTTTATTTCCAGTTCCTCCAGGGGATATGGATATGGTGGGTCCTCAACCCATATTTGATGAATAATACATGCGTAGCTATATAAATTGATGTAGATATTTTTGAAATGTTTAAGCATAATTGTTGACTGGATGTTTCTCTGTTTTGTCAAATTCAATGACATTATTAAAATTTGTGTAGCAGAGTTTATTCTAGGGTACCCAAAGATGGAGAAGCAACCACCTCAGAAAGGAGTATACACGTTGCACAGTTAACTCTTCCCCGTGATGCCAACTGTGGTGATAGCAGGGGGAAGCATCGTATTTCAGTCAAGGACTTTTCTCCATGTAATGTACCTAATCAACTGAAGCTCTAGCTGGGGGAAACCCCAAAATTATAGTTAAAATTAGAGTTTCTGAGCGCAGTCTGGAAGCTCGGAATGAGAACTAAAGAGGCATGCCCGGATAGACTTCCGCTTTATCTCTTAATATAAAAGGATTCTAAAAATTTCTACACTGACGTTTATAACTCCAAACTGTCACAAGACTCTTCTGCCACCTCAAGAGATCATTATTATTTTATTCCAAATGTTAGAATTATTTCAGGCTTACTACAAATATTAGATCTTAAAATACATACATTGTTTAACACTGTTCTTTTAAAGTTTTGCAAAAGTTTTACAATAATAGGGGGAATTGCAAATTTAAATATATCCAAACTGAGGGATTCAGAGGGGAGGGGCGTGGGGGAATGGGCTAGGACGGTGAGGGTATTGAGGAGGGCACGTATTGCATGGAGCCCTGGGTGATATACGCAAACAATGAATCATGGAACATTACATCAAAAACTAAGGATGTACTGTATGGTGACTAACATAACATAATAAAAATTTAAAAAAAATAAAAAAATAAATATGTGCACGTGTAAGGAATATAATGAATATTCCTCCTTATAAATGCTAAATCAGCTTCTACAAGTGACATCCATAAGGATATCAATTTTCAGCAAGCCAGGGGGGAAAAAGTAGAATATGAAATAGAGAGGGTATGTTAAGTAACTTTTTGGCAGGAAAGTTATGTCTATTTTCTCAAAGCCTTTTAATTATGTTAGATCTTTGGAGCAAATTTCGAAGTGATTTGTAATGTATATATTTTACCACGTCTTTTTTTCCCTCCACAGATTTACTGTTTCCTCCTCATTTTCTCCCTAGTTTCATGGTTCTTCAGGAGCCACGTGTAATCCTTCAAAGAAAGAAAAACAATTTTGCCCTCTTCGTGGAAATCTGCCTGAGGCTTTGGTATTCGCAGCACAGCTTGGCTCGCCTTTTACTGAGCTGGGAAAAAGTCGGGAATGTTTCATCATTTACCATTAAAACACTCCTGGTTCAAGTGTCCTGGGATTAAGTAGAGCTACATATTTTCTTGCTCTTCAAACAAGCAAATAAAATAGGCCGATATTATATCACAATTTACTTCCGTTTGTAAAGAGAGTCAAACTGTTTGGTGGTCCCTCAGTGATGACTAATTGGCTAACCTACTTGGTAAATGACTTTGGGTGTTAGAGATGGCAAGCTGTAAAAAACATTACAAAAAAGTAACTTCTGTTTTCAGGTCAATTTTTCTTTAATCCATGATCCGTGACTTTGGTGTAGACATAGAAGCAGCGGGTTTAGTATAGAAATGCTCTTAATATAGAAGGAGACACACGAGTGCCTCATTAGAATACTAATGTCTGAGAATCCTCACAGCGCTAGCAAAGTTAATGCCTGCCCTCAGAGTTGAGCCTGCTGGGATGATGGCTCACTGACAAAAGACTCCATGTTGACAAAAGTGATAAAGTCAACAATATCAAATATTCACAAAAAGACTACATAAATCCAGCAAGCAACATGATTTCATTTCATTGTTCAGGCATTATGAATATGTAGGGAGGTTAAGCTCTAAAGAAATTCGCCTTGGTTTGCTTATAGAATATATTTTGCTTTCTTCAACACACATTCAAATTAAGCCCGTCATACAAAATAATGCACACCTTGTACTTGGGGTGCAAAGGAAATCATTTTCCAGAATATCAGCTAACCACTTGTATTTTATGGTGACCCTAAATTTTATAAAGACTGTAACTTAGCAAAAAAATGAAACTAACTTGATTTCCTAAAGATTCTCAGTATTTGTTGCTGAGTCCGTCCCAAAGCTGGCAACAACGGTCCTACTCCCAAAGTGTTTCATGGGACTTTCAAAGTTTAGGGCACTTTGTCTGTATTGGCTGGTGTCCCTTTAAACTGTATATAAATCTAAGAACAAAAGTAATTCTTTGGAAAGCTGAATTTGTAAATTGAGGCAACACAATCTAATTTCAATAATTTGATTTTTTCCCTAATTAGTATACATAAAGTGTCTATAAAGTTAACTATCTTAAAGTGATCATGGAAGTACAAGTGATCATTTGCTAGTGGACAAGGCCAATATTAAGACAGTGGACAATAACTAGTTTCCTTTCACACAACATTCCTCAAATTAGCAGCTGTTAATGACAGTGAGCTTTGGGGAAACGGTCTACAGAAAAAAAGCTTTTTTATCTCATACAAAACTTCAAGTCTGGGTAAGTTGTGCGAGAAGATAGGGGGTACGTAGGTAGAGATAAAGGAGGACACAAAAGCATGATGTATGATTGGATACAGTTGTAATACCATTTATTCAAATCTACTGAACCCACTGTCTTGAATACACGGCCATTTCTGCACATGTGGGATGGTGGGAATTATTTCATAGGATACAGAGATTCAAGCCACTTTTCCTTCCATCAAGAAACTCAGACGCAAGTTGGGATGAAGAGAAGCAAACCCATCACCAGGTACAGAATGGCAAGTGCAACGTGAAGGCAAACACTGAAAGCTGCATGCACATATAGGGAGAGGGTCGAGGGAAGACTGTCTAGAAGTTCAGGCATCTAAGCCAAGTTTTCCAGTTAGTTAGGGATCGACTAGATTTTTTAAAAAATGGAGGGGGTTAGCATTCTACACAGTAGAAGCCACTTGGGAAAAGTCAAGGAAAGTATGAGGGAATCATGGAATATTTGATACATTTCCAGTAATTCTCGCACAGTGTATGGTGTGGGAAGAAGCAAGAGCTAGAGCTATGAGAGAACCTAATGATGAGAGGCGTTATACGCAATGCTAAAGACTTCAGAGTTTATCCCGAAGGTGATGAAGAACCTTTCACAATCACTTCTCAAATTTCAAAAGATTCCTTTGGAAGAACGACAGAGGCAAGAATGGAGGCAGGGAGATGTGTCAGGAGGCTGTTGCAGGCTTCAGCACAGAGAATGATCAGGACCTTGATTGAAGCGGCATAGTGCTGGAGACCGAGACGAGAGGTGTGACTGATGAAGGTGAAAGAGGCAGACTTGCTGGGACTTGGGGTGTGATGGCTTGTGGGGATCAAGAGAGAGAGGGGTAGGGTTATAGCTCGGTGGCTGTTAATGAATCCAAGAGAGAAAACAGATGTTCAGAATAACATTTTGAAAATCCATTGAGTTCAGGGTGGCAGTGGGACATCGAAGAAGAAATATCCCATGAGTAGATTTTTACAGTGTAAGCCCGATGAGAGAGGTCTACACTGGCGATAAAGTTCTTTGCACAATTGCATTGTTAGTTGAAGACATAAGAATATATAATGCCACTTAATAGAAGTCTGTAGAACAGAGAACAAATAAAACGTAGAACAGAATGACACCTCTGATACTATGACATCTCTAAAAAAAAGACGACGTTTTTGTTCCTTCCTTTTCCTACTCTTTTTGATCATTTAAATAAGTAAACATACACATAAACCTAAATAACTATGTAACTTATTATTGAGAGACATGTAAATTTATAATCATGGACAATAGTAATTTTTTGAATACTTACTTATTATTTATTAAGTAGTCACAGACACTGCTGTAAGCATTTTACATGCACTATCTAATATGATACTTAATACAGACTCACAGTAAGATATATTATAATCTCAGTTTCAGATAACAAAACCAGTTTAGAGAAATTGAAAAACTCCATAACTGGAAGTCATGGGAATAAAAGGCACGACATATGGAATACAGTCAGTAATATTGTACCGGCGCTGTATGGTGACAGATGGTAGCCACACTTGTGCTGAGCTTAGCATGACGTACAAAGAAGTTCAATCACTATGTTGTACACCTGAAACTAATGTCACGTTCTGTGTCAGCTATAATCAAAAAAACAAAAAAAAATTGAAGAAATGTAAAAACGTGCTCAAGTTCATACAGTTAGGAGATGTTGAAGTTGAGATACAGTCTTAGAATGCCTTTTTCAGACATTATTGCTCACCCATTTGAATGTAACTGCGATACATGTGAAGTAATACTTACAATCTTTTTTACCACTGGCCCCTGCGTCAGCAACCAATCCAACCTTTCTGAAATCTTCACCACTTGCCTTGATAAATATCTTAGTTTTAAAGATAATTTCACTGGCTGAAGTCTCTGTTCCCATTTTGTCTTATTTAATACTCTCTCTGTTACCATCTTAACATCTTACAGAGGTGAAGTGTGTATGAGTGTGTGTGTGTCCTAATACATAAGAAGACAAAGTCTTGGTCCTTAGAGAGCAGACCTACGCATAGAGGCAAATTAAAAAAAAAGAGGTGTTAGACTATTTCTGAGTCCTTTAAAGAAAATGAAAGTACAGTTGAGCCTTGAACAACACGGGTTTGAGCTGCACGAACCCACTTACATGTTGATGTTTTTTGATAAATGCAGTACTGTAAGTACATTTTTCTCTTCCTTATGCTTTCCTTTATAACATTTTCTTTTCTCTAGCTTACCTTAAGAATACAGTATAATATATAACAAACAAAATATGTGTTAATCGACTGTTTATGTTATTGGTAAGGTTTCTGATCAACCGTAAGTTAATAGTGGTTAAGTTTTAAGGGAGTCAGAAGTTATATTTGAATTTTCAACTGCACGGCAGGGGGGTGGTAAAGCTCATCAGTGCTGCTAACCTCCACTTTGTTCAAGGGTCAACTATATAATGCAATTGAGAATAATGTGCTACCATGGGGAGTGCAATATAGGCATATAAAATTCGTAAGTAATATTTCTGTGGCTCATCTAAACCAGAAATGTAATTCTGTAAAGTACTCTGGGAGAAAAAAATGTGTGTGGAAGAGAGGTGGAGTGAAATTGCAGAAAATGAGGTATTCTCTCCTCATAGGGATCCTTCCACTGAAAATAAAGGAAACATAATTCTTAGCTCATGAGAATTTCCTCAACAGATCCTATTGTCTAGGCTAGAGTTCAAGGCCAGATTTGCAGGGAAGTCAAACTAGAAGGAAGTGCTAAGACCAGGAGTTAACTTGTGACAGTCATTTTCTCATTTTACTTTTATTTTGGACCATTCTTAAATTATGCACAATATGACACAATTTACCTAATTTGCATAAGCATTCTCCTTGGCCCTGGAGGATTACCTGGAAAATGACTTTTCTGGGACATTAATCATACTCAACATCCCACATCCATCTGGAGATAGCCAAAAGCCAAGCCAAGTTACATTTTCCCCCATGTTGATGTCGCCACACAATGTTAATGAATATGCTTCACGTTGTCTTCAAAACATGAGAAGGATTCTTGAGGCTATGTAGATTCTTTATACTTTCTTCCTATTTTCAAAGTAGCTTAGAAAACTAATATTAGTGAAATGATTTTGTTTTATTTAATCATTGTATCTATTAGTAAGTCTTAAGGTCAAAAAGGAACACTGGAATGTAATAATTTAATTAGACCTTTCAATATTTTGAAGGACAAAGATTGTATTTCTTTCTATATAGCACTTTCATTTTAGTCACCTAAATTGCTATTTTAAAACTATTATAGGGAAATCACTTAGGCTTGAAAAATTGAAAGTAATAATTCCCTCATCTTCTATTTAGATGTTTTTTCTCAATAAGGGGGGACCCTAGCAATGAAATTATTTTTCCAGTATAGCATCTGATCATATTTTACCATTACTTTCAGCATATAGTAACCTTCATTGTATATGCTCTTCACAATGAAGAATGGGCTGTGAGCTTAATAATGGCAGAGACTATGTTGATTATTTTCCCATTTGAATTCCTAGTGTCTATCAAATTCCTGACCCATATTTGGCCTTTACTAACTATTTGTTGAATGAATGAATGATATAGATTGTCACATGTTAGAAAATAGTTAAAATTTCTGGAGTTTCATATTCATTCTGCTTCTGCTGCAATTTATGTGTGCTCTTTGATTTATATACTAGTGTACTTCACCAAAGTAAACATATTTTCCAGAAGATATTGTGAACAGTAAGCCTCCATTGCGGTAGAATGGTATTTCTTGAGATGAATATGGTGCTTTGTAGGGAATGCTGTGGTCACTACATTACCTAGTTTATTTATCAAACCAAAATATATCTTCAGAATATCCTGGCAATTTTGGTCTCATTTATCAGTGTGTACTATAGTTTTGCTATAATATCCTGTTGACTATTTTGCAATAATGCCAACGTATTCTAGTGCCATTTTATATCTAAAAGGGCAGGGGGTTTCTAGGTCTTAGAAATTCACGCTCTCAGCAATTTCATCTGCGTGCAACATGGTATAAGCACATTCCAGTTTGAAAGTTCAGAAAAATGATGGCTATGGTTGTTGGAGACATAACTGGAAACCCATCTTTAAATGAATTTAGAAAAGAATTCAAACCAGTTCAAAGGCATGAAGAAGATAGTAAAATATTTTGTTTAAGATTAGTCAACTTTTGAAGTAAAGAAATCAAACATTTTATGTAGGACTAGTATATAGTTTTGCATAATGGTTGATCCTCATTTTAAAAGGTTACAAGCATTTTTTTTTTTCTTTCCAGTCATATAACTTGGTTTTTGCAAGGAACAATAATACGATTTTGTCACCATAATATTTCCAGGAAAACTAATCTAATGTTGTTCAGAAGTCATTTTGTTCATTTGAAGCCGTGCTGGGTTGTATCTCAGTTCCTGACCAAAATAATGATTATCAACCTGCTGGATGAATTACTGCAGAAATGAAAGAGATTTCATAAAGATACTATCTAAAATTACTATCTAAAAATTGTACTCATAATTTGTTTCATATGATGATGACATTGCTTTGTTAGATTAATTCATGCTTGCTATTTAAATATGCAAATGATATAGAAATAGAAAAATTAAAAAATCATCCCCAATTCTATAATTGAAAATAGCCATTATTAACAATCTATGAATATTAATTCGGATATCTCTCTACACATAACGATAGATTGAGATTAAAACTTACATCTGTTTATGCCAATTCCCATTTTCCTTCTAATATATCACAATGCCTTAAAGCACAAGGCTGAGGAAATATACAGATTACATACATAACAATGTTTGGGAGCGCAAAGATCATCATGACCTGGGAGACTGACTAAGTTCCCAGCTAGTACTCTTTGGAGCTGCCGAGAGGTCATTCTTGTGCTTCTGCACGGGTTGAGAGGAGAGGCACTGACATTCTGTTCTAGACTATCTGTTAAAGCATGTTGGTATAGTAAACAGCCCGGGGCAAAGTTTGGGTAGGATTTTTGGGAGCAATTATAAAAAACGAGGCCGCCTAAGCTTGGGATGTCCCCGCTGTAACACCAACCCACTCCACGCACAGCATCTAACTGGCCACTCTGCTCTGCCACAGGGCTCAGAGGGCAAGAGGTACGGACAGACCGCTGCTCCTGAGACTTTAACTCTAAGGTCGCTTCTTTTCCTTGCTGTGTGCACATCTTGATTACGATTCTTTCTGACTCAAAAGACAAACTCTTTCTGCTAGAATTTGCTGAGACCTTAGTGCTTCTGTGTATTTGTGGGTGGGCGGGTGGGTGGGTGGATGTTTACAAGAGGTGTCCTTTCCTTCAAAAGTTGTTATAATATTGAAGTGAGAGCCATATGGCCTTCCAGTTTTTGGATGACATTGAGAAGTGCAACGCAATTTGCAAACAAAATGGCATACATCCTGGAGCAATTAACCTAATCCTTTTTTAATGACTAAGAATGCAATGTCCAAATTCCAAACCATTTCTTCAAAATTGATCATTAACAAGTACACACAGTTGAACAATGTGTAATAAAGGAAGAAGTGCGAAACGTACTTTTGTACTGTAGTCTAAGAACACAAAATTTATGCAGGTTCTCATTTAAAATAATACAATGGTTTCTCCCCTTGTAAAGTCAATGAACAGGAATACTAAAAAAAAGCCATATCAAACTGTATTATGTGTGTTTTTAAAAATGAGGTAGCTAAGCTTGCAATGACATGGAAAGACTTCCAGGAGAGAGCAGATAAAAAAGCAGATCAGAGAATAATGAGATAAATTGTCTAATGTGAAAGAAAAGTCAAATGTATATATCTTATTCTGTCTTTTACGCTTTTTTAACTTTAGAGATTTTTCTTTACATGTGCGGTTCCAAAATCTAGCCAGAATATGTCTTATATGTCTCTTTTCTTCATTTTTGCCTAGAAAATGACGTGCTCCTTCATTCTGCATATGCTTGTCGTTTTTCAGGTTAGGAATGTTTTCTTCTGTCTTTGATTTTTCACTCAATCAACAGAGCGCGGTAGGCAATGAGAAAGCAGGAAATGAATAACACAAATTTGTTTTAGAGTTTTACTGTAATCATTGCTAACATTTATTGAGGGTTGTCTATATGCCAGGTTGTTGGAGTGAAACCTTGTTATGTCTCACATCAGACTTTTGAAACGAGTATTATAAGTATCCGTATTTTATAGACCCGTAAGTTAAGGCACAGAGAGGTTCAGTAACTTGCTCCAGGCGCCTCAGCTTGGAAGAGACAGAGCCATGGTTTGAACCTAGCTGCTTTGACTTGAGTGCACATTACAAGTAAGCATTTACCTGAGTGAGAACTTCCTTGTAGTTGCCCCATGTGATCTTGTACCTTTCTCGGGAACACTGCATAAGGTGGGGCCTCTGTTTTCTATCCTCCAAATTTGTCATCCCTTCTCTCAGTTGCTGTTTTAGGGGAGGGTGGACAGTATCTTCTTCTCGTCAAGTGCAGAGGGTAGAAATTAATTTCTCATTCACGTTTTTGATTCACCTCTTTCTTAGGAAAAAAAAGAAATTTCTGAAAAAAGTGTCAAATCTGTCGTTATTGTATCTAGAGTGGATTTATAACCTACTGTTACTCTTGCTCTTATTGAAGACTTCTTATCTCACCTCCTGCTCTCTTTCATTTTATTGCCTTCTCATCTCATAATTAGGCTCCTTTATGATATAGCAAGTTGTGCTTAGTTACACATGGTATATCTGGGGGTGAACTGATTGTACTCCTGTTAGAATAACTAGGAATCTTTCTCTGAATGTCAGGAAGCAACATGGCCTGAAAAAAATGTCTGTGTGTTGGGCGGGAGAGGACATCAAGGTAAGATCAACAGACCACACACACGTTTATTGAAGAGCTCTACCACTTATAACCATGTTCAAATGCCATGACCTCTTTTTATATTAGATATTTCCTGTGTTTCTGTTTTCCAGAAGCAGATTCATGAGATCAATATAAGTGAAGATATATTTTAAGTCATTCCTTAAATTTCAGTCAGCACTTTTGAATGTAGTCAAATTAATGTCTGATGGACAAACTGGCTCTCTCGAATTCTGTAATTATTGCTGTCAGGATACTTCCAGCTAGAGATGGAATTGTTTTTGCATTTATCATTCGCTGTTCCTGCTTATGTATTTGTCAGTGCAGCTGTGATTCATTTATTTTATAATACTGCAGCTAATCGTGTATGGGCTATTTGATCAAAAACAACATTTTAACGAGACCAAAATAGCCAAGGCAAGGGAAATATGTAGTTATATAACAATGTTAGAACTTTTTTTGGAAGCAGCATTGAAAAAGATTATTCATTTGTATAGCTCCGAAAGCCAAATAATAATTACGGTGACATTGTTCTCTTGTCCATATTGTCCAAATCTGAGTTGGTAAGCCAGAAAGAGAAAAGTGAATTATCCCTCATTATCTTGTTTGATTTGGCCCTTAAAATGGTCAATATTGCTAAATTGCCCTTTGGGTGGAAGGAAATTAGATTGTATCATATGCTACTAAAGGTCTACTTTCATGGTTGGATGTTTTTGAATTCATGAGGCTCAGAATGCCAGGCTAAAGTAAAGATAATTATGAATGCAATTATTAGTCATTTATGCCATTAACATAACATACAAATGGATCATTTGCTCAGAAATTTGCAAGGCACTTATAAACACTGAAAAAAAAAAAAAAAAAAGAAAGAAAGAAAAAAGAAAAAAACCCCACAAAACTCCAGGAGTTAAAGTAAACTTGATTTGAGACAGTGGGAATTAAGGTATATACTCCTGACAATTTTTGTGCCAAACACATTTTAATTAAGATAATTGTCCTTTCTGTTGCCTTTGTGAAGGACCATCAAATCTGGGTATAAGAACACTTTGAATAATAATCCTATAGATTAAGTCCAGTGCTGTATGAGTGAAAAATACTCTAGGTCAGCATTGCTGGGCACTTGAATAAATTTGGGGAGTTTAAGTAATCTTCCTTGGGCACGCCTGGGTGGCTCCGTCGGTTAAGCGTCTGTCTTTGGCTCAGGTCATGATCAGGGTCCATCAGGAATCCTGGGATCCAGTTCTGAATCAGGCTCCTTGCTCAGCTGGGAGCCTGCTTCTCCCTCTGCCTCTGCCTCTCCCCTTGCTTGTGTGCTCCCTCTCTCTCTGACAAATAAATAACATTTTCTATTATTTTCTAACAAAAGTGATTTGATTTGATAAAATGAACACTCTGTGGGGAGAGTAGTTGTTTTGATGCTACCAGGCAGGTTTCGCATTCATATCCTCCGTAGTAGCACACTCCAACGTTTACTTCAGGGATGTGTTCCTCCCTTGTTCTTGTGGTCCGGATGGGGCGCTTCCGGCTGGTCCTGCGATCGCATTTCAGTTCAGCCAAAAGGCAGAGAAGCGATTGGTCATGAAATTGATCATGTGTCTCCAGCTGGGCCAATCATATTGTTGAATCACTGTGGACACAGTGATTGAAGCCAGAAGCATGTGGCCCACACAGAAATGAAGGACAGTTGGTGTCCTCCCCGATACATTCCTGAGTTAGAGATGGTGAAATAGTGTTATCATCGATAGCTGAATCAATAAGAAGCAAAAGAGGCTTAAAGTCAGAGGAGTCATAGGTCTTGTAACATAAAGACACAAGCAATGGTAATGGTGTGTGTGTGGGGGGGGGGTGCAGTAAGCAACCAGAGGAGAGCAAGAAAATTCTTTTTGACTAAACCACTGATTCCTTGGGTCCCTGAAGCCGACTGCATCCTTAGACACCCTAACTTAAAAAACTGATCAATTCCTTTTATTTAAGTTCTTTTGAATTGTATTAATCTTACAATTAATTGAAAAATGTCATCAGTTACTGAAACCAGCCTGACTAACTAAAACAATTGATTTGCTACAGAACTTGCAATCGAATATTTATTTTGGCATCTATTTCTTATGTTGCTGAAGTAATTTGTAGGATTTAGTGTTCAATTTCCTTGGCAATATGGAGGTGTCCAGTAGAGAAATACATAGCTAGCAGGAAGAAAAAAGTAATGGTAGCAAGGCATTCTAAGTATTAAAGGTATAGATAAATATATGAACAATTGTATTACTATGTTAGTATTTTAGTACATAAAAAATTTCAAAATGCTTCAGAGAGTGGGCTGCATTATGTTGAACATAAAGGTAAACCAAGTGATAAGTTCACCAGTGAAAGGTAAACAGTATTGATGTTCGACAATAACAGATCTGTGAAAATGAAAGTCACTAACATTTATTAAGTGTTTCTCACGTCTTTTCACATCTATAATATTGCTTCAGCCTCATGTCAACCCTATGAGGTAATTAGTATCCTCACTTTGTAGGAAATAGGTTTCCGGAGGATAAGTAATTTTACCAAAGGTCATATAGCTGGTAGTTCTTACACCACACCACACATCCTCTGATAAGAAATAATCATCTATTTGCTGAGTTTGCAAGTGTTCAATTTGGAGAAATTTTGGACATTGTGCAGCATATATAATTTATTGAAAAAATAAAGTGAATTTTATTTGAAAACACGGTGCACAATGTATATACACATTGATCTGACTTTTGGGTAAGAGAAGAAGAATCAGAATATTTTTTTAAAAAGGAAAAATATTGATTTTTGAGTACACAAACATAAAAATGTCAGGTGATCAAAAATATCAGGAACAAAAGCAATCGACACTTTTTAAAAATTAGTACAAATGGTTAATATAATTAATATAAAAAAACTTGTACAAATCAGAAAATGGTAAATAATTCAATAGCAAAAGGAGCAGAAGACATAAATGGGTAATTCAAAAAATCCATTAAACATATGTAAAGCCAAGTTTAATTAGTTACTGGAAATGCGTATGAAAATAATGAGATGACAGTTTTGAATATACCAAAAGGAAAACTATTTTTTAAATAACGTGTTCCACCAAATTATTCATAAATGATAGCTATGGGGAAACAGCTTTCCAACACTGTTAGTGGGAGTATAAATTAGTACCACTTTTGCATAGGATAGTTTGTACAGTGTGTATCAACAGCCTTAAAAATATGCCACATCCTTTGACATAGTAAATTTGGGGGGACAATTTTACTAATGAATTAATCAATAATTAAAAGTATCCTAAGACATGTTAAACGAATGCTCTTCACAATGGTATTTACCATGAAAAATAATGGACATAAATCCAACATCTACCTATAAGTGAATAATGGAATGCTATTCAACCATCAGCTATCCATAATGATTAAGTGGCATGTTCACTAACAAAATGCAAACAATATTGATGTTCAACAAATGCACATCTGTAAAAGTGAAAATTACTCTTCTGTGATATAGAATAGTTAATGTCATGGGAAATATTAATCATTTATTTGCATGTATGAAAAAGAAAGACAAACTCTAACTTGTGGTCTTTATCAATCTTGTTCTTTGGGGCCATACTGTAGATAGCCCGTACTCACCCACAAAACAAAGAGAAATCAATTATTGTCAGAGTCAGTGTGTAAAATCAGCCTAGGAGACAAAGGGATTCATATGCCAATAAGACTTCACGATATTTGTAAATTTCTATATAAATTAACAAATGTAAAGAAAAAGGTATTAAATCAAAAGGTGGAATTGATCAGTATTAGTTAAGCATATTTCTGAGTTGAAGGTAACCAGATGTGTTATTGTGATTTAACAAGAAATACATTATTTAGTCTTCACCCACTACTGACACCAGAGCTTCTATAACCTTCGGAATTTCCTACACAGTAACAGTGATAAAAGTGTCTTTTGCTATTCATAACAAGTCCCTTTTCATAACAAGCCCTTTTATTAGTCCACACCTGAGTTTATGTTAATAAGACTTTCAAAAGTCCTTAAGGATGGGGGCTGGTTGCTAAGGGAACCAACCAGGGATTAGAGAGTTAGAACTTTCAGTGCCAACCCCACCCCCTCCACCTCTGGGGAGAAGAATGGGGGCTGGAGATCTCAGTTCAATCACCAGTGGCCAATGATTTAATCAATCGTGCCTGGGTAACGAAGCCTTCATAAAAATCCAAAGGACAGGATTGGAGAGAGTCCAGGTTGTTGAGCACATCCAATTGCTGGGAGGGTGGTGCACCCCAGTCCCATGAGGACAAAAGCTCCTACATTCAGGACCCTTCTTAACCTCACACTATACACCTCTTCATCTGGCTGTTCATTTATATCCTTTATAATATCCTTTATGATAGATTGGTAAGCACAAGTAAATGTTTCTCTGAGTTGTGCGGGCCATTCTAGTAAATGAGTCAAGCCAGAGGAGGAGGTTGTGGGAAGCTCCAGTCTCTAGCTGGCTGGTCAGAAGCACAGGTAACAAACTGGGCTTGCAGTTGACATCTGAAGTGGTTGTAGCCTCCTAGGACTGAGGCCTTACCTGTGGGATCTGGTGCTGTCTCTACATAGGGAGTGTTAGAATTGAGTTAATTGCGTAGTGATTTTGGAAAGCACACAGCGAATCAGGCAACTTTCTAAGTGCTACGTAGCTTGAGCCCATGGACCATTTTCTGTGATGCCAATAATAGAATTTTTAGTCTGAGCGGCATTCTTAGTTGTCATCATAAAAAAACAGTGAACATTCTGATATCTTCCTCAGATTTAGGCTTTGTTTGTTTTTCTAGGAGCCAGTCCCTAAGGCTCTGGTTGCTCCAGGCACAAAAGAGAAAAAATCTCTGGGGCTTAAAAATAGGCCGTGTTATGGGCAGAATTATGTCCCCCCAAATTCATACGTTGAAGCCCTAAACTCCAGTACCTCAGAATATGACTGTTTTTAGAGATGGGGCTTTTAAAGAGGTGATTAAGTTAAAATGAAGCCATTAGAGTGAGTCCTGGGTCCAATCTGACTCGTGTCCTTATGAGAAGAGGAAATTTGAACACACAGAGAGACACCAGGGAGGTGCACACACCGAGGAAAGACCTCGTGAGGGTCCATGAAGAAGGTGGCCCTTTGCAGGTCGAGGCGAAAGGCCTCAGGAGGAACTAAATCGGCTGTCATTTTGACCTTGGACTTCTAGCCTCCAGAACAGAGAAAATACATTTCTGCTGTTTAAGTCACCCAGTCTGTGGTAGCTTGTCACGGCAGCAGCCAGAGCTGACTGATGCTATCGGAGGGGCCGGCCCCTCCCTTCGTCAGCCCTCACGCACGGTTATCCATGGTCACGTGTTTGGCCACCTCCTAAGAATATATGTTTGTCCGTGTAGCCAAGTTCAGGAATGGTCTGCATTTTCTTCTTTCTAATTTTCTTCATTATGGACAAATTTTTCTGTAAATCAAATATGTTTTTGTTTTATAGTCTAAAGAAAGCTATTTTTGAAACAAACGAAAAATAACCCTTACATTTAAAAAGTTTCAGTTCAGCTGATGTTTCCTTATGTCACACCAAAGTGCCTTTGTTGAACCAATCATAAAGTGTAATTCAACAATATGTATAATAAAATGTCAGGAAAAAAATGGGAAATTAAGTGAAGTGCTGATATGCTTTATCTGATTGGCAGTATTTCATATATTTGGAAATATCCATATATTTGACTTTTTCAAACATAATTAGGATAGTTGTGATTTGGATATAAATTCTGGTGCTGCAGCCCTTATGCTTTTGATGGTTCTTTCTCATATCCCAAACGTGGAAAAAATGATGACTTGTACCCTTTCAAAAACATGGCTCCTGGGGCACCTGGGTGGCTCAGTCAGTTAAGTGTCTGCCTTCAGCTCAGGTCATGATCCCAGAGTCCTGGGATTGAGTCCCACATAGGCCCCTACTCAGTGGGGAGTCTGTTCCTCCCTCCCCCCTGCCTCCCTCCCCACCACTTGTGCTCTCTCTCATTCACTCTCTCTCTCTCTCTCAAATAAATAAAGTCTTTAAAAAAAAGAAAACATGGCCACTATTAGCTTTTAATAAAATTTCTTCCCTGTGTATTAATACTGGGAGACCAAATGCTGAGGGACCAGTGAGAGGGCTCAAAACAGGTTTAAAGTGAGAACAATTCCAGCGGAAATACAGCTGCCGAGGAACACGGATCATTAGAAGAACCAACAATGACAGGGGTGATAAAGAAATACAATATGAGAAAGAAGGATCAAATTCAGGATACAGAAGAAATAAACTTGGTTTGGAGGAAACAAACCAAGATTTATGTGGCTTTTGATCAAATGTCAAAGTACAGGATACAGACAATAAGTAAGTGAACCCACAAGCAACCGAAATATTTTAGTTTATTCCCGGCTGACATTCCCAATGACATCTCCTCACTTATCATTGGAAAGAAAAACCATTGAAAAATGAAAGTGACTTTATAAATCACTTTGCCCTTCTCCAGCCAGCATCTAACCTTGCTATGCTTGTGTGGTAAAAAATAATGCTTTAAGGCACAAAGCTCTTGGAACTGTGGAAAGACTGGAAAAAGGATTTTTTAGAACATCGTTCATCCTAACTGAATTTGAAATATTGTGCTTGCCGGTTACATGCTGAAATGGTTATTTCACAGAGACGTGGGCTTGGATTATGCATCTATGGCGTTAGGTGTGAATGGACTGGATTACTTTAGGAAAGGTAGTAAAATAACAATAATGATAATAATAATGGCTCCTGCCATTTGGGGAGAACTTTTATATACTCTGTACTTGAAAGAAAAGTATAATAATAGCTCAATAGTATCTAAGTTTACAGATAAGGAAATCAGTGGTCAAATACTTTAAATACTTTGCTTCTTGTCTCAGAGCTGGCAAGTGGTAAAGACAGAATTTGACCCCAAGTTTGTTTGACTCCGAGCACTGGCGCTTCGCTTCTCCCTCTAATTTCTCTGATCTCAGTACTGTGCTCCTACCCTCTCTTAATCATTAAATGCCTGCTGTCCTGGCCTCCTTCTTGTCCCCTGAATAAACTGATCTTGTTTCTATCTCAAGATCTTTGCATTTAGTGTTCCTTTTGCTCAGAAAGTTCCTACCCAGAAAATGCTTCTTGCAACTTACTCCCTTTGCTTGTTGATCTCAATTCAGTTAGCACCTCCTTAGAAGGCCTCCCCAACCACCCCTTTAAAGTAGTCAAACTGCTTTCACATTTAACAGTTTTCTTTTCTTTTCTTTTTTTAAAGATTTTATCTATTATTTGACACAGAGAGAAAGAGAGAGAGAGTGAGCAATCACAAGCAGGGGAAGCAGCAGAGGCAGAGGGAGAAGCAGGCTTCCTGCTGAGCAAGGAGCCAATGTGGGACTCGATCCCTGGACCCTGGGATCATGACCTGAGCCAAAGGCATACACTTAACGGACTGAGCCACCCAGGTGCCCAACAGTTTTACTTTCTTCATCATACTTATCATCATCAATTGATATTTTCTTCTTTTATTTGTGAATGTGGTTATCTGTCCCCATTCACCTCATCGTATCCTTCAGCTCTAGAATAGAGCTTAATACATAATTAGGTACTCAATAGATATTTGAATAATGAAGGAATGAATCTCATTTAATTTGTATGAGAGATATTTAAAGAAGGCATGATTATCCTTAAATTTTTTTAATATTGTGCATCTTTCTGAAATTCATAAAAGTAAAATATCTTTCCACTGACCATGAAGCTACTATGTGACAGAAATTCAAAACCAGGTCAGTCTTGTTCCAAAATCTATGTTCTTAACCAGTAAGCTACCCTGCTTCAAGAGAAGTGACAGTCCCCGGAGTCACTAGCCTGTGTAGTTAAGGTGTCTTCTTCAAGAATGTCCTTAGTACAGAAGAAACACCCTGAAAAATAGTGGATCTCGGATTACTCGGTAGTTGCATCGGTTCAGGGACACAAGAAAAGGAAGGGATAGAAAATCATTCGTTATCTTTTAGATTGAAAGTTTTCACATAATCAAGATAAACAGAAATTCAAGGGAGAAGTCACTAATGCTTAATTTTAGAAAAGTTACAAGAAGAACTATATATACATAAAATTTCAGAAGTTATCTTCCAGGACTAAACTATTAATTGGTACTTTTTCACCTGGTTATTTAAGGCCTTTTTTCACTTTGAAACTATGAAGGGAGTATTTTCAAGAATTTTATTTAAGCGAGAATAAAATTAAAAGATAATATTAGCAAAAATAAAAAAGAACTGAATCATTAATCTATATCTACATTTATGCCCATAGCTGTATCTGTCTATATATAAAACAGGTGTGAATTTTCGTGAAGGAGATCCATCAAGGAAGAAAGTAAAAAACTTCCAATAACCACTTCCACTGGAAAGTAATCCTTGTCAGAGTCAAAAACCTAAAGTCGTTCAAATTCCAAGAACTGAAAAAGAAACAAGATTATTTGCAGATTGGTGTATTACTTCCAGAAGGAAAGACATATGTTGTTCAGAATTACTATTGGGCCCATTTTCTGAAAGCCTGGCAGTCCCCCCAGATGGGAATGTAGTCATTCATATCTACCTGCAGTAGCTGTCCTTTCCATCTGTCTCCACCTGAGTCCACGATAGGGTTAGTTTACCTATGTACAGGACAGCTCAAATTTATGGTGTAAGCTTTTGTACCTGTGTCCAGAAGTTCACACAGGAGCATAGTAAATCTACAAAACATGGAAAGGTCTATGTTTATTTGGTTTCCCTACGGCAGACATTCAGATTTGAAAGGGGAGTTTGAGAGACAGTTATCTAAGATAATCACATATGGTATTTAGAATAATCTTTCCTTTTCTTTTTCCACAATCATGATAATGTTCTGGATTATTCTTCTTACAGTTAAGTAAAAGTAGTTATACTAAAACATATGAGAAGATAATCTACAAAATAAAGCACAGTAAAGGGAAATTATTTCTGGATATTTTCATTAAATTTATTCAAGATTATTCTACTCTCTGCATTTTCTAATAACGTCACAGAAGCTGTAATTAATAAAATCATATGGCATGTAATAGCAGCAAAGTTATATAGTATGTTCACTTGCTGTGCCCCAGGCACTATTTTAAGTGCTATTTTGTATGAATTCCTACAAAATAATGTACTTATTCCCATTTGGTGATGAGGAAACCGAGGCAGAGAGTTGCTGAGAACCGGCACAGAGTCCTACAGTCTGTGAGCATCAGATCCAGGATTCCAACTCCACCTGCCTGGCTCTGGAGGCCGCGCTCTAGAGACACTAAACTGCATCGGTACTTTGTCAAAAACAGTTATGTCACATTATTATCACCTAAAGAAGAATCCTGACTGACGGAAGTGCTGGGGAGATGCAGAATTACTTGAGGATCAAGTCTGTTACTTTACCATGTTCCTTTAGCCAGTACTTCTGATGAATATTTATTCTAAAAGAAACTGCACGCTTTCCTGATTTCTTTGCCAGAGTTCATTAATTAGAAATTTTTTATGCAGATTCTGGAACATCACTAGAAGTGCCTTTGATTTTTTTTTTTTTTTTAACTTTGTGTTCTAGGAAAAGGACTCAGAAGTATGGAGGTCTGTAAAGCTGTTACGTTTATTGCCATTGCTACGTTTTAGGGGGTGTTACTTCTTTGAATGATTTTCTGCATTCTTTACCATCGATGTGATTTTACATGTTACTTATTCTATGTTTTGTTTTAATTCTAGAACATTTCCTACTCCTCCTGATTTACTACTCCAAGTCATCTGTGTATTACTAGGAAATTCTATAACTACATTTATAGGAATTGGACATATAGTTAGTGAGTGAGAAAATGACTTGTTTTCTTCGGGGTTAATTGCTCAAAATTTACTGCCTGTCCTTCTGACATGAGGCCTCAAGAACAGTTGTGATTGGCTCTCCATTAACTTTTTAACTGAAAGCAGGAGACACATTCTTCTTGAAACTTTGACTGTTGGATCATCTTCACATTCTTTCCCTCTTTTTCTAGCTGGGCTCTTTCCCCCCTTGGCTGCCGACCTGCAGGCTTTCCCCGGAGTCCTGTCCTCCCTCCCCCCTTCACCACTGACTTTCCTTTACCACGTTCCCCTACACTGTAATCAAGACCATGGCTTCTTTCTCTAAACCTTGGTCTCTGAAATCGAGTTTTTAATTTCTAACTGATAAATTTCTAAATGAGACTTCAAACAAAAACAATTTTTTTTTTTAATTCAGTGCATCATTTCCTCCCTAAGCTGACTGTGTTCCCACTTGCCGTGAAGTTGTTCAAAGAGCATCACATCCGGATTCATAGGGCTCCAGGCGGGCCGTTTACTAGCTATGTGAACTTTCCTAGGACACATCATCTCTGTATTCCTTGGTTCTCTCCTCTACAAATAGACGAAATAATACTGAATGACAAGGGTGAGGGAAGGGAAAGGACACCCCCTCTTGGACTCAGTGTGGTCATCTAGCCCCATGCCACGACTGAATTTTTATCTCCCTTCCTCAGCTTTGATGCGGCATCTGCTTCCTCAGAGTTCCTCTGACTCAGCTAACTTCAGCCCCTTGCCTCTTGCCTCTAGGCTCCAGGAAACTCAGCAAGCCCACCTCAAGGCCTCCATCCTACACACAACTCCAGCCCCCTCACACAACTGCCTCGCATCCTTCCATTCTGGAAAGACTGGGAATTTTTCCTAAGTCCTTTCAAGGAGAGGGAAGGCATCCAGAACCTTCCTGCTTTGGTAGGCCCAACCTATAAGAGGTTTTTGCAAACTTGGAAGCTGGAGGGAAGTGGAGCACCAGGCCTTTTTGGAGGACTCTCCAGCATTTAAACCTCTTATGTCTTCTCGGATTCACCCCTCCCTCTCCAACCTGTCTAGTGTCCCTGAGAAAGGGACACTGTCTGGCTGGTCAGAATTTTTTTTGAAACTGGAATTTTTTTTTTTTTTGAAACTGGATAATCAAGTCTTTGAATCCCCCCACCCCTCCCACTTCTGGTGTAACAGCCATCACCTGAGACGGTGGGGAATCTTCTTGCAGGTTTGCCTGGGGAAGGCCCACAGAGAACAAGAAGCACATGGCAGGCGGGAAAGTGTGATCAGTTAGTATATCAAAATATCATACTGCTACAAATTGGAACAGGATGAGTCCAGCCAACAGTAACAAGACTGTTCTCAACTCAGAAAACAGTTACTTATCTCACACTACAAGTTCAACAATTCTAATAAAGAAATGGCTCTGATTTCCTGGGGCTCTAATTTTAGCCCTCTGGAAATTTTCTCTTTTTTCTTCCAGGCTTTGTTAACTTCATTAGTTTTTTCCCCCTCTTATCCTCGTTTGTAACCCTGCCTTTGTTTCACACATATTGACCCTTCCTTGCCCTGGAAAAACAACAGTATCTTCTATGGGAAAATAAGACCAGAGAGCTGACATATTACATATTATATATCCTTCTGTCCATCCCCATGCACATTAGTTTAGCAAACGTTCTGAGAAAGTTTGCAATAAAGAAACCTGTGTAAATTAACCAGTTGTTCTACAAACATAGAGTGACAATATGCATTTTAAGTAACATATGTTGGAACATGTTCCTTTGGGTAAGTTGCCAGAGTGGAGAGAGAGAGAGAGTTTAGAGATTCTTCTAATTTCTTAGAATCATGCACTTTACATTTCAAAGTAGTTTTAGGTATCTCTGGCCATGGATAGTCAAGCTCTGGATGTTTCCATCCTAACCACGTGGCCAGTATAAGATCTTATAGAGTTACCTTATCTGTATCAGTGTGAAACTTAGAAACCCATATGTTCAAAATGTCTTATGGGCATTTTTTTCTTATCTCTATGGGAAAATATATGGATACTTGGATAACATATAAAAGGAGACAAGTTCATGAAAAAAAATCACCTTAAATAATGAATAAACTTCAAAGTCTACTTGGGTTTTATTAATTTTTTTTTTTGGTCTCAGGAGGGTTACAGTTTAGCTAATGTTTCTCTCTCTTTTGGTTCATATCACATCAATCTGCCCTTTGACAAGAGACTCAACATTCTGTCTTTCCACAGTTAACACATAATATTTTTCTTGAAGAACTGGGGAGACTTACATTTTAGAAAAAAGCACAGTGAGGCTGTTCTTTGCTTCATTAAGAATTTGAGCCCTTTCCTACCAAAGTTTAAAGTATCTGCAGACTTGGGACATCAGAGGCAAACCAAAATCAAAATTAAAAAAAAAAAAATTAAAACACAACACATTATCCTTGGTGCTAGGAAATTCAATGAGATGAGGGATGTGTGTGTGTGTGTGTGTGTGTGTGTGTGTGTGTGTGTGTTTAACCTAAAAATTACCTCTTGTTCAACGATGTTACCCTTGTTAAATTGAGGCCAAAGTTTCGGTACTCTTCATTCCATTATTCCTCGTCATACTCAGATTAAAATATAACTAGATAGGAGTGCAAGGGTGAGTGGTCTGTGAAGTAAGGAAAAAAACCACTCTGAAGTTTAAAACCATTTTAAATATTAAAATTGAAATTGGATGTGAAGTTTCTCTTAAATGTGTTTCCAAGGTTTTAGAAAGTAGAATCCAACTTGCAGTATTTCAAATGCTATAAATCTGGCAAGATGATTTGCAAATTGACATGGAAATAAAAGCAAGGAAGATCAAACCAGAAAAATAATGAGAGTCAGCAGCAAACACAATATTGGGTTTGACATTCTATGAGTGGTGGCTTTATAAAGGGATTGCTAGTTGTTAGTTGGTGGGAGGGTGTGGGTTTGCCCTGATGGGAGTAAACACTGCGTGACAGGTGTTGGATTTAGGCCTTGCCCTACATTTACTCCAACACCGGCAACCAACACTGTGAGGCAAAAGGCAAGAGGCCAAGGGTTTTGCTCTATGCCCTTAACTCTCCTGGCAGATATCTGGCCAGAGATCCTGGAATATTGAGAAGGCAAATTGGAGATCTATGGATTTTTTACAGCCATACTGAGATGTAATTGACAAATAACACTGTGTACGTTTAAGGTGTACAAAGTGATGATTTGATACACAAGGATATTGTTAAATGATTACTGCTGTAAGGTTAGTTAACACTACCATCACTTCACATATTTACAATTGTGTGTGTGTGTGTGTGTGTGTGTGATGAGAACATTTAGGATCTACTCTCTCAACAACTTTTGGGTACATTATACAGTATCGACTATAGTCACCATGTTAACCATCACCTCCGCAGAACTATTCATCCTATAACTAGAAGTTTTTATCCTTAACCAACATCTCCTCATTTCCCCCACCTCCCAGGGGATTTTTTTTTGAAAAACACTGCTCAAATGATCCTGTTTTTCTCAGCAAAAATTGATTAAGCCCTAAAATGTATACTGTTGCCTTCTTGAAAGTTTTCTTTTGACCTTCTTTTTTTGGGATAAATTATGTATATTTGTATATATGTGTGTATATATAACCACAAACATATGTCTATATATGTTACCACTTTTCACTTTATCCCCTAAATTTTGATTCTTTACAAACATCAGTTTTTTTATACTATTATTCTTAATATATTGTCTTTTTAATTGAAAATTCCATTTATTGATCCTTAATCTATATGTTAAAAACTTCATACGCTTGTCTAATTTAATCCTTGGAACATTATAGTAAAGTTAGTAGTATTATTACCATTTTAAAGTAAAGAAATGAAGGCCGAGAGAGCTTAAGAACTTGCCAAAGTTCACACAATTAGAAATTGCTCCTCGTGTTTAGGTCTGATGATGTTCGTCACCTGTGCTTCTTATCTCTATGTAGTAATGCACGAAACTCCTCTTAACCTTTTACATATTGGTGTAGTATGTGATTATTCCTTTATTTTTAGCTTGTATTTATTGGTTTTCACCAATCTCTAGAAGTTGCCTTTTGGCTTGAATATACCAAATGCTTTTTTTTTTTTTCTCCTATCACATTATCATGTCTGTTTCTGTATTTTGAAAACTTTGCTCTGTTTGTCATACTACAGTGAACATTAAGAAGAATGTGGAGTTTTGTGGCAGAATAGCTTGGGCCCTAAGCAAGGGGGACTTGCAAAAGGCCACGTTCTTTGAAGATTTTCCCAATGTACCACCAATAAGTTCTAGTTAAGTTTTGTTGGCCAGAACTTAGTTGCATGGCCATGCCCAACCATTGGTGAGTCTGGGATGTGCAGAATTTCCCAGGGGCACATTTCCTAAGATTCAGTTACTGTGGCATAAGGGGAGAGTGGCTATTGGGTGGGCCAGGAGCTGTCTGCCACCTGAGGAAAACACAGGGAGATGGGTGCAGAGGAAGGGAGAGAGAGGGAGCGTGAGAAAGAGAGTGAGGGAGATGTCTTCTGACATAGTTCTTCAAGTATTATTTAAATAAACAACTGAGGGACTCTAAAACATCCTAACATCACACCTGGGAAGTAGGTATGAGACCATGAATCAGGCAAAAACTTCTTGCTCATCATTCATCAAATATTCACCAGAATATGAACTCTGTAAGAGCAACTACTTTTATTTATTTATGCTCTACCCTCACTTTTAGGTCAAGTAGACATTTAGTAGGTACTTAGAAATAACTGTTAATGAGTGAAATCTTTATTATGCATCCATTGAACAGTTCTTAATACTCTGCTGAGGCTTGAGGATACAGCAGTGAACTAGACACGGAATGTGTCCTTATGAAGCTTAAAAACTGGTAAGCAAGACTGTAGGTTCAAAACGCAATCATGTCGATGGGTGGTGAGTATTAAGATAAGAAAAAAATAAGATGTTATGGAAATTTCTAAATATGAGATGACTATTAAATCAATTTATCTACCATTTGGAAAGTGTTACTAGAATGAGACAAATATTTCTGTATTAAATCATAAAATACAAACCACATAAGCCTTTAGGACTCCTGTGTAGGGTTCCAGAGCCCAGTATGAATTAGAAAGTGAAAAGCCTAGTGATTGGCTTACAGCAGGTATCAGATGAGCTTACAGACTCTGACTCAGTGCACTCGGAGGGCCCATTTCCATGGGCCACACTGGACTGTAGGGACCACCAGTTATCAGGCCAACTAGCTGACTGCATTTTCCTTTGCTTCCCTGACTGTCCTCACTATATTTCCCCTCTGCTGAGAACTTACTCATCTTAGGCTCCTCACAGTGCCTAGGTCCCCTATCCAGGTTAAAAAAAAAAGAAATTGAGTCAATATTGTTGGTTAACCAACACCGCAGATTTCCTGATTTGTTATTTGTGGTGTGTGATCTTTGAGTGATACATGGCAGAAAGCTACGAATTATTAAGTAATACATTTAAATAATTGTGTCTGTAATTAATCACACTGGATTTCCAGATATTTTCAAATATTATACATCTGTATAATAATCATTAATTTTTTTCGGTCTACAGATAATACTTGGTACATATATGGATTCATGGTTCCCTTCCAAAAAAACATGTGTGACCTAAGGATCTGTGTTCTAAACATAAAAATTATCTATCTGCTCTTTATCCGGTCTATAGGTCAAATAGTAATTGTTTTTGAAAGCCGGGATGCAAGGATGGGTAACTAAACTTTATTCATTCACTGTCTGGTTTGAGAGAAGTCCATGGGTCACATATGCTTGCGTGAATCCATCTGGCAACATTTATCTTTGACAGTGACATAATATTGCTGAACTTAAAATTATGTGTGTGGTTATCTTCTTTTTTAAAAGTAGTTTCTACGCTATTCGTGGGGCTCAAACTCATACCCTTGAGATCAAGAGTCACATGCTCCACCTGCTGAACCGGCGAGGCTCCCCATGTGTGTGGGTATCTTTGTCAAGAGTTACTGAATTTGTACATTCAAGTAAATGCTAGAAGACTTTCAAAGAACCCATCTGTGGCAACTCCTCAAAACCTGACATCCTTCTTTGATCAGTGCCCTCAAAGCCAGCAAAATCTTAAAAACCTCCAGTCTAGAAAGATCTACGTGGATTCAGGTTTTTGTGCATAAAGTCATTCTTGCCTCCTCTTCTGCAAACCCCATAATGATTCCATTATTAAGGCCTGTTCATTTTGGGGCACCTGGGTGGCTCAGTTGGTTAAGCGTCTGTCTTCGGCTCAGGTCATGATCCCAGGGTAGGGGATTGAGCCCCACATCAGGCTCCCTGCTCTGAGGGGAGCCTGCTTCTCCCTCTGCCTGCAGCTCCTCCTGCTTGTGCTCTCTCTCTCTCTCCCCCCGCCCCCCGTCAAATAAATAAATAAATAAATAAATAAATAAATAAATAAATATCTTAAAAAAAAGAAATGACCTATTCATTTTAACTTTTAAGTATGAGCTAAATCCAAGGACTTCTCACTACCTCCCCCACTTCTACTTTGCCCAAGACACCATTATCTCTCCTCAGGAATATTTTGGAAGAGTCCTAACTAGTTTGTCTGTTTCCTTATCGTTCTGCTATACTGTTATAAGAGCAGCCAGAATGAATTTGTTAAATTGTAAATCAGGTAACAGAACTTACAAGCGGTTGTCATCACACTAAGGGGGAACCTCATTTACCCCTCCTACAATGCTTTGCACCATCTGACTCTGTCTCCATCCACATCTGTCCTTCTCCTCTCGCCTTGGCTCACACAGGCCCCCTTGCTGGTTAAGAAGCATAGGAGCTTACAGTCGTTAAGCATCTGCCTTTGGCTCAGGGCGTGATCCCGGCGTTCTGGGATCCAGCCCCACATCAGGCTCCTCCGCTGGAAGCCTGCTTCTTCCTCTCCCACTCCCCCTGCTTGTGTTCCCTCTCTTGCTGGCTGTCTCTGTCAAATAAATAAAATCTTAAAAAAAAAAAAAAAAAAAAAAAGCATACGAGATTGTTCCTGATGTGGAGTCCTTGGTTTTGTCATTTCCCTGCCTGGGTTGCTCTTCTTACCAGAGCCTCTCCTGTCTTACTCACCCTCTTTAACCAAGCTTCTGCTGGGATAGCACCTCCAGGGCCTCACGTCTAGGCCTAGCGTCATCAGCCTGTACCAAATAAAGCTTTCACCGCACCTCACTTTGTATCTTTAGTTGTTCCTTATGGCTTTCATTACTACCTAAAATTATTTTATCCGTGTGTCGATTCTTCCGTAATCAGTCTACCCCTCTAGAATGTAAGGTTCCCGAAGGCTGGGATTTGCCCAGCACATAGTTCTCCACGAGTATTTAATACATGAATATTGAGCCAAAGCAGTATCGGTGAGATGCAGGGAATCACTATTCTACTTCTTTGCCATCATATCAAATCCTTGACATTCTCACAATTTCTATTCCTACCATGTTTGACTTCTTGATATTGTAGGTGGAAGTCTGCAGGAGCCATGCCATTGATGTCAAAGTAACAGGTCACTATTGTCTTTTTTTCTGACTTTTGTTTGTGCCCTCTTTGTCTGGATGGGTTTGGAGTTTTCCAACATGCTTTGCTATTTTGTTTCCAAGTCATAGAAAAAATACCATGCTTCATCACTAGTTACGATTATCTTTAAATTATGTTGTCTTGACCAATTTCTCTTAATTGATTACCAGAAATGTCGGGTTCTTGCTATTACTGTTACTCATTTATAAATTTTGACATAATCCTCATAGAAAATGTCTCTAAGTTTTAATAGTATTTTAGAGTGAAGTGTTTTGAGTCTACACATTACACGTAAGTTATCGTTGTCACACTTTCCATTTTTCTGTGTTCATTGGGTTGTTATATGACTGTTTCATGATTAACACATACATCTTCTTACTTTTTATTCTTTCCAAAATTTTTTACTCTTGACATTATTTCATAACTGTAAGTCACATTTAATACGTCAATCATCTTCATTTTATAACGTCATGAGAAAGTAATATTAGCTATTCAGGATAAATGATAAGTATTTATTTTATAGCAATGGAAAGCTTCAATTACCTTCAGTTGTTAGAGAAAAAGAGAATGATTAATTTTGAGAGCCGTACTGCTGCCAGTGGAAGCATGTTGCAGCATGTCCTTAAAGCAATCAATTTTCAACCACTTTCACCAAAAACATTATTCCACCATTCTACTACCCCACTTTTATGTATTTTGGGTATCTGTAACTTAAGGACTGCACAGATGAACAATCATTATAAAATTAAATGCACATATGTCAGTACTATGTATAATGGATGTACAGTGAGAGAAACATTTTAGGTGCTCAATAGCATTGGACCCAGGCCAGAATAAGCCTCCTGGGCTTAAGAAACTCTCTCTGGGTTCAGTCTCTGGAAATAATGCTTTGGATCAAGTGTGCAAGAACATCAATGGGTTTTAGGCTATTTTAAAGTCAACTGTGACATTTAATTTGGGGGTTTCTATGCCTTATAACATCAACCTCATTTTAGACGGACTTCTGGAGAACTGTTTAATTTTTCTTTTCCTGTCTACACATTGCTGCTCTGAGTAATGAATAGAAATGCATTCTGAATAAAATAGCTAAGCAACCTTTTGTGAGTAATGGGCATCATGGTCTTTAGACCTACCATTTGTCTTTTTTTTGTGGCTAGGAAAATAAGACAGCAGATCTGCAGCTAATTCCTTCAGTAGTTATTGAATACTTGTGGCAAAGCTTAGTGCTTGGCATTTCTAATAAACCAAAAGATAAGTAAAATGAATGACCAGTATGATCCTATAGGGACTACTTAAATCCATGCCAAGTGTTTCTTACATATGCGGGTGAACAATTGGAAATGTTTTAGTTCACATTTAAAATCTAAGATGAATCACATATAGGAGCAGTGGTTGGGTTTTCATGTTTGTCAAATGCAATTTCTTTTAAGTCGGTTTATGGATAAACTGAGATTGATTTTGAGTGTGAGTTCCTTTACTTTAAAATCTTCAGAAATCTAGGTATTTACTCAAATTTGATCTGGATTTTGGTGATATAATCTTTTTTTTTTTTTAAGATTTATTTATTTATTTGAGAGAGTAGGGGGGGTGGGCAATGGGAGAGGGAGAGAGGTAATCTCAAGCAGACTCTCCACTGAGCACAGAGCCTGTCCCCGGGCTCCACGAGAAGCTCAGTCTTACCATACTAAGATCATGACCTGAGCCCAAATCAAGAGTCGATGCTTAACCAACTGAGCCCCTCAGGCACCCCGTGATATAATCTTTTGATATCAAGCTCTAAGTCCAGAATTTCTCATTTTAGATCAGCAAGAGAAGATTTCCAATCCAGATCTCCTTACAAGTTTTTACCATATATTCATGAAATAAAAGAGAAGGGAGTTAAATTTGAGCCAAATTTCAAGGCAAAGAAAAATTAAAATTACTTCAAATTCATCTACTTTTCTCTTTATAGTGAGTCATTTAAATGAAAATAATGAATCATGGCAACTGTAACAATTGTGTTCTTTCATTTAACAGAGACTTTGCTTAGTATTTTCTTTAAGTATTGCTAGGTTTTAGGCCCAATGAAGAGAAGCAAGATTGCTTTTAGAGAATTTATAATATGCAGTGTGATAAAGTGTATTTCTAAAGTACAGGATTCCCAAGGTCTCTCCAGGGTTTCAGCAGAGAAGCTGAACGCAAGAGCTGAGCCTTGGAAAAGTCACATTTGTACATGCGGAGAGGGGAGGGAGGAACATGACAAGTAAGGTGCCCAGAATGGATACTTGGGGATACGAATACCTACCCAGAGAAGGCTTGACAGGCTTAGGGCGTGTCTGGCATCCTCCCCTTATCTTATGGATGACTCTGCTTGCTGCTTGACCTCATTCCTCTTTCCCTCGTGCCTTCTCGTGGCTTCTCTCAACACTGCACTCTGTGCAGACACTACCAACCACTGTCACATGACAGATACAAGGAAGCCTTCCTTCTATCCAGACACGCTGCAGGAGTGTGAGTGGAACAAAAGATGGGGATCACTGACAGCAGGAGAGTCCCAGAGAATTCATGGGAAGTTGGGGGTTACGCAGGGCTCGGGATTTTGGAAAACCATGTGAGGAAAGATGAGGAGGAAATTCTTGCTAGGATGTGAGAAATGGACTGGAGTTTAGAATGACTCTGGTCCGCTTTTTCTTGATTAGCACATTGATTTTGGGGAACACAGAGCGGTCAATTTAAAGAGGTTTACCATGGTCCATTGAAAAGACGCTGGGTGTTGAAAGTTATGACATGGGGGCGCCTGGGTGGCACAGCGGTTGAGCGTCTGCCTTCGGCTCAGGGCGTGATCCCGGCGTTCTGGGATCGAGCCCCGCATCAGGCTCCTCTGCTATGAGCCTGCTTCTTCCTCTCCCACTCCCCCTGCTTGTGTTCCCTCTCTCGCTGGCTGTCTCTATCTCTGTCAAATAAATAAATAAAATCTTAAAAAAAAAAAAGTTATGACATGAATTCCTAGTCAGTAGGACTTTTTAAAGATTTTTTTGGTCGAGGTATTTACTAAGCAAGACTTAGGTAAAATTAATCTGACATTATAATTCATTTAAAGGCGGGAGCCTGCAAACTGATCATTGAACAAGGAAGCTAAGGTAAGAGTCTATACTGAACACAAAGATGGTGTAACGGACTCTGGACAAGCAATGTTCAAATAAACTTCCCACAGAAACGGAAACATCCTACAGTCTTCAGTTCGTAGCCACTAGCCACTGTGGCTACTGAGCTTCAAATGTAGCTAGTATGATTGAGGAACAGTATTTATAACTCTATTGAACTTTAAATAATTTAATTTAAATTTAGCCACATGCAGTGAGTGGCTACTATTTTGGACAGTAGAGGTCTAAGTCATTTAAGAGTGAGGTGTCCATTTTCTTTCCAAACCCATTCCGGGATGAAGACCCTGCCGTGATTTTCAATTTTTTATCATCTTTGTTTTTAAAAACGCTTATTTCCATAAAAACCTCATTTATTTTAACGATCTTATTTTTAAATCTAGGGTTTTATTCTCTAAAACTGTGTGGTCCAATAAAATAGCCACTCACTACAAATAGCTATATAAATAGTAAATTAAATTAAATTTTAGTTATTACATTCATTCAAGTCTCATTTCAAGTAACCAGTCGTCACATATGGTGGGCGGCTGTCATACTGATGATGTCACTCTAGACGCAAGTAGCAGAAATAGGAATCAGATCTGAATGCCAGAGATTGACACCAAATAAAGGGTCACTGAGCAGAACTGTGATATTTGGGCAGGTGAAGCTATAAGGATAAGGAGAATCAAGGAAAATGCCAAGAGACTGAGGTTTGGAGACTAGAGAAACGGTGGTAACACTGAGCAAGATTTAGAAGTAGAGGAGGATTCCTCCTGGTAGGAAAAAGACATGTTCCATCTTAGATGCATTGAGGTGAAGGGACTCTCTCTGGTTAGAATGATTCCAGTCTCTGCTTCAGAGCTGTCATGCGATAAGTTTTTAAGTTTAGTGATAGAGAGAATGATCGGGAGGCCGATTTGATTTGGAGGGATTAAAGACATTTGCAAGTGTGGAAAAAGGCAAGGCCAATTTTGGGTGTAGACTAAACACATCTCTGTGTTTCCCTGAGAGGATAAAAAGTCATCATAGTCATTGGGAAGAAGCAAGAGGAAAAACAGTGATTACCAGGGGGAAAAGAAGGGGTGACAGTAGTGGTTTGGGGGAAGGACAGTTACATTGTTAACAAGTCATTCCACTGGCATTAATAAACAATTTTTCTAATAAACAGTTTTTCAGAGCTTGAGCGCTCCATGTTCCACATGAAACCACATGGCCCTGGGGCCACGATGTCTGGCATGAGGCTTGCTGAGAAAATCCCTCGGTGGGAACCAGAAGATGAAAGAGTCCTGCATTTAAGTTAAACATCTCTTTAACAAATCATATCCTTTTAATTAAGCAATATGTTATTTAATCTAGCAACGAGAGCAGTACTTTACATACAGTGGCTGTGCAGGAATTATACATCTGGAGGAAAACAGAAAAGAAGAAAGGGAGAAAGGGAGGGTAAGAGGAGGAGTTTGCACAACAAAATAATTACATGCATGCAGCAAAAATACAAAATTTTCTCCAACATCTGACTGTATTAGTGACATAGTCATACAATTAGGAGTGGTGCCTTATTTACATTTTAAAACATGAACTAAAGAACTAAATTGAGTAAAAAAATAATAAAACATACTTTTTCCCTCTCCAAAAACTCTTTTATCTGTTATCTGGGGAAGTGTGAGTCTATACGCTATGATACCCATTTTCCATGAGTCCCATACATCAAAGTATAATGCACACAATCCATTACATTTAAGGTACTGGCAAAAATCCTCAAAATGGCCTTTGAAGGATGATACATTGAGGCAAAGAGCACATTCATCCGGCTTTATAACAGAGCAAACATATGAAAGAACTGTTGCCATCACTAATGTGAAGCTGGGACTGTCTAACCAAAACGCACTTACAGATGCCCCCCGAAAATACTTAAACACAATTAGGTATAAGTTGCCTACTGTAGATGAAAATAGGGAGGCTTGAGGGTGAGTATTGGAAAGGAGGGACCAGTATAAATGTTGGCTTCATACAGTTCAAATTGTGAGAAACAATAGGCAGAAAAAGCCCCGAATAATGAACATTCAGGAAAATGTTTCTTCCATCCCACTTGGGTTCTTCTATCTGCAATCCTCTACATCTCTTGAGCCTGAGGATCTATTCTTAGTGCTCTGGTTTTATTCTGGAATATTCTTGGTGCATTTAAAAATACATGTCTAAATAAGGTCCAGTTCTATTGATCTATAAACATAAGGCAAGTTTTACGTGCCTCCTCTTTCTACTTTTTGGCTTGATGTATTTCTCTATGTGGATTTCATTTCTTAATTCAGAGGACCAAGGACAGTGGATAAATTGAAAGTGCTGTGGCTCAGCACTATAGCAATTGGCCATTCTTTTGAAGCTTTGGTGAATCATTTGACTTGCTTTGTCAGTACAATGGAATATATCCATTAATCTTGATTTTAAAAAGTTTCAATATGTTGAAATGATCAAAATGTTAAAAATTATTACAAATAGTCATGTGATTCCAAGCAACTTCAGAAATCCAAATAGAACACTTTTAAATTCAAATTGAAATATATTCCCCCCCCCAAAATTAAAATATGTTGAGGGTTTTTGTCCCCTAATAGGTTTAAAATAAAGAATAAAACATTTTAGTTAGGTACTAGTTGAGCAAAGACAGGGCTGAGAGATACACGTTCAATACTCATTATGCTGGAGATTATGGAATTACATCCATAACCATCTCAATATGGTGACTCATGCCTTGCCCTCTTCACCAGAAATCAGAAGGAAGAATGTGATTTATTATGTATTAACAATTCAACCCAAACCCAGGATTATAAATATTTAAACTGTTAAGCTTCTTTTAAAACACAGCAATGATCAATTTTTTCTTGTGTCAAGGAAATCCATTTGAAAAGCGAGGATTGTTTATATGAGTGATGGCATTAAAAAACTAATAAAATACTCAGGCACATTTACTGTGTACTCTCCGTGTCATTTTACAATAATGCTGTGTTCTTCATCTGCATTATAGCTATTATTCTTTAGCAAATAGAAAGACCAAGCCCTAAGCAGTGGAGCATTTTTGGCAAGTAACCAGAAAATTTAACCAAAATCTCCAAACAGTGAAAAAAAACCCAAACACACAATTGTGAATCTAGTCTTTGTCAAAAGGATTGCATGAAAGAGATCAGTAAAGCAGAAAGAGTTCAGGAATGTTTAATCCCAAAGGAATAACATTTATCAAAGCAATTTGCAAGGATAATTCTGTCACTTCTGCCTCTGTGAACAAAGAATAACAAATGAGTTTGCAACATTTACTACCAAATTTGAAGCGGTTTTTCAGCAGCAGGGAAGTGATGTCATTACTGCTGTAGGGTTGGTTTTTTTTTTTTTTTTTTTTTTTGGTAGGCAAAAGGGCAAACCTGGCGTTGATTTAAAATGTATTCCCAGTAGGCCTTGATTTTGAAAGGCATATAGTTTTATAAAAAATGAAATGCATGCCAGTTCTTTTAATAAAGAACAAACAAATCCTCTGCCTTTTTTTTTTCTTCTACATTTAGCTATGTTCTGTGGATATCAGAACTAAGAGAAATACCTTTTATTAGCTTAAAGTTTGATTAAATAAAAGTACTCGTCATTAGAAATATGTTGAAATATTTTAATAATCATCATCCATTTTATTTTTCAGATTAAAAACTCAATGGAACCAGAAAAACTGTCAGGTGGAGACTGGAATGTTTGACTGGTGTTTTTTGGTTTTATTTATTTATTTATTTATTTATTTATTTATTTATTTATTTTTCTAGCCTCTGACATATACTTACAATTGCTTGCTTTATAGTGGTTTCAACAAAGCAGAAATCTGTTTCTCTCTCTTTCAAAGGTCTGCGAACGTAGTCCAGTGTAGATGTGATAGCTCTCATATTCATCCGTGTTCTAACAAGTTGTTCTTCCTGTCTTCCTCAACACCCTCTTTTCATGTCATGGGCAACATGGATTCTTCTTTTTTAATGTGCAGTTAGCCAACATACAGTACATCATTAGTTTCCGGTGCAGTGTGCAACGATTCATCAGTGCAGCCCGGATGCCGCCGCGCCCGCCTTGACTTCTGCGTGCTGCCAGCATGCAGGTAGAAGGCGCGCTGGAGAGCATGCCTCCTTTCTTTAAGGACAAAATCCAGAAATTGGCTGTTTCACCTCCACTGAGGGTCCATTGGCAGAACTTTCGGGCGTCACTTAGCTGCAAGGAATTTTTGAAAGTACAGACTTCATTCAGGATAGGGATGCAGCCACTAAAATTGAGGAGTTCTATTGCTAAGGAAGGAGGAGAAGGAGCAATGTGTTCTGAGGGACACCTTTTGTTACCCGCCCCCAGTCGTCCCACTAATCTTCATGAACTAGGGCAATGAAATTTTCAGCAGCTCACTGCAATTTTTCTATAATTTAAAATGAATTAGGACTGAAAGGTGTTTGTAAAAACCTTTCATAAGGAATTTATATTTGTCTGCCCAGACCTCCATAACAGCATACCACCTAGCGGGGGCTTACAAAGTAGGAATTTATTTTCTCACAGGTCTAGAGGCTGGAAGCCAACGATCCAGGTACCGGCAGAGCGTCTGGTGTCTGGTGAGACGTCTCCCCTTGTGTGGCCGGATCAGCGGCTTTCTCTCTCCTTACGTGGCCTTGCCTTGGGACCTGCGCAGAGGCAGAGAGAGCAAGTTCTGTGGTGTCTTTTCGTGTGAGGGCACTAGGCCTATGGGATCAGGGCCCCACCCTTATGACTTCATCTCACCTTATTTCCATAAAGGCCCTATCTCCAAATACAGTCCGATTGGGGGTTAGAGTTTTTACATGAATTTTGGGGAGATGTAAACATTCGCTCCATAATAGTTTATTAAAAAGTCATATGTTTTTTTCCGGGGCACCTGGGTGGCACAGCGGTTAAGCGTCTGCCTTCGGCTCAGGGCGTGATCCCGGCGTTATGGGATCGAGCCCCACATCAGGCTCCTCCGCTATGAGCCTGCTTCTTCCTCTCCCACTCCCCCTGCTTGTGTTCCCTCTCTCGCTGGCTGTCTCTATCTCTGTCAAATAAAAAAAAAAAATCCTTTAAAAAAAAAAAAAAGTCATATGTTTTTTTCCAAAACTGGTTACACTTGGCTTAGTCATTTTATCTCTTCACCAAGGAAAGGAAGGAGTTGAGCTAAACACTATCTAAGGTTGCTTTACGTACTAAAGATGTGTGATTACATAAAGAAACTATACTTTATAATATTATTTATTTTGTTCTCATATTTTAATCATCTCATGTATATTTTTAATGCCAGAAGTGTTATTTACTTTTTTTAATGTTAGTATTGCATACTACACAAAATAAATACTTGAAAAAGTCCACTGAAATGATGTATTTTCAAAACATGATTGGTCGACAATACTTTTGAGGACCTACAATTATTTGTGGGGTTGGAGGAAAGAAAAATGTGTAAGTAACAACTTTTGTTTTAGGACTTTTCCTTGTTTGAAAACTCATCCTCTGGGAAAGGGACAGAGAGGAAACAAATAAAAATACACTTTCCCAGGATCAGAGAGCACTGTCAAACGTTCACCTAGGTTGTTCACTTATGACGGGATCCATGTGACTAATTAAGGGCAGCTTACAGAATAAATTGCTTTTTTCATTCTAATCGAATAAATTCCTTAATAAACCTGTAGCCCTGGCACGTGTAATAGTGTAAAAAAGAGCTCTAATCTATTTGGGAATTGCATTTCCCTTTGGTAGGATTACGGGAAGAAAAGAATTCAATATCATTAAACTACTCTGTTGAGATAACAGGAAAAGTTGATTGCCCTTCAGCAGGTAATGTTACACAATGGAAAGATCTGTGGTTCTAGGACGGCAAATCTTGGTTTTGAAGCCTTGCTCCAACACGTACTTAGGTGTCTGGTCGCCAGCAAGTTCTGAACCTCGGTGAGGTATTAGCAACAACTGGGATAATCATGGCGTCAGGATCATGGAGCTCAATGTATACAAAGTAACACACTTACCAGTGATTCTGAGCAGCCACAGGCACTCAGGGCTGCTTCCCTTCTTTGATGATAGGTTGTTTGTTTTTCCTCCTCACAGGCAAAGAAACCTACACCCCCTGAATTTTACCTACTATCAAAGTTGAGTTGTTTACAGCTTTGTGGAACGGAGGAAGAATGAATAAAGAGACGACTGAAGAATACGACTGTATTAACATACTATGCTGTGGTTTATGTTTGAAAGCATGGTAATGATGTGGAATTTTTAAGCAAAAACAGAAGAGTTCCAGGGCAACAGATGAAACGTGAGGTGGCATTAGCAACATTCCAAAAGGACGTCTGGGGTGAGATTGTTTCTGCTTCCTCTGGGCTGGGTGATTTACCAATGCTGGCTGCTTAGGGTTTCTGTGTTTGCTTTTGGAGATCAAAGCTCTTCACCAGCTCTAATCCTCACAACATTTAGGGTAAATATCACCTCTTTAAAAGCCCAACAATTCATTTCGTGTATACAAAAGCCTAGCGCAAAAGAGACTGTAACATTTTAGGATAAAAACACCATTATTTTCTCTAGATTATTGAGCATGTTTTTGAAGGTCCGAATGCAAAAGCAACATTTTAAACTATTTTACTTCTTTTGCAAATAACATTGCATCGCCTCTATTTTTTGCCCGTTGTGTCATAAAGGTATTGAGACTTTTAAAGACATAGTTACATTCCAAATGTGTTTATTTTTGTCCCAAACATACTGTAGTAAATTACAATATTAGTATACACAGTAACGGAAAATGGAAAAGCAGAAAGAGAAAAAATTCTTTATAGAAATAAAAATTGCTGAGTTTCAGATAAAGTACTTTCTGGGAGTTTATCAAAATCAATCATAAAATTAAGTATTTTTACATTATTTAAATAAATTACTTACACATCAGGAGACTTATAAATGCTTTTTATTGCTCCAGCTGGTAATTAAGCATCGTTTTGTTTATTAGGTAAAACCTGGAAGTAGAAATAGATGAGAGAAGATTATGAGCGTTGCAGATGGTAAATTAGCACCCAAGTTCCACGGTCCTATCAAAGAATCCTGGAGGGGAAAGACGATGAGAGGTGAAAAGAACAGCTAAGAAAGATGTGATATATGAGGAGACCGGGATAGAAGGTTATATGTGAAGATAAATTTTTTTTCTCAAAATAGGTCAACAATGATTAAGTTCCTACCTTCTAGCAACTCATAATGTAGTTGAGGGGGAGGGGCAAACACAACTAAAAATTATAAAAAGAAAAAAGAGTGCCCAATATCATTGCACATAAAGAAAATGCAAATTAAAAGCACAGTAAGATACCACTTCACACCTACTAAAAAGGCTAAAACTAAAAAAAAGCAAAAAACGCCTGACAACAGCAAATGATAGCAAGGACAGGACAAAGACACAATTGGTGGGAGTATAAAATGGCATAACCTGTGTATTCCAGACATACCTTTAAGGTGGCATTAAGCACTGAGAGAACTGGTTTTATTCATTTACCTCTTACTTAAACTAGGACATATATTACTTGTGTGTTTTTTCCTGGCCCAACATCTTGGTTTCCTATTTCCCTAATTTTATCTATGGAATAAGATCCTTAACTAAGAAGACCTGATCTCATTCAAATATGTTTTATGGCATTTGGATGATGCCATTTAAGTGTCTCTGATATACCTGGAAAACTATTGAAATTTTCCATAAACCCAGATTTGGTCCAATAAATGAGCAATATTTAATTAAAAGCTTTTTTTGAGGTGGAGTAAGTTCCACACAATTTCGGTTAAGATGGAAGAAATTTGTTAACATGTTCCCAGTAATCACTCCAAGACCTGAGCATTCTCTATTCTCAGTATTCACCCTGGGGACACAGAGGTTGGGGTAACTGTGTGAGGAGGCAGAAGGTACTGGATGGAGGTGCATCAAATGCACAAAAATGTTTTCCACATGCACCTATTAAGGTCTGATTCTAATTGGACTGTGATTTGCATGGTTAAATTCTCATTGAATCCAGTAATACTTTTTTTTTTTTCCAGCTGATAACATCTGTTACCAATTAGTTTCATACAATGGTTGGCCCGACTGAAACGTGAATCTTTTTGTTGATTTACTCTAAATTTAGAGACTGGACTCAAAATCTCCGATCCATCCCTGTTAGAGCCAATCAAAGAAGAGCAATATATATATATATATATGTATATATGTATATATATATATATATATGTATGTATGTATGTATATAAATATATATATGTATGTATATATATATATATGTAGTATGCATTTTCCTGCCTACTTAATAAAGTTATTTTTATCTTGCCTTGGAAACCATAGGCAGTCACCTAGAGAGTATTTTCAAATCCTTCATCCAGGATTTCAAATTTTGAAAGGTCAAGAACTTGATGACTGGGCACAGCCAATATCTTGTCTGTACTTCTTGTTAGTAATTTCCCTCCCTTCTCAAAGAACATGGCAGTTATGCCAAGCCATTGGAAAGATGCAGTTTTGATTAATCTCACCCCATTTTAAATGTTTCCTCTCATTGTTGCTCTTACGTTAATCTAAAAGAAGAGCTATCAATATAGCTATTCATGCATTTAAAAAATACCCATGTTAAGGTGTTCAAAGTTCAATAGCGTATTGCAGTATAGTGGAGTTCTCAAAAATTAGCAGATGAGATCATTATTAATAAACTCATTATTTCCTCAATTTTAGAAACAAAGATTTGGGTATGCTCCTTTATAATCAGTCCCTAACTAGGACAGCTCTTACTGGCCTGTATGATATTCCTTTCATGAGATTGTGTGAGATCGGGCCTTCAGAATGGTACTGATATACTGATCCAACCGGAAAAAGGATGAGTTTGGCCTCTGGGATACCAATAGTTCATCACCAAGATGCGGTTTAGCCCAGCACGGTAGCCCTTGCACTGCCTCTCACCCACGTCTGGTCTGCAGCACCTGCTCTGCGGTGGGAGTGGCTGCAGGTGTCCGTTCCCCTGTGTGCCCCCATCACTGCATTACCTCTGTACGTTTTTTAGAACCTGCATCCGATGGCTTTCTATCTGTTGCTCTGAGATGCCCGTGGGCCCTTTTCACCAAGTTCTCTGTTGTCTCCCATGTAGTAATCCATGGTCTCACTTGTTTTTCTTAAACTCTCCTAGATGAGGGGTGATCATTTTTTTTTAAAGATTTTATTTATTTATTTATTTGACAGAGAGTACAAGCAGTGGGGAGCAGCAGGGAGAGGGAGAAGCAGGCTCCCACTGAGCAGAAAGCCCAACATGGGGCTCAAACCAGGACCCTGGGATCATAACCTGAGCTGAAGGCAGAAGCTTAGCTGTCTGAGCCACCCAGGCGCCCTGACAGGTGATCATTCTTTGCATGAATGAGACCAAGCTTCTATCTCTGCCATTGGACCATTACCTGTCCTCCCCACTGCAGGCCATGTGTCCAAGGCAGGGGTGAGGACAACAGTATGCAAGTGCAGTCCTTGCCTCATGGCCCCTGTAAGTAGTCACAACATGGCTGTTTGCTTTCTTCCAGGCCAGCAGGGTGTGGTTCTCTCTGATGTGTCTCCTTCTCTTAAAGGTGACTTTAATTAAGTTTAGCCTATCCAGAATAATCACCCTTTTGATTAACAGAAAGTCAATTGATTAGTAACCTAATTCATGAGTGATTTCCCATGTTATTCATATATTCTCTCACACATAAGACTGTGTAGACCAGAGGGTGGAAATCTCAGGAGCCATCTTAGAATTCCGCCCGCCTGCCTGAATGGTCCTGTAAAATAGTCTTTTAGTTGATTTGCTTTCTCTCTAAGTAAACAAAGAAATCATTTGCAAATGCGGATTAATGTAACTACTTTCCAATTTTATGCAGAACAAATATTAAATTATATTTTTGACTTTAATGTATCATATTTCTCCTTTATATACTATGATTTATATACTCACACAAATACAATGACGTAAATGTATTCATCTATTCATATTTTGTTAAGAGCTTTCACTAAGAATGGGTGTTAAACATAGTCATTTCTGTGTTCAAACGTTGTTTACTGTGGGATTTAAAAGCATTATCTCTGGAATCAAACTTGCTTGTGTTTTAATACCCCCTCTGCTACTAGTTGTGAGCAAATCACTTTTCCTCCCCAAGGCTCTGTTCATTTGCAAATGAAGAGAAAAATGGTACCCATGCTAATGAGTTACTGTGAAAATTAAATACATTAACACGTATGTATGCTTATGATGAGTGCCCATTACAAGTTTTTTATTTTTAGTGATTATGTACCAATATGCTGAATTATCTTAATAGATCTGCTAACAGAAATATCCTTTCATTACAAGAATGAATTTTCCAAAAAATAATTGAATTAAAAAAAATTCCTTTACATCCTTTAATTTCAGAAAATCTTTGTTTTAATTCAAATGGCTTGCTCAAGTGGTATAGATAAATAAACTTTAATATCTTAATATCTTGATAGGTTGAACCAAACACTCAGGAATACAATAACTTGATGTTTTAATGTACAGAATAATATAATTCTTAAAAAGACAAATTGTCAGGTAACTGATTGGAGTAAAATTTTCTCTGAATAGATGAATTTAATCTTTTTTTTTAAAGATTTTATTTATTTATTCGACAGAGATAGAGACAGCCAGCGAGAGAGGGAACACAAGCAGGGGGAGTGGGAGAGGAAGAAGCAGGCTCATAGCGGAGGAGCCTGATGTGGGGCTCGATCCCATAACACCGGGATCACGCCCTGAGCTGAAGGCAGACGCTCAACCGCTGTGCCACCCAGGCGCCCCTGAATAGATGATTTTATTCACTTCTTAGAGAAGAAAATTTCTTTGGACATATATTTTTAAAACTACATTCAAATTCATTAAATAAACAGGAAGAACTACTTTGCAAAGAACAATTTGCTAAATAAGTGGATCCAGAATCGATCCGCCTCATTCTTTATATTGAAATTGACAAGTGTTTAGCTTCTAAGTACTTCTATATCTAATGGGGGGCTAATAAGCCATGCTCAATGAAGATTCTTTTTGTAATATTTATATCCATGCCTTATGTGAATATATAGGACTTTGCCAAGGGTGGTATTGAAAAATATTCAACAACGTTATGGTCCAGGCCTGACCAATTAGAACGGACCTGGCTTACGAACCACTGGTGCAGCCACGTGTTGTACATGGGTTCAACTTTAGTCATGATCCAACAGAATCAACAGATAAAAGGGTTAATATCTCCTGAACATTTGCTATGTGCCAGGCACTCTTCTGATACCTTTATCTGTATTAATTGCTTTAACTTTCACCCAAGCGCTGGGATTTAGGCACTGTTATTATCCTTATTGTGCAGTTGGAGAAATAAGCGCGGAGAGGCCAAGAAACTTGCCCAAGGTTATCTAGCTCATAAGTGGCAGAACCAGGCTCCAATCTTGTGATCATTATTCTCAATATCCTCTCTCCCAGTGTCTGATCTCATTCCTGCCTTACCATCCTGACTGTAAATTTTCTAAGTTAGTAGAGATAAAGAGGAAGAAAAAGCATCTTGTCCATCCTTACGTAATATGTAGAACTTGATTTTTTGGTCCAAAGCATGTAATACTGAGCCTGAAACAAAGATCTTGGTGATGGATTCCTAACACTGTCATCTTCATGATTTCAAAAACCATTGTTAATTTCACTTTTTGAAATATATTTAATTTTCTATATTAAAAGTTATACTGAACCTGTTGTATTTTTTTAAATTTAAAATTGTTATGTGTATACATCCTCATCCATCAAGTGGCCCACAGATTCTGAAAGTTTCAAAAACACTGATACGTTAAGGACACATTCCCCTATTGGATGATTAATGAATATTAAATTATCCCAATGGCTATAATGGAATGGACTTGAATTATGAATCAGTCACTTACAATGTGATTTTAAGTAATGTTTACTTACCAGATGTGAGATTTCTTTACAATTCATTTGAACAACTTTTTATTTCTAATGCTTCCTCACCTCTATTAGAAAAATTTAACATTAGGTTAACTATTACTACAAACTTATGAATTTCATACAAATCTAAGCATAGATCCCATCTTAAATGAAAGATTAGTATTCTTGGGATCATGAAAACCCAATTCTCTATTAATCTTAGCAGATAAACAACTAATTTCCAGTAAACCAAATGGGGCAATTAAGTCTCAGGATTCATGAACATGAAAATATTAAATTATCCTGTAGATGGTGCTTTCAGGAATTTGTGTGTTCAACTCATTTCAAGTTATAATGACTCAGGAACTATAAATAAAAGCATTTATCTGCTAATGCAGATAAGCTTCAGAAATACTTAGTCCTAGTGATTAATTCTAGGCAAGGTAGCCCTGGATTTCAGATGCTGTGGTAAGAACACTGGAAATGCGAGGGCTGACTCAGCCTCACAACCTGCATTCCCTTCTCACGCTGAGGCAGTCAGACAAGGCAGGCAGGCGAGGGGCAGCACTATACCCTGATTGCAAACACATTGTCGCCCTGCTGGGGAAAATAAATGTGCGGGAAGATCCATTTGAAAGTTACACCATTTTTCTTTTGAAGTATAGACTTCTGTGTGACAAATAATAAAGTCAAATAAAGATTTAACATTGTAGTTAAAGCAGTGAAATATTCTGAAAGTATCTTCTGACCCGTTATTCTTGTTCACCGAAATGGTTGTCATGGAATAAGAGCCTTAGTGGCAGTGTGGTCATAAACAACGCATACTTTTTCTGTCTCATCATTCTTGGGCTATGGTCATAACACTTTGATGCTTTTTCTAGAGAAATATTTTCTTTTCCTAATTCTGTCCCTCAGGCATGATTTCCACAGCCTCGCATTTGCAGAAATGATTCCTTCTAAAAAACAAATCTAATTAAACCATTTATCACCTTTTCTTTTTCCAAAGGGGTAGAGTAACAAATTAGCCTTAAAGTCTACTGTGCAGTTGATAGATGGGAAATAAAGATGTGGAGTCATTTATTTTAGCTGCTAGCTTGGGAATAAAACACTTATAGGGCAACAGGCCAAGGGCCTTTCAGAGATGATAGCTTATAGGATGTGTGAGACCTGGCATAGAAACGTCTACCCCCTTGGCTGAAGGGGACAGAATGCTCCATCTTCCACCCAAATTCCAACCATTAACCCAGACCTGGGAAATCTAACACTTCGCATTATAGCACAAAGTTAAAGTTGAAATTGTAGGTAATATATTTATATATTTATATTACGTATAAATATACATTTGTAAATATATTTATATATAGTATAAATATATATAATATAATTTCATCATAATATTATGAGAATACGGAACTTGTTGGCCTATAAGTATGATAGTAAGCTCAAGAAAAATATACCTAATACAAAACAATGTAAATTAATTACTCCTGATTTCAGTTGATATTTATAAAATCAAAAACTGAGTGCTACAGAATGTAATGCATCTGATGGGTTCTACAATTATTTCAAAAATAAAGGTAAATTATCAGAATGGCTGATTAAGGAACACAGAAATCTAGTTGGCTCCATAGTTTATTGTTCTCCTAAAATATAATCCTTATTATTCAAAGCACATACACAGACAGGCTTAGTTCCTTTGCCAAGCACATAACTTTTATATAATTGTTCAATCGACATTAAAATTCAAAAATCCCCCCCTTTCTTCTTTATTTTGGAGTTTAGTTTAGAAATTGTCTCATTTTAATGAAGAAAAAAACCCTTTTTATTCTTTGAAAAAAAATATATGAAAAATATACTGAATGCAAACTTGATTGTCTATCCCAGAAAGAGATAAACTAAAAATACATGAAAAGACAATTAAAATTATAATACACATTAAAAAGCATGGTTATTTGCCAAACGAGTGATCGAAAATGACGCGAAGATTTCAGGAGAGGAAATCATCACTGAAGGTGACCATGGCTAAAAGAATTCACAGAAGAGAAGAAAAACAACTGGGCTTTGAAGGAGGAATAGGAGCTGTATGCATAGGGTGGGCAGAGGAGACTGGATTGATGAGCAATATGGCGCAAAGAGTCATTGTTTTAGTTGTGGTCATCCCAGGGACTTCACACAAGAGCAGTTTATTCCTGCTCATGTAACAGTGCAAAGTTGATATTTTTGGTGGCTTTCTACTCTGTGGCTGTTCAGAGACTAGGAGACCTTTCATTTTATGCCTCTGGCATTCTTTAGGATCCTATCATGTTTGAAATGCGGTAGAAGGGGAAAAACGCCTATAAAAAAATACACTCTTCTTAAAAGCCTTGTTATGGACCTGACACACACAACTTCTGCTCAACTTCTGCTCCTACTCCGCAAATGAAATCCAGTCACTTACCCCCTCCTACGTGCATGGGAAATGTAATGTCTGGCTGGGCACCCACTTTCCAGCGACACAAAAGCAAGTGCGCATGTGTGCATGTAAGCGACTCAATGTTGGTGTTCTGTTGGTCTCTGTTTTTGGTTCTTTTTTCATTTCAATCCAAATGCTCTTTCCTGAGGACTTCCATACACAAACAGAAATTCATTAACCTTCTAAATGACTCCTATGTTTTCTCTTAGTGCAGAATTTTCTGGAGATCAGGATCCATAAGTCTACAGCTTGTTAAACCTAGCTTTCCACTTGGATATCTTTTAGATCTCTAAAATACAATTTGTGCAAATGTGAATCATCAGTTTTCTTTTCAAAGTTTATTCATATGCCATAGTTCCCATCCTGAACAATGGCTCTGCCATTATCCTAATCGCTCAAGCCCCAAACTGAGAACATACATTTGACTCCTCTCAATCTTTCGCCCTTTGTTATCCCTTGCTCACATTCTTCCCTTCATCACTACTCCTTCCTTCCCACACTTCCCCACTCTCTCTTGTCCTGGGAGTCCTGCAAGAGCATCCTTACTGACGTCCTTGATGTCGTTCTAGGTGCCTTTCCATTGACCCATCATCATTTTCTCGGGGTGGTATTTCTAAAATCTGCATATGATCTTATTAATCTCCTGTTAAATCTTGTAGGATAAAATCTAAACACATAGCTTGGCACACCAAGTTCAGCTTCTCCTTGGTCTTTTTTAGCCTCTTATCCCATTATTTTCCTTTTTTAAAAAAAAAAAGTTTATTTATTTAGAGAACAAGAGAGCAAGGGGTTGGAGGGTGTATTGGGGAGCAAGCAGAGGGAGAGGGAGAAAGAGAATCTTAAGTAAGCTCCACACGCATCTCACCACCCTGAGATCATGACTGAGCCCAAATCAAGAGTTGGATGCTTAACCAACTGAGCCACCCAGGGGCCCCCCATTACTTTCCAACGTGCTCATCTAGCTGGGCAATTCCAAACTTTGCATGTTTCCATATATTCTTTCCTCTTTATGTAAAAGTTCTTCTTTCTCCTGCTTTCCATTGCTTCTTCCTCCTGTCAGTGTGTCCTTCTCTCCTGTGCTGCTCAAGAATCACTCATCTTGGGAGAGTTATGCATATACTCCACATCCAGATCTAGGCAGGTGTGTTCACTCCAGCACCTCCTGAATTTTCCAGTTCTAGATCTCCTATCACTGTGTCACAGTGACTTACTTGTCTGTCTTCAGTTCTGAACCCATTACAATCGCCTGGGAATTTTTAAGAAATACCAATGAGCAAGCAGCCTTCGCTCCACGCGAGAGGAATCAGAATCTGCAGAGGTAGAGTGTTTTAAAAGCTTTGCCAGTGATTCTAGTGGGCAGCCGATGTTGAGAACGGCTGCTGAAGGGAGCTAGTTGTAAGGCAGTTCTGTAAGGTATTAGCCATTGAAGGAATTAAGAAAAAATAATAATAAAAAGAAGGAGGAACAAAGAAAGGGAGAAAGAACACATCTTAGAATTATATTATGGAAGAAATGAAGAATGATTGAAATAAGTATTTACTAGTTACCTACTTAGTGCCAGGTGTATGACGTGTATGATTTACATATACAGGGATTTTAGTGAGGCTTAATAGTTTGAAGTTTATCTCAGTTTATCTTAACTGTTTCTTGGAAGCCCTTCAATCTTACATGGGAGTAATGATTATAATTTTAATAACACGAATGAATGGTGTGCTAAGTGAACTCAAATATAATGTGAATGGAGTGAGATCAGTAAAAAGTTAATAGCTTAATATTAGCATTAATTGAATCCAAAATATATCATAGTTTAATTTTTATTAATAAATGAGCCTATTCTTTCCCAGTGTGCATTTTGCTAAAATTTTTTCTTCACACGAATTTCCATGTATGACTTTATGTCACTTCCGTAACGGGCAGTGGTGTACACGGCATTTGTTTTTGTCACTGAGTTTGTCAGCCGCTTTGCCAATGAAGCAGATGGGATGATGTCATTTTTGCCCATACGAGCCTATGAGTCCTGCAAGTAGAATGGGGGGAGCGGTATATAACGAGAAAGAAAACACTTGAAAGGGACAATATAAAAAGTAAAAGTAAAAGAAAAGAGAAAATTTTAAATTTTCTAATTTCTAATTTTAGTAAAGTCTATAATATTTAAATATTTATGAAAAATCACATTCCAGGAATGTGATTGGCATGTAATATTCGTGGAATTGCTATTTCAAGTCTTTTCTACTGTTTTAGGTTGATTAATTTCAAGGGAAAAAAAACAATATTCGTATGTTCAAATAAAAAAACAGAAGACCTGTGTCCAACAAATGATAAAAACCTAAGTAAGGTAAAAAAGAAAGCAGGCAAGGTTGATATTATGACGTGTATGAAAGTGTTCAGTAAGGACTACTGAACCTAAGTAAGGTAAAAAAGAAAGCAGGCAGGATTGATATTATGGGGAAAGGACTACTGAACCTGAACTATGGCTTAGTGTTCTTTTCAAACTCTGTAATCGATATTAATGACAAGCACTGTGCTTTATGGTTGAGCCAATAGAGCTACCAAAGCTGGAAGCTATCCTGCTGTAGGACTTCGCAGATACGAGCCAGGAGAGTCCTAAGTCCCCTATTTGTTTAATTCACACCAAGCTGTGTTTGACCCTTGCTACCCAATTGTGTTCTTGCATATCCTGAAGAGATACCACAAGCTCTTTTTTTTATACTTAACCTCATGGTGGCATTGATGGTCTCAATAATTACACTTAATCGTAAAACGGGACCACTTTGCGCATAATAAAGTGAACCCTCGTCATTGAAATGTCCATATATTTATAGGTCTAGAATGTAATCGAGACACGGCTAGTTTATTAAAAAGGTAATTAATCTGAAAGCTATCTCATGTTATATATTTCCCTATGCCATTTTTCAAACTAAAGGTAGAGATACACTTGCTTTTCCTATGGTTGATTCAGTAAATGAAATAAAAATCTCAAGCAAAAGATAGATGAAATGTTAGGCTGCACTGAAAATACAGAATTACACCATATAAATAAGAAATATGATGTGTTTAATATCTAACCTATTTGTTTACCAAGGAAAGACAAATATGTTCTTGTGTGTGTGTTACATTTCTCAGCCCAAAACCATATTATTTGCCTCAGTGTGTGATCACTGGTGCTTGCTTGCCACAATATCCCAAGAATACTATAGAAGTTGGGCAATAAATACATTTGCATGTTGATTGGATTTTGGAAAATCAGAGTTTCTGATGACTTCCGGCTAAGCACATTTCTTTCTAATGTTATTCCCAATGATACGTCACTCAAAGTCGTATTCCTCATTTTCTATGGTTTGCTGAACTCACACATTATATAATTCACTCCCCTGAATATTTATACAACATATTTAGCCTTAGGAATATCTTTGAATTGATTTCCCCTTTTTCTCATATGTTATGACATTCAGGGGAAATATATCTATATCTGTCATCAGCACTCTTATTAAGCAAAAAATTGCCAAAAATAAATATAAAATTTCAGTTTAAAGGTACTTTAAGGCTACATTTATCAGATAACCCCGAAAATAAGAAAAGATGATGTTAGCATTTTTTTCGTTGTTACCTAAGATATTCTTCGTGTGAGATAGAAAGGTTGGTTATGTTAAAAAAACAAAAAGAGAAAGAAGAAGAAGAGGCAGTAATTTGACTGTCCCTGCTCTCCATTATCTATCTCCTTCTTGTGCCTCCCCCCCCCCACTTGCTCCCCTGTACTTGCTGACTGACTGGGTACTGGCTAAAACTGGTTAACTTGTCTACTTGTTTTGTCATGTAAATGTAATGTAATTGTATCATGATATCTGAGATTAAACCTCAAATACACTAGTATCTTCTTTTGGCTTAATACTTTATCTAGGTGCCCATGAAAATAGCTATCTGAGATCTCATTTTAGGGGACGAGATTGAAAGGAGACAATTAGAGGAGGTAGTGTTAGGTCCCTCCCTCAGAGGTCCTCTGAGGCTACCTCTGATTTTCTATTTATCTTGATGAATTTGTGACTCATCGCTGTGCCTCAATAAATAGGATAATAAGCTCTTATTTCATAATTTGAGTAGTTCTCACTGTAAGATGTTCCTCCTCATAGAAGGCTGCTACTATAGATCTTTGCTTTGTTCACTGCTTTTCATTACCCACAGCTTAGAAACTCCCGGAACATCTCAAATAGCAACCCCTGCATCAGTCAGTTCTACTCCATTACTCTTCGGTATTTTCTTTGTGGTAATAAGTATACCTGTGTCATCTTGTCTCCATGATGTGAGCTCCATCAGAGCAAGTTCATTGTCCATCTCTTACACCATTGAACCTTGTGCACCTGTGATTTCTGGGGTCATGTTCCTTCAAAATTCAGGCAGTCCAGACCACCCAGGGCTGCTCTAGTGCAATGACACCTTCACCTGAACTAGAAAAAGCTATCTTCTCTAGCTGACATTTTTGTCAAGTCCTCTTAGTGACATGACCCCCAGGTACAAAGTTCAGCAAGTATAATGAGCTGTCCTATGACTAAAAGAGCATCCGATTCCTGTAGGCAGCCACATGCTAGGACACTCTACTGGTTGGGTAATCTGTACGATCTCGTAAGTGGCGGTACTATATCCCTGCTATAGTTCACACCATCACCAAGACATGGGGAATAGTACCAGAATCACATCCAAACTCGGGGAAGGGAGCCAGTCTTGGTGCTAGGACGTAGTCCTCTAACTTCTCCCTTGTCCCCCACTTACGCTCTCAAAATAACAAGGACTGTGACTTGACTTGGCAAAGGATTGTGTCTTACTCATTTCTGATTCTCCACTGCCTAGCCCAGGATTCAAAATTGCTTGAGAAATTCCTGACTTCACCATATTTTCTTTGTATGAACTTAGAAAAATTTCCTAATTTCTCTGTTACAGGTCCTCATCTGTAAAATCGGATAAAACTTGTAAATACCTCCCAGGAGTTTTTTGAGGATTAAATAGGCTAACCCACAAAGAATTTTTTTGGAATAGTTTTTTGTAAGTACAAGCTTAAAAAAAAATCAACTAGTCATAGTAATAGTAGCAGTAAATAGCAAAATTATGTGAATTTGTATGCTAACCGTCAGTTTCATGTTTCAATTCATTTTATTTTGTAATATTTGGATTTTAGTATTTCAACTGGACCCCAAAGGAGAGGAATGCAAAATCAGAAGTCTTCTTTGGGTGAGTAAGCTATATAAGCCTCAATGTCAAACTTGTCTAAAAACTTGAATTACTGCATAATCAAGAAATATATTCCATATTCTTTTAGTCTTTCATCTTTCTATTTTCACTTTCTTTTCCCCCTCCTCTTTCTTCTCTCTTTCTCTATTTACACAGATTTTAATGTACTGTAGTAATGTAATGTTTGGAATAATGTACTGTATGGAGGACTAGAGAATTCAAATAACCTAATGTAGCATTTTCTGAGTCAAAGTCAGTATTTATTATCAACAACACATCACCATTCCTTGCCCACTGAAAATTCAAAAGCTGTAGACCCTGTGTGACCACTTCTCTCCCTCATCCCATAATTAAGCAGGAGCCTGGTTCTTGCAGGATGGATGTAGTTTCTCATCAATATCCACTGTTATCAAATTCTCAAATTGGAAAACGCTTCAACTACTGTTTCCTGGGATTATAATTATTTTCTTTAAGATTTTTTTAAAGATTTATTTATTTATTTTAGAGAGGGGTGAGGGGCAGAGAAAGAGGGGGAGAGAGAATTTTCAAGCAGACTCCCCCTGAGCACAGGGCTCGGCGCAGGGCTCCATCCCAGGACCCCAAGATCACAACCTGAGCCAAAATCAAGAATCAGACGCTCAACTGACTGAGCCACCCAGGGGCCCCTATAATTATTTTCTTAATGTTGCTGAGATAGAGGATGATGTTCCTTGACTATGTCTCCTCTTCTTTCGGCTCTGTTGTTTACCCATTACCTCCACATTTTCTTCTTCAGCTTAACCTTCCTGGGACGCTTGCTCAGATTCATGGTGTTGGATGCCACTTACTCATTCAACAACTTTTATGAAACACAATCTATGTGTCAACACCAGTTGGTTTAAGATCACTTCCACGGTCTTCTGATACATTTAATTATTACTCAAGGATTTTCTGTGCAATCAGTCAAGCCATGGCATGGAGAATATAACAACAACAGAGTCTTAGAAATGCAGGACTAGAATGAGAATTTAATAGTTAAGACTCCCACTTTCAGGCAAGACTACAGCTATTGCCAGAGAAATGAGACTCTGTATTCAAACATTCAGCAGAGTGATTCCATAGCTTCTCTTGTTAACTGACTGTATGTTTTATTCAGGGGAGGAAAAAAGATGAAATAAGGATTTTCCACAGTATGTTTGTAAGCTCCATTTAAATTTAATAATGTAGATATTTCTGAATATCAGTATTTAAAAGATTAAGAATTCTTCAAAGATGGACATATTTATAATTAAACAGTTTTTAAAACATATAAAGATCATGGGGCCCCTGAGTGGCTCAGTCAGCTAAGAGTCTGACTCTTGATTTCAGCTCAGGTCATGATCTCATCAAGCCCCATGACGGGCTTTGCACTCAGCGGGGAGTGTGATTGAGATTCTCTTCCTTTCCCTTTCCCTCTGCACCTCCCCCTGTTCTCACTCTGTCTGTCTCTCTCTCTTTCTCTCTCTCTAAAATAAATAAGTAAATCTTAAAAAAATCCAGATTTTAAAAAACACCCAAAGACTATAATTTCCAACTTTGGAAAATATACGTTCTCTAACCTTCCAACTTTTCCTTTGCCATGGGCTCTTTTCCAAAAGTGTCAATGCAAATAGTTCTATTATCTTTTGATCATTCATAGGAGTTTTTACTTTTTTGGTGTCTCTCAAATTTCAGTGTATCCACAGCTGTCTCAGCATTAACTTGGGTGTCTGTAAAAAGTGTCTGTTCATGGGCCCTATCTCATAGCTACCGAATCAGAAATATTGGTGCTATTTGGTACTCCTGGTTATGAGATTTAATTCTTCATTATGTTCTGATTCGCATGATTCTTCAATTACTTGATTATGTGTCTAGTACACAGATCATTCATTAAGTAGAATTATTTCCCAATGAAATTATAAGCTCCTTTTGAAGGCTAGGACGCTACTCTATTACTCTTTGTATGCTAGGACTGTTGTAATTCGGTAGAGATTCAGGATGTCAAATTTCTTCACGTCTTTATTACTTCTCTATATCCCCTCTTCCTTAACTCCATCTAAGTTCTATTTTAACCCACTCCTAATTTAGGAGAATGCATTAGATGTGATACCTTCTATATCCATGTTTTAAAAATTCTGCCTAGATTTCAGTTCCTTTCTCTCCTCTCTACTATTTCTAAAGATCCCCATGTTACTTGTCTCATTTGGATCATCTCTTCCTTAGTTCTTCCCACTGTTTTTCTATTTCCTGTGTCTTTATAACCAATACCTGCCAATCAGATAAATGTTAAGAGAAATATCAAGTACTAGATAAGGTGGACGCTTCAATATCGCGTTGTCGTTTATTGTCTGGGCATCCTTTTTTTACATGTGAAATTGTGCCTCAATTACTACCAGTGTTTCAATATGCTTCCATATAAAATGGTAATAGTACTATAGGAATACCCTGGAGATAGTGCAGGTTCAGCTCCCAACGACTGCAATAAAGTGACTATCGCAAGAAAGCAAATAGTGCAGTAAAGTGAGTCAAATAAATTTTTTACTTCCCCAGTGCATATAGAAGTTATGGTGACGCTATATTGCAGTCCGTTAAGTGTGCAATAGCATTATGTCTAAAAAAGTGTAGGTACCTTAATTTAAAAATACTTTATTGCTAAAAATGTTAACCATGATCTAAACTTTCAGTGAGTCATAATCACCAATCTTGGGGTGCCTGGGTGGCTCAGTCAGTTAAGCATCTGCCTTTGGCTCAGGTCATGATCTCAAAGTCCTAGGATCGAGCCGAACATTGGGCTCTCTGTGCAACAGGGAGCCAGCTTCTCCCTCTGCCTGCCCCTCTGCCAGCTTGTGCTCTCTCTCTCTCTGTCTCTCTCTGTCAAATAAATAAATAAAATCTTTAAAAAAAAGGAACATAGTCATAAAGACCAATCACAGATCACCATAACAAATATAATAATAATGATAAAGTTTAAAATATTGTGAGAACTGCCAAAATGTGGCAGAGACACAAAGCAGGTAAATGCTAGGGGAAAAATGGTGCTGAAAAACTTGCTTGATGCAGGGTTGTTGCAAACCTACAATTTGTACAAAAATAAAACCAAAACCAAAAACCAAAAAACACAAATCACATTTAAAGTGCAATAAAACAAGGCACGGCTGTTATAATAATGTCATTTTTACTCGCCTCAGTGTGAGGCAGTTAGAAGAATTTATTTGTTTGCATATACTAATATATTTTGTAAAAAAGAATTAAAGAAAGGTGTGTGTGTGTATGTACATAGAGATAATAGCTCTTTGCTCTACCATATTTTGAATTTTGTGTCTTCTTTCACTTTTTAAATCTAGATGATGCTAAACTCTTCATTTTTTTCCATCACAGATAGAAGGAATTTTCCCAACCAACGTAGGCAGAGATCTTGGAAGAATAGACAAGTAGGATCCACTTAACAGAAGAATTGTGGGGGAAAAGTGGAGAAGGAGGAAGGGGATATGGGGGTGACTCTTCTGTACCAGTACAGGCACTAGTTTAACCCAAGCAGGTTTACGCAATGGGAAATAAATATCTGTTACTGGTTCACAATTCCTTGCTGCAGCCAGACTCAAGCCTATGGAAACCATAAGAATTTTTCTACCACATAAAATACAGTTTCTGTTTAGTCTCAAAAATATTTTCCTGTTGGTAGCACTTTAGATATTTAAGAAAAAATATATCCCTACTGCCAAATTCTAAGGAATATTACCTTTGAAGAACAAATTAACTAAATTGATATATCATAGCCAGCACATTTATTTGTTAATTAATAAAGGAGATTTTTAAAATGATTGAGAAGTGTTAGGTATACTGAAAAAAATTAAATAAAGAACAATGGAGTATTTTTTGAGAAAACTGATAACCAATGGTTTTCACTGAACCTTTACTAGAAGACACTGTGACTAATAGGACAGCATGAAGCATAAAAAAAAAAGGAGTAAGAGAGAATTTGACAATGTTTAAATAACACTGTTGACCACTGAATATAGTGGACAGGAATATGGTTCTCAGAGGCATATATTCTGTTATGTGCCTCCATCCTTTTCTTAAATATAATACTTGGTAAGCAACCGGTTTGTCATGGGCACACAATACATGCTTTTTGAATTGATGATTAAATGAAGTTGAGAATGATTCGTTAAATAATTATGACATATCCATATTTTGCTATTTATGGTGGCTATTTAAAGCAATATGAAGAATACTTAATTGCAATAATATTTTTAACATTATATTTAAGACAGCTTATTTAAAAACAGGTTGTAAAATTGCAGAGTACCATCATATTTTTGTGCAATAATATTTTTTAAATTTAATTTATATATATATTTTAAAAAGAATACATTGAAAAAATATATTTCCTCTAATTTTTCAGTATTTTAAAGAATTCAGTAAAAATTCTTAGCAATAGCCTAGGAAATAGATTCCTAGTTATGTACTAGGCTAAACTACTCTAATTGCTAGATCAAAGGGCTTCGCTTCTTCTTTCCTCTTTTCTTTCTTTCTTTCTTTCTTCTTTCTTAGGTTTTTCATATGTATTTGTTAAGTTTACTGTATGAAAGGTTAAACTGATTTACATTCGAAGTGTTTTGAAGCTCAGTGTTGCCAACATAGAAAGAAACTATATGAAGTGTTCCAGGTATAGAGAAAAGCGGCTCCATGAGAAGCAGGATGGTTTTTGTTTTGTTGTGAATATCAACACTTTTACTTCTGTCATTTGGTTGGTTTTAACTCATATATTAGACTCCTGTTCTCAGTAAGTTTTAATGTCTTTGTTTGATCTTGGCTGAATGTTCAAGCCCATCACCCTTTCCAAGTGGTGTGAAATATTCTTGCATGTACACAATTTAATTGAAAATCACCAGGCAACTCTTGACTCATTCACACCACTTTATATATATTTCTTTCAATTTGGCATTTAGGAACTGATAATTTGGAGCATGTGTTCTCGTAGTCTCAACAAGATCATTTTCATAATTTTTTTAAAAATTTAAGGCCGGTTTGAGTATTCATCTCAGTGGACCTCACTATTAACATTTCATTCTGTGTATCGCCTCACCTTAAAAATATCTGTTTCCTCAAGTAACTGATTATTCCAGCATTATTTTCTTGTGCAGAAACAAGGTTGCCTTTCTATTTCTCAAAAAGGAAAGGAACTAGTGTTTATTAAGCATTTATTTGGTAAAGAACCTAACACTTTATACCCGATTTCATTTATCATTTTCAACAGTTCTTTTATGTAGGTATCATTAATTTATGTTTATAGATGGTAAGTTTGAGGCTATAACTATTTTAAAGATGGCTATCCCCAAGTTCAAAGGTCATGTTCTTCTTTGTTTAATTATTTCCTTGTTAATACTATTTTCTTTTCCCATTTCTTTTTAGTTTCGAGAATGATCAATATTTAGAAGTCTATTATGGGTTTGAAGCTGAGGGTTTGGGGCATGCAAGATATCAGCATGATATTTCAAAAGGTTTAGTCTGGTGGCAAAGCAGACTGCTTTGGAGAGAATTTAAAATGGAATATGTGGACATCGACTCATAGTGATTGTATTTGATCCATATTTAGAAAGCAAATAGGCAATACATGGTAAAAGATTGGATATGGGAGGTGAGAAAGAGCAAGGTATCAAGGAAGATGACTGGGATTTTTGTTTATGGGATTAAACAGATACTAAATCAATGACTTGGGTATGGAATATAGGACAAAGTCTACATTTAGTAATTGACTGTATGGAAGAGTCTGGAGCTTAGGGGAGAGGATTAGACTGGAAATATATTTGTGTGGAAGGGTTAAGTGTAGAGAAAGTGACTGAAGTTCTGGGAGTCGATGAGATGGCCCAGGACCAGATATAAAGGGGCACATGAAGAGAATCTTAGGCTGTGTTTGAGGACATCTAACATTTAATGATTGAGTAGAGGACAATAAGTAGCAAAGAAGATGGAGAAAGCGATGAGGAAAAGCCAAACAGGAAAGGGTTCCAAGTGGAAATAATAAAGACTGTAGAAGGGTGAAACAGTGATCACAGAAAATGACTATTGAATTTGTAGACATGAATGTCACTGATGACTTTGTTGAATAGCACATCAGGAATGATAAGGGTGAAAGTCCCACTGATATTGTCTAGAAGTGAGTGAGAGAAAGTATAGAGACAATGAATAGAAGAAATTTGATTGGGGACATATGAGAGACAGGACAGTATCTGGAGAGTTATATAGGTTCTTGATTATATATTGACTTTAAATAAAGATATTTGAATAACCTAATATGTATGTAACAATACTTTCTTTTGGAAAGGAACAAATTAATGTCAAGGAGAGAAAGGAAAATTGATAATGTAGGGAGCCCAGCTAGGAAGACTTCAAAGTACAGGAGTGGGATTGGCCTTAGAAAGATGAAGGGACAATATGATGTTCTGCTTTGAAGGTCTTTTTTCACACATTTATATATTAGAGGCGACTTTAGAGTCTTACCTCCTTAAACTGTGACTATACTACTCTTGAATCTGCAATAATATTAAATACTTAGCAAAATTTTTAAAAATGTACAGAAAATTTTTAGAACTTTCCATCTACCCTCTTTTTACTTGGGGATTTAGTAGTTATCTTAAAAGCAAATTAGTTCAGTACCCAGAAAACTTTTGCTTTGTTTTCTTTATTTTCCTTTGCCAACCACAATGGATCGCAAATTTAGATGTGCACAGAAATTACTAAACAAGATCGTGTATGTGCTATCACACGCTCCACAGCACGGGATATTACCTACTTGTTTTTTCACTTTTGTCATCTCAATGGACACTTTCTCATTTTCATATGAATTAATCCATGCTTTTCCTACTTCAACACAGAGAATTTACAGCGGGGGAGGCTCTATAATCCTCATTAGATTTCTAAAACAGAATTAACATGCCCAGATTTTGCTTATGTTGGATTAACAAAAATTTCAATAAAAGTTCTAACCTTGGTCAAAGTAACCTCATATTTGATCTCTTTAGCAGATACTTACTCCAGAGAAACAACATGTAAAAAAAAAATAATAATAAAATAACTCTTTCATTGGAAGAACTCACAAATTTGCTTTTAAAGTCTACATACTTTATCAAGAACTTTGATGAACTTGACTATCAAGAAGTCAAGGTTCATGTACTATTACTAGTATTTATTCCCAAGCCTAGAGATAATCAACCATGTGTGTTAAAATATATGAATGAATGAATGAATGAATGAATGAATGGTTTGTGAATTGTTATATCTAAATTGATACGGATTCTTCAAAAACAAACATATAGGTGTTATTGTACACTATTATTTTTATTGATCACTGTGATAATTACTTGAAATGCAATATTACTAATCCTCACAACATCTGTAGAATAAGTATTATTTATCCTATTTTACAAATAAGAAATTAAGGTGCAGAGATTTTAAGTAAATTGTGCTAATTTACACACATAATAACAGGCAAACCTGGAGTCAGCTTTATGCCTGACTCCAGAGCACATGATCTTTCAGCCAGGTTATGAATGGTGATATCTGTTTGGGTTATAAAAACTTGCAATAATGAGTATATTTATTTCCTATCATAAACTTCTACCCAGAGAAGTCTATAGGGCAAAGACCCTATAATTTTAGACATTTTTATTTGATTTATCTTCTAGACAGAACCATTAGATTTTCTCCGTGAGTGGTATACTATAGAAGTAAGAAAAGTAGGTTTTCAGGTGGGCCTTTTTTTTTCTGGAAAAACTAGAACTATATGTTCAAGCATTTAAATATACATGTTAGCTAATTTTGCCAAAATTTTGTAATTGCATTGGAAACGTGTCCTATTTAAGTGCAATATAAGAAAATTTTGTAATAACCCAGTACTTGTTTGATCCCAAATATTTAACTCTTTAAAAAAATCTAACTCTGGTTTTATTTCAAGGTGCTTTGAAAAGAACTCACCCTGAGTTCTATGAACTGAGTCAAACTTCTCCAAAATATACCATAGAACCCCATCCTGATTTGGTGCTTCTGGGTAAATTGGCAATGAAAGCACTCACAGGCAAATTTCTGGTCATCGGATGGCCTTCCTGTGACCTAGCCACAAGCACTCTATTCATCTACTTTATCACGGGGGGATTAGTAAAGCAAGGGCTGCGTCCTTCCACCAAGCACATCTGTTCCTAACTCTTCTTATCTCTCGATGTCTGTTTCATCCAGTACATCTATTCTTCATCAGCCATGAATGTCTGTGTTTTTGAGGAGTCATTTTCTATTTTCTACCTTTTTTATTTCCATAAAAAATTTTAAAATAAAAATGTTTCCTATTCTGTCCTTTTCTATCTTACACCTACTTCCGAATACATAAAATGTTTGAATTTGCTCATGGAACACAATACAATATACCCACTGTTCCCATCAGTTTCACCTTTTTGCTACTTGTAACAAGAGCAATCCTTATTTAAAGCCATGCATGATACTCACCAGAGACCAGAGCACCATTTTTATATTCGCTTTAAACAACAGCATGAGTGGTTCTGCCTAGTGAGATCAATGAGGTTTTTCACAAAATGAGTCATACTAACGGCAATCTCTTTATCTCTGATCAGCCACACTGAAAGGAAGGATGAGGTGTGTTGGGTCTGGTGAATGGGGTATCTCTCCATCTCCCCCAGCCTGGGACTGTGGTATAGGGAGCAAAGCAGTCTCATCAACAAGCCCCTTTCTCCCAAGTTCAAAGCGGGGATTACACAGAAAGAAGCAGCTCCGTGTTCCTCCTTCCACTCTGTCTCTAAGTAATGAGGACTTTTAACTGGGTAGAAATCTCGTCGCATTAATTATAGCAGCAAATAAACAGACAACCTGCCCAAAACAACCCCTAACTACTTCTGAATGACACAGTTATCCGTAAGGTTCAATTTTTTAAATTAAGGATCTATTTTCATTAGTTCTTACAATGATTAAGAGAGATATAATAGAACATCATTTACCTATTTCTTAAATGTTAACTTAAAGATTTAGAACTACGTTGTTCTTTCTATATTTAGTCATGGTATAAAAAAGAAAAAAGTCATCATAGAACACATCTATGCTTCCATGGTTCAGATTTTCACACTTTTACAAATAGCTAAAATAGGGTTTACAAAAGAAATCCTGGTGACTTCTTGGTCAAGGAGTTCATGGGATTTTATACGCGTGTCTGTCTGTGTGTGTATGTGCATAATAAATTCACATCCACTCTAAAGCATCAACTACAAAGGAGCTTTTGATTATTTGTTTGTTTTAATGGCTGTCAATTGATCAAATATTTCCTATGACCAAAGGGATCTTTTACTCAAGCACTGCTTATCAACATACTCCGTGGTAAGTTTCTGCTTTGGAAAGCAGGCTCACAGCTGAAAACGGTTTGGGGTTCGTTGAGCTGGACCGTTTTGATAAATGGAGATAAATGATTAAAATCGTTCAGTCTTTCTAAGCCCTAGCAAAATACGACAGCATATACGTCTCCGAAGAGATTTATGTTTGCTCTCACAGCTGGCTCTCTGTAGCCGTGCCATTCCCTGGGGAGCCCCGCAGACCTAGTGGATGAGGAGAGTGTTTTGCAGCTGCAAGAGATTTAGATCCCTTTAAAGGGCTGCTTGAGCTACAGCAAACCAGTATTTCAAAAGAAAGTGAGCAAGACCATCGTGTGTTCATGAGATCCCCAGCCTCAACCTGGAGAAGCTCACCTGTCAAAGCTGGCTCACTAAAACCTTCGCTAAATTGTTAGCTGACACTACAAAACGTTTTGGATGTCATCGTGTGTTGTACACAAATCCGTGCATTTCCACGTGTTATTCCTGGGGCCAAAAAATAGCAAAACACAAAATACTGCGGGTAAAAGCATGCTTTTGGAAGAGCTCAGTTGTCTGAGGAAACGTGATGTGGGAGAAAGTGGCTATGTCATCTGTCACAGAAGTGGAAGGCTGGAGAAAGAATGAGAGGGAGGCAACTTTGTCTGTTGGGTGCCTTTTATGTACTAATAATGTGGACTCCCTGTTCTACGCTCTGCTCTGCGGTGGGCCAGCCCTCTGTGGTGACAGCAAGGGAAAGAGAAACAGCCCAGAAGCGGGCTGCCTGAATTCGTTGCACTCCTGCACGAAAGAAGAATCATCAGAAGAACGAGCATCCACATTTTCCCCGCCTGACTCCTCATTTCTGGGATTTCCTTCCCAGCAGAGGGGCAAACGCGTGGATCGGGCAAGTTGGCGACGCGCGCCCAGTCTATAGTTTGACGTTGACACTCCCTGGGTCGGCTAGGGAAGCGGCAACGTAGGTCACCGCAAGGATTCGCTTCTTCTGTAGAGACTCAATTTGACCAATTTATACCGAAGTCCCTATTCTTGCCTCATGGTTACATTCTCAATCTGCATTACAAATATGTCCCAAACTTGTTTTAGAACTTCTTCCTTTTTACTTTATAATATTTTTCAGATATGATGTATTTACAGTAGAATGACCAAATCTTAAGTGTCCAGCTTGATATGATTTTACATACGTATGTATCTGTTGTATTTGTTTTCTATTGCTGCATTATACCGCAAGATCCCCACAAACAGCGGTTTAGATGGCTAACTCAAATTTCTTAGCTCACAGTTCTGTAGATCAGAGGTCCGGGTACTTACAGTACAGCTGGGTTCTCCGCTAAGGCTCTCACGGAGTGGAAAGAAAGATGTCACTGGCTGCATTCTCATCTGAATCTCAGGGGCTTCTTGCAAATTCATTCAGGTGAGTAGAAGAATTCAGTCCCTGAGGTCAGAATTGTCTTTGCTGGTTATTTTTCAGCAACCAAGCAGCTGCCCGCATTCCTTGCCATGTGGCACACTCCATCTTCAAAGCCAGCAATGGAACATTTCTCTCCCCTGAAATTCCTTTCATACTTCAAATCTCTGTATCCAGGGAAATCTCTGCCGCTTTGGAGGGCTCCCTTATGAGGTCAGGTCCACCCAGGAGAGCCTCCCTTTCTTAAACTCATTTATGCTAGATAATATAACCTCATAAGAGACTGAAGTCCACCATATTCCTAGTCTCAGGGATTAAATTCAGGGCATGTTCACCAGGGAATGGGGATGATAGGATCATATTAGAATCCTGTCTACCACATCTCAAGATGAGATCTATGCAGCCAATCACACAGCAGCTTCTGGGTCACACTTGATTTTTAGAAGTTCTTAGTATATTCTGGGTATGAGTCCTTTGTCAGACACATGTACTGCAACTCCGTTTTCCTAATGTATGACTTGCCTTTCATTACTTACTGGAATCTTTGATGAGCAAAAGTTTTCAATTTTGATAAAAAGTTATTTTATTTTAAGTTTTATGACTAGAGTTCTATGCATTGTGTTAAAGTGTTAAAAATATCTGCCTACACCAAGGTCATGAAGATTTTTTTGTTTTCTTCTAGGAACATTACAGTTTTAGCTTCCATATTTGTGTCTCTGATCCACCTTGATTTTTTTTCATATAGTACAAGGCAGGAGTCAATGTTCAATTTTTTTTTTCCTGTATGGCTATCCAGTTGCTCCAGCACCATTTACTATGTAAGTTTTTTTATTTATAATTGAAGTATTATATGTGTTTTTCTCATTATCATGTCATTATCCTAAGGTGTTGACCCTATTGCCTGGGGACTAGGCAAGTTTGGAAAGAGTCCACCATATGTCACTTGCGTTCCTACACATCTTGTAGGGTGTGACAAGTCTGCAAAGCCCTGATCACTCTTTACCTGCTTGATTTCTCAGGGGTCTGTTAGCAGCAAGTAACCTTGAAAGATGAGATGTTTCCCTCTAGGACAAAGAGTGGGTTTTCTTATTATATCCTATCAAATCAGTGGATTTCCCAAGCTTGGTGTTTCTCAGCTATGATGCAAACCTCTGTGGACATAGCAACATCTGGGCCATATTACGTCACTCTCAACAGACTTCTGGGTAAGAAGATCTCACGCAAACATGCTGATGTCATGCTACTCACTGTGCCATGAGTAATGAAGTCTGCTATTTCTGACCCAGGAATCTCAGGCCTTCTGGCAACATCTTCGAAATAGTAATAGACCAACTTACTATCTTGTACGAGGGATAAAATCACAGAGACCTGACTATGCATCTTATTCAATCATCAAAACAGGCTGGTAAATGGAGATACTCATCACCATTTTGTAGATTAAAACACCCAGACTGCAAGAGACTGAGGAACTTAGTTTTGCCCAATTTGTTTAATTTCACAGCCAAAACTCATTTTTAACATTTAGTAATTGTGAGATGCAGCAGAAAATAGACACAGAACTTAAGGACTAGTTACATAATGAACAAGCACGTACCAGGATTTAGGTCAAGAACCGGAACGTTGCCTCCAGGCCAGAATCCCTGCTTGGGTTTCTTACAATTTATATCCCTTTTTTCCTTTCCTATGGGAGATGGGTGGTCGTTACCTTGATTTTCAGATAATTGTTGTGTTTTCTTTACAGTTAACCATGTATACTTCCATTAACCGTGTATATTTGAGTTTGAACTATATATAAATGATATAGTCTATGAGTTCTTTTGTGTAACCCGTCTTAAGACCAGGGTTTCTAAGACTTCTCCTTGTTGCTCATAGCTCCCCGTCCACGTTCACTGCAGCATAGAGCACTATACTTATATGACTACATTTCTTTATCCTGCTGTTTCTGGGCGTGTGAATTGTTTGTAGCTTTGAGCTAGTACCATAAACATTTGTTTCTCTGAGAATTCTTCTATCAGGTTTTTGTTTTTTGTTTGTGAGTTTACGCATTCATTTCTCTTCCATATATACCTATGGAGCGGACTTTCTAGGGTACTGGGTAGTATATGGTTATTGGAAAATACCATGAAGATTTCTAAAACGATTCCACCATTTTATACTCACAACAACAGTGTATGAAAGTTCCAGATGCTCCACATTCCCATGAGTACGTGGTATTGAGAATCTTTAATTTTAGCCATTTTTGGTGTATAGTGGTATTTCACTGTGGTTTTAGTTTTCATTCTTCTCATGATTTCTGAACATATGGATATGTATCTGTTTTCCGTTAAAGGGCTTGACCTGTAAATTTATCCTATAATTTCTTTCTCCCTTTCGATTGGCCAGAACTATCACATGGGCACAGAGAGCTTGAAGGCAATGTGGAAAGAGTATTCTTACCTGGGCGACAATGAGCTTAGCCAAAACTTCACTACAGAAATGGGAAAACACAGATATTGTGGAGAACAGCCAGCCACTTCTTCTCTAACAGGGCTGGCCCTAAAAATCTGAGTGTTCATTAGTGCTATGCAGTGCACAAGGAACTTTGTGGAACTAGCTATGGAAACATCTAAAGCATCAAAAATTATTATTAAAACTCTGCGTGGTTCAAGGAGAGTCTTGAGTGGAAATAAATGGGTTTCTTAAGGCAATTCATTCCATACATCTGCCCTGCCTCCAATACCAGACCAAGCTACGCTTCTGTAATTTAACATGCACCTAAGATCTGGCATAGCATGATGGTGTTCTGTGGTCTTTGGCATGACCCACAGAAGTTAGCTAACTCCTAAAATTACCTGCCATGGCCACATTAGTTAAAATCTGACTACAGAATCATAAAAACCATTCATGTGAACATAAAGACCATCACAAAGTGACAGCATTAAAAAGCCACACGTTCGGCTTCCATCTGCAAGTATAGCACTGCTAGCCAGACCCCTCTCCTTGTCAGCTCCTTGACTAGTGCTTCCGATTTTGGTGAATTGACGCAAGTGAGGCTCATTAGCTAGATAAATGGAAATTAGCAAGTCTGCCTTTTTCTGGTAGATGGTTGAAGAATGTGGCCTAGGTATGCAGCCACAATAGTCTCCAAACCCTGATCCTGAATTAGAAAGACCTGACCAGCAGGCAGCGCTGGATGATCACAGGCCTTGTAGTGGAAGTGCCTTTTCTACCCGACTTACAAACAACACGGCTAAGAGCAGAACAGAGCGCATGCTCTGTGCAGGCGGCCATATTCCAAGGAGGAAAGATGATGCGGCTGACCCACAAACCACCACGCATTAACCATTCCTATAAGATATTCCTCTTTTCATGAGAATCAGTGAGTAAAGAAAACATCCGATATGACTTTGCCTACCCACCGCCAAATGCACACTTTGCAGTAGGTATAGTTAAAATGATACACACAGAAAGACTGTGTATAAACTGTTGAACAGTAATGTATGAAATAAATGCAAACAAAAATAAATCAACAAAGCAGAACTAAAGGGAAAGAGATGTGCCTGAGACAGAGGAATTTTATTCTGCTAAAGCCTTCTGTTCAAAATAGCAGAGTCAAAAATGTTAACTACTGGGACACCTCGGTGGCTCAGTAGGTTAAGTGTCTGCCTTCGGCTCAGGTCATGATCCCAAGGTCCTGGGCTCAGGCTTTCCGCGTCGGGCTTCCCTCTCAGCTCCCTGCTTCTCCTTCTCCAGCTCCCCCTGCTTGTGCGCTCTCTCTCTCTCGCTCTCTGTCAAATAAATCTAAAAATTCTAAAAAAATGTTAATTACTAAATAGCATATATTGCAATCTGTAGAATAAAACAGATTTATTTTTAATTTTTTTTTAACAAAACAGATTTAAGTATAAGGCCAGTTGCCAAGAATATGATAACAATATATTAGCCTATACCAATCATCAACTAAATATATGAAATAAATTAATATAGAGAACTTAAAACAACATTGAAGGATGATGTAATTGATTCTCAGCAAAGTATAGACCATCTTTCCAACTACCCACAGAATAGTTATACTTTTTAATTCTTTCATCTACTATATAGCATAAAAAATCCATAAATTTTCATACTAGAAATAACGTAGGACACATTCTCTAATAAATTAATGCAGCAAAATGAGGAATTGACAAAAATGTTTTCATAATAAGAGTAATAATAACACTTCAGCCATTTGGAAATTTTGCAAAAGAAAAAAAACATTCTGCAAAAGAATACCTGGGTCAAAAAGATACCAGATGCAGGGTGTAGCCTATTTAGAACACAAGAGTGAGAAGAGCGGAAAGAGAAACAGGGTGGGGGTGGGGGAGTGAACAGAAAAAACAATCAATCTTAAGCATTTACATTTTGGTTCAAGAAATAACTGAAATAAATGCAGTGATAATTCAACTCCTGAAATCAGGGAAAAGCGGAAGACAAATGTAGGGACCACAGGAAGAAGAGTGTAATGGACATAAAGACAAGAAATGATAAAGACCCTGGGAATGTTATGCAATGTGTCTTTAGGGGAGGATGGTGAGTCTTCTTTTTATTACTATGTTCTAACAAACAAAACCAAATATTAAAACATTGAGAATATTCTTGTTCCCAGGGTACTGATTATTCTATTAGTAAAATGTCTCCATAATTAAGATGAATTGATGTTCTCCCAGCGTGTATGTGCATGTGTACGTGTGTGTATTCCAAAATGTAAATTAACATAAAGAAAAAGTGTTTTTATTCCTATAATGCATTATTAAGATGATCTGGACCAATAAGAACCAGTAATGCTTCAGGGTTTAATAGATGTTTAGAATCCATGCTGGCTTGAGTGTGGGGACAAGTAATATTTCATTTAAAGTCAAAGTAAGATCTCAGGAAATAATTAAGAAAACAATGGTATTTGTGTTTCTATTTATTATTTGTATTGTTAAAAGAATATGGAAAGCGTTTTATTATCTATGTAAAATAAGTCTGATTTTTAATGCTTGTGATTATGATTCATTCTGTAACTGCTTACTGAGGAGCTACTATGTGCAAAGTACTAGGGAGGCAATGATGAATAAAAGCTGATGCAGTTCCTCATCTTATTACAGCCTAGAGGATATAAAAATGGTATTAATCAAATATTACATAAATGAAGATAAAAATATTACTTGAATAAGTACTATTTGAAGACAAAAGATCGTATATGGAGATTTGACGTAAGCAAGTAAATCAGGGACGTCTTTCCTAACCAAGCGACCTTTTAGCAAAGATTTCAGAACTAATGATATTGAGTTAATTAAAGTAGGTAGAGGGTATTCCAGGCAGAGTGATTAGCATATTCATAGGCACTGTAGCAAGAAGGGACTAGATTCTTCAAGAATTAGAAAGATGGTAAGTATGGCTAGTGTCCAGTGAGGGAGCTGCGGTGTAGTGATAGAGGAGAGACCATGCAGGCTCCGCTAGGAATTTCGATTTTTATAGAAGAGGTATTCATTGAGGTATTATAAACAAAATGTGTGTGTGTGCATGCCTGTATGTGTGTGCACGTGCGCTCCCTCGTCGGTGATTTGATCAGATTTGTGCTTTGAAAATATTCTGGCTGGAGTAGGTGAATAACGATTGATAGAGATTGTTGGGAAGCAAACATGGAACTAGGGAGACCAATAGGAAGTTAATGTCAGTATCCTGGGTGGCAGCTGATGATGATATAGAATGGAGCTCTGGTGGCAGACTTTGAGAAGAGTCTATTAACATGGTCTAACAATATTCTAATCTCATCTGGACCTGTTTATTCATGATTCTTCAGGAAAAAATTAGAAATTAATCACTCTAAGAAATTAATGATAAAAACAAGTTAAAAAGAGAAAATCAGCAAGAGCAGCTAAATTTGACTTATAAATGACCATGTTCAGAGATACCTTTTAGTAATATTGTTTTAGGACAAACTTGGGAAAAAAGTCTGGCAGTAGACTTTATAGGAGTCATGCTGTTCTTTACATCATACCATAAAACATTGCAGTTTTTAAATTCTATTACGCAAATTAATGAAAAGTTGACTGTATTTTTATATATGCAGTCTTTCACATCTTGAAAATAATATTGTATAAATATTTCATAACACTTCCAGCTTATTTATTAATAATTATTGACTCATGTTTTAGTTTATTTGTCGTGTGGTAACACTTACTAACAGATAAGTGGAAATAGGAAAAGATTTATGGCACATTTATTAAAAAATGAAACAAATTTATCCATTGATTTTTTAAAAAATGATCATACAGAAATGAATGATTTTGCAGTACATTTAGTCTTCCCTCGCAGACTATTGGATTCTGTCAGATTATTGTTAGAGACACATTGTTTTTAGGAAAATCACTGAAAGCATTACATGAAAATAAGCGAATTTAGTCTGGAATCAATGATTCATCATACTTTCCTTGCCTTCAAAGTGCTGTTCTTATCACTGATTTTAAGATAATCACCAAAAGAGGTGTGTTAGGCCAATCTTTTTTCCACAATGCAATATGAAAATTCTCCCTAACATATGTTGAATTTGAGGTTAACCTGTATGTAATATCTGCCATCTGTGAATTGCCCTTGTCGATTCTGCTGATTTGACTAGTGACATGTTTAATCAAAAAGAATAATTTTCTTGAACTGAAGAAAATCTTTTAAAGATGATTTAAAGCTACATTATTTATGAAGAATATCTCCCCTGTATATGTACTTGCCTCAGCTACTTTTCAAAGCAATTTTTTCCTGCTCACTTATAACTCACCTCAATTATTGTGTTGTTCATGTTTGTGAAGTACAAATGCACTGATTTTAGCGAATCAAAAACCATTTGATTATTGATATATTCATATGCATATACACTCATGTAGGGTCTGACCTATAAATCAATTTCTGAATGGTGTCTAGTAAACCATGAAGGGCCAATATTTATAAAATAATGACCATTGTTACATTTTATTACCTCTTACTTTTTATTACCATTTATTGCTTTTGTTAATTTTTTTGAATTTGCTTAGTTCTTTTGATATTACTTATGTCTATGAAATACTATTATTTACTCATTTTATAAGAATCTTGCAGATATGGAGGGCACGTATTGCATGGTGCACTGGGTGTTATACGCAACTAATGAATTATTGAGCTTTACATAAAAAACCAGGGATGTACTGTATGGTGACTAACATAATATAATAAAAAAATATTTAAAAAAAGAATCTTGCAGATAATTTTATGTAATGCTTTTATGAAGCATTTAGAAAATTTGAAATGAAAAGTGTTTAGTAATTTGAAAACTTTTGTTCCTCATCCCAAATTCTTCCTAACAGACTCTTTTTCTGCTAAAGGGAACTGTAATAGCTCTTGCGAGTGGGAGGGAGACATTGAGAGGTATAAGAGAGATCTCACAGGATGTCAAATCTGGCAAAAGTGAAAGCTAAAACAATTTATATATTAATTATATATTTAATTTATATATTAAAAAGTATGCTATTCTTACTAAAGGTCATGTAAATATTTTTCTAATTCTTTGAAAACTTTGGGATCTTAGAACCTGCAAATTTGAATATATTTAACTTTTCAAATGTTTACTAAATTCGACCAGCTACAGTTTAGTTTCTTTGTTTTTCAGCCTACGTTAACAGTATTGCAATTTATTGTTTCCCCTTAAGGTTGGCTTTACTTATACACACACACACACACACACACACACAAAATGACATATAAATAAATAAACAAACAAGCAAACAAACAAATAAGTGTGAAAGAGTAAGTATGACCTTTTGTATTATTTAGGAATTATATCTGGCTACAAAAGTAAGAGCTTAAAACAGTGGCTTATGTGAATTAGGCTTTTCCTTTTTTTCTCATGTGAGAAACAAGCCAGAGAGAAAATCCAGGCAAGTATAATTGGGGTGTTCTGTCATTATTGCCCCAGGCTCCCTCTATTTTTTTGCCTTGCCATCTATAGAACTCGGCTTTGGTTCTCAAAGTGTCTTGTGAGGGGTAAGCTGGATCCAGCAGATCCAGCAATCATGTCTGCGTTGGTGGCAGAAAGGAGGGGGAAGAGAGGCTGAAAGGGAGCTATCTTACAGGTAGTACTTGGCTGCTGCTAACAATAAACAAATTGGGGGCGCCTGGGTGGCTCAGTCCTTAAGCGTCTGCCCTGGGATCCAGCCCGGCATCAGGCTCCCTGCTGGGAGCCTGCTTTCTCCTCTTCCACTCCCCCTACTTATGTTCCCTCTCTTGCTGGCTGTCTCTCTCTCTGTCAAATAAATAAATAAAATCTTAAAAAAAAAACAATAAACAAATAGTGTTAAATAAACTGAAGGGTAAGTGGATTTTTAGTAGGCAGCTAGCAGTCTGCCATGTCTTTTCTGTATCTCTTTATATATTTTGTAGTTTTCAAATAATTTTAGCCATAAAACTTTCTTCATAAAACATGTATCATCACAGCAAAGCCAATGATGGCGCTTCACTGGTAGAAGCCAACTAAAGGGTGGGCAGTCCCTCCAGTTCTACCTGCAGGATCCCATGCGTGCCTCTACAGACCCTCTGATTGGAGGGCAAACCACACGTGGGCTCTCCATGTCCTCTTGGGTGTACATAGTTCTCTTATGTAACTACCAGGGCCGACTTGGTCACTATACAGTCCTGGAGGGAGATAGAGATTTAGTCAAGATGACCTTAGGATTTCTTCCAAACCTGAGTCCCCTTGGAGTCTACAAAGGAACATTCTAGTCCATACGCTGATTCAACTCATTGAAGTCGTGGCTGTGTACATACTTTGAAGTGTGGATAAAAATGGCATCCAGAACAAAACATAGATACTTTTGAGTAGGGATAAAATAGTATCCAAAAACATTATGCAGTCCTTGGAGAGGTTTGGTGTCAACAAAAACACATCCCAGTGTTACGATGGCTACTGACAAAGGGAATACCGCTGCATATTTTCTTTGCTCAGTACATCTAGTTAAGTGGAAACATGCTCATTTTTACTACGTTTGGAAAAAGAGTTAACACCATTGCAATATTTCTGCTCCTTCCACCCCCAAACCTTTCTCTGAAGTTTAATTATTGGATTGGCAATATCCATTAAATGGAGTTGCTTTGAGTTGTTACTTATCCATCACTCTGGTGGTGGCTATCAAATAGGCTAAGACTATTTTTTTATTGTTTACATAATTTTGATCAAAATGTGGTCTTATATAGTTACCTCATTAGATTGTACCAGAAAGCAGCACAGCATAGTGTGTAAGAACATGGGTTTTGGAGATAAGGAGATGTGGCTTAAAAAATCTGAATCTTCCACTGTCAGCTGTGTATGACCTGGGAAAGTTACATATAAAGTGGAGATAAACTCAAGTCGAGGTTCTGATAGAATGAAATTATTAAGTGAATGTTAAGTGTGCAGCAGAGTGCATGTCACCCAGTGGAGACTCAATAAAGAGAGTTATCATTATTGCTGCTATTACTTCTGCTTGTCTGAACTGATGTGCCATTAAGCATTATGGCCCTATTAATACAGACGTTTTAGATTAAGGATTAAAATGTCACCTCAACTCTAATAACTCTAAAGAAAAGCATTTCTTTTTTTTTTTTATGTAAGGACCTTATCATCTTTTATGGGATTGTAGAGCCTCTGATATTTTGCCTTCTCTGTTACAGGAATATGGCTTTTATTTAGCCGGGGAACATGCCGGTACCATGTCGTTATCACTGGCCATGTGATCCAATTGTCCCTGCAGCTATTCTGATTGGCTAATGCCTGTGATAGTGGTTGGTTAATATCTCTCTTATCCAGAAATATTACTACCTTAAAAAAGTTTTCATTCTTATCCAGAAATATTACTTCAGAATTCTTGATTAAGATTAAAAACAGAAATGGGTAAAATAGGGGCACCTGGGTGGCTCAGTTGGTTAAGCATCTCACGTCATGATCCCAGGGTCCTGGGATCAAACCCTGCATCAGGGAGCCTACTTCTCCCTCTCCTCCCCACTCGTGCTCTGTCTCTCTCTCTGTCTCTGTCTCTGTCTCTCTCTCAAATAAATAAATAAAATCTTAAAAAAAAAGAAATGGGTAAAATACTACTTCGGTGCATTTCTGACAAAAATGAGTAGTTATAAAAACTAAGTAAATCCTTAATAATCTTGGGAAATGTGGTATCTGATTAGGCAGGACCTGAAGCAATACTTACCCATTTATTTGGCCATTTATTGTATTTTAGGTTTCAACTATACGAGGTGCTTTAAAATACATTCCAAATAATTTTCACAACTACCCTAAGAAGTAAGCATCATTTGCTCTATTTTCTAACCAGAAATGTGAGTGCAGGTAAATTATTTGCCCAAATTCACATAGCTTATAAAGATCGAAGAAAGGATTGAAATTCCTTTCCTTCTTGACTAAAAACTATTTTCTTAACTACAATGAAATATCCATACTCCTTTAAAAAAAAGTGATATAAGGAGAAATTTCAAGTAAAGCTGATAACAAAATAGTGACATTGTTTTCTCACAAAGGAACAGATTAGATTATTATTTTATGAATATCGAGTCAATATTCTGTTTCCTCACACCTTGGCACTCTGCTCTGTGTCTGTAGACATCTTCAAGTGCGTTTGACAATCCTACTAAACAATAAGAAAGGAAAATTGTTCCCACTGGGGTGGACATAGACTCCTGAGAAAGAGAGAGTTCAATACTTTTTAAATTCTGTCTTCACACTTAGAAAATGCATATTCACATCTGTAATAAGATTTCAGAAATGTAGATAATCGTGCCTTTTTCTACTCTTGAAATGCTTTCTTTAAATCTATTACTTACTTATATTTATTAGTCTGGATAAAATGTCACTTTTCCTGAAATCTTCCCATGGAAGGTTTCTAGATTTAGCAACTAAAAATACAAAATCCCTGGATAAATTTGAATTTCAGATAAAGAACTAATTACTTTAGATAAATACGTCCCATTCAACGTTATAAAACAATACTAACAAGCGATTCATTATTTATCTGAAATTCATAGCTGGTCATCCCATAGTTTATCTGGTAACCCTATGTGGGAGTAACATTGTGAAATGGAAGCCACAGATAACGATAACCATAAAAACAAAAAGACAGCAGTTTTGAGTTCAAACAAATTTAGAATTCGAAATATGTGTTTACCACATAAATACGTGACAAGTCAGTTCCTCTTCAAATGGGCTGTGCATGTAGAATTGGTATAACACCTCTATTCACCCTTGGGGAGAATTAGAAAGAATGATCTGAAGAAGGGGCTTACAGATTCTGGTGTTTGAAATGCTCTGGGATCTCAGGGGTGCCCATTAGGATACTCTCTGGGATAGGCAGATCCACCTGGATATTCTATAGCATGGCATTTGAGAAGAATATTTCACATTTTAAAAATAATTTGAAAACTATTATTCAAGTACACTTCCTATCTGAATTAATTCCTTTTTATTGATTTACTCTACACATGGGTGGATGATTCTTATTTCCATGACTTCCATGACTAAAATTCAAATAAATCTTAAGATAGGCTTAAAACATAAGACTAAAGAAAGTATATGTAGAGGAAGCAATTCCATATTTTTTTTTACATTCCCTTGGTGATGATGAATTATAGAAAAGCTCCTAAAAATATCTACTTAGCTCTCAAAATCTTTAGCTTGCAGCACCTTGAATTCTCAAAAATTAAGGGTTATGTGATCAGTTGAATACTTTTTGTAATTAATGAGACTGTGTATGCACAGGCCATGTCCAGATGTGTTTCTGTTTCAACTGATGTTCTAGAATGTAACAGAGGCTCAGTGTGATCAATCAATTTGTTAGGATCATTTAAATTAATTTCACAGAAACTTAGAAGCTTTTTTCACTTACTCTAACAGAAGAAAGTTAAGGTTGAACGGGAATCATGTGAGATTATTTAAATAATATCTCAGCAAAGGTACCTTTGAACGTGGTTGCATAACATTTCTAATAATAAGTTAAGGGGATAAGCACTAATCATCATTCCTTCCTTTATAGCATTTTGATAAGACAGGCAACTAAAACACATTTTCATAGGACAGTGAAATGAATTTGTCTTCAGCTTTGATTAAAACAAGGACATCAGCATGATGCTGTCAGTTTCAGCAGGAAAAAATGATACAGAGAGCATAAACCTCTCTAGTAATCATTTATATAATTTGATTTGGAATAAATCATTTGGATATTTAAAGCAACTGTCCAAGATAGTCATAAAATTCCCAATTCTATAAACCACTTCTTTCTTGGGCAATTCAAAAGAAAATGCATACTATCACAAGACACCTCAGTGATTCTTTAGTCTGTATATTTCATCACTCAGCACCAGTGGAATTAGAATTCATCAGTATCCTGAGGTCTTTATACCTTGAAACAGTTGATGACCAATTTGTAGCAGCAACAATACTAGCTAATATAATTTGTGTTTTTTAAATATGGCAGATAAGGTTGTAAGCACCACTTTACATGTATGTTTCATTTAATCCTCAAAATAACATTATAAGGTAGGATCTTCAAGGTCTCTGAAAAGTCTGAGATTTTACCACACTCACAAACTAACAAATTGGCTTACCACAGATTCACGGACATTAGCAGAAGACATGAAACTCCTAATTCAGAAACAAAGGACAGTTTTATTACTCACAGTAATAATAATTGCCGAAGTGCCTACATTTTCTTGGGTCAGTTCCCCCAGCCCCATTTCCTATAGAGCAAAGTGAAAAGAGCCATACAATGGGTTGAATTATAGGACGGGAACTTGGAGTGTCGGGAACCCAAAACTTTTATAATGGGCAGTAAGCGCTATTCTTTGGGAGGAAGACATTATCTCTCTTTTCTCAAGCTCTTATCTATACGAGCATTCTTAAACATGTAATCCATAACAAAGATAGTCAGTGTCTCTGCTCAGAATACAAGCAGAAAAATGAGAGTTATGGGTGCTTGTCTCCCAACAGGTATCAATATTATTTGCATTTTACAGATGGGTTAACTGAAGCACAGTAAAAACCCATAAGGTCACACAGCTAGCGGTCAGGGGAGTTAGCTTTAGCATCAAAGTAGTTTGACTCTGAAACTCACGCTCTAGCCAAAAAATGTTTGATGGAAAATTAGTTGTGAATGATTAGATTTAAAGAGAATTCAATACACTTTGAGCAGTCCATGATCTTTCTAAAAAATTTCTCTAGGAGTTGAAGTTCAGTTACTGTTATTCTTTGCTAAGATTTTTCAATTATAGCTAGGACACACATACTGATTTTAAAAATTAGGGTGTGGGAGAGGGAGAAAAAAAGATTAGAATGCAAATTGTATGCTAATAATGCTACCTGAAGTTACACACACACACACACACACACACATATATAAAGGCAAAATTTCAAGTGATCTTATGCATATCAAATGTCTTCTGTGATGTTCTCAAAATAAGTCGTTGGTTGAGAGAATGAGAATATCACTTAAACTATTTTAAAACTACAACCTCCTTGTGGCTATTTTGATTCCTTTATCATTTAATCAACCCTCTCAAGTAAACTGGAATAAATTATAACAGCATTATGTCCACAAGAGCTTTATCAAGGTAAAAAGTTTTGCCACTTCTCAACTGCCCTGAGCGGTAAGGGTCACATCTGAACTCCTGTCCTGGTGACTTAATCTCATTCCCAGGTGCGGTGCCTCCCATTAATATTGCAGCTAAGGTCAGCTTCTTTCCCTACACATTTTATTCCCTTTGTATCTCAAAATCACGGATTAGCTATTTCTTTTAATCAAGAAATCAATGAATAAATGATCCATTAAGTTGGATCTCAATGTACTTTGAGATGATATTGTATTTAGTGATTTTATTGGCAGTTTTTCAGAGTCTGTTCTCTTGAAAGATCTCCTCTGTTTTGCCCATCAGTCCAAGTGCAGTTTTCACAGGTTGCTCTCAATTTTCCGCTGATTACTGCACCATATATTGCTTAGGTACTCTGGTTATATCATCCCCAGAGGTCCAGACCTCTAGTCGCATTTGCCACTTACCAAAATTCCCAGTTTGTCTTTGTTTAGATTGTTTCTTATTGGTGCTTAACGAAAGGAGAATACGAGACTAAAGCAAGGCAAAGAGGAATCTAACAAAACTCGTATGTGTTTGACTAGCCAGTGACAGAAACGTGTGCTGGTTTTGATTGTTTTTCCTCTAAAAAAAAATGAAACCGATACAGAGTATTGGGAAAGGGAGTTTAGTTTGAAAACCTTCACAAAGAACCATTTAGGAAATTAGTCTTGGACTCTTAAAGTCTTAGTTATATCTAAAATCTATGTCTTTTCCAGACCTAGCACATTCAATTATCTTCCATTGACCATCCTTTGGTGGTCCATTCCAAACGATTTTATAATTCACAATAGTTTATAAGAAGTGTGGGCTGAAATGTTTGGGCGAGTATTAATTTCAAGCGAATGGTAAGATGCATGCCATTCTCGGCCTGCTGTGATCCCTTCAAACTGATCAAACGTTCCAGAATCGCACTGCGGGGGTGTTGGTAGGAATACAATGCTTCTTATCTGGAGGAATAAATGCAGTTTCTGAAGACACCTAGCTCCTCCTAGGATCCGAATCAAGTCTGCTACAGGGTTAAAAATATTAGGTTACATAGGAAGACAGAACACCGTTTGGTACTTGCACCAGCTCACCTCTTTCAGAACCTTCCTTTGTTTTGTAGCACAGACCGGTCGGAGGGGTGCACTCGATGCATTCTGTCGTGGCTCGTGGTTGCTAGGTATCCCACTGGTCACATAAACAGCGGAGGAATCCTGCCTTTTTGTTCTCTAACTTGTGATTCACTTAGAGTTCTGAGAATAAAAGTTTATGGAAGGCGATCTTCTAAATTCAGTAAAGCTAACAAACAAATGGGGGAGAAACAACAACAGACACAAACAAAGGTTATTTTCCTTAGTAGAATAAAGAAATAATTGAGGCCAGAGGTACTGTGGAAAAGCCGAGATCAGAGAATAGTCCATGTTGACTAAGATCCTTTAATTAGCATGTTTTCTTCTCCAGAACCTCTGTTCTTTCTCACAGCCACATCTTAGATCTTTCCAAGTTCTGGACTGACAGTTTTATTTTTAGGTATTTATTTTTAGTGCCTGGGACTTGAAGCCTCCATTGTCTTTCCATGCCACCGCAGAAGTTCTGGCCTTCCCTGGTGGTCCTGAAGTCCAAGTGAGTCTGCGTGAGTCACGACCCCGCATACCTGGCCCCTCTCTGGGACTGGGTGAGCTTCGGGGTTCTGGAAGGCAGTGACGGCATGCATGTTGTAGGTGGACGGGTGGGCTGAGGATAGATGGGTCAAAGAGAGAGAAGTGGACACTCTTGTAGCCAAGTAAACACCACAACACTGGCTGACTACAATTTCCACTGCCCTTATATTTTGGAAGATTTAGAACTGCTAAAAAATGCTAACTCCCATTGACTCCTCACTTTCATGAAAAAATTAAAATGGAATAGCGGTTGGACATTGTGTTAACACGTTGGTTGTCATCATGAAGCTTTCAAACTAAAAATTACTCTTTCAATTCCCAATCACTAAGAAGAACCTCTCACCTTTTATCCTGAGAAGGAAGTAAATGTGTCATATGCAAACAATTTTGATTTATGTGTTTGGTTGACATTTCTATGCTGGGCCCTGTTAGCCAGCAGCAAGGAACAGACATTGCTCTTGCCCTCAGGAGGCTTTACGTCTGATGAACTAATCACAGAGAATAAAACTAATCAGCAGAGGCTAAAATGCATAACCTGGTCCCACGTATCCAGAGTCCCAGCTGCCAAACCTCATTTTAGTTAAGGCAAGAAAAGAGAAGGAATGATCCATATGTGTGTCTCATAAAGATTTATAATTTCACTCAAAAAGTTTTCTGGATCAAATGTGTATATTTGGTCATATCCTAATAGTATATTAGTAATGATAAGTCATATTTTTATTCCTAATACTATCACTTTCTGTATGAGGAACCTGAGACTCAGAGACATTTCAGTGACCAGTTCAGGTCACACGAGACCCATAAATAAAAGAGCTGGGAATCAGAGTCATCCTACGCCACACACCCTTTCTCCTTTCTCTCATAAAATCAGTCTTGCTAGAATTGGCAGAAGACAAGAGATCCAGCATAGCTAGTCTGTTCTGATATGAGTCAAAGAAAAATCTACAAGTCCTAACTTCATATGTTCCGTCAAGGCAAAGAATTTCAGAGGTTTTTATAGACATCGGTATTTTGGTTTCTGAGATCTAGCAATGACACGGGAAAAAAGGGAGGGAGGAAAAACATGGAGCATGTTGATTAATTTCATGGGGGTACAGTCTTTTATAATAGAATCCCAAGATTAATGACGAGCTGTGTGTTGAAATAAGGGAATTACTGCATTCCTGTTTTGCTAACTGTGAGGAATAGGATTAGAACAACATTTGTGAAACTACAAATCATAGAAGTGCATTAAAGTGCGTGTTTTTCCTTATAGAAGCTTGAATGATTGACTATTGGACCAAGCAGCAAATCTCAGCATGCCTCTAACATTTACTAATTACTGAAGTGCAGTTAGGACAACAAAGAAACCTGAAAATACTTGGGAGTACCATTAAACAAACAGACTGTTCCAAAGCCAGGTGCTGCGTTTTCTCTGCCTTTTTAAGCTCTCGTTCATAGTCTATATTATTCCTTAAATGGTTTGTATTAGAAAGCCTATGCAGTCAGGCTTTCTTCCTCAAAAGGAGTGATGCAAATTCTGATTTATCTTTTTTTTCTTATAGCCTTGTCACGAAAACGTCATCAACAGACTGGCATCACCGGTAGTGGGGAAAAAATGCGGGATCTCAGGCCCCAGCCAGACCTACTGAATCAGAGTCTGCATTTTTATAAGATCCCCATGTGATTGCAAGCACAGTACAGTTTGACCAAAACCAGTCTTTCAGGGCATCAGAACAATTATATGAAAATTAGTTGTGTAAGGAAGCTAAGGGTGACTTACAAATCTAATAGTGTAAATGACTTAGACTCTTAGAGCAATTGTCAAGAGATTATTGATGGAATATCTATTTCTAGAGCCCCCACTGTGCTCTAGGCACAGAGTAAAGTGGATAGATACCACAGTGCATTGCACTGGCCGACATGTTACCTTTCTTTATATTTGTGGCTTATTTTTCCCTCTTTAGTTTCAAACGTCTCAAATCCCAGTGAGGAGAGGACTGTCTAATTTTCGATTGGTCAGTCAGATCACACCTCCCATGAACACATGCACATATGCAAACATTGCATTAACTAAAACTCATCTCAGGTGGGTTCTTTGCTTATGGATGGGACCTGTCCAGAAACTCTCATACAATTGCAAAAATAAAGTAAAAGACTTTCAGTATCGATGCTCTAAAATTGATATGGTTGTTCTTCCCGAGCATGACAGGAGCCCGTGGAGAGCAGTTATGGCTGCATCCACCCCCCTCATCCTGCCTGGACGGATGGACTCCCAGGCTACGGAAACAGAGACTTCTCTAGATTTCCAGTGATGCTGTGTTGCGTGTACCAGTTCTTCCCCCGTCGTTCCCTATGTTGGTTTCCTGGCTTCAACATTCACATCTCTGTCGCTAAGGAGGTTTTCTTGTCATTGTCTTTTTAGGACCCCTTCATTTTAACACTTTTCATTCACGGCACTCAGAAACACTAAAAGCAGCGTAGTGACGGGCGAAGAGGGAAGACCGTCCAGCACCTCGTTAGGACCATCAGGCACACTGGGTCTCCATTCGCCACCGTGAGAAACCAGAAGGGTAAGTGGTGTCTGTTTTCATTTTCTGGGAGGCAGTGGAAAAGTTCAGTGAATTAGTGGCATCAGATGAAGACTTGTAATATTGCCATTGTTATTGTCTTCCTTGTGTGAATGGAAACATATGGGCTGGTGGAGTTTAAGTGCATCCAGAATACCAGCTAGACTGAGGACTTCAAGATATAGACGTGAAGCAGTGGTTCTCAACCCTGGCTGCACATTAAAATCACCTGGGGAGCTTTGCATATGCACTAGTGCTGCAGCCGCACCCCTATAGATTCTGACCCAATTGTTCAGGGATGGGGACCTGGCGCTGGCCTCATGCAGACGTGTGTGTGTGTGTGTGTGTGTACCTCAATATATATATGAATATATGTACATGTGTATGTATTCATATTCATACAATGTCTATCATTATCTCATTACTTTCCATATAGAGCTTCAGTCGTCTCTCTCTCTTGAGTATATCTATATAAATATATGCATACAGAGACAATGATAGCTCTTTATCTGGATCAGAACTCGGAACCGTTGGTTTTTATTTTTCATAAAAACTGTCATGTTTTAAAACTGCATAAAATTTGGCATGTGATAACTTAGCTCTTAGGTTTCTGAAATTACAAGGTACAGTTTACAAAGTTTCTCAGTCCGGGTGACCGCTATGCTAAACTATTATGCTATTTAAAAACTCCATAAAAAAATAACAATGGTCTATGTAAAATAATAATGTGTTTATGTTATGCGATTCAGGTTATTGATAACATTTTAGTTTCCAATTGGATACTTGGCATCAAGTCAGACACAAAAATCGGTTTCGAAGTTAAAATCAATGCCATAGCAGTGAGTTAATGGATTTACTGGTTACAGGTAGGCGAAATCAACAAAAAGTATTTACAACCATGTAGCAAGAGAATCCATACCGCTTAAAAGATGATTTTTAAGCCTCAAATAAGTTTATGTTCATTATCTCACTTACTCGTAATTAAAGCCCCTGAGGGCTGCCTTATTTTGATTTTACTGTTGTGGCAACTCAGGCTGTGAGAAGCTGACAGTCAGCTGGGGTAACGAGCTGGCTGAGTCAGGCTTTGCGTCTGGGTCCTCTGGCCCCGAGTTCAGGGCTCTCACGGTACTCATAGCTGCTGCCAGCCTGTTCCAGCCGCGTCTCTAACCAGGGACACAAAAGCGCAGCCACGGCCTCGCCCTTGGCACGATTTCTGAAGTACTGTTCGTTTCAGCTCATGCGCGCTGCGAGCCATGGTGTCCTTGACATAAAGCCCAAACGTGGAGTCCCTTTCTTTGTTCCCTTCAGGGACTATTACATCTGATATTACTTAAACTGGCGAGTGATAAGGCTTACTGGACATGCTGAAAAACGACATCGGGGATTTCGCTACGGAAACAAAATACATATTGGCAGAAATTTAGCATTTGGTAAAGAACAGCTTGAGTTCCTTCCATCTGCCACACTGACTTTCTTCACACTTAACCAAAATCATACAGCAACCCCAGCACAGAGCAGATGAAATATGGAAACAAGTGTGAAGGGAACAGGTCAAAGGGGCCCGGTGACTCAGAGATTAGCCACTGGCGTCTCACTTCTGGGATCCAGGACGTCATGAAAAGTTCCCCGTTGCAGTGCATAAACCCATCAAAGATTTAGTGCCCCCGTCAGCATTCAGAGCATTGCCGTAAGGAGGCTGGGCCACGGCTGAGCCTAAAAATGAAATACACCACTGCTATTTATGTCCCTCTGGTTTACACGCTGGGGCACTAGGAGCAGATCTGTGTTCAAAGCCCTGTAGCACAGGCTTGTTTCCTTACGATAATACTATATTTTTTTCCTATCATAAATTCTAGTCTTTCCCGTAAAAACAAGTCTTAGAAAAATATTCTATCTTGAAAGAAAATCATAAAGGACATGTGGGGAATGTGGAATTTCGGACTTTGTTTTCAGAATCCAGATAGACATACCCTTTGACCAAATTATGCAATGGTAATTTATGTTCAATTATTTTAGAAATGCTTCTCTTTGAACAAATGCATACCATTATGTGTTCATGTCTAGAATTTGTTTTTAATCCAAAGAAACAACGTGGCCTAAAGTATTGTGAGTTTTCAATTACTTATGCTTCTGTAAATTTTGTTGGTATACAAAATGGATCACTGTTTGGAAATGCATAAACTTATAGAAAAATAGTTAGGGGCAGTATTCATTGTGGATGAGTTGAATAAGAGGATATGTTAATGGCACTTTAACAAGGATAAAGTTGGCTAGATGTCTATGGGCGTTTTGGTAACTCATTAGTCCTCAGTATTACTGTCTAATGACCTCTAGCATTATAATACTTCTAGCAAGCAATAATGTTCAGGGTATCTACTTGGCTTCAAGCTCTGTAGTGTCGTCAAGATTGCAGATCTCTCTGTAAGTCACCAGTCATTTCATACACTGAGTGGATAGTACTGATTAGAAGACAGATCCTTTATTTGAAGGAGTGTAAGTTATCAAGATTGTGAGCAGAAATACAATATAGAAGCCAGTGAGCTCAAGGAAACAAGTACAGGCCAATGAAAACTTGAGGCTAAACAGTCAAAATAAGAAAGGGGGAAACTGTGGAATGTTTATATTTCTGCAATCACAAAACTGAGATGAGCCAAAAACTTAAGTGAGAGTTTAACTAAATAGAGTTAAAATCTGATTAACGATGATGGTACACATGTACGATTTCTGGTTGTATTGCAAATAAGATGTGCACTTTTATGCTAATGAAATCACCATGGAAATACAGCATGCAAACAAAAGGAAGAATGATTGGAGTAACTGGAAAGAGTAATTGGTTACCTCCATTTGGGGGAAGGCCCAGGAGGTGACGAGAAGGATCTGCACCACCGCAGGATTAGGCTAGATTGTCTTCGGCTTGTGTGGTAGTAGGAACTTCTAGGTGTGGCACTTCCCAGCTGTTCTTCCTGTGACCTCGGTCAAAGTCACTATAAGCAGTAGTTTCATTTCGTCATATTGTGACCTGTTTCAAAAATTCGCATCACTGAAGGGGCACCTGGGTACCTCAGTTGGTTAAGTATCTGCCTTTAACTAATGAATCTTTTTTTTTTAAAGATTTTATTTATTTATTCGACAGAGATAGAGACAGCCAGCGAGAGAGGGAACACAAGCAGGGGGAGTGGGAGAGGGAGAAGCAGGCTCATAGCGGAGGAGCCTGATGTGGGGCTCGATCCCATAACGCCGGGATCACGCCCTGAGCCGAAGGCAGACGCTTAACCGCTGTGCCACCCAGGTGCCCCTAACTAATGAATCATTCATTGAACACCACATCAAAAACTAATGATGTACTATACAGTGGCTAACTGAGCATAGTAATAAAATAAAATAAAATAAAATAAAATAAAATAAAATAAAATAAAATAAATTGAAAAAAAAAAAAAAAGGATATGCCTTTGGCTCAGGTCATGAACCCAGGGTCCTGGGATTGAGCCCTGCATCAGGCTCCCTGCTCAGCGGGGAGTCTGCTTCTCCCTCTCCCTCTGCTTCTATCCGTGCTCATTCTCTCTCTCTCTTTCTCTGATAGATAACTAAAATCTTTTTTAAAAAAAATTCACATCACTGAAGAAACTGGGGGAAAGGTTGAAACACGTTCTCCTGGCTTTAAGGCATTGGAATAATAATGGCAGTCTGGTAATTAAAGTTTATGCTCTCGCTGATACTGTGTGCCTTATGGTGGCTTACTCAGAAGGGACAGTGGTTAGAGAAGAGGAGGTCAACACAATGAACATAGTCTGTTTACAGCAACTGATGCAAACCTACTAGTGTGTTCTACCTGAAATATTATCGTAACTTGGAAACGCTCTGTATTGAAAGGGTGGTGTGGTGTAACAGACTGGTTTAGGTGCAGGGTACATTGCCCTCGGTTTCATCTATTTGAACAAACAGATCATATATCACACCCCTTAATCTGTAACTTTGACTGTACTCATTTTAGAACTTAAAGAGAATAAAAAGTTTGTCATGGATGTAATTGTTAGCTAGTTATATTTCTGATTTTATTCTTGTCTGTTGCAGGTCTGGATCTGTATCGTCTATGTCTTATCAACCCAATAAGGAAGGGCCTCCTTGTGATAATTAAACTTGCCCATCACTACAACTAAACACTTTGAGCAGAATAAATAAATCACTTTGAGCATAATATCCTCATAGCACAGGTATCAGTAATGTCATCTATATACAATAGCAGAAAAGACCAAATTGCCTTGTCCTTTATTGTCATCAGCAAAAGGTTCCATCCTCCTTTTTTCTTAGATGTAATTTCTAGACTTTTATTTTTTAAGTGTCATGATCTAATCAAAGTGACCATAAAAGAAGAAGGCATTTTTTAAATGGGTGCTTCTACCTTTCAGTATTTTTTGACATTAAAAAAATTTATAATTGGGGTAAAATACACACAAGTTAAACTTTCCCACGTTACACTAAATGTGCAGTTCGATGGTCATAAGCATATTCACACTGTTGCACAACCAATACCCAGAACTTTTGAATCTTGCAAGACTAAAACTCTAAACCCATTAAATGGCTCCCATTTCCTCTTCCTCTCAGCCCTTGGCAACCACCATTCTACTTTCTGTTTCTATGAACTTGACTATTCTAGATACCTCATGGAAGTGGAATCACACAGAGTTTGTTTTTGTGTGACCAGCTTGCTTCACTTAGCATAACATCCCCAAGATTCATGCATGTTGCGGTATGTGTCAGAATTTCCTTCCTTTTAAGGATGAGTAATATTTCTTTCTTTTTTTTTTTTTAAAGATTTATTAATTGGTTTGAGAGAAAGAGAAAGCACACAGAGGGAGAGGGAGAAACAGACTCCCTGCTGAGCAGGGAGCCCGACGCGGGGCCAGAACCCAGGACCCTGGGATCATGACCCGAGCCGAAGGCAGACGCTTAACCACCCAGGCGCCCCGAGGATGAGTAATATTTCATGCTATATTATACTACATTCCGTTTATCCGTTCATCTGTTAATGGACAGCTGAGTTGCTTCTACCTTTTGACCATGGTGAATAATGCTTCTCTGAACATGCAAATACCTCTTTGGGACTCTAAGCATCTTTTAAATACCTTACTTCCCAAACTGTATAATAAGACAAAAGATTATTTCTACCTTAACTGAAGTCACTGCTCATCATGCTAAGAATACAAGTTTCAAGGGTTAAGTTTGTGAATTGTCTTAGTCATTATATGTCTTCCATCTGTATCAATACAGAGTTTGAAGAAGTCATTTGAAACAGCACAGCCAGCCCCATCTCCCTACCCTTTCAATCCTCTGTTCTTACCCCACTGTTGCAGAGATGCTGGTGTCCAAGGGAGTGGGGCCACGTGGGGAAGGGGACCAGAGATGGTGGGCAGAAGGGACAGTCTGAACAGTTGAGAGACTCATCACGCTGAACAAAGAGTTAATTAATCAAACTGCTGAAAGTGATGAGAACCAGATTTTTCACTGTCTTGGAAGAGATTTACAGATCTAGAATGGGGGAAAGCTAAAAATAACCTTAAGATATTGGTTTGGAAATGAAAATGTCAGGAGAAATTTATGTGTGTGTGTATGCATACATACATATATAAGTATAAATGCATACATACAAACATAGAAATGGTTATAGATTTATGTGTATTCATGTGTATATATGGATATAAATGTGTATGTATACATATATGTACATATGTATATTATCTACCTTTGTCAGTTTGGAATAATGGCACCGAGAGCAATGAATACACCGAGCATCCAAACTTTGGGTTCCAAATACTATCTTTCACTAAAAGAGTCAAGGATTTGGGCATAAATAGCTGATTCTGTGGCTGGATCAGGGAAAGTATAAAATTACCATGGAACAACTTATGCCAGAAAGTAAGGAAATGCTTATGGAATGATGAGGGCATATCAAAAGGACAAGACACATAGGCACCTTGACAGCGTGCCCCCTGAACAATCTAGGTCAATTTGGTCTCAAAAGAGTACTGGACTATAACTCATTGAATAAAGTGGAAATCCTTGAAACCCTACAAATATAAAGAAACAAATAAGGGAACATGGAAAGCTTTTTCTTACAGTGAGATGCCAATGAATAACTGTAGAGAAAATGATTAAAATGAGTGGTAACCATTTGGATATCATCAAAGCAGTAATTAGGGTATCATTAGGAGTCATGTCCAGATGCTAAGGGGCGATTCAAGGTTTGCTGAGAAATGTACTATAAAAATATTCCTCCACAAACTACTAATCAAATAAAGAGCAGGAAATAGTGACTTATAGTGGAGAAACCTGATAGACTCAGACTTGGCAAAATGATCAGGGCAAACTCAAGAATTGAAGGACAAACTCCCACCAGTGTGCTTCCTGACATGATGCACTAAGAAAGACTCAGCATCCTATCTGTAGAATCCCTGTCAAGAATGCAAGACCTAGGGGCGCCTGGGTAGCGCAGTCGTTAAAGCGTCTGCCTTTGGCTCAGGGCGTGATCCCGGCGTGCCGGGATCGAGTCCCACATCGGGCTCCTCTGCTATGAGCCTGCTTCTTCCTCTCCCACTCCCCCTGCTGTGTTCCCTCTCTCGCTGGCTGTCTCTCTGTCACATAAATAAATAAAATCTTTAAAAAAAAAAAAAAAAGAATGCAAGACCTAAGGCTGGTCCCGAAGATGGTCAGATAACCAGGTTGAGGTCATCCTACAGATTGAAGCTTGCACTCTGGAAGAGCCTCTAGCCCATGAGAGACGCGGTAATATTTAAGAACTCTTCAGATCGAGGGAGCCTAATGCAACATGACAACTAGATGCAATCGGTGTGCTTATACAGATCCTGGACGATATGGAAAAAAGGCATTCTTGGACCCATTGATGAAACTTGAAACACGTCTGCGGATTGGATGCTCGTCATATCAGTGTTGCTTTCCTGATTGGGAGGACTGGATGGTGGTAATATTAGAAGGTTCTCCTTGCTCGAGGAACATAATCAAGATTTTCTGGATTTGACTTCTGGCTGGAGTCTTTCATGCCACTACTAGGTTGGGCACATTAAATAATCTCTTTTCTTAAGCCTTGACTTCTTGATCTGAAGAATTCAGGCAGCAAGGTTATTACAAAGATTAAATGAGATAATGCACATAATACTCTTAGCATGTTGTACAGCCAAGTATATTTGGCTGTCAGCATGTTCTTACTCTCTGCCTCCTTATTCTCAGGACACTTCTCTCTCTCTCCCTTTAGACACTGTGGTCTTCTCAGGCCAAACGGCACTTTTAGTTGTCTTACATGCAGCGTGTTACACAAGGTCTGGCACTTACCAGGGACTCATCTATCTTACCAGAGTGTGTTGACTGATCACTGATTGATACATCCCACTGGGGAGAGCTGACAGGCCATGGTGCTTACGCAGAACATGAAAGCAAAATTATACTGAACGTTGTTTTAATTTTTTTTTTTTTGAATCTTGGTCCGTTTAGAATCATAAGGGAAATCACAGAAAAAGAAGATTTTCTGTACACCGTCTACTGCCTGCCTTTCAGATCCTTGACCAAAAAATGTCACAAGGGCAGCCTTTCCTGAAAACATTTGGCACTTTTGCCTCAGTGTGGCTGGAAAGCATCAGCAAAAAATTGTCTTTAAAAAAACCTCCTATGCATTTTGTGTAAAGACATACGTTTTAGTTTAGAGCAAAGGATAAAAAGATTTAAAATAATGTGTGCCATTGGAAGATTTCGAGATCACCTGAATTCTATCCTCATAACAAATTACTTGTGAAAGGAGCAGCCAGAAAATAAATCTCAGTTCAGCAGGATTTACTTAAGAGTTTAAAATGAAAATAAAGTAAACCAATGGAATAGAACCTCCTTCATCCTGCTTTTGCACTCTCTTCCCGAAAAACGGACACGAAACTAGCAAAGCCATTCCATGATGAGTTAGACCACAGGGCTTGTTCAAAGTCACCTTTTTGGTAGATGCTGTCTATTGCTTGTGATTCAAATGATCTTATTTAAATGAAACTATAATAAGCAATTTGATGTTATCTGAAATTTTTGAATACATAAAAATCAAGCAGCATTAAAAACACTTAAATTCTAATATCAGAACCACTTTACAGAAAAAGAAAATTGTGGAGCAGCTTTGTGGGAAAGCTATTCTGAATAAAGAAAACACAAAGGGGTTTTCATATAAATTCTCAACTTGAAACAAACCACTTCACCACCCACTGGCCCAGAGCAGATTACAAACGCTGACACGCTGAGCATTCGGTAGCATCTCTTTCTGCTACCATGCAGATATGTTAGTTCTTACTGTTTTTAAATGAGGACAAGAAGTCTTAAAAGCAGTCAAGATTTAGATGAAGTTGGGAAGAAAAACCTTGTCTCCGGAAGAGTTTGCGGTTCTGAGGACTTTTTTGAAATCAGCGTGATTCTGTACGTATTCCGCATGCTCACATATCCTCTATTTTGTGCAAGATTTTTGGAAGGTAGAAGGCTATATTTTAATTTTTCCATTCTTCTACTCTTCAAGTGGAGAAATTTACTTTTTGTTGATTAATATACATAGGGTGCGTGTGGAACACTTGACAGCTGAGATGCTCCTTTAGGCCTCTCTCCTCAGAGCCTGTGTGGGTTATGTAGTAAAGAAAATGAACCCTTGCCCAGGCGTTAAGAGACAGGTACTAGTCCCAGCTTGACCACTAATGCTCTTTGTGAGACTCGCCTAGTCCCTACACCTCCTTAGAGAGTCTCAGTTTCCTTCTATAAAAAAAGCGCGGGAGTCTTGGTAGCCCCTCAGAATCCATTGCTGAGGCAAGTTTTAATATTCAGTCTTCAAAGACTCATCTGTGTCATTCATTGCTTTTCATTTGCAGGGATACGGATGTAGTTTGGCGTATTTCCTTCGTCTTTTATTACGACATCTGCCATATTCTTTTGCAGCAGTTCAGTATGGGTCCCCTCAGATGAACGAGGAGCAACTTGGGAACGAAGGCCATGCCCTTTCTACCCTTGTACTCTTGCAGACTGAAAAGAGTCATGATAGAGTAAATGGAGCTCAGATTTTAAAATCAGAGAGATTTGGGTTTAAATCCTGACATTACTCTGCTATGGTCACAGCAGACACACTCCAACTTTTAATGCCTAGACAATTTAGAAAGGGGCTGGTGGGATCAAGGGAACCAGAAGATTCTAAGGCAGCAAGGGACTACCACCAGCAGGAAACCATTATTATCCTTTGACCAGGAAAGCAAAAGAAAATGAATGGTATTTTCCCAGAATGCTGAGAGAACGTGGTGTCCTGGGAAAAGGGACCCCCAATAGAATCTGGAATTGTAGAGAAGTGCAGTAATGCCAGAACCATTGTGAGGCAGAGGAAAGCCAAGGGAATAAATATCCCACACAGTTTCTCTTCTCACCCTTTGATCTGCTAGCGCCTTCCATTGGCTGAACCCAATGGGTTCAGAAGGCAGAGGGCAAAGAAATCTAAGTGATGGGATGTGTAGAATTCAGATTCTCGGGCACAGGAGAAGGCAGAGAAAGATGGAGAATAGAATTGCATGGGAAATGGAGTATAATAGCCTCCTAGCTTTCCAATCACGGGGACATTTATAAATCACTGAACCTAAGTTTATAGTAAAACATTGATGCTACTATCTTTCAAGGCAGTATGATAATTAAAAACGAAAATACATATAAAAGTGGTTAAGTTGTGGAGACGCTTGATAAAAAAATACAACTTCCATTTACTTGTTGAATCAACAGACAAACAGATGAGTAATATGGGGCAGACCAACTCTGGCTTCTGTGGGCCTAGCCCAGTGGAGCTGTTGGCACCCACACACACCACGGTGTGCTCGGCCATCATACGGCCACAGTGTTCTCTGAATAGAGAATGCACTGATCTTCTACAGGAAAAGCTTGAAACTCACGAGTATGGAGTGGAGCTATGATCAGCATGGCTTGTGATAACACAGGCTGCCCAGGTTTGCTGTGCGGTCAGGCGCACCGTCTACGCACTGTCACTTGCCTAGGGACCACTTCCTGTGTGAGGGCTCTGACTTGTCTTTTGAAGCCTTCTTATTGATTGCTAACCACTCGAACACAGCAAACTAACAAAAGAAAAAGAAAGCGTCATGATCAAGTCGGGCATCACTGTCTAATTAAAAGGAATAGTGCAGAGAGAAAATGTTGAGCAACAACAAGGAAATTCGCTGGCCCCACTGATGGAGGCCAGGACATGAAAATATCCATAGGAGAATCAGCTCCGTTGAAGAAGATTTATGCAATGAGCATTTCTCAGCTACCTAACTAGTCAGTAATTCTGGTAACACCTCAAAATTTTTGAAGTTTTTATTAATTGAAAATAAAACCATTTTAAATGAACAACTATAAGAAGTTCTCCATAGACTCAATTACCACCATTTCTTAGGGAGGCTTAGGGTTAGGTGTTCCTTTATTGTACTGCAATGAAAGAAAAAAACATTTCTGATGTATAAGTTTATTATGATTTACTTTCCCTGTCTTGAAACAATTACCACCTTTTAAAAATAATTTAATCATCTAAACCAGAGTTTCTCAACCTTGTGATACCCACCGTTTAGACAAGGTAAGTCTTTGTTGTAGGAGCTGTCTTGTGTGTTGTAGGATAATTTAACAGCACTTCCAATCTCTGCCACTAGATGCTAATATCACCCCTTCCCAAGTTGTGACAACCAAAAATGTCTCCAGGACATTGCTAAATGTCCCCTCGAAGCAAAAAGTGTCCTTTTTGAGAACCACTAATCCAGGCTGCCCTATTGCTAAGTGAGTTCAAGGTCCGTTTATTCAAGGTGCTGTCTATTAATTATAGGAAAGAAGCAGTGTATTTTATAAAGGTTTTATGTTAATATCTGCATGACCGTTAGTTTGGGAACTAACCAGAGAAGAAGCATAGTGTAAGTACTGGAACTAGGGTGTGTTAATACAGTTCTGTGCTCAGGGTCCAGCAGGAAGGGTTGAGGTGTGGCCACTGCTTCGAAGTATAATTTTTATTGTGCGAACCTAACTTTCAACCTCTTACCAAAATGAAGTAGAAAGATTTCTCTACATCATTATGACATGGATTGAATTGACTTCTGCGATTTTATTTCAGTTAGTCCACCTAGAAGAAAAGAGAGAAAGACATCGTGTAGAAGTCGACCGCTGCTATCTTCCATCGTGTAGAAGTCGACCCAGCGTCTTCCGGGATGACACCATATTGATGGAGTGTGACGGTGCTCCGTCCTTACGTGGTGAGCATTTCACAGCCAGAGATTCCGGGTGCCTTGATCACTCAGAGTTGAGCAGATTCGGAAGTTGCCTTAGACTAACCAAGTCCAGATGAGACTGGTAGATAAACCCAAAAGCCCATTTCAAAATCTATAACACATACATTTATAAGATAATTAAGAAACGTTGCAGAGTACTGCGACAGCTGTCAGCATCATGCCGTCCACTTCGGCGAAGTCCTTCAGGGCCAGTAAGAAACGGACCCTGGAAGGCGAATGTTTCCCCTGATGGCACCTTGTCAATCAAGGAATCAGAGCAGGGACAGTGAGATGAGCAATTGATGGCACCCATTTACAACTGTTTTGCGAGCTATACCTTCAAAGGGTAAGGTACCTGGTTCTCTCCAGTTTTCTGATTTTGGCACCTGCTGTCTCAAAGTCGTGGATTAAAACTGACCCACTCTGACCTCGTGACTCTTTTTTCTGCACACCATGCACAACAGTGAACACATTCTGTCTTCACACGGATAATGCCTTTGTTTCAGATACAAACACCATAATTCGGCTCTGTAGCCCTGCTCGTCTAGCTTTGGGCCTCGATGACACTCTGTCTTTTAAGATGCCTGATTTCACGCCTTGGGTGGTTAGTTTATTAAAGTCATGGGGTTATTGGCCATTCTCTCTTATTCCAGAGTTCCACTTCCAGTATTACAGAATAAAGATAAGGAGGTGATAGGTAACATGAGAAAAAATATTAGCCTTCCTGTTATCAACAATTTCTAGACACTCATTTTTGAAAAAAAATAAAGTCTAAGAAATATATGCATGTCAGCTAATAATAATCAAATGCATTAACTTACTTTAAGTTAATAAATTGAATAACAATATACTACAAAGTAGTAAATGCAGACTTTGTGACTTATGAGTGGTTTTATTAGAACATTTTAGAGAGTGCTATTCTTGCTTTTTTAAAATGAGCATTATAAAGATGAATTAAACAAGTCAGTTCTACAGTGCAATTTCATACTTCAAATATATATTTATATGTAGATTTATTTATATTATATTTATGCAGTTATACATTAAATATATATGTTTAAGAAAATTCCCATTTTCCCCATATAAAAATACACAGAATCCTATTTTTTTTTACAGATTTGGAAATATTTCATTAGGGTCAATGTCATTTCAAAAGTGCTATTAAACTCGATTGCTGATTACTTGCTTTTGTCTTTAATACCATTAATAGCCTCATAATTTAACACAGCCCTAGACCATCACCTGCAGCTCATTTTAAAACCATTAAAGAGGCCCTGTTCCATGGCAGAATTTCCTTCTACAGAGGACTGGCTCAGTTAGATAAATTCTCAATCACTCTCTCTGTTTTTTGTTTTTGTCAAGCATCAGAGGACTCATTTTGCAAAAGGGTATCATTCACTAAGTTTTTCTCTAACGTAATGGTTCTAGGAACATACGTATATTCACCACATTTACTATTGGTTCAGTACAAATTATTTATCAATGGGATCACATGAATTTGAATTCCTTATCGAAGAGAATTGCCAAATAAAGAAGAGAGACAGAGTTTTGATACCTGCTTTTCCATCTGTCTATACCTGAGTGCTCTCTGTCACTTTATATGTTATGATATTAAATTCTTCAGCAAATACACTGTAGATTTGAAACAGAAACATGAGAGGGAAATATGAACCAACCAAGGAGAAACAGGTGGGGTGACCTACTTTGCATTTTGTGTGGATGAAAAGATTTAAAATTTATTTTTTCTTGTCTCAGGGATTTGTATTCCCAAAATTGAAAACAGTTTAAAATAGGAAAAGTGTGAGCTTATTAGCACAGTAATACTCTCTAAATTCTCACTCCCTGGTGAAGGTAGACGAGTGCTAATTAATCAATTGCTCAATTAGGAGAGGCTCTTAAGAGCACATTTGTCCTGGGAAAATATAAGCAGCTGATGCCCTGCCTTAAGAAGTAAGCATCTTAAAGAAATTATGTTCAAGGTGGCATATTTGGGGTAGAATCTTCCAGATAAAAATTCTGTTTATGACTGAGAGATTTACTCAATTGAAGTCTTTAGGTTTGAAGATGAACTTTCTCCAATTATACAATATTATACATAGAAAAAAAAAGAACACAGTTTATGCTTATTTACTTATTCATTTTGGTAATTATTTATTGAGTGTCTGTGTACCTAGAGTTTTGTGAGGAATTGATAAGACACATTAAGTGCTTAGAGATTGTGATGCAAAGGAAGGAGACAAGTATCTAGACAAGTAATGTTATCTGAGAAATATATAACTTCCATAGTGTAAGTGTAGTAATTGATATGTCCACACGTTTTTTGTGACCTTTTCGACATGCAGGGTGCGTGTTAGGGGTGGAGGATACATACGTCTTGATCACCGAGCACAGGATGGGGAGTTCAGAGCAACTGAGGCTGCACAGACAGGAAAGTCTAGGTCCCCAGAAGACCTTGTGGGTTATGTGTAGAAATTTAAACTTTATGATGGGAAACAGTAAACTGTTTTGAGTTATGCATTAATATGATCAGTCCCAGCTTTGAGAATAAGTCTGAGATCAGTGTGGAGGAATAAGAGTAAGACCAAAGACAGAGAAAATAGGTATAAGGAAATCACAGTGAGAGCTCTAAGGAGAGAATCTGCAGACTTAAGCTAGAATACTGGACCTCCCATTCACTAGCTCTGTTATCTCATGGATCAGTGAACCTTCCCTAATTGCAGTTTTCTAATCTATAAAAGGCTATAATAAGAAATAGCTATTCTGTGGATATGAATTCAAGCTCATTGGACTCACCTAAGTGCAATATTGTGTCTCGTGACTCGTATAGGTAGAAAGAGGGGCCCGGGGAACCTGCCTGTGCCCTGTCTCCTTTCTTTGCTCTAACACTTTTCCTCTAGCTCACTGTCATGCTTTCTCCAACATTCGACCTTCTGCTTGAGTCCTGCCCCTCTTTCTAGCCTCTTTGCAAAGAAGCTGGTTAGACACGAGTTAGCTTTTCATCTTGGCACCTCTTTCTTTCGGCTTTCCCTTTGTGCCCTGATTGATGGCCACCCCCCCAGCTCGCTCTGCCCCGAGAACTAACCCAGCTTTGCAGAGTCCCCATGTTGATCTGTTTGTTGGGAGTCCAGAAAAAATGACAACTAAATGAAAACTAAAATCACACGTTAATGTTATTTTTATTAGTCTTATTACAAAGTCTAGAAGAAAAAAGTAAACAAAAGTTAAGAGATTTTCCTGAGTTCATTAAGTAATGCTAACAAATGTCATGCAACCAACATCAATCAGATGCCCAAATTAATTACACAAAACCTCATGACCACATAACTGCTTTTCCATAGGTATAGCTTTTTGTGATACTCCTTAGGGTTTTATTAAAATTAAGTATCCTGCCTTGAAAAGCTCACTTGCCATCTCCCTTTTTTCCTTTTGAGGTTAAGTCAATTGCTTACCAACCAGGCCGGCTGTAATATGACTCATAATCAGTAAAATAATTGCGCACTCGTCCTATGTCTGGTATTGCAAGTAAATGTTTTACACCCACTTCCGGTGCTTCCTTCCAAGGAGGAGGATCTCAACCAGCCTAACATTCCCGAATTTTCTCTACCTCTCTACTTACTGCACTCTGCACGGAAGCACATTAGCAGCACAACTATATCGAAATTGGTAATAACTTCCAAGACGTGGGTTTTAAGACTAATGACCCAGCATCAAGTACATATGAAATATGAACAAAATGTGTCAAATAGAGATCAAAACCGAGCACAAAAGTAAAGGCAAGTAAACAGACACTAGCTCAGCAGGAGAAAGATGTTCTGCCAAACATCAATTCACACTCCGAAATTACTGTGAATGTCTTCACTGATGTCACACGTGCCCCGGACATGAAGCAAGGGTTTCTTCTGTCTGGGCAAGGTGACAGGAAAGGATCACGGGCCACTGGGGAAGTTCCGCTACATCTCTTGGGATCCTGATACACACTCAGCCCTGGGCTGTGGCTAAGGATACAAAGAAGATTGAGGGGCGCCTGGGTGGCACAGCGGTTAAGCGCCTGCCTTTGGCTCAGGGCGTGATCCTGGCGTTATGGGATCGAGCCCCACATCAGGCTCTTCCGCTATGAGCCTGCTTCTTCCTCTCCCACTCCCCCTGCTTGTGTTCCCTCTCTCGCTGGCTGTCTCTATCTCTGTCAAATAAATAAATAAAATCTTTAAAGAAAAAAAAAAGAAAAAAACAATTTGAAGTCCTGACAAGTTTTGGGTTTTTTTTTTTTCCTTCTCCTCTTCTTTTGCTTAGGTGTTGTAAGTCGTATGAAATAGCAACGTCTACACAGTCAGAGCTAAGATGATTTGTAGCGTGGTGCTGACTCTGGCGAAGAGTAGAGATGGATGAACTCACCCAGCAAGTAGCACTCCTTTGGTCCTATAAACAAAAGAAATAGATTTTTTAGTTAATATTATGTTCCCTTCTAATAATTTCCCAATATTTTCATTTGCTTTGTCATGTATTTAAAATACTAATCTTCATTTTCTAATCTAAAATTAACTCAAATCTCTGATTTTTGAGATCAAACAGCAGAAATAACATATACACTAATGATAAATTATATTATGAGCTATAGAATATTTGTATATTTGTACAGAGAACTCAGGAAGTAAAATGAGATGAAGGTGGCTTATGGAATAATCTGATGAATATTAAAGGTCAGATTGAAAAAGTAAATATTAAGCAACAATTTTGGCCATTTGGTCAAGCTGAACTAGTGGGAGAATACATAATTACTAAATGTGATGACAGACATTGAGGGCAGAGAGTGAAAAGAGGATGACCACGGTAAGGAATGCTACATGGCTTATGACACAAATCTCCCCTTCTTGGAGCTTCGAAGAACAAGGCTGGTCCCATAATGTGATGGAGCTGAGCTTGCATACGGCTACTAAGTAATGCCAGCTGTGAGGATTAGAGGGCTATAGGGACACAAAGCAGGGAAGATATTACAAATACCTTGAAAAATTTGTTGGCATAGCTTCCTGCCATCAAACTGCTTATATAGCATGACTGTCTTAAAAACTATAAACGTTCCATCACAAAATCCAACACTTTTTGTTGATAAGATATAGTATAATGCAGTGATTTACACACTTAGAATCACCTGGAGAGCCTTAAAAATTCCAAAGTTCGGATCCCAAGAGATGATGATATCATTGGTCAGGGATGGGGCTCAGGCACTGGTATTTTTAAGCTCCCCTGGAGATTTGAATGTGCAGTCAAACTTGACAAGACTTGGATTACTGGTCACCAGCACAAGATCTAGATTCATCGTCACCAGGGTCGATATACCCCTGCTTAGCTTCTTTCTAGCTGTGTAACCTTGGGAAAGCTACAGGTATTGGTTGTCTTGGTCTCCTCCTCTCTGTAGTGTAGATAAAATAATACCTATCTAAGGACTCATCTAAAGTTTGTGAAGTTTGAATCATATAAAATTTGAGAACTCTTTTTAATAAAAGGAATACACAAAATTGTCAATGTAAACTTAGGTACAGAAGTGAATTTCGGTGATTCGAATATAGGAAAGTTAATAGAGTATAGGGGTAAGATTTTAAGCATCTTGAGTCAGACAGGTTTGAATCTTAGCTCTATCACCTACAAGCTTGTGAAACCTTGCTAGAAATAACTTTGATTGAAATAAGAACACCACATCAGCATATCCAATGGAGACCAAGTATACCATCTCAAATTTTCCTCAGCCGGATCCCCAAAATGTATAATGGAGCAGAAGCAGAAGTTGGGGAGTACATTAGTATGTTCTTTTTTATTTTATATAAAGTTTACATAGTTAAATAAATAAATTATTGTACATTATGCTTTATTATAAATGTAACCCCCAAAGTTTCTATTTTATTATATTTACTATTTAATATGTTCCCCTAAAGTTGAACATATTCAAACTGTCAGAGAAAAAAACAAATTGGAAAAAAGGAATCAGCTTTTTCCAAGTTCCCACTACGTTTGAGCTTGTAGAACAGATCTATGCCTATCACAAGGATTCCAGGCAGAGAAAGACAATCCTGTGATTCTAGAATTTGCACATACATTTACAATGGTATTTATGCCCTCCAATGTACATCATTCAGGCATTTGATCTGTACAGAGTGAAACTGGGCATGTTGGAGGAGATCTTGCAGCTTAAGTAAGACAAAAGCTGTGTATAATGGCTGATGAGACTTCTGCCGTCCTGGGATCCAAGGGAAATATGCACCTTTCTCTGAATGTTTTCTAAAATAGACTATCAGTTGAGTTGATGCCAACTCTGCGGATAAACACCGCTCTCAATGCAAAACCTTTGCTTTGTTATTGTGTTTATGCTCCCATTTTTATACGTTGACTGTTATCAACCGAGGCAGTATTTTTCAACAACATTAACAAAGCAAATAAAAAAGATGGGTATCTCCACTCATTTCCATAGAAACAAATGAACAACAAATAAATGTTAAATACTTTCCTTCACAAATTTATACACACATATTAGCATAAAACATCCATAGTCTTTCAAAATCCCTTGATCCTCGGGAGGAAAAAAAATGGCTTTTTTTTCTCTTTGTTTTTGTAACTTATTCAGTGCCAAGTTTAGCAGCTCATCTAAACTGTGAAACCACACTTGAAGTCCAAAAATGTCATAAGCAATGGGATCAAATTAAGAACACGATGGGAAGCAGAATCGTTAGATGAAACCAGAAAGGTTAAGAGTCCATTTCATTGTTTAAACTTGAAGTATGTACTGTTTAATTCTCATTTGAGACTTCCTGAATTGTTGGTGGGAAGATTATTTTTATCATCACTGTGTGGCAAGGAAAATTGTAACAATTGTTTCCATCTATAAATTTTAAAACAGGACAATTTCTACATCAGAGTCAAGAAACTTCCAAAATCCAGAACCGTTTTCATTCCACTTGATCAGTGAGGAATCAGGTACAGAGAAAAGTAAAGGATTGCTAAATAGCAGAACAGCAGTTTACTTGAGGGTAAAAAAAAAAAAAAAAAAAAAAGGCAATGTAATTAACTCTCAAAAATAATTCACCAAGCACTCTGGGGAACTTTTACATCTATTTCTTTTCCCACGTCTGCCCAGATAGCACTCTGTAAACAACATTCTCTAAAAGGAGGAAGATTTTTTTTTTATCACAGATTTTAGAGGCAATGTGGAAAGGATCAGAAAAAAATTTAAGAGGGAAGCTTTCCATGATGTCACCGAAACTACATTATGATTTTCACGAGACTTTCCAAAAATTAAGATGAATCTAAATAAATGCATCAAGGACACATTAGTAACGGTTTGTTCTCTTCACTCTTTTTTTTTTTTTTAAAGAACTGAGATTGCAAAGAAAATTTCATCATGTAATTCTTTCTTGAACCCTGGATTTATCATTTTCCCCTCTCCCTGAGGTTCTTATTGTCTTTTAAAGCATATTAACTTTAAATCCATCTCTTTCTGTCTCTCTCCATCTCTCTCATACACACCAGCACACACACACAGCATATAATGAAACAAAGAGCAAGTAGAAATAAGACAATAGCAATAAGATACAACTGAAAAATCTTCTCATCTTCTTCTGTGTTCTCACCACTGTGCGTGCTTTAAAAAAAAAAAAAAACTATTTAAAATTTAAAAAGAAAGCTCACCAAACAGCATTGGCTTCTGAATTAAACAATTCCTCTATATTTAGTGAAAATGACAAGCGGAAAATGTAGCTTACAAGGATGAGTTGGAGGCAGAGTGAGGCAGGATGAACTCCTGCGGGCAACCTGGGACACGAGGACGTGAACAGCAGTCACAATGTAATTTAAATCCAGAAAGTGGATTGTATCAAAAGTGAGCAGAGAACTTGGGACTGATGGTGTGACACCTGCTAAAAATGCCTGTGTGGATTCTGTTGCATTTCCAGCGCATTCTAGACCCAAAGCGCCACATGGTGTGTCCCTGTCAGCCTTGGCTGTTCTTTCCTCTGGCTTCTCCTCCAGGGTTTACTCCCACCTCTAGCATCCTCTCCACCCCCTTGCTCCATGAAAGTTCCACCAGACTCTCAGAAAGCCTTTCCTGATCTTCCCCATTTGTTTATAGTCATGGTCTCCTTGGAAACTTCATGGCATTCTGCCCTTCACATACATCGATCTAATGCATGGTGTAGATCGAATGACTCTCCAACCAGACGTAGTCCTTGAGGGCAACGTTGAAACATCACCATGTTTTTTTTTTTTCTGCTGGAGTCTTGCTTTGTAGGCTACGTACATATTCAGCAATGGGGTATTTAAGTGAATAGATTTCCCAAAATACGGTAAGACTACTACGCTCAGAAGCATCTATTCTATCATTATGTAGAATAGATTTTTCAGAATCCTTGCTAGTATTAGAATACTCACAGATCAGAATCACTCTAGTTCAAAGAAACAGTTGTACATGGAGGTAATCAGAAGTGATAAAGGCAGGATTGGCAGTGATAAAGTAATTGAACAAAGGGAGGGATCGAATTGATGGGTGTATAAGTTAGTTATGCTGGGAAAACAAATTGTAAGAGAAGAGGTAACCACTTCACCTCCCATATCACTCTTTTCTATGTTGCCTGAACTTTCCCCATGATTCCAGAAAGTGTTTCCTGAGACTCTGGACCTCAGAAATCATAACTCTGTGAAGAGCTGCAGGCATTTGCCTGTCAGTAGATTCAGTATCCTGGAATCAGTAGGTTAATTAGTGACGATCTATTATTAAAGCTTATCCAATATGGCAGCTGATACAGTTGAGATTTTACTAGTTCAAAACCTTTATTTTTATTAATTTGCTTTCTTTCTGCATATAGAACTTCGGTGCTAAGGTAGAAGGATAGTCCTGATCTTTGTCTCTAATGACCTTGTAGCTTGGGAAGATCAAATTGTTCAATAGTAACAAGAAACAGTAAATAATAGTCAAGTGTAAATGAATCATATAAATAGAGTATGTTGTAAATTTGTCTCATTTTGAGTGATCAAAAGTATAAGAGACTATATAACTCAACTCTCTCTTTTTGCAGAGGCAGATGTAAGCTGTGAAGAATGACATGTTAAAGGCCACGTAGCTAATGACAGAGTCAGAACTAGAGACGACTACCTGAGAGGGTAAAACTGTCATGGGCAACAGTGATCAGGAAAGCCTTCACGGGCAGAAGTGAAGTCCCAGCACAGCCTGGAAGGTTGGGGAGGAATCAGGCAGTTAAAAAGAAGCAGTGCAAAATAGAAAGTAATTAGATATGTTCAGGAAACTGTATGCATGACTTTGGGGCTAGAAAAACAATTTATGTTTAATAATAAAATGGGATAAACTTGGAAACAAAAAGAATTCCATAGAATTAGAATTTTTTTCCCAAGAAAAAATTTTTTAAAAATTCTAACCAAAGTAGTAACATGATTACAATCATATACTTCTTGAAAGTAAATTTGTCTAAAATCAGAGCGGGGGATAGTTAAGAGAGAAGGAGAAAAGAGGAAAAGCCTAGTTAAAAATGATTAGAGTAACACAGGCATTGAAGATGAAGGTTTGTGCAAATGGCAGTGAAATGGGAATAAGGGTTAAGAAAATAATTACTCAGGAAAAATTAGCAGGAGCTATAGAATGTTTGTAAGGAAGAGTGCCAGCCCTAAAATACCTGGAGGGTAAATCATGATGCAATTTTTTTTTTTTTTTTGAGTAAATGGAGGAGGAGCAGAAAAGTGTGGGGGTAATGATAGACTGTTGAGTTTGCGGTGATACACTTTGGAAATGCCCTGTAGGCAATTAGAAATGTGATATTGAAGTTCATGATAGCGGTCAAGATTAAAGAAATAGTTTGGGAATTATACATATAGAGGTGATAATTGAAACTAAGAGACTTGATAAGGTTCACGTAAAAGAGAAGGCAGGGAATTACAAATTTTATCATTATAGTCTCCTATTAAAAATTAAAAAATTAACTTTAGTTACCCTCAAAGAGACACAGGAAATGAAAAAAATATCAATTTATTTTGCATAGGCTATGGATAAATGTTCCTTTTACTAAATTTGACAGAATTTCACACAGACACACACACACACTCCTAATAAATATACATATACACACACATATAATTTTGATACAATACCTCTTCGACAACTACTACTACTATCATTATTACATACTGCTATTATAAATACTACTGATTCTTAAATTAGTGCGTTTTGAGGACCATACATTTTGTAATGTTTCTATCAAAAGGGTTTAAATTATTGTAATTTATTAAAGAACTTTAGTGTTGGGCCATGCTGCAGTGGAGACAAATTTAGTATGAGGCTCAATTCTAGTCAGCACATAAGAGACATAATGCAAAAAGCAAAATTAGCATATTTCTTAAATGGCCCATAGTAAATACATTTTGCATGTATGTAGTATACGTGTGTGTATCGAATATCACATGAGGATACATATATTCTATATAATATAGTATAGAGACATATAAAAATGTATGAAAAATGGCTTTCATACTATTTCACTTATTTTGTGGGTATGAATATACTCATTAATTGAACAAATATCTATTGCATACTTATGAAAATCACATTCTAGTTGAGAGAGATGGACAAGAAATGAAATAATTGATATATGCATATAGCGAGTTAAATTGTGACAAGAGTGAAGGAGAAATTACAATGGGGAAGGAGATGAAGGATTGTTGGCAGGGCTGCATTTTAAAATACGGTGGTTGGGGGGGCGCCTGGGTGGTGCATTCAGTAAAGTGATGGATTCTCAGGTCATGACCTCAGGGTCGCAGAGATAGAACCCCAACTCAGGCTCGTGCTAAGCACAGAAGCTTGCTTAAGCTTCTCTCTTCCTCTCTCTCTGTCCCCCCCCCCGCCTGTGCAAGCTCTCTCTCTCAAATAAATAATAAATAAAATTAAAATAATAAATAAAATAAGGTGGTTAGGGAAGATCCTGCAAAGAAAGCAACATTTAAGGTAGAACACGGAGGAGGTGACGGGATGAGTCATAGGAAAGTCTAGAGCAGCATCTATCATCCGTCTCTAGGGCGAGAACAGTTAGGCCGTTTCAGAAACCATGGCCTTCCTTGGCACAAGGAAGAGCCACTAAGGGTTTTGAGAAGAAAAGTGGCAGGATCTGACTTGCACCCCCCAGGATCCCTCCAGTGGCTGTGTTGAGAATTGTGAAATACATGACCATCATACTAAACACATTTGATTGCATATATTTCTTAAAAGCTGTGGAAGAAGAGCAGGAAGAAGGAAGAAGAGGAAGAAGGTAAGAGAAGGAGGGGTGAGAAGGAAGAGGAAAGAACTTTTCCATGAAAAAAAACCAAGTGCTGTCCAGGACTTGAAAATATCATTCTCTTTGGACATACAAAGATAGTGTGGAATGTTCTCCCTGTGCTTAGAAGTGTGTGATGTATAGAAACACAAAAGACCTTTCAGTGTCATTCCTAATGAGATCCGGACCTGCCCTGAGATGGGCGGTTCTCAACGTCCAGGCAGAAGGGGGTGTTTGTAGAAGGTGTTTACCAACACTAACCTGTCAGGCCACCTTCCTCCTGGGAAGAAACCCAGCAAACTGGCAGCATGGAGCATGGTCAGAGGGCAGTCTGTGCTGCTGGGTAAGCCCAAGCAGTAAGCATCGGGGTCACTTCGAGGCAAAACCTTAGGTTTTATTGTAGGGGACAGTTAGGGTAAACAATTACCACATAAGAACTTCATGACGCAAAGCCGGCATGGTGGTTTGGTCAAAGCGGAAAAACAACAGGCCTGGTTTTCTTCATATGGCAAAATTGAACAGAGATAAATGGCACAGATTCAGTGTACTTTTCCATCAGTTTACTTCCCACGCGAGTTCTGATTTGAATGTTATTTGGATGGGCAGTGTGTCCCCGGTGCTCCGGAAGACAGCGACACTACGAATGTGTTCATCAGTGACAGTGGTCCGGCTCAGGCTAACCAACTACAGGGCATTTTTAGATCGGTGTGTAATTCACATAACATACAATTCATGGTGTATTTTCCTATTTCATTTTGGTGATGTTTGAATTATTCGTACATGTGAAAAATCCATATATTTTTTTAATTTTCTTGTCTCATTTGGCAAACGTTTAATGTCCCCCAAAGAACATCATGATAGAAGCAGAAATTATTCCTTCAAGCAATTTTTGTTAAAAATTCTTTTGCTAAGAATCATAAATTTCATGGTAAAAAATATGAAATACCGTGAGTCCCTATAAACCCCAAGTATTTCAGGTAATTAGAATTATAAACTCATAGAGTCTTAGAACTCTTTAAGACCTCAAAGGCCACCCACATTCCTATAGTCTTGTGGGTAACATGCTACACGTTTGTCCACGTCTAAAGGGAGTGTGGCTTAGACTATTAAATTACCAAATCAATTTCATTTCTAGACATATGAGAAGACGGAATATTTCTTTTGTTCATTCAATATACACGATTTATTGCATGCCTCTTGCTCATTAGGCACTGTGTTGGAGCTGATGTTCCAAAAATATGTAAGATGTGACCTCAAGTCCTTCTGGACAAGCTTTTCAACAGCTTAAATAAAGAATTATAGATATTAAATTATATAGGTACCAATTATCTTATTGGACATGGTAAGAATAGTTTCAGAAATCACTGAACTTCCAATTAACATATTTTCTAGCAATGCAAGAAGACAAAGAATCACCCAAAGAATCTGGAAATACTTTATCTCTAAGAACTGAAGTTTAAAGTTTGATTTTTATTATGTTCTTGGTAATAAATATAACTTAAGTTTTCATAAGATGTAAACTCACACTTTAGAGTTAGGGGAACTTTTTAAAATGGGGGAAATAAATTTTGGGGGGAGTCCTGTGTATGTGCTAGCTCATTTATTGAACTGACTTGTTCATTCTCGGCCTTGTCTTGGTATCCGCAGGATGATGAACTTTCCATCTTCTCTTTCCCACCTTTCTAATTGCATGTTGTGAACAAATGCTGGGTGAATTTTCCACAAATACCATTCTCTCATCCTCCTCCCAGGTTCAAAAATCCTCCAGTGTTTACTTACAACTGACAAACTAAACTCCTCTAAAATTTGGCTCTAACCAAACTTCTAACCTCACTCCACTTCTTTCCAAAACGTACTTACTGCTCCAACAAGCAGATTTTGAATTGTTCTCTAGACATGGAACATTCATTCTTGATTCTGTCTCTACTCAGGATGAGAGATCAGAGCTATATTGTGCTAAAACTGCCCATGCATGGAGGAAGGAAATGCTTAAATGGCTAGTATTTGCTTTTAATTTGTTGCTATAGAAATTAGAAGTGTTGCCTCTCCATATTTATTTATGTCCTAAATCAGTGTTACATGAAAATAACGATTCAATTAATAACAACAAAGTTTATGAACAGGAACAAAGCCATAACAATAACGAGAGTAATCTGCACAGTTAAAATAGAAATTTATCTTTAACACTGACAGTCACTGAATGCAAGACTGTAGAATATAAACAAAGGGAGGTTTGATTCATTACTGCTAACCAGGAAGGCGGAAGTTATGATTTGGACATTATATGGAGTTTATCTCTCCATCATGAGAAAGTCAACTTTTCTCCTTACTAAAAATGCTCACCTCCAGGTCTTCTGGGCATTTAGAGCCTGTCTCTCCACTCCATGCCATCCCCCCACTGGGATTTCTGCTGTATCTTGAAATTTGAGAGTAACTTGTGCCTGGATAGGTCTATCAGTATATCTGCCATGGCCAAACTTTTCCTCCAGAATGAATGGCCTTGCCCACAGCTCTTGCTGTGGGAATCAATGAATGCACTATGAATCCATTACATATATATATATATATATATATAGTATATAACATATACAATATATATAGTAATATATATAATATATAATAATATATACAATATATATAGTGATATATATAACGTATTTTATGTATGTATATAATATAATCCTGTTTTGCCTGGGACAGTCCTAGTTTATGCCTTTTGTCACAATGTCCTGTTAGTCCAGCATTTATTCAGGGTTTTAAGATTAGGTTATTAAAACTGCATGAAAATAGGCCAGGATGTGTTTGGTGGATTTCTACTTTACCCACCCAACTTCTGCAAGGGCTTGTTTAGCAGAGAATAGTTATCTCTTCAACATTCTGTGAAATATGAAAGTTGGTCTTAAATAAATCTCTCATTTTTCAACCCTTATCAAATGCAACATAGTGTAATTAACACCTCTCTTCCTAGAGGAGCATATAGGGCACTTGCTGATAAAATGAACAGCCCTCCCACAAAAGCTAATTCCTGGGAGGAGAATTCAAAACAAAAATAGAACTGCCGTATGACCTAGCAATTCCACTCTGGGTATATATCTGAAGGAAATGAAATCTTTATCTTGATGAGATATCTGTATTCTCATGTTCACTGCAACGTTACTCACCATAATCAAGATATGGAAACAACTTAAGTGACCAACTTAAATATATATATATATATATATATATATATATATATATATATATATATACACACACACACACACACACACACACACACACACACACATACACACAATGTAATACTATTTAGCCATGACACAGGAGGAAATCTGGCCATTGTGACAATATGGATGAAGTTTGAGGGTCTCTTGAGGGCCTTATGTTAAGTGAAATAAATCAGACAGAGAAAGGCAAATACTGTATGACATCACTTATATGTCAAATCTAAAATAGGCAGACTCATAGAAACAGGGAGCAGAATATTGGTTTCCAGGGGCTGAAGGAGGAGGGAACTGGGGTGATATTGGACAACGGGCACAAATTTCCAGTTAGAAGTTCCGGGGATCTAATACACAGCATTGTCAATACAGTTAATAACACTGTATTATGTACTTCAAAATTGCTAAGAGACTAGGTCTTAAATTTTCTCACTACAAAAATGAAATGTTAGTTATGCGATGTTTAATAAAATATTAATAATAATAAAATTATTATTTTATTAGCTAAAGCTACAGTGGTTGTTCATATTGCAATATGTAGGTGTATCAAACTAACACTGTTGTACACCTCAAATTTGCACAATGTTATATGTCAATCATATCTCAAGATAATGGGAGAAAATGGAAGTTGTAGTTGAGCAAATTTATAAAGAGTTGCATATAAACATCACTAGAATAATGAATGGTGATTTTTTTAAATGACAAAGCTGAGTTTGAGTTAATTATCACACACCAGTATGACAGTGTACACCTTCTTCCTTTGCTGCCCGTCATCATTTGAATGTGTGAGATTCTGAACTATTTAGAAAATCAGTCTAAGTGTCTTGTAATGGTTTCATCTTTTTTGTAAGCAAATCCTCTAGAGTTTGTTTGCACTTTTTCAAGTCAGAAATTTTTAATAAAATCTTTCAGCAAATAGAGTGCTAAGAGTTCACCTCTCAAAACTTTTGTAAAATTACTAAAGGACACTTGAAAACAGAGAACATATTAGAACATTTTCACTACAAAAGCAAGAGATTAACTGAGCAAATGATAAGCTCACATGGTATATTAGATTTAATTTAAAAATTCTGTAATTGGGCTTTGGAATATTTCAATTTAGGGGAAGAAGATTTTGATGGAGCTTTGGTTTTTAATTGGAAAATTTCTATTTTGGACAAAATGAAATAAAATTAAGGTCTGAAATATTACAGCAATTATGGTTTCAAATGAATCATGAGTAGAGACAATTTAATGAGTTTTATCTTGTAAAATGTCTCTCAAAGAAACTTTTAATGGACAGCACACACACACATATATGAATTCATACGAACCACCACTTAGCAGAATTTTCTGTGATTGTGGCCAATACCTTTAGAGTGAATATATTTCCAATGATAAATATCATGGCTTATAGACAAAAAGGCAAAGAAATTTGTTACCAATATTAAGTTTATTAACCATAATGTACTGTTTTGAAAAATACTGAAATAATTTTTATGAAAAAGTAAAAATAAAACTATTGAAAGAACTGTGCTCTTCATCAAAGTACTGATGATGTAGTATTAGGACCAGGTTTGCTAAGTAACATCAAACATAAGAAAATGTACCAATATAAATAGTATGCAATGTAATGGATGTATGCTCTTTTTAATTTATAGAAATATTTTTGTTTTTGGAAATTGTTTCTGAATAGAAATATTTTATAGGTAAAATAAATTTTTGGTAAAAATATGTTTCAAAACTTACAAATTTAGTAACTCCTTTTACTCATGAATGTATCCTAGTGTGAAAGATAAATTACATAGTTACCCTAATCACGTGACCCAAGTTGAGTTTCATTTTAGCAGAGTCGTGGTAAATCCTTGTCTGATCAGATGAGTTGCCGCCATAATCTGGACTGAGCAGGCTGAGTGGAGTAAGACATCATGGATTCCATCCTGTCTGTACTATGTACATTTTCTGGCAACTGATTTAAACTCTGTGCTTTAGTTTTCTCATATATATATAGAATAAGTTAATAATAGTGCTTGCCTCGTGTTGTAAAGATTGCATTGATTCAAATATGTAAAGACTGAGTGCCTGGTACATAGTAAGCACCCAATACAATAATTAAGTGATGCTAAAATTAATTGCGTGGACACATGCAAAAAAAAAAAAAAAACCATAAATAGTTAAAGGCATCTAGCAGCTGCCTAGCATTTCAATAGCCACTTGTTTCTGATGTTTTAATTGTCATTTAAAACCCCCAAAATAGCTATGAATCCATGCCAGTGAGGAAAAACAAAATAAAAGAATAAAGGGATAGATATTTGTTTTTATAGTCAAAGTTATATAAATAACAGAAAAGGCTTTTCCAAATACACTAATAATGCCCAAACTAAACTCACAGTCTCCATCCATCCATTCTTCACCCCTGGAACCCTACATGTGACTATAATTCAAGCAAATCTCCCAAATGTCACCCACAAAATTAAACTTAATAGAAAACATGAGGAGAATTTATTTGAGGTCTGAATATACAAACTTCAGAGCATCATGAATCCATAAGTGATTCATGGTAATGAAACATTCATTAACGTTGGCTGCCAGATAAACGCTGCATATTGTTATTTTTTGGCATGCTTTTTCAAACATGTTTTTGTGAGCAGTATGAAGGCTAAATATATTTTTAAAGCACTTTGTCTAATGAATACATCGGGAATTCTCAATTTTCAAGAAGTTGCCAATCAAATGATGGCGTTAGTGTTTGCTGCATAACAGACTTGACATCAGAACATTGAACTTAAAAAGCTGGATTTTTTAAATGACATCTTTAATAGATAGCATTAAGAGCAATGGAACAACTTAGAGTTGATGCTTGTGTACTTGAAGTATAAAATGTTATTATTTTATAGGTAGTGTCATGTTCACACGGTTCAGTTGTACCAAATACAGAATCTTTTTTGGATGTTTTTGTTTGTCTGAAAATATGGAATATATAAATGCTCTCAATGAAGAGAGGAGGCAGGTTTCTCTCTAAAACTCCGATGAGTTCATTACCACTATGAGTAATCACTGATAATTCCTCAGATTTTAGGATTTAGTTATTTTACTTTATTTAGGAAAAACGTTGCTGCTTCCTCGTGAGGAGTAAGCATAATAGGTTAGACCACTAAACAGCACGATAACTTCGAGGTTTAAAAGAGCCCCGAAGCAATAAGGAACAAAGCAGGCGTTGGCACATTATGGAGATTACCAGATTCTAGATTTAGAAGGTCTTCTTTTTGTTACTGATGTTTGTCCTCAGGGTTTCTACCGCCCCCCAGCCCCCCCCCCCAACCACCAGCTTTTTCTTCTGTTTTTCATTTATGATCACAAAACAAAACGTGACTACATGGTAAAGAATTTGACAAGGGCAATTTTAATAGTTTTTAGAAGGGTACAATTAAATTTGGGTACCAGATGAAGTATATATAATAAAAGACAGCACACGGGAATTTTTAAGAACATTTTAAAATACAAAAATCCAGATGAGCATACAGATCTATCATTCAAACAAATTCATACTCAGAACAGAAAATGAAGCGTTATTGGATTCTTGTGGGTTATTCAAACACACTTAAATCTAAGTCTTTCCAGGTATCCTCCTAAAACCACGGAAATCCATTCTGCGACCCATGCATAGAAAAACCGGGAGGTAGAGACTATTAAAAAAACTTCACATTACATATAAGCAGGCAGATAAACACCTCAATCCAGAAAAGCCATCTCTAGAACCCACCCACAGCAGATCAAAAAAATCAGTAAAGATTGTGGGGAAAAGAGGAGAGGAACATGAGGGATCCATTAAACATAGATGAGGCCACATTTAAAAAGAACCCCCCCCCCCCCGAGTGGGTCACTAAGAACAAGACTGAGACCTGGTAAATCAGAACACTTGGTATCGTCGTCCAAAAGGAAGGAAATACAAGGGACCTCGGCAAGAGGCGGTAGACCAGAGAAGAACAGAGGACTTGGAAGCAGATACTGCTGCTCAGCGATTTTGTGATAAATAAAAAGAAGAAAACAAAATGAGAAAAGTACATATTCTGAAAAAACAAACAAATAAAAAAATCCCAACATAGACACATAACATCTGTTCTCTTCCTATCCTATAAAAAAAAGTGTCACCGAGGAAAGAATATATAATTCACTAAGTTAACAGAAGAGGGTATTCTGGAAGCAAGGATCACAGTACCCCAAACGAAGCCGTCCTCCCTGGTTTGCACACAATCTTGTTGCTAATCTAGGAAAATAAGACTTTATGAAAGAAACAGATCATGGCTGATGATATTCACACAAAATTATCATAGAAAAAGCACAGAAAATGGAAACAAAACGTTTTAACTGATAAGAGTATACTCCCAATACTAACTCAAAAAGAAAATTAAATTTTTTTACGTTAAAATATTTTCTTTTTTTAAAAAGAGGTTTATTTATTTATTTGAGAGAGAGAGAGAGAGAGAGCAGGGGGAGGGGGAGAGGGAGAGAGAGAAAATCCTTAAGCCAGTTCCCCCACTGAGCATGGAACCCATCGAGGGGCTCCATCCCAGGACCTCAAGATCATGACCTGAACCGAAATCAAGAATCTGATGCTTAACTGAGTCACCCAGGCACCCCAAAAGAAAATTAAATTTCAAACATGAAAAATGCTCAAATCATATATTCAAAGAATCAGAAAAGACATGAACTAAAAAAAAAGGTAAATGGTAAATAAATGTTGATTAAACACGGGGAGAAAAGAATAGTAGCAAAAGATAAAAATTTTTAAAAATTTTATCCTGAACTGCAAGGTCAGGGGAAAATAGGTCTGATGGAAGAATATAAGCAGTGGTTTTAAGGAAAGGTGTGAAGACAGACAAGATAGTGTCAATAAAATAGAGGAAGAGGTAAAAATCAGGAAGAGTGTGTTTGGTACAGAAGATAGGCAACGAAGACACAACCCTCATATGGTTGGAAACCTGAAGAAGAAAAGCATAGAGATAGAATATAACAAATATTTACAAGTATAATTTAAGAAAATCTCCAGAAATAAGTGAAAGCATGAACCTGAACATTTAAATGTTTAGTCATTTTTGGAAAATTGACCCAAAATAGTCTCCTAGAGGTTAAATATAGATAAAATAACTAAGAGTATCCAGCAAAAAACCCAAGTCACTCAACAAATACAATAAAAAGAGCATTGACACAAGGTTTCTCAACAACAATAAGCAAATCAAAACCACAATGAAGCAAAATTAAAAAACAAAACCTCAAGAAAATAATCAACCTAGGATTTTACATCCAGTCTGTTCTTTCTGTGTCAAAGCCATAGAAAAGCAGTTTTTAGTATGTGAGAACTCAAAGCTACAATCACGAAGCTACCCAGATACAACTACTAGGGGATAAGCTCCATTCAACTGGAAGGTGCCTAGAGAAACTTCAGCAAATGACTTCTGGTGATTATTAGATATGGTTAATTGTAAACGGAGGAATAAAAGAAAGGTGAGAGACATGTTATTTACTCCTCACAAAGTAAAACTATTATGACTAAAATATGAGAAGAGAGGAGGGAGGTAAAATAATCTGATTAGCTGTTACAAGGTATGAGGTGGGAATCAAAGATTATCATAAAGCTGATAATCCGAATAGCAGGGGTAAACCACATAGAGAATCATAGAAATAGAAGATAGAATAATATGACTGAGCTGAGACCACATTCGTCAGTCATATGAATACACGTAAATGGCTAAACTTATCCATAACTTTATTTTTTCAGATGCCTCACGAAGCACGTCGCAATTGCACACGGTACAGACGTCCTTGGTTCTACTGCACTTTGCTTTCTGTGCTCTGCAGATAGGCATGTTCTGCAAATGGGAGGCTGCGGCAGCCCCGCACCAGGCGAGGCTGTCGGGGCCGTTTATCCAGCAACACTTGCTCACTTCACGTCTCTGTGTCATATTTTGGTAATTCTTGCAACATTTCAAACTTTTTCATTATTTTTATATCTGTTCTGGTGATCCGTGATCCGTGATCTTTGAGGTCACTAGTGTACTTGTGCCGGGGCACCACCAACCATGCCAATAAAAGACGGAGAACTTAATAAATGTGGTGTGTGTTCTGACCGCAGACGTGGTGGAAACAGCAAGAGAGCTCGGATTAGAAGTGGAGCCTGACGATGGGATCGACGTGCTGCGAGCTCGTGGTCAAACGTGAATGGACAAGGAGCTGCTTCTTAGGGAGGAGCAAAGAAAGTGGTTTCTTGAGATGGTGTCTCCTCTTAGGAAAGACGCTGTGAAGACTGTAGAGAGCACAACCAGGGACTGAGAGTGTTCCAGACACTTAGTGGATAGAGGAGCTGCTGGGTTTGAGAGGATGGCCTCCAATTTTGAAAGAAGTTCTACTGTGGAGAAAGTGCTATCAAACAACATCACAGGCCACAAAGAAATTCTTCATGAAAGGAAGGTGAATGCCACGAACTTCATTGTTATCCTATTTTAAGAAATTGCCACAGCCACCCCAGCCCTCAGAAGCTATCACCCTGATCAGCCAGCAGCCATGAAAACCAAGGCAAGACCCTCCACCAGCAAAGAGACTGTGGCTGGCTGAAAGCTCAGATGATGGGCAGCATTTTTTAGCAATAAAGTATTTCTTAATTAAGGTATATGCATTTTTTAGACATAACGCTATTGTACACTTAATAGACCACAATTGAGTGAAAAGATAACTTTTATGTGCACTAGGAAAGCAAAACCTTAATTTGAGTCACGTTATTGCTCTATTTGTTTTATTGAGGTGGTGGGGAACTGAACCTGCAGTGTCTCCTAGGTATGCCCACATCGAAGATTCATCCCTATAACAAAGTAACTCAGACTACAAATAAACAGAGAGGCAGAAGTAAATCAGGCAAATGGAAACGAGATCTGTGACCCAGATATCAGACAATCCAGATAATCAGGATTAAGTTCAAAGAATAAAATATTAAAAAAAGAACACTCTTAAGGATGAAATCCATAATCCACAATGAAGACATGACCATTGTTTGTATTTATGAGTCACATTATACAGAATATACCTTCATAAAAGAGGCAGAAATCACCTAGTAATAAGAGATTTCAATATATCGCTATCATCAAGAGAATGAGGACAAGCCACAGGTTGGGAGTAAAATTTACAAAAGACACATCTGATAAAGGATGATTATATAAAATGTACAAAGAAATTTTAAAATTCAACCATAAAAAAAAAAACCAACCAGATTTTAAAATGGGCCAAATGCCTTAACAGACACCTCACCAAAGAGGATATACTAAAGGCAAATAAGCATACGAAAAGGTGTTCCATATCACATGCCATCAGTGAAATGCAAATTAAAATAAGAAACCTCTGCACACCTATTAGAGTGGCCCAAATCCAGAGCACCGACTGCAACGAATGCTGGTGAAAATGTGGAGCAACTCCTCTGCGAAACAAAAGGAATAGCCCGGAGGACCAGAGGGGAAGGGAAGGAAAAGTGAATGGGAAGACATCAGAGAGGGAGACAGACCATGAGAGACTCTGGACTCTGAGAACCCAGCTGAGGGTTACAGAAGGGAGGGGGGTGGAAGGGATCGGGTAGCCGGGTGATCGGCCCTGGGTGTTATACACAACTAATGAATCATGGAACACTACGTCAGAAACTAACGATGTACTATATGTTGGGAAATTCAACATAATAAAAAAATTTTAAAAAAAGAAAGAAAATGTGCAGAAACAGGAACTCTCATTCACTGCTGGTGGAAATGAAAAATGGTACAGCCACTTTGGAAGACAGTTTGGAGATCTCCTAGAAAACTTAACACGCTAGGGGCGCCTGGGTGGCTTAGTTGGTTAAGTGTCCCACTCTTGGTTTCATCTCAGGTCATGATCTCGGGGTCCTGGAATCGAGCCCCGCAGCAGAGTTCTGTGCTGAGCGGGGAGTCTGCTTGAGGATTCTCTCTCCTTTTCCCTCTGCCCCTCACATTTTCTCTCTCCCTCTCTCTTTCTCTCCCTCTGTCTCTCTCTCCCTCTCTCTCTGAAATAAATAAATAAATCTTTAAAACAACGACAACGGAACATACTCTTACCATATGATCCAGCAATTGCTCTCCTTGGTATTTACCCGAAGAAGTTAAAAACTGAAGTCCACACAAAACCTTGCACATGGATGTTCGTAGCAGCTTTATCCACAACTGATCAAACGGAAGCAGCCAATATGTCCTTCAGTAGGTGAACAGATAAATAAAATTTGGTACATCCTGAAAAATGGAATATTATTCAGCCTTAAAAAGAAATGAATATCCAAGCCATAAAGAGACATAAAGTAACTAAATACATATTATTAAGTGTAAGAAGCCCATCTGGAAAGACTATATACTATATGATTCCAACTATATGACATTCTGAAAAAGGCAAAAAAGATCAGTGATTGCCAGGGGTTGATGGCAGAGGAAGAATGAATAGGCAGAGCACAAAGGATATGTTTTGGGCAGTGAAAACACTTTGTATGATATCATGATGATAGATACATGTCATTCATTTGTCCAAACTGACAGAATGTGTAACACCAACAGCAAGATGTAATGGTAACTATGGACTTTGGGTGCCTATGATGTGTCAATATAAGTTCAACAGTTGTAACAAATGTACCACTTTGATAGGGGATGTTGATAATGGGAGAGGCTATGCATGGCAGGGGGAGGGGAGGCATGGGAAATTTCTGTACCTTCCCTTCAAGTTTGCTGTGAACCTAAAGCAGGTTTAAAAAAAAAAAAAAGTCTTAAAAAAATTGTATCAGTTTAAGATGAATCAAGTGAACAAAAAATATGAATAGAAAATAACTAAAGAACATACTAATGAAGGTAGATCTTATGGCTATATTATGAATTTTATGCCCTGAAATCAGGTTATTAGAGACTCTATCTTCCTCTCAAACACCTCTAGAATCTTTTCTTAAAAGAGGCCATAAATTGGTCACAATGAAAGTAATGTTAATTTTCATAAATAGCAATCATAAAAAACCTCTTTTTTCTAATCACCATGCAATAAAACTAGAAATTAATAACAAAAAGTTAGTAAATGACTATATAAATGGAAATATAAATGATCACTTTGTCTAGAAAGGACATTCATAAACATTCTAAATTTTTAAAAGATTAACATTAACAAAAACATCATATGTGGAGAACAAATCCTAGAGTGAACCCTCATCTTCATGTTCTGTAAAATCTCCTTCTCCTTGTGAGCGGGCAGGACCTAAGATTTGCTTTTTAATTGATACAATATGGCAAAATGATAGAATGTGTGAAAATTAATGGTGGGAAACCTGACTACAATGTGGAAGGGTGGGTTTGGCTGGGTAAGCTCTCACGCCCTACCACTCATAGCCAATTGTAGATACAACAGGAAGAGATAGACATGAGCTTACATGGACTTGACCTTGCGCATGGATACTACTCTATTACTCCAGCATGAGGGAAAAATGCTTTCCTTGTCCCCCCCACCCCAGGCAACAGCTCAGCTAATGAAAAGCCAAGACACTTCAAACTCCCAATTTATTCTAATGGACTTTTGGTTTATAACAACCTTCCCAACTTACTCCTTTTCTCCTTAAAAAGGTGTGCCTCTCCTTTGTCCCCTGGACTTGCCTACAGTTTTGCTGCAGCTTGTTTGTCCCGGATTGTAATGCTCTGTTATTCCTGAATAAACCCATTTTAAAAAATATTTTATTTATTTATTTATTTGAGAGAGAGAGAGAGAGAGCTTGGGCAGGGGGATGGAGAAGCAGGCTCCCCGCTGAGCAAGGAGCCTGATGCGGGACTCAATCCTAGGACCTTGATTGGGATCATGACCTGAGCCGAAGGCAGATGCTTAACCGACTAAGCCACCCAGGCGCCCCAAACCCATTTTCTTTTTCTTTTCTTTTTTTTTTTTTTGCTGGTAAAGTAACAGTTTACTTTTAACAATGCCAGTCCCTTAATTAGGCTGGGTTTTATAACAAAGGTGATGGGTTATCAGTCCTTTAATTAGGTTTTGTATTACCTTGAACAATGTTCTCTTAGCCAACTGAAATGAAACTTTGTTCCCTTGTTGGCTTGAAGAGGGAAGCTGCCGTGCTGTGAGAGCTTACGGAGATGGCTACGTGGCAAAAAACTATAGGCGGCCTCTCAGAGTTGTCTAGCTCCCAGCTAAGAGCCAGGGACAGAAGACGCCTCGGTCCTACAACCCCAAGCGAATGAATTCTGCCAATAACCTAAGAAGGGAAGAAACGGAGGAGGGAAGGAAAAAGAGAAGGGAAGAAACGGAGGAGGGAAGGAAAAAGAGAGAAGAAAAAAAGAAAGAAGAAAAATTGGAAGGGGAAATTCTTTATCTTAAATGTTAATTAATATACATTGAAACCAAAAGAGAACTGGAAAATGGCCAGTTTGCAACAAACTTTGAGGAGATACTAAAACCACTGAGTGCAAAGGTCCTGGGGAACTGGTTATCCGTAGGGCTTCAAGGTACTTACAAGTATCAAATTACTTAGTAATAAGGAAAGAAACTAAAGAATCCCTACAATGCGGAAGCGCTGCTACCCGCCTTCGCAAAGGGATCGAGATGACCAGAACCAACAACGGGACCGGCTGAAAGCCCGAGTCTCCACACTGACGCTCGGAGGGGAAGACCGTCCCGCTGTTTCACCAGACTCCAATCAGCAGGGAACCACCAGGACGTTCTGCAAAGCAACCAGCCTAGACTCTGCCAAATCTCTTCGTACCGTGACAGACCAAATAAATAGGAAAAAAAAAAAAAAAATAGAACTTATCTGGATGAAAGAAACAAAAGGGACAGATGGCAACTAAAAGCGATGTGTGATTGTAGATTGAATCTTGGATTAGTAATTTAAGAAATAAACACCATTAAAGATATTTTAGGGCCTCTTGGGAAAATCGGAATTTTAAGTATCTGCTAGGCATTATTATTGTATCAATATTAATTGCTTGAACATGATTTTTACAGGAGAATGTCCTTTTCTTAAGAGATTCATGGTGAAGTAGTTAGAAGTAAATTTGTACTATTGGTGACTTCCCCTCCAAAAGAGAGGAGTGTGTGTGTGTGTGTGTGTGTGTGTGTGTGTGTGTGTACATAATATATGGAGAAAAGCAAATCGGTGATTAGGTGGAAGATGGGGTTCATTGCACTGTTAATTTAACTTTACTCTAGTTTTGAAATCTTTCAAAATAAAATTTGGATGCAAAGAAAGGAATTATAAGTGCCCACTTCAAATTTTTTTTCTGTTTAGTCGTGGTTATGAGAGTAATTCTTTTTATTTAATATTTTGGGGCAAATGTGGAAAATATTAAGAACAAAACTTGTCCATGATCCTGCTGTATGCAAATAAAAACTGCTAACATTTTGCTGTACTCTATTTCTATTCAGATATACATTATATATATATATATGCGGGACATATACATATGACATATATACATACATACATATATATATACACATACATATGACGTATATGTATATATGTATTGATTTTTCAGCACAGGGATCATAAGTCATATTTAGTTTTCCACCTTAATAGATAAGGAACATTTTTCACATCTTTTAATAATTTCCAAAAAAAAAATGATTCTAATAGTTACATCCAGATACATCATTATGATTAGATAACAATTTTCCAAACTTTCTCCTCCTTAATATAATTTATTCTCTTGGTTTCCAGATTCCCAAGCTCTGGTTTTCCCCATAACTCACTCTCCTGTCCTTTCTAATTTCCTTTGTTTTGTTTGCTTGTTTTTAAAGATTTATTTAATTATTTTAGAGAGAGAGAAAGAGAGAGCACAAGCGTGGGAAGGGCAGAGGGGGAGAGAGAGAGAGAGAGAGAGAGAATCCTTGAGCAGACTCTCCACTGAGCACAGAGCCCAACACCGGACCCTGAGATCATGACCTGAGCCAAAATCAAGAGTCTTTGCTGTTTTAACCAACTGAACCCCCCAGGCACCCCCCTAATGTCCTTTGTTAGCTGCTCCTCAGGTCACCATGTTTTAAACCATGGCGAGCCCTAAGGCTCAGCCTCCATTTGCACCTCTACTTCTGTTAACCCATCCTCTGGGTGACCTGACTCAGGAGAATGGTTTTAAATGCCCTCTCTGTGGTGATATCTAGATGTAAATCTGTAGCCCAGACCTTTCCTCCTCATGTCATTCATATATCTAACTGCTTATTCCACCCAGATGCGTCAAATTTATGCCAAATTCAAATTTCTGATCTTTCCCCCAAACTTCTCTTACAGTGTTCAGCATCTCATCTAATGGCAATTATATTCTTCTAATGTTCATGCCAAGTGTTAGAATCATTTTGACTCCTCTCCATCTCTATTTGTACCCATGTCCAGTCTGTCAGCAAATTCTGTGAATTTCTCTTTCTATGCATGTCCAGGATCTGTCCCTGCTTACCAGCTTCCCTGCTAATACCATGGCCTGAAAAACTATGAATTCTGGCCTAGACCATGCATTTCCATCTGACTGGAATTTCTTATGCCCTACCCTCTATTCAAATAGAAAAGTAAATTTGTGAAATCATACATGAGATCATGCCATGCCTCAATTCCCATCCCTCCAGTAGATTCGATCTCACTCATGGTAAAAACCAAAGTCATTTACAATGTCTGGAAAAGGACCCTGATCCAGTTCTAGCCATTTTCTGACCTCACTTAACCCTTCTTTTCCCTCACTCGTTGGCCATCCTGCTGTTCCTCAAATGCACCTGCTATAATCCCTGCTCAAAACCTTCCTTCTGATCTGCTGACCTCCATGCCTGGAATGCTCCCTCACACTTGGCGAGTTTCTTGCCTCCCTCTGCTCTTTGACCAAACATCACCTTATTAGGCCATTCTAACTATCCTCTTTAAAATTTTAGCTCACTAACCCAGTAATCCTTATTCCCCCTTTCCACTTTATTTTCTTGATTTGCTATTCTTATTTTTTCTCTCTTTTTAAATAGATGACAGAAATCAAATTATACAATCAAAGGTTATGGATATTTTAAAATATTTTATTTGAAGTGCCAAAATGATTTCTCAAAAGATAGCTCCAATGCCAAGACTTTAAAAGACTGTTTCAATACTAAGGCCATTCTAATTGTTAAAACTAAATATTATCATCTTGTCAATTAGGCAAAAATAAAATACTATGTCATTTCCCTTTCTTTCTTTCTTTCTTTCTTTCTTTCTTTCTTTCTTTCTTTCTTTCTAATCAGTGTCATTTACTATTTTGATCATATAATGAAGCTTCCTCCAAGAACCAGGAAATCAGAAAAATCAATATTACTCTCCTTTCAGGGGGAGAGGGGAAACTGACCTCTACCTCACATCCTCCACAAAAATCAATTTCAGGTAGATTGAAGATCTAAATGAAATGGTTAAACAATAAAGTTCCTTGAAGATAGTATTAGAGAATATCTTCATGAACCTGACGTAGAGAAAGCTTTTCAAGCAGGACGTGTAGAAATTAATATTCTGCATAACGGAGCATTAAAAATGCAGCTGCAAAGCCCACTTCCCACCATGATACTTTCCTGACCAAAGACTTCCATGTTCCTATTGTAATCAGTAGAGTTCAGACTCCTGGACTGTTCATTTTTTTTTTCTATTTGATCCATATTTTCCTGGATTTTGCTCAAGTTGCTTCACTCAGTATGAATGCTTTTCATCTCCAATGGTACAATATGATGTATTTTGAGTTGTAACATCATATCCTTCATTAGGCTTCCTCAGATTCCCAGATGACAGTGGTCCTTCTCTTCTACACCGAGAGCATTATATCAGGGCTTTTTTATATTTACTACTTTACACCTTATGTTTGTGCCTTATGTCTTTCCCAACTAGAGGACAAAATCTTTGAGTGTAGATACACTCTCGTTTCCATTTTTATGTATGTTGAAGTGCTTACCAGGGTAACATGGTGCCTTATTGTACATGGTAAGTCCTCAATAAATAGTCATTATATCAATTAATTGCATTAGATAATATAATAAGAGATATGTAATAGCTATGATATATAAGAGAACAGCACTTTAATATTGACTTTCATGCTTTATTCTTGAAAAAATTATTATTTCAAAAGTTACTGCATCTAGTTAAGGTTGTTCTAAGATTCTAGCACCAAGCAGGTGCTTTATATATATTGCTGAAGGATTATATATACTTGCTGAAGGATTAAGGAAAACTCTACCCCTCATCTTTGTCAACTTTGTTCTCTCATATATAACTGTGAATATAGCTTTGTCAGCAGCAATTTCCTAGTCCAATGTATATCTGTATTTTATATTTTCACATATGGAAACTGTCCTTAAATATGTGTGTTTCATTTCAAATATACTATGTATTTTAATCTATGAAACAAAGCAGTGACTATATTAAACACTCCTATAACTTTCATAATTTTGGAGCGGGACACAAATGGCTTTACATTTATAATCTAGCTTTTAAGTTTCTTTGCTCCATTTGCAATGAGATCAGTTCCAAATTTTTTATAATTTTATTTACTTTTTTAACTTAAGAGACCAAAATCTTATAAAATAAAATAGTCTCTGCCCACCTTGACCCTTAAAAGATAAAAGAACAGTTCAACTTAATCCCTCCAAACTATGAACTTCTTCCAACTCATCCTCTTACAATATTCTCTTACCCATATTCAACAAACGAAAAACTTTGCACAGCAGATAAAGGAAAATATTTTAAAAGCCTTGAATGAATGAATTTCTGGATTTCAATGGTAATGGCGTCTCAGTCTTTTATTCTGGATATGTTTTTTTCATTGAAAGCTACCGTAGATAGTTTAATGAATTAAAAGAAAGAGAATGGCTATGTTTAATTTATTTAATTCTATGAGGTGAATTGTTATTTATTTGACATTATGCTTTCCAGATTAGAAAAAAAATCACACAAATATTAACATATTAAATATGTAAACACTTTATCTCTACAATTATACTTAAGCTTCAAATCCAAAATACGTATTAACAAATATAAAAATGTACTAAATGATCCATGTAGTGAAATCATGTAGTGAAATGCTCTTTTCCAAATCTACAGGGTATGACTTGGGATCTTTTATTAAATAATGAGAATCTCTTATTGTTAATCAAATGTATCTTTACAAGTGTAGTAATTTTTTAAGAAGCACCTGTTAGTCTTTTAAAAAGATATTTGAATCTAAAAGTAGTTTACCACATCAGTTTACTGAAAGTAAACTACACCAAATGTGCTTGTAAGGAGTAGATAAGAGCAAGATGTTTGTGACCAAAATAAATTGATGTCAATGATAACTGAAAGCACTAAAAAAAGAAAATGCATGTGTTGAAATGTGTAGGTTTTCATTCTAATCATTGAGCACCACCTGACTGAAGTGAATAAGGATAGGAAAAAATAATTTACTGTCACTTCAAAGAAATATGATTTTAGTGCAGGGAAAGAAATATGGCTGACACATTAAGAGTAGTTATTATGAAAAACAATATTGGTCAAATTGCAGTTTGCACATAATTCAGCCAACTTCCTTCTTTCATCATAAGATTTGCATTCTTTAAAGTTGTAGCTTTACAGAATGATGAAGTCTTTTCATTATTCATCTTTGCCACTGTCTCAGAATTAAAAGGCTTGTTGGTGACAAAAAGCCAATTAATCATATTTATGGTGACAACCATGACTGTAATAAAACAGACATTCTTAGAAAGCATGCCCTTTTCTTCACATCAGAACCTGTTGAACGTGCTCTTCCATTCCCTGAGGCTTTGAAGATAGATTATTGTTTTTCAGAGAGGAATAAAGAGTTAGTGCAAATCTAATAGTTGCCATGATGATGGTGGAAATGGACCAAAGTCAGAATTTTATGTTCTGTTAGTTTTGCTGGTTATTCTTTCTGTTGCTTATTTTATCATTTGAAAAGTATGATGTAATTAATTCTGTAGTAATTCATTCACTCAATCACATTCTTAAGTTCTGGATTGTTCCCTATGTGCTTAGGACAAGAAATTCAAATGAAGACCAAATCTGGACAAAAGCTGAATTTATTCATTAGCTGATGTTCGAAGCTAATTATAGTCAAGAGATAGGAACTTAATTATATTATGCCAATCACATTCATCAAAACCTTCAAAAATTCACATGGCATGGTCCAACTGGCAAAGTTTTTAAGGTCGTGAAAGAGAATTGCCTTTTTATTTTATACAGTCAGATTAAGAAATAATTTTTATCAGCTGTACAATTCTTATTTTTGAGTCATATGTAATTTCTACTTTGTGAATTTAGAGTAAATCTTTTAGAACTGTAGTCATTAACTTTTAGAAATTAAAAGAACTTTCGGATTTGGTTAGTGCAGGGACTCTTCACTTCTTGTATGCCCAAATCCTGTGGTAGTCTGAAGGAGCCCATAGCTCAAACCCTACGAAATAAAATTCAGGGGCTTACAAAGAAAATTAATTACACTAAAATAGTTATTGAGATATCTTTAAAAACAAACTTTGAAATAGTAATACATTAGCTTGTTTATTAATACATTAAATAATAAGATCTAGCGACAGATCTATCATGGCTGTGGTGAATTCAAAGTCGTAATGAGCAAAATTGTATTTCAGGATGTCTGCAACAACTATATTATAATATGAAAATATCTGTATTTTCTGTAGGTAACAAAGTTAGAAGTAGTACTACTAATATACATTTGTTGCCTACAACCATAACTGAAGGAAATGTTAAATTTCACTTAGGTATTACCGAGAATAAAAGTGTAATGTTTGGGGCACCTGGGTGGCTCAGCTGTTAGGCATCTGCCTTCGGCTCGGGTCATGATTCCAGGATCCTGGGATCGAGCCCTGCATCGGGCTCCCAGCTCCATGTGAAGCCTGCTTCTTCCTCTCCCACTCCCCCTGCTTGTGTTCCCTCTCTCACTGTGTCTCTCTGTCAAATAAATAAATAAATAAAATATTTTAAAAAAACAAAAGTGTAATGTTTTCCTGCCCAAGTTCACAGTCTCTCTCAAATCTATTCAGAGTCCCTGTGGGGGTCCTTGGACTTCAGATGAAGAATTGTCGGTCTGTCTAATTTTCCATTATCCCGATGAGGAAACAGGCCCGTAGGCATTTGTGACAATGGATCCAGCCAGGTCATGAGAGAAGAGCCAGCTCTGGATTCTCCAGATGGTTTTGCCCACAACTCTCAGAGCATCACCAGGTGCTCGCATCTACCCCAGCAGGAAGTGTTAGAGTTTTATTTCATTCTATTTTAAACTAGATATTTCAAAAATACTAATTTGTTAAAGACAACTATTTTACAGATGGTTGTAGGAGACTTTGGAGAAAGAAAGTGTAGTACATTCACTTTGCTCCTTAGCACTCGTGATGGGGAGTCTAAGTAGATGCTCGGGTTCCCAGCGAAGACGGTAACACAAGCCTTCTGCAGCACTGACCATTCTTGTTTCTGTTTCTCATGGCTGGTGATTCTCTCTGCATAGGTCACTGCTTTCATTTTTGGAGTGATCAGGATTATAAAATGACTAAAACATCCATCACTTATTCCAGGAGATGGCTGCCATCAAGAACTATTATTCAATATACTTTTGTGAACTAAGATTTCCCACCACAAATTGTTGAACATACATTCCTTCTCTTTATAGAAGCCACAGGGAGTAAGACTGAAATCCAGAGAGTAGATGTGAATTTATCAGATGGCATGTTTGTCAATGCATTTAATATTCGGGTTGATGAGTGGGTGAAAAAAAATAGACAACAGCTTTAAAAATTTTCTGGATTCAATTTGCAATTTACAGTGATTGCTAAAAGTAAAAAGTCTTCAAAATGTGAAAAAAATTGAGAGGATAATTTTTAAAGTTAAGGAGTGCCAAAAGAGAACCAGCAGGACTAAGACAGGCTACAGTGACCTGATCTGTCAAAAAAGATTGGATTGGATTTTCAGAAGCAGCACAAATAAAAACTGAAAGTAAATAGACCTGTTATACTTCTGATTAGTTTGCCCAAATGTGTACTTCTAGAGACAAGGGCCATGTCACTTCCATATATTTATATTCTCCCTCATACCTGGCTAAGAGGAGTTCTATTTGCAGCATGCAACAAATGCTCGGTGTAATGAAAACCTTTGAATGCTGAGCTGAAAGACACCTCAGGAATCATCTAATCCAAGCTCCTTTAGAGTTGGGAAAAAGCATCTGTAATTTAGTGTTGAACTGCCCTATGTTCAGAATAATATTTAAATATGTTATTAATATTAAATTATTAGGCCAATGAGAAAGATTTCTTACCATTTATTAGAAAAAGCATCTGATGAATTTTAGAGATGCCATCTTAAGCTACACTTTTGGTGCTATCCACTATAGACATATGTGAAGTTTCAAAAGAACTCTTTAGGTAATACTACTGTCCTTTTCAGACAAGGAAACTAGTACATGAGAAGGCTAATCAACTAACCCAAGGTCAAAAAGGTAGCAATTGGCAGAGCCAGGATTCAAATTAACTCTATCCACTTTGACACACCATTATATTAAAAAAAAAAAAAAAAGAGTGGGAGGGAAAAAAGAAAGACAGGTGGATGAAAGAATGAATATGAATAAAGGCACATACCTATCTAACAAGTTACATTGGATTCCTATATTCTACACAGAAGGGATATAATGTAGGTATGTACGTATTTGACTAATATGTCTGCAGTGGGGATGGGGGGACAAGTGCCTAAAGGGAGGGAAGGGGAGTCAGATCTCACCCAATTTTTTCTAGTGACTCAGAGGTCAATCTTACATTTATTGTTTTCATTTCATATATGCATTTCTTTTCCTGTATTATGTGATATACAATGTTAGGCTATATTTTATTTAAAGGACTTTTATTTCTTATGATGATGAAGTAGGACAACTTTAATAAGTTTCTTATAGAAAGTTAAATAATTGAAATTCTTAAAACCTATTTTATCACACAAAAAAGTTTAAAATTGTGTTATGTTTACTTACAGGTTTTTGTATTAAATGGAATTCTGTGGATTTTGATAGATTAATATTATCTTCAAATGAGCTGATTGTTAAAATAATTTACCAGGCAATATCTCCATTCCCAAACTACACGTAATTTGCCTAACATGTTTTGAAGCTAGTCACAGCCAACTCTGCTTGAGTCACTTAGTAAACACTTTTCTTTGAGTTGGAGACATGTTGATGACTAACAGTATACTTTTTATGTTAAGACCAGTTCGCTATTTCTCTTGGGAGACTGGATTAGAGGAGGAATAATGCCTGTCCTCTACTTGGGAAGAACACATTTTTAATTCCTCTAAACTTCCTATATTGGAACTTTATTAATCAATATGAATTATGTAAGAAATTTTGACTCAAGTGAGGCTAGCGCCAAGATTTTAAAATACATTCTGTGGATCGTAGCCAAAAATGTAATCATGTTTAGGACTTAGAAATCAGAACACTAGCTGATAGGTCAGTTGCCAGATCATAAAATACAGTGTGCTTAGAAGAAAGAATATCTTGGACATTTCTGTGATGGCCCAAATATGATTGACGGAGAGATCCAGTCCAAATGAATGGCTGATTAACCTTTCTACTCAGTTTAATAACTTTATGAGACCTTCGAAGTTTAGAGTTAATATAATGCTTCACCAGGCTCAGTGAGACAAAAGCTTAATGTTGGGATTTCTCACTTACTGTTGGTTGCCTATATACAGAAGTTCCAAACAATCTTCTTTGCTTATGGAACCTAGATTTTGGTCATGAATTTGGGGGTCATGTATTTCAGAGGAAACTGGACACCTCCATAACCCCAGGCTGGAAATCCTTTTTGCCCATGATTGGTTTGATTATCCTCATTATCCTCATATGACCCTATTCTAACCAGTGAGCTGTACCTTTCAGCTCTGTTGGGATTCTGTTGAGTATCTTTTGGGAAAGGAAAACAAATAGTATATATTATATTGAAGAAAACTATTTCTTCCTGACCATGGAAGCCATTCTATGAAGATGAGGTGCTTGACATTGTCATCACGAAGTAACAAACTTGTAAAAATCAAGACACCTAGGGTATCAGAGCTTAAATATGACCCTTGGCGAACTATTTATGTGCTAAGTTTAATACTCTAAAATAGCCCTATCTCCTTACTCCTTGATATGTGAGATAAATTTATATTATTAATGTCAACCTTCAGAGTTAACGTGGTTAATATCATTGCAACTGGAAATATTCTAACTGAAACATTCCACTGAAACATTCATCACCTGCTACTCTGGGGCTCCTGAGAGTTATAGCTTAAGAAGTTCTCCAGTTACAGGCACATTTTTATTCCTAACTTAGATTTCTGCCCAAAAATTCATGCTGCTTTTCCTACCTGGTTTTGGCCTCCTAGACTAAAACATAAAGGTCCACTTTATTGCTCTTCCTAGATCATTTCCTACTTCATCCCAGTTCCTCAACCATAGATAATGTAATTAATCCATTCATTGAATTATTTACTGGATACCCATTCAGTAGCAAGGCCTGAAATAGGTAAGATGATGGAGATAAAAACGAAAAAATTGCAACCTCCATCCTGAAGGACTTACTCTAGTACAGAGACAAATGAATAATCCACCTGAACAGTATGTGATAGGGGGACACACCAAGTGTTTGTAAGTACTAAGTGTATAGAGAACGGGAACTTCAGATTGGGTGGGTGTGGGAGAAGTTCAGGAAAAGCCTTCTGGCCAAAACCAACCAAGGCAAAAGCCTATAAAATTACATCATTAAATATAGGTCAAGCATTGAGTATCCTCTGTCTTTTCAACCTCATCCTTAAATTGTTCTAGAATCAAATGTGCTTCCAAAATTAACAACAATACAAAGCACTCTTTTTTTTCTTTTGGTAAAGATTTTATTTATTTATTTATTTATTTATTTATTTATTTATTTATTTATTTATAGAGAGAACACGTGGGAGTGGGGTTGTGGGGAGAAGGACAAGAAAACTCAGCACTGAATGCTTAGCCTGACTTGGGGCTCAATCCCAGGACCCAGAGATCATGAACTGAACTGAAATCAAGAGTTGGACGCCTAGCCGACTGAGCCACCCAGACACCCCCAATACAAACCACTCTTGCTCAAAAAAGAAATTTAGGGACATCTAGAAGAAGAAACTGAAGAAGCATTAAATCTGTTTACCTAAAAGCTCTCTCTCTATTTCTTCCGCTATGAACACACTTCATATTTTTGTGCTTATTTTTTACTCTTTCCCCTTAGTTTTTCCAGTGTGTAGTCTTTATATGCACCAGGAACGTCAGTGAAGGGTGTGGAGTGGAACGTCAGACTAGCACTGTGGCCTGCTTGCCAAGGACTGTCATGGAATTCCATCTGCCTTTAGAACTGTTATCCTTAAGATCGATTACACTATCCTTTTTGTTTTGCAGATGATGAAAATAAGGCCAGAAAACCTTAAGTAACTTTTCCATACTCACGTAACTGGTAAGAAGCAATTGATATCAAACTCATTGGTTTTTCCACTATGTCATTCTATTACTTAACTATTGTTTTTTAAAAATGAGACATCTGTGACTGCACTTGAGATATAGAGCAATAACCATTGGATAATTATTTCTTAGTTAATGAAATTTAAGATAATATTTATATAAAACTAACTCATATTGTAGACTGTAGCAACTCAGTAATCAAACAACATGTCTCCCAAACAAACTGAAAAACATCATCCACTTGGGGTTCAGCATTCAAAGAACTACTTCTTCCAGTCATTTCCTGAAGTGTCTTCTTCATGTTTCCCTTTTTTTCACTCCACTAGATCACTCCACTTTGTCTCTATTGACAAAGAGATAAAGGCTATAAAAACTGAGCTTGTAAGCTGTCTCCAAAGCTTAGCAGTCATGTACTATTGGGCAGGTAATTGAAGTGTTAATTTCCTCATCTGTGAAGTGCAAATTATGACTTTTTCTTAAAAGTAATCCCTTAAAAGGCTGTTATGAAGATTAAAGGAGATAATAACACGTGTAAAGTGCTTGATACAGCATGGCTGCTTGACACAAAAAATAAACCAAAAGAAGGTAGATGTTATCTTAATAATAATTACTTCTCATTTAAATCAACAGAGATGGGAGGTAGGAGCCCTTAAAATTGTTTTTCAAGTTCCTTTTGCCATAGCTCTTCTGCTTGCTGCTCTGTGAAACTCCTCTATAAAAATATGCAGTTTTGTCTGTCTTTGTTGACCATGATTCAGCAAGATAAACAATAAAGATCAAACATTTCTCATTGAGTTCTCATTTCTGGTGGCATATATGACTCTCTGCCTTATTTTTTGTTTTGTTTTTGTTTTACTTGTATAGACCATGAACATAGACTTTGAGTTGCTTATCATTATACCCCCCACACCCATAATAGGTATGCAATAAATTCCTAGTGATGAATGAATCTAATTGTTTACATGAGCACACTGACTCCTTTTCTTTCTACCCCAGAATGTGCTCACTTTTTTGGAACATTGTAAAAAGGAAATTACATACTTAAATGCAATACCCAAAATTAACTTGATAAAGATTTAATTAACTTCCAAGTTGTATGTGTAACCAAGATATATACTCTTCACAATGTCTATCTTTCAAGGAGTTAGACATCGGGATATGCCTTTATTTCAGACTATTGCTTTGAAAGGTCAGATACCATATAATGCAAGGAATTACATTCGAAATTATGTAAGGATAAAGAACTCAAATTCAAGAAAAATTACGTTTCTTGAAAAGATACAGGAGAACCTAATTTCAGGAATTCCTTGCCCTAATTGGTCTCACAAAATCATTAGACTTTCATATCCCCATCCCTTTGTCTCTGTAGCTAAAGATCTCTCATCTCTACTTCTTTCTGTATTTCTCATTCTGTTCTTATCCTTGTTTCCTGCTTGTTTTTAGAAAACTACTAGTGTTTGATCTCCCACAATTTTGGTTTGCAAGTTGATTTGGATTAGTAAGTCACCCATTTGACTTAATTTTTATTTCTTAGTCCAATTATTTAAGAAAGAGAGAGACTCTCAGTGTCTCAAATTAGCCTATAAATAATTATTCTTGAATTGGGTATCACTTCCTAAATCAATTTAGCTAATAAAAAATAAAGCATATCATAGGGTGCCAAGTAGGCAACCAAGGCTCTGGACAAAAGAATGAATACTCAGGAAAAGTGTAGGCAAAGAGATAGTATCTATGAGTGACCTAAGTGCTGAAATTCCCTATTATATGGATTTGATAACTAAAAAAAAGCATCAGGATACACAATGGAGTCATGTGTGAGATCCATCTTATTGTATTTTTATATGGTCAGAGGGCTGACTTCAGTCATGGCTGGAGTTCAAACAAAGCACAACATTCTTCCTCCTTCACAGGATCCCACTCATAACAGAGGCTCTGCAAATGCAGCGATGTTGATGTTGTTCTAATCTAGCTATTGCACTTGGGGGTGTTATACTTGTCAAATTGTTCAGTATGAGTGTAAATGAAGATTCCTACCTCCAAACAGGCTTGTGTAGGCTTTGTGGAAGCCGGTTGATATAAGATAATTAGATTGGAAAGTATGGATAAAGCAACAGGAGAGACTTACGACCACTCTAAGAAGGGGAAATAATATTATGATATAATGATTAATCACTTTCCCCAGTTTTTAAGTACTGGGAACACCACTTACTTTAGAAATTTATTTTGCTTTCTGAGTCATCTCCTGTAAGCACTGTACATGTAACTGTTCAAGATTATCGTAAAGAATGATGGTTTATTTCAGTCTAGCACAAGAGAGATGAAATGCATTTGTCTATTTTGAAACATTTTTGTCACTTCTACAAATATTTGCTGATGTCCAAAAGCACCACTTTTTTTTTAAAAAACTTACCAAATATATTTCTGAAAATAGAACTATCACATCAGGGTGAGAATTCTTTCACTGAACTATAGATACAAATTTCCATGACCCACAAACAAAATCAAGTTTCCAATACCAGGTCATCAAGAATAAACTCAGGAAACAAGTTGTATAACTTTTGTTTTTTATTTAAAAAATGGGAACATAGAAATGCAAACTCACAAAAGAGCTTACAGAAAATTCTTTTCAAAAATCAATTACTTTAACATATATAATTTGGAAGAAAAAAAAGCAATATATTTATCAATATGTCCTATTAGGAATTCCCACTTGAAGTTCATGTAAGTAATAAGTTTAGATACATTGCTAATCAGATCAGTGAATTTGGGGTTGTTTTGAGAAATGTTCATCAGATCTTTTTAGACATTCAGATATTTCAATGTTAATGCAATGTTAATGATGAGAACATTTCATTATTTTTTTCTTTACATTTTAAGTTGACAAAATATAGATGAAGAGGTTGAAGACTATTTTTAATGATGTTAAGTCTTCATTAATGTTATTTTAAAAAGCATGGTCACTACCAAACCACAGGCATTCTTGAATTCACTTAAAGTAGGTTTCATCAGTAGCAGCCTCATATGTCCAGTTGAGTAACCCAGGAAGGCCAAGGAAACATTTTTCCTCCCATAATGGTTATTTACTTTATAAAAAGTTTTTTTTTAAACTTTTATGTTTTAATGCCATAAAATTATTGCAGGTTAGAGGTTCCAGAAATTCTATGTTTTTAGTGATTATAAAGACATTTCTAAGATTGAAATTTTCTAGGACATTCCATCCTTTAATGTTTTCTGTCTGGTTATTTTAGAAAGGGCAGCCATTAACTGGGCATATTCCATGAGAATCATTACATAAAATGAATAAAAGTACATTTAAAATATTCTTTACCTCAAATCTTAACCAATATAATAAATATAGGCTATTAAAAGTCAGAAGGAGTTTTTCTTTTTTTTTTAAGGATTTTATTTAATTTATTATTTTTTTAAAGATTTATTTATTTTAGAGACAGAGAGAGAGAGAGAGCTGGGGAAGGGGCAGAGGGAGAGAGAAAGAAAGAATCCTAAGCAGACTCTCCGCTCTGAGCGCAGAGCCCAATGTGGAACTGGATCTCACAACCCTGAAATCGTGACCTGAGCCGAAATCAAGAGAAAGATGCTTAACCGACTGAGCCACCCAGGTGCCCCCAGAGGGAGTTTTTCATAAGGATAAAGCAACTCCTTGCAACTTGCAAGCATTGGTATATTTGTTTGATCTGAGAGGTTTTATTCTACATTGTGACCCAACCATATTGTTGGATTTTTACCAACTTTAGAAGCATCGTCTTAGGCCCTTGGAATTTTACATATTGCTTTGTGTTCCTCATGGAAAGAAAAGATTCTTGAGAAAGGCTTGATAGTTGAAGGATGTGTGCTAAAGAAGAGTAAATTATCAACAGAAGTACCAGTGAAAGATAAATAACAGGATATAACTTAGAACAGAAAAACTGGGAAAAATTAAGTAGAAAGCCTTGGTGATAAACATCCCAATATAAGAATGGGGGCAAAAGAAATTTACATCCACAGCTCAAATCCAGTAACTCAGATGAGAAACAAGGAGTAAGAGAAAAAATGGAATTCACCTAAATCTTAAGAGGATAATATAGGTCTAAGAGAGACACGGTAGAGCAGACAGGTACAAAACCATGGTTGGTTCTCCTCATCAGAAAAGCATTCTCAGCTGCCATCATCATATGATGCCACATTTGTTCATGAGAATAGCTTCCTAAATGTGTGGACTTGTCCCAGATCTCCAGTATGTGTATCGGCAAGGTTTATGAGATTGCATAAACTTATGAGAATATGTGACGCAAAAATGCATCACTATTTCCATGCTACCCATCCTAAGAGATCTTTGCACGACATCACCAATGTCTTCGGTCAAACCAGTATCTGTTGAGTATTAATTATTTACTCTTTAAGGCACTTTATTAGGCTCTCGGGGTTCAATGATGAGCGAAAATAGACAGGAGTTTTGCCTTCCTGGGCTTCACAAGCTAACAGGAGGAGCCAAAAAGTAAAATAATCATTGAAACCTATTATTTCAAGTCATGGTATGTGTGATAAAGGAAGAGTACAAGGAACAAAGGAGGGGGTTCTGGTCAAATTTTCAGGTTTAGGACCTCAGTGAGATTGTGTGAGTTGAAATTAAAAAAAAAAAAAAAAGAATGTAAGTTAACTAGGTGAATGTGTATAAGTGAGAATGTTCCAAGGCAAAAGTTTCAGCATGCCCAAAGCCCCTGTATAAGGCCTTTGATAAAGCAGATACTTTTGAGAAGGCGACAGAAGACCGGCATTCCTGTACTCAGAGAGCTTAAGTTAAGAGCTGAGTGGTGAAAGATTGTGTGCTCTTTTGTCAGCAAAGAAGCGGTAACTGGTGAAAACTGACCTACCGAAGACAAGGGACTTGTAGCCCAGGAAAACCAAAGGGTCTCTATGAGCAGGCTCTCCCTGGAAAGTCCTAGAACAGTAGAACTGGGAAGACAAAAGTTGTCCTCTTTTCTAACTCATGGGCATATCCATTTAGCAGAGAACTCTGAGAACTGTAGATCCCACAAGCTGCCTGCACAGAAAACCCATTCTAACTTTATTCCAGGGAGAACCTTCTGGCACAGACTAGAATAATAAAAGAAGGCCTTCGATTCTTCTCACACAATAGTTTGGAGTGAATATGATAAAAGAAATTTGGATTTGGCAGGGTCTGATTGTGGCTATTTTACCCCAAGATTAGACTACCATGAGCATTTCCCCCATTCCCTAACCGGGGCGCCATCAGCAGTGGAAAAGCCTGGACCAAATGAAGGACAGCCCAGAGCCTAAAGCAAACACACCAAGAGAGAGCATCAGTGAGATTTGAGGAGGAAAAAGGTGCTGGAAGGGACCCAACAAAAATAAAAATGAAAACATTGGGAATCATCAGAGAAAAGAGAAGACCCAAGGCAGGGAGATTTCCCCTTAGATGATAGAAAGGGTTTTCCAATACTCTTAACCAATGATTCTCAAGGTGCGGTCCCTGAACCAGGGGAATTAGTCAGTCATTTAAACTCTCAGACCCCATTACTCCAATGTTATTGAGTCAGAAGCCCTGGGGTTGTGCCCAGCAGTCTGAGGCATGTAAAAGCTTGAGAACCACTGTTCTAGATATAAAGTCTTATTACCCTTGAGGTAATAGGTTGAAGCTGCAACTCATTACCATCTTATGTGGATTCCGTGTTGGGTAGAATAATAATGCAAACCTAAAACTAAAGACATTTATTTCTGGATTCCATGTGCGTGGCTGACCAGTTGTCAGGAAAAACATTAACTTATACATCATGCCTCTTTTTCACAGTGAATTCTGAGTTTCAAAATATATCTGCATATTTGGGATATTTAGCATATATATTTTATGTTAGATTTACAAGTGTCACATGAGAGGCAAAATAATAATACGTAATTGGGAAATGACTGTTCATCTGAAAATATTTTTGCTTGATAATTCCACTTGGTGCAGAAAGGATTCTACTTGAACTTAAAAGACAATGAGATAGCTATGAGGATAGCTGAATAATTGAATGAAATGGTTAGAAAGTTCTCATGTGTACTCCTATTATTAATATTTCAGAATTTACTTGCATAAAGTCCATCTGCCTATATCATTCTGAGAAGTAATGGAGCATGAACACATGTGTGCAGATTTCTTTAGCTAAAGCTCCTACTTCAAAGCTGACTCGGTGACCTTTTCTAAATAGTTTAGTGGCTCTATCCCACGATAGTAGGAGATCAGAACTTAAATCCAACAGGATTTTATTGATATTAAAGTGAAGAAAAAAACCAGAACCGTACATTCAAAAGGCCAGGACATGATCTACTCTCCTACTTGGGTAAAAGATAACTTTGATGAAAGTTGTATCTATTAATCATTAAGAAGCAAGACTTGCTACCAGCTAGTAAGGTAAATCTTGTGCGAATCTCACTTAACTACAGTACCAATCCAAATCATTCAAGTGTGGTGGCAGGATTCCCAAGTCACATGGCCTGGGTTTCAATATCATAACTTCCTAGCTAGACCACCTTAAGAAATTACTTACCCCTCCCAGTCTTTTTCCTCCCTTATCTTCAGAATGGGCATAGCACTACTTCCCACCATAGAAAACCGTTGTGAATATGAAGTGCCGTAATACATGTGACGTGCTTAGACTAGTGCCCACCCCTGTGTTCAATACATGTTTTTCTTATTATTGCATTACTAACAAACTGAATATTTTATATTGAAAAAGAAACCCATGCAATTACATAGTGCTAAAATTAGTCCTTGGTAACCGGTCCGGGACTTATCTAAGCAGAACCACCTAAATACCTTTGACATGCGATTCACAGCTCATTTTAAAACTTAACACATCGGTTTGGTACAAGGACTACCATGGATTTGCATGGTAATATTATATGAGATGGATTTAAGCAAGCCATTTGGGATAATCCAAGCAAATTACCAACAGCTGATAGAGGATTTCTGCCCATGTAGCTGTTTTGCGCTGCGCTTCCTGCCTGCTGGTAGCAGCAAAATAGCGTATTAACTTCATCCTTCTGGTGTCCACCTGGCCCTCCACGCCTAGACCTTGAGTTCCAGTGATGTCACCCTTTGATCTTTCCCCTTTTAAAGTCCATCTGCTGCATGACTTTCCCTTCCAGCCCAAAGCACAGACCTGTGAGAAAGAACAACCCCTCATTTAACATGAAAAACTGATGATTTCTATTAAATAATGTTTAAAAATAGACATGGTCTAATACATTCAATAGATTTGGAGTAGATTCATTAAAACTTCAAAAATCTATGTGTTCTTTTGCCTCAGCTTGACCCAACAGAAAAATGAAGCTTAATACCCCTCCATTTGTCACTGCCTATGTTTTTAAAATAAAAATAAATTTAAAATGCCACAATGAATCCCCAGTTCTCAGTATATAAATAAATAATATATAATATATATATATACATATAAATATATATATATATTTTAAACAAGGGAAAAAGAGATGACTTGTGGATTTGAAAGAAGAGCTGTTATGTAAAAATAGAGTTAGAAGGAAAACTGAAAACATGTGAATGACCAGATAAAAGAGTAATGAGAAAAAATGTGTAAGAGCTGTGGTGCTTTCCGAAGGCTCTACCCCTCGATTCAGCCAAAGGGAAGAGCAGTTTGCCGCGGTAAATATTGCAGGCGGAACAGCAGTGTGCATGCATAGCTACCCACATCTGGCATGCAGGTGTCCAAGTGGAGTCTGCCATCACTCCATGAAACAGTCAGATGTTGTCTTTTTAAATGCAGAATGGTGCGAGGACTCGTGGAATTCGGTGTTGGATGTCAAGCGTACAACACCTCCATTTACCTCGGGGTTGCAGGCAGAGCTGCTATTTGACATCCTTTTGAGTTAATTTTACTCAACAAAAATGTTTCATGAATATGAGTCAAAAACCGATTTCTTGCTCTTCCTTCAGAATCCCATCTTTGGGGAGATGAAACAAATGGAAAAAAAAAAGGTGTTTCTATTGCCAAAAACCTTATTTAACCTTAGTTACAGAGAGTTCAATTGCTTGTTTGGATTGAAAGAAAAAGATTATCAGAAAGAGTATTGATCACAGAGTTATTTTTATTTTTATTTATTTTTATTTTTTTAAGGATTTTATTTATCTACTTGACAGAGAAAGAAACAGCCAGCGAGACAGGGAACACAAGCAGGGGGAGTGAGAGAGGAAGAAGCAGGCTCCCAGCGGAAGAGCCTGATGGGGGGCTCGATCCCAGAACACAGGGATCACGCTCTGAGCCAAAGGCAGACGCTTAATGACTGAGGGACCCAGGCGCCCCCACAGAGTTATTTTTAAAGGAGACTCCCAAGGACCCACTTATTTTTGACACAAAAATGAGCCATTCTTGACAACAGTTTAAGTGTCTTCTGGCTCTTTTAACCCCACTTTGGGTGAACTGCTCTGCCCCTCCTCTCAGATTTTAAGGCACCTACCTTTAATTCCTTTCTCAGAGACATCTACTGTTAAACATTCTTATCTTTGTAAACTTGGATCCCTCCAGGGAGAAAATACAGTAACAAAAACAGTTACAATAATGAACATGTTTGCCCTCATAGGAAGCTTGGTAACTGTGCATTAGCTCCTTGAAAATAGCCCTTGAATTTTTCTTCTTCTCATACCTGTAAGTCAGGGCTCTGCTTCCATGATGCTTGCGGGGTCTAGGAGAGAGTCACTGGTTCTTGGTTTTCAAGGAAATCAGGAACAGACACAAAGATAGCCTCTGGTAACGGAGAATTCTATTAAGATTATTGACAGCTCTCAGCACGGCATGAATAGGAACCTGTGCAGTTGGATCGGAACTAGTGGAAACTACCTGCCGAATATGCTGAGTTCGCTTGCCTTTCTCAGGCTCTCTTTTCTCACCAGGCTGAAGAGACATCTCCGTGGGTCTCGCGCCGTGATGGTGACACAGACACTGTGCTTTCTCTCTGAGGACTGTCAGCCCTTTTGACATCGAACTACCTATCCGTGGTTCCGCTGAGCATTACATTGGTCACCTTTTTATTTTTTCCCTAAAGACAGAAACTGATTTTTAACCACAATGGTGTGTGTGTGTGTGTGTGTGTGTGTGTGTGTGTACCTATGTATATATCTTAGGGATATTTAGAAATGTGTAAACCCTGACAGAAAGTTTTCTGTCCTGTCGATATTATTTATCTTCATTTCTGTTCTGATTGTTTCTTCTTTTTAAAATAACCCTATTGGGTATTTCCCCTAACTTAAAAAAAAGTATTATGTGTCCATTATTAAAAATCTGAAAATTACACACACACACACACACAACCCAAATTACTACAATTAAATTTTAATGTTAATTACTAATCACTAATGTTAAATTTTAAATTAATCAAGGGTCTTATTGAAGGAGATATGTATACACATTTATATATTCTTATATGTCATTAATACTGTCCTTCAAAGTCTTTAATAAACGTGTAAATTCATCATATTATACTGATATATTGATGCAATATTTTATCAAAGTTATACATATATACAGTCGGAAAAAACTGTTTCCAAAGCTTGTAAAAAAAAAAAGAGAGAGAGAGAAGAGAAAACCAACATGAATACACTGCTAATTCATGATTTTCCAATAAAAATATAATTTCCTGACTTCCTACGGTGGAAGGACAGACACAATCAGCTGCACACACACGTATCTACTCTATCCATCTTTTTAATATAATGACATTATAATTTTTGGTGGCCTTACTATGACTATGTAAATATTTTAACCATTGCACAGTACAGAATATTATGTTGACATTTTCTTGTTTCTTGACATTATCTTGTTCAATTTCTTGTTGTTACTTCCATTATAGGTAAGGGTAATAATCACTTGTTTTCTTGTTTACTTAGTTTCTCTGTTTTATTCACTAATTTATCACCAAAAATGTTATCATTATAATCTCCTTTTTGCTAAGGAAAGTGAATGTTAATCTCAATAATATTGAGGTTCAGCCCCAGCTTTTATGAGGTCTGGGGCTAAGTTCCTGGTTCTCACAGTACATCAAGGTATTGGAGGTATCATCTGGTATTTCGGTTATCCATCCGTCTTCGGTCTTTTGTCCATGGAGATTTGCCACATTATCATTCCTCATTCTTCCCTGCATGACCTCCTCAGGTCCAATGTCTCATTCATTCTGCTACTTGGTTCTGAGGGACTGAGAATCATTCTTCTGCTTTGATCCACACTGGGACCCCTAAAAAGTTATGAAAGGTTGTCCATGCTTTTATTTTTCTGGACATGTTTTGCAGCTATAATCTACCCAGGGTTATTTCTTGGGGTGATCACATGGTTGTTCTCCTTTATCCTATTAAGATGGTGACTTTCAATAATTAATATTTAAATTCTAAGAAAATTTTGAATTCCTAGGATAAGCCCTACTTGGAAATGCTGTATTATTTTTTATGTATTGCTGAATTTGATTTACTAATACTTTGCTAAGAATTTTCGCATCTGTATTCATGAGGTACATTTGTCTGTAATTCTTTTATTTGTAATATCTTTATCAGATTTGGCATTTTAAGGTTTTAGTATAAAGTCAGTTGAAAAATGTATTCTCTATTTCTCGAAGAGTGTGTTTAAGATTGGTAGGGTTTCTTTCACATAAGTTTGACTGAATTCACCAGTGAAATCATTTAGACTTGAAGTTTTCTTTGAGAAAAATTTTAAATAACAAATTTAATTTTTTTTTACAATATATGGGAACTATTCACATTTTCTATTTCTTTCTATATTGATTTTGTTCATTTGCATCTTTCATATGATTTTTCCATTTTGGGTGTGTTGCAAAATTCATTAGTATAAAGTTGTTCATAATATTCCCTTACTTTTTTAATGATTAAAAAGATTTCTTATTTATTCTTGATATTAGTAATATTTTTATCTTGATATTTAACAATTACATTACTTTTCAAAGAACAAACTGATTTATTGATTTTCTTTCATTGTCTATTTTCTATTTTATTGATAGCTGCCTTCGATGCTCTTATTTTCTTTTTTCTACTTATCTTGGGTTTAATTTGCTGGAGTTTGTTTTTTTACTTCTTAAGATGGAAATACATACAATTATTTTACACTTCCTTTCTTTCTAACATAGTCATTTGAAATTATAACTTTTTAAAAATACTGCTTTAGCTGTATCTCATATATTTTGCTAAGACCTTTCATTATCCTTTGGTTATCATTAGTTCAAAATATGTTCCAATTACTCATAAGATTTTTTGCCTTATGGGCACTTCAGAAATGTGTTGTTTAAGTTAAAGATATTTGGAGATTTTATAGATAATTTATTGTTTTTAATTTCTAATTAATTACATTGTAGGCCGAAGTCATATTCTCCCATTCTTTGACATGTACTGAGACATGTTTATACTCTATAATATGGTCTGTCTTGGTGAATGCTCCATGTTTATTTGGAAATGCTACCGTAAATACCTATGTATAGTCTCTGAATATCAATTAGGTAAAATTCATTGATAGTGATTTTCAAATCTTCTGTCTACATGCCATTACCTTTGCTGTATTCTATCTTTAGAAGCAAATCACATGCATAGTCAAAGAGAGGGGATCACACAGGGTGTGAAAACGAGGAGGCAAGAATCATAGGACTACTTTAGGAACCTGTCTACCACAGCCTAAATATAAATATTGTTCTTGTAAATATTATATATTTGGTTTTGTGTTTTTTGTTAAGCCTGTAAATCTCTACCTCTACATTTTAAGTGAAGTATTTGGACAATTAACACTTAATGTAATTGTTACCATCGTGCCCACCTTTTCTTTTAAAATTCCATTTCTTCTTTCCTTCTTTGTACTTCCTTTTCTAGAATCATTTAGGTGACTCACATAAATTTTTGTATTCAGGTTCATGGGTCATATTGACTTTTAGGTATATCTCTTTATGTTATTTTGTTTTGTTCTATGACTACAATGTATATTTTTAACTTATGACAGACTACCCTCAAATAATATACTATTTATAGTTCAAATAATATATTCTGTATTACATATAGTCATATATATTATGTACCATATATTATATACTATGTTACATATTATATACTTCAAATAATATGCTATCTTTATATTGTTTAAGAACTTTATAACAATTACTTACATTTTCCTCTCCTATACTTTTTTGCTTTTCTTGTCCTATATTTTAATTCTATGTAACCAAATTTTTTCACAAATGCAGTTCCTTTGTCACAACTGCAGATTTCAGATGGCATATTTGAAATGCAGGGTAGTACTCTGTAAGAATTAGTGTAACTTGAACGATTTTTCTCAGATTTCTTGCCGTTCCCTTTTCTCTCTGTAGGCTGCTGTATTACACTTGGGAATTATCTTGTGTACCTCACGGAGCAATGTTTTATTTCCCCTGCCCCACTTCCAGTCGTTGAAAAACAAATTCTATTTATTTGTCCCTAAGAGAACACTGATGGTGAGTTAATGATTCCTTTGCAGCTGGAACTTCCAGAGATTTCAGTCTCTCAGTTGAGCCCTTATACATCCGTTAGAAGTTCTCCTGGTTTCTACTTACCCCCACCTATGACGGACTTCTCTGATCTTATTGTTGCATGCCTAAAGATGATTTCAGCTATTGGCCTCTCTTTTCTAGAAGGAGTTGATTGTTTCAGGAAAGCAGCTCAATGAGCTTTCTTTGCATCCTAAACGAGCTGACAATTTAGCGAAATCTATCATTTTGTGGATTATCTAGCTTTTGCATTTTAGGATGTAAGCAATTGTCTGTTGGGACTTTCTATATCTTAACTGGAAAAAGGAGTCCAAAAACAGATTTTTTAAGAAAAATAAAGCCAGGACATTTTTTTTTCTTAATCTACGTTCATCCTTATTATAATTTCCCACTGACAAAACCAAGGAAGCAAAAGCAACATATTTAATGTTTCAAAAGTATTATTAATTAATTAATTAATTCCTTAATTAATTAATTAATTAATTAATCCTAAGGATTAAGGATACAGGAAAATGCTTTCTTCTAATTAACAAAGTCTTTTTAGAGAATATAAACTTTAGAGTTATTTGTTTCAGTGGAGAAGAGAATTGCTGGACTTGTTATAAAGAAGACAAGTAGCAAGTACACTATAGATTTTTGAGAGTGTTATATTGATTCAAAGCCCTGAAAATGTGACATGGGTTTTTTTTAATTAGTAAAGTCAATAAAATTTTTTCGATTAATAAAGTCACAAACCGTGCTTAATAAGAACATGTATGCTTTTTACTAAAAGTCTTAATAAAGTATGTGAAATGTCAATTTAATAATTACATTGGCTAAGCTGAGAAACATTTATCTAAACATTTGGTTTTTAATACTGCACTAAATAACCAGAGAAAAAATAACCATGTCCCTAAATATATATGATAACTCCTCTTATTTCAAGAAAAGGAAATTCATATTTCCTTTTGCACTATGTTCACTTAAGTTGAATGACTTGATTTTTTTTACCCTTTAAGCTATGATGGTTCCCATATGTGTTTCTTTGGGTTTTTTTTGTGGATGATAAGCTATGAATATCACTGCAGTTAAAAATAATATCTATATAATATAGCAAAAATTATTCAGACTCATTTTGTAATTATCAAAGACCACTGATGATTTAATGCATAGAGAAACTGAAATCTGAAAACTGCCTAGCTTCCCATAAGCTCATTTTGCTTGGTTTTTTAACTCTATTTTACTATGGTGGTCATTCAGAATAAAATCAGAATCGAATTTTTATGCGTTGAAGAAAACTTGATACTTGAAGCAAAATAAACTTTGGGACATCAATTCTTTTTTAGACTATTTTTGGCATCCACTTTTTCTTTTATTTTTGGAGAAAATTAAAAGAACATCTAATTAATTTCTCATGTGGTAAGGCTAAATATATATTCACCACTCCATTTCCTTCTTTTGTTTTTCCTAAGATTTTATTTATTTATTTAAGAGAGAGAGAGAAAGCATGAGCAGGGGTGGGGCAAGGGAGAAGCAAACTCTCCGCTGAGCACTGAGCCTGATACAGGGCTTGACCCCAGGACCCTGAGATCATGACCTAAGCTGATGTCAGCCGCTTGACTCACTGAGCCACCCAGGTGCCCCTCACCACTCCCTTTCTAATGACTTCACATTGAACCACAATTATCTTAAGATTAGAAATTAGTCAGAAACAATGCTTTTCAAAGGATGTTTGTATTTTTCTATTAATTGAATGAGAAAAGTAAACGTAAAAATAATTTAGGACAAATCACTATTTTCTCCTGATATCTGGAGTCTCTTTCACACAAGTGGTTCTCAAAAATGTCTCAAGGAAAGCATATCCAGTATTGTCATTATAACAGCATTCCAGAACCTGAGAGTCATGGTCCTGAGCCACCGCAGGAAATCAGCTCTACTAATTCATTTCATCCTGTTTATATAAAAATTCATTTAGGACATCAGACTTTCACTTCCCTGAGAATGTTTCTTCTCTCTTTAAAAGTTTGTCATTTTGCCAAGTCAAGATAAAGAAACACTTAAAACTGTAATGTTATTTCTACTTCTTAAAAATCCCCTATATGCATTTTTTTCAGTTATAATCAGATTGAAAGTTGCTCGTATTCTGTTTTAGTTATAGCCTTCTAGCTTCGTTTTCTTGCTCACCCTGACTCATGGGCTGCATGGACACATTCTCTCTTTCAAAACTTTAGTTTCTCTGATATGCTTACCATCAGACAGTTCCGCCTGCCGTACTTCTAAAGAATTCATCTAAATCGTTTGCCAAACCTCACAGTTTTTCTCTTCACTAATAGTCCCATTATCACTTTTAGGCACCACACCAATAGGAACTAATCTCCTTTTCCCTTGATGATAATTCTTCTCATTTTAAGGACTATATTGTCTGATATTAATGCAGCAACCATAGTTTCTTTTCATTAATATTTACACACACACATATGTATGTATGCATATATATATGTTCAATCGTTCTCCTTATAAAGTATCTGTTTTTATCTTAAGATGGTGTCTTAGAAATGACATATAGCTATATTTTTTTCCAATGTGCAGTTGTTCTTTGAACAACACAGGTTTGACCTGCACAGGTCCACTTACAGGTTTTCTTTTTATATAAATACAGTATAATACTGTAAATGTATTTCCTCTTCCTTATGATTTTTAAACAACATTTTCTTTTCCCTTGTTTACTTCATTGTAAGAATACAGTATATTACACAAATAACATACAGTATATGGGTTTATTGACTATTTATGTTATCAGTAAGGCTTCCAGTCAACAGTGCACTATTCGTACTTAACATTTTGGGGGAGTCAGAAGTTATATGTGGATTTTCAACTGCATAAGTGGTTGGTGCCCTAACCCCTAAGGTGCTTAATGGTCAACTGTCTATCTGAATTTACCTGATGAGTTTGGTCCATTTACATTTATTATTACTAATATACTTGGAATTTTTCTACCCCCCTTTGTTCTTTCTCTGTTCCATTTTCCTATCCGCCTCATTTCTTTCTTCTTGCTTTCTTTCTGATTAAACACTTCAGTGCCGTTTTGTCTATACTCTTTTAGACACTCTACTCAGCCTTGAAATTTTAACAAGACACATTAAATTTACTAAAGTCTAAATTTCATTAATGTCTCTACCCTTTTTCTAAAAAAATAAAAAGCACTTGAATTCCATTCACCTTCATTCAATGCACCTGTTGTTGCTTTTTAACATTTTAATTGTGTCAAGATTTAACTTCAGCGCCCCATGGATGTTATTATTTTGGGTGTGTGTATACAGCAATTTTTGTTTATACTTACTTTACATTTAATTCTTTTATTACCATTCCTTCTAGGATTTCATATTTTTTCTCTGGGTTTGTTTTCTGTATTCTTGAAGTAAATAGCAAGCATCTCTGCTTTTGTTCATACGAAAATGCCTATGTTACCCTTGATCTTGAATGATCAGTTAGCTGGCTATAAACTATAAATCCATATTTTTCAATCTAAGCAGAGGTCGAATTTTTTCTTATTTTTTTATTACTTTAAATTTATTTATTTATTTATTTATTTATTTATTTATTTATTTATTTTGCCAATTGACTTTTTCACTGAGGACGTAGACCCTGAAACGTTCTGAGTTTCATGTGGTAGTCTAAGTTTTAATCCCCACCATTACTTGTGTCCCCTTCCCAAACACGGCCATTGAAACAAAAGGTTTCGGTGTGAGGTGTCCCTAGTATACCCTGGCTTCATACTACCGTATCATTTTGGGTTCAGCTCACTTTTCCATTTTGGCTTCTGTGGATTGACTCGACGTCTTGTGAGCGCAGTTTTGCATTTAAAAAGAAAAAAATGTTTGTTTTACCTCCTTCAGAATGTCTAGTGATTTCAATGGGGTGATTTTTCAAGCAATAAATGTTATATTGACTGATTTAACAAACTTTTCTATGTTTACCTCTTTCTTATCTCTCTGTTTCTGAGCTCGGGTTCCATAACCCATCATAACGACCACTCCTTGCACCCACCCTCAATGCCTTTGCTCCCTTCCCTTCCACACACTGGAGCGGCAGAGCCGCAGACCCGGTTACATAAATCCCATCTGCTTCATGAAGTTTATATGTAATACAATTGTGCTGACTGGGGTGTGCTTTAAATTTATGACAGCAAACCTTAAGTAATTCACCAGTGCTGCATAATCTTTCTACCTTTCTACAGCCAATTGTTTATTCCCTTCTCCAGGAAGGCACATTCACACTTTTTTTTTTTTTTTTTTTGGTCATCAACACAGAGCTAGTGACTCTACCTCTTCTTTCATTGAACAAAAAGATAGAAAAACAAAACAAAACAAAAACACAAAGAATGACCTCATCCTTCCCAGCACCATATCTCCTGATGTTCCTGCATCTTTTACTCTCTGCACTGTCTTCCCTTCCACCAGAGTGGCCCAGGGACCTGTGTGCGCTCCTGTATCGTAACAATCCTTTCCCTTATGCATTGGCTCCCATGTCCACCATGTACTCCAAACCTGCTCCTGCAATCATCTCTCTCCCACAGCATTAATAGTCCCTTCTCCCTTTCCCAACAGCATATAAACAAGCTGTGCTAGTTCTCTGTTTAATGTCACTATGGCAACTCCCCAGCATAGCATTGTGAAATGAGGTACAGAGCCAGAGGGTATACTGAGACATGAACACGTCCCACAGTTCCTGGCCTCAGACATCTGTGAGCAGTAGAGAAGAAACGAGGTCTGAAAATCTTAAATAATGTTTGTTTTTCTCTTTTCTTAAATTTTGAAATAATTGTAGACTTGCAGAAAAGAATAATCTTTTCAACATATGGAGCTGAGCCAGTTGGATATCCACAAAACAAAAACAACTATTTTTAGAAGGAACTTAGTTTCTTATTCATTGAGTTATCTTGGTACCTTCCTTGAAAATCAATTGATAATAAATGTAAGAATTTATTTTGGACTTTCAGTTATGTTCCATTAATCCATATGCCCATACTACATTGTCTTAATTACTGTGATTTTATGAAAAGTTTTAAAATTGGGTAGTGTAAGTCCTCCAATTTTGTGGTTTTTTTTTTCAAGTTTATTTTCGCTATTCTAAGTCCTTTATATTTCCAGACATATTAGGATCAGTATGTCCATTTTGACAACAACAAAAACTGCTAACACTTTGATAGTTTATGTTAAATTTATATAAAATCTGATAGAATTGACATCTTGATAATATTGAGTATTCCAATTCATGAATATATATTATTTATCTACTTAGATCTTTAATTTATCTCAGCAATGTAGCTTTGAGTATAAAACTGTTACACCTCTTTTGTTATATTCCTCCCTAAGTTCTTGTTGATGTTATTATAAATGGAATTATTTTCTTAATTTTGTTTTAAGGTTTTTCATTACTAGAATATAGAAATAAAATAATTTTTGTATGTTGATCATGCATCATGATCAACCTTTCTAGATCTATTTCTTTTTTCTAGTAGTTTTTCTGTTAATTTCTCAGGAGTTTCACTAATAGAATCAAGTCATCTTCAAATAAAGGGTTTTTTTTCCCTCTCTTTCCAACCTGTAATTTCTTTTTTCTTTTTCCTTTCTTTTCATTTTCTTCTTTTCTTCCTTCCTTCCTTTCTTTCTTTTTTTTAATTGCACTGCTTGTGTTTGAATCCCAGCTTCACCACAGCTAAGAAAGCCTGGGAAAGTTGCTTTATCTCTTGGACTCCCCACTTCTCCATCTGTAATATGGGGTTAGTTATTGTCACCATCTACCTTAAAGTGTTGTTTTGCAGATCAAATGGTTAAACACACATAAAGTGTTAGCATAGTATGTATGGTATTCTGTTCCTTCTCAACAAGTGTTAGTTGCTATTATTTAACTGCAAACAAGTTTTAGTTGTGTCTATAGGCAGTAAGAATTACCCTTCTGAGTTCTTTTAAGTGCTTTTGGCCTCAGCTATACAACCGTCAGGATAGCCACGCTCACTCCTTCTCCGAGATTAGCCTTCAGGCTTCAGCCTACTGCACAGTCGGTATAGTGGAGACCAATTTTTTTTCTGCTATACCTTTTATATCCATCATATCAGAACAAGTCAACAAAAACTGGCAGTGAAATATAACTTCTTAAGAATATTCCTAGTGCATAACGATTCAAAAAAAACCCTTTAAAATGAATTAAGTCTGTGAATAAACTTTGAGAGGAAAAAACTTGAAGTTTGACTAGAACATTCAATAAACATGGCTTCTCAGTCATCGCAATAAAAGTAACACATAAAAAATACAAATGTGTTGCATAGAATATAGAAAATAACAGGCATTAAGTACATCATGTATCATGCCAATCGATGTTCGCATATATTTACTTGGGAAGACTTAATTTCAATTAGGAAGAAAAAAATCTAAGGCTATACCCAAAATCTGGCTCAATTTTTCCCATTATTTCTAGTTAATTCCGTGTGTGTGTGTGTATAATAGTATGTCATGTTGTTTGTAAGTAATACAAGAACATAGCACTCATTGCAACTTTGAAAAGCCATTAAAAGTGTTCACTTTATGCCTCAACAATAATGCTACAGTTTGTTTTAATCAACTCTGTATATACAGTTTGTCTCCTAAGAATTAAGTGTTACCTAATGTCCACTGACTGAAAGAATCATTTATAAGCTTGTAAGACAGGGTTTGGTTCAGTTCTATTTTGAAGAAAACGAACTTATCTGAAATATAAAACCAATTTTGTAACTTTGCCCACTGGAGACACTGGGAAACACTGCATACTACAGCCCATTGCAAAGGCTGACAAAGTTCATTAGCATATGAAAAATAAATTTCCTAGGCAAAATGACAGTTTTATATATATATTTTAAAAAAGAATAGATTTTCTTGGTGGAATTTCTGGAAACAACATAGTGGTGGATCATACTGTATTGAATGGCCATCTACTCTGCTGTATCATGCAGCTAGTCTGTGGCTTGAAATACTTCACCAAATTAGTAACTGAATCTGGGTTCCTGCTATGATCTGCTGAACATAAACTCAAACGTAACTGTTGAAATTGACTAATAGGAACTAATAATCACGTAGTAAAGTGAGATCAGCTAAAGTAAACAAATATGCATCGTTACCAAATAAATATCACTAAAGCAATGTAGCTTATGTATTTCCCACTCTTCCTGTTTCCCTAAGAGGGGAAATTTTCCAATCTCTTTCTTGGGGGAAGAACATGTGAAAGGCATCTATTCAGCTTCTTCCTGCTTTCTTGTTCATTTTTTTCCCCAAGAGAGGAAGAGAGATTTATCTCTTTGATAAGTTTGGATGAAGGAGCTAAGCATGTTCAGCTAAGCCCAATCCACCGTCCCTCATGTGTCTCCGATCTGCCGGCTTGCAGATGGGACTAACTCCCCTTAGGGGTGTTGCATACACGAACTGCATTACTGCACAAAACCGCCAACAGTATCTGGAGGCCTTCTGTGGACAGCATCTTGGGACAATAAGGAACAGCTATGTAACTCCCTGTGGCTGATCTTGGCCTGACCCAGTACGTGCAACATTGACATAAGGAGGCACAGCTTCTAAATTAAAATCATTAATAAAGATAACGATAATCCTAGCAGAGCCTGTGCCTTCTGAGTCTACTAATTTCCACTTCATTGTATGTATGGTCTGTTGTTTTGAATATATTCATATTGTGTCTAACTTTTGACGCTTCTTGCATAAAAACGAGTGGAACCAGGCAAGCTCCTAGTGTTCTGTGTACATAAATTATATGAACCAAAATCAGAGAAAATCCTACATGGCATAAATCCATGATGTATAACTGTTCTAGCAGCACATAGAAATGTATACATAAATACATTTGAAAGATGCCAGGTACTATATAAATGTAAGACATTATTGTGTTGTTATTCGTTGTTTATAAAATTATTTGGATCATTTTTCATTCAAAATATCTGCCTAAAAATTTTTGCTTTGAGCTTGTACCTCCAGAGGATTTTAAACACTGGCAAAAATCACCAGGCTGGCCTGCACACGGTCGCTGCGATCGTGCCGCGTGGACTCCTGGCCAGGTTGTATTGAATCGGTTCCTTCACTCGGACTCTGCTTCCAGGGCCCTAATTTTCTGGCTCAGCTCAGGTTCAAAGATGTGTCAGACAACAATATCTGGCAATTCTAGGGCAGGAAAGGCCCCAAACTAAACAGAATTGGGAAATCTCACAGGGTTTCTATGCCAGGACTTGCTGGAAAGGGAACAATATTTAAAAGAAGAAGCAAGAATGCATCGTTCACTCCTAGAGACCAATTTGGACCTCTCACCACTCCTGCCCCCCCCCCACACACATACACACACACGCTCTTCCAATATTAACGCATTGCTTAATAATTAATTCTCTCTCTGGATCATGAGCAACCTAACAAGAATAATTCAAGAAGGAAAAGGGACTGAACACCAGCGCATGTAAGACTATTCTAGCAATATGCTAAGAAAGATCTCTTTTTCTAATAAACAGATCACATGAAACAGTTAAGAGAGCCTGAACAAAGATGTATTTAAACTGCCAGTTTACTTTATACCAAAACTAAAACCTTTTAAGTTTCGTTTACATAATTCCTAGACTCTATGTTTCCTCATATTCATCTCTTGATGCCTTTGGACTGAAACACTATCCGGCTACATAATACTGAGTAGTGCCATGTGAGAAATAACCTACCGACCCCTCCTCTGGAACAGAAGACAGAGTAATGCAGGATGTGACTCTGAACCAATCCGTGATGGCACCACCAGATACTGAGGACCACGCCAGGGAAGTAAGCTCCAGCCCTCCTCCTGCTGTGGGGGGTGAAAGACACCCTTGCCTTTGTTTATATGTTTATTAATGTTGTTTGTTTCCCGGATGCAGAGCCTCTATGTCCCCATTTCTATCTAGGAAGCAAATTGTGATGAAGGACACAACAGGTTTGAGGAACCCACTCTGTATTGTTAACTCGTTCCAGTACAAAGTATGTGCCATGTTAAAATAGTCCGTGCTGTGCCTGGTAGATAGTAAATGAGACGTCTGAGGCCTGGTCCCAAACTTTAGCTGGTGCTTCAGAAGAAGAGATGGCGACTTAAGGAGGCTGTTGGTCAGTAGGATAAAAAAGAAAATGGCATCACTACCTGGAACACTGGTCATCAGACACAACACTCAAACTTTCTAGTTTCCTAAAATCACATAGCACTTATTATGCTCCTGGCTGTTAGCAATGCTTTCATGCTTGTCAAGATTCTAGACACCCACATAATATATACACATGGCACTTCATGGGGCCTTTTATCTAAATTCCTGTACTTTTCTATTACAACTTTCTCTCCTGCTAATGAATTCTAATGCCAATTCCTTGCTGCAGGGACCTTCTTTTTTAAAAGATTTTACTTGATAGAGACAGGGAGCACACAAGCAGGGGAGGCAGCAGGCAGAGGGAGAGAGAGAAGCAGGCTCCCCTCTGAGCAGGGAGCCTGACACGGGGCTGGATCCCAGGACCCTGGGATCATGACCTGAGCCGAAAGCAGACGCCTAACCCACTGAGCCACCCAGGCGCCCCACCTGTTAACTTCTTACCTTTCTCGTGTGGCTTATCTGAGAGAGGCCTTCCAAAGGTAAAACATCATTTTACGCACATGCAGCGCCATGAGAGCAGGGAACGCTGTGATGTAACCCCAAGTACGTAAGATATTGTAGGTGTCCAGTAGATACTTGCTGGCTTGTGTTGAATCATTCATTACGTGCATTGCTTATTCTCGTGACTTCATTGTTTTTCAATACTCTAAGGTTTTATGCAGCTGAATTTCGTCGTATCCTTCTTCACCTGGCTCATTCTCTGCTTCCCCTGGTGACATACCCAACACAGTACCATATGGGTACATCAGTTCAGGTTCACTGATACACCTTTGATCTGCTGAGATGTGCTAGCCCGGATGGCTGTAACGGTAACTATATTTAAAGAGACCAACCATTATACTATTTCTACAAATATTTTTAATGACAAAGGAATTTTAAAACAAAATAAATGGACTTTCATAACTGGGAGAATGTTAGTAGTCTTCTAGTTCAAAACTTTTTACAGATGAAGACAGGGTAGAGGTAGCTTTAAACAATTATTAAAGTTTATATCACTACTAGTAATCATTCAATAAATAATTGTTGCTTAATGATTCTAGAAATAGAGAAGCACCTCATCTTTTTTATGTATCTACAAATTCCAAGGCATTTATGAAAACCTATCCTAAATCGGTAAAGGATCTCTTTATAATTTAGTCTAGGAATGCCAAGAAATGAAAGATTTAGATTGTAAATGCTACGTGTTATAAGAATTAAAAGTTGAGTTCAGAAAAATTCAGCAAAAACCTCTCAGCTCCTGACATTCTAGCTCTGGCTTCCAAGGGCTTCGGGCTATTTCTCTTCCACTGGGGAGACAAATGGTTATTAAATCTCCGCAATTAAGTGTAACATGAGGATGTAAATGGACTCAAATTTTCAAAATTGTACCTTAATTTTTTAGCTTGTTAAGAATTTGCCTCAATCAAATAGCACCACATTTAGCTAGCAGCGGGAACAGGAAAATGAAATTGAGGGCAATTAAATATATATTTAAAAATACTTCCCATGCACTAAATTTTACATCCGGTTCTAAAAGAATATAGAGATGAACAAGTTATACTTTCTGTTTCAGGAAGCTTAGAATTTATTAGCACAAAGAACACCCACAATGACAATATGACACAGAAAATTAAGAGGTATACCTCCAGTGCCTCTAATTTTATGGTGAACTAAGAATGGCCGTGCATATGATAGGTCTGGGCAGCACAGAAGCGAAAAGAGGAGAGACAGGTGGGAGCGGAAGCCTTGTTCATTACGAGGGCAAGACCCAGAGGTTCCTCCCGTCACTTCTGCTCACATTGCGTTGGCAAGAACTTAGTCGGGTGGCCACTCTTAGCTCCAAGGGATCCTGAAAAGTGCACTCCGTAGCTGACAGTCCACATGCCTAAAACTCAAGGAGTTTCGAGTTGAATTTTAACTAATTTTTTTCTGCATCTATTGAGATTATCGCAGACATTTTTAAAATGTGTTCTCGCAGTGAATTGTATGAATAGATATCCTAGCTGGAGAAATTCTGCATACCTGAAATAAATCCAATGTGATAAGAACATTATCTCTGATTCAAATTTCTGGATTTGGTTTGCTAATTGTTTTAGAGTTTTGCATCTATGCTGATGTTTCCGATCAGCCAGATGTACGCTTTTTTCACACTGACTGCAGTAGACTTTTATTTTTAACTTCTGGACTACTTCTCTTTTGCTTTAAAATTCTCCAAATTCCCCTACGATCTTCCCTTAGAAAATCTGCACCTATTGGTTGGGGCACATGCTTCCCTAACTTTGATCTGGGTTGACGGGTATGGGAATTGGATGTGGAAAGAGATATCACCAGAGCCCAGGGGAGTCCACAGGACACATCGCAGAATCTAAGAAAAAAATGTAAAGGTCACATTCCACAAAGCAATAAAAATGAATGAAATTGCCTATTTGGGACACGTGAGTTCCCAGGGCTGGCAAATCCCCCAGAGCGACTGCCTCGTCTAGCTTCTTAAAAGTTTTTGGCCTTTGAGAAATTCCCTCACTTGTCTTCAGCCATGCATGAAAGAGGTGTTGGTTTTTATTCAAAATATTCCTCAAATATACATTGTTTTTGTATGTGCTATAGCAGGAAGGGGTTGACTTTATATCCGTTCCATGCTACTGCCAGAAAAAGAAGTTTTCCGTTCACTTTTTCGCGGTAAACCTGACATCACTACCAAACGCATACACCTGAGCATGCTAACGTGGTCTTGTCTGTCATGGTAGGCCACTCGCGGACACCTTCTTGTTCTCCTCTCTTAGCTTGCATCACACTCCATGGCATTTCTTCTACCTTAGTTTCCCCTCTTCCTTCCTATCTTTTGCTGTCTCCTCTTTCTCAATCTCATTTCTAAGCTTCAGAGTGCCCCACCGTTTGTTCCTGAGATTCTTCTTATGCTGCGCTCTTTCCTGAGGAGATCTGATCCATTCTGATGTTAAATATTGCCTAAATTTAATCCTCCAGAGCTCCAAGCCCATTTTAACTTGCCCATGTAATCCAGACCGTTGGGTCCCTATTAAATATATCTTCAAAATATATTCTCTTCCCAGGCTTTCCCTTCTCACTAAATTATTCCACCAAGTACCCCGCTGCTGAAGGAAAACACATATGAATAATTCTTCTTTCCTTTCTTTTCCTTGTCTCTCATCTTTAATCCGTCAACATTTTCTGTTCCTTCTGCTGCTGAAACATACCTGAAAATGTCTATTTATCTCTACTTGTTCTGCCCACACCTATCTGGACCTACTTACAGTACTGGCGAAATGGCCTTTTGTACCCTCTCTCAGCTTCTTTTCTTCTCCCCGTATTCTGTTCCCGTCAGATAAACCAGAATGACCTTTTGAAAAGTTGAATCACGTTAAATCGATCCCCCTGCTTAAAAATCCTTCCAAGATTTTTGTTAGCACCTGTCATAAAATCCAGCATTGCTGCAGAGTCAAGGAGGCTCTGCAGGTGAGGAAGGCCATCTTCTTCTGCCTCCGGTCTTGCCGCACCTCCCTGCTACACTCCAGCTGTGCAGGAATCCTCTTTCTTCCTTAGTTCCAGCCAGGCTGTTGCCTGCTGTGCGCTTTCGTAATTGCGATTTCCTCCTACCCTCCCTCCTGTTCCATGAACGACTGCTTCCTTTCACTTTCCAAGCGTCAACCAAATGCCAAGTCCTCAAAGAGTTTGATCCTGGCTGCTTTAGCTAAGTAGATCTCTGCAGTCCAAGTCTGTCAGGTTGCCCTGTTCATTTTATTCAAAGCACTTATAAAGTCTCTAACTATCTTACTATCTTATTGATATGCATGTTTATTGATTGCATCCACTTAACAGAATATAAGCCTCTTGAGACCAAACTTTCACTGTCTCTTCCTCATTCATGCATCCCCATGCCTAGAGCCAGGTCTGGATTCTTGTCTTCAATACTTATCAAGTACCAGAATGGATGAATACGTTGCAAGGTGGTATTAAATGACAATGACTTGCTGGGACTAATGGTTTCTTTCTTTCTTTCTTTCTTTCTTTCTTTCTTTCTTTCTTCTTTCTTTTTTTTTTTTTTAAGACTTTTTATTTATTTATTTGACAGAGAGACAGCCAGTGAGAAAGGGAACACAAGCAGGGGGAGTGGGAGAGGAAGAAGCAGGCTCTCAGCGGAGGAGCCTGATGTGGGACTTGATCCCAGAAAGCTGGGATCACGCCCTGAGCTGAAGGCAGACGCTTAACAACTGAGCCACCCAGGCGCCACAGGACTAATGGTTTCATATAATTAATGTCTGTGGTTGCCAGCTGCAGCAGCCCCTGGCCGAGAGCTTATGCTAAGGATGTAATAGGAAAACGTGTTTGTGACCTTGCGGGCTTTAGCGTAAATGTCAGAGCACAGAGTCGGGAATGCCTGGCTTACCCAGCAGTTGAGAACGCCCAGCTCACTCAGGGTGGAATGTTGCCCTCAGATAACGAGCGGCCAGGAACGCCTGGTCCGATAAAGGGCAGAACGCGGCCCCAAGGGAAACTTGATTGCTCTTGACAATAGCCCGCGGGGTCCATAGAAACATGTTTAAGAATCGGCCTCACTTGCTGAACGTTACATCATCTAATCCCATGACCTTCCCCGTGATGTGCTACTATTCACTAGGATGTAATATGGATCATCCCCTTGATTGTTTTTGATTGTTTATTGCCAATAAGTACGAGAGGTTGCAGCTGTTCGGAGTGATCGCACTCTTGGTGGTGGCACGCCTGGCGGTCGTCCCCTGCACCCGCGCTCTCTTTTGCAAGCTAATCTGTCTGTGCCTCATCCTTCTTCCGAATCACACCTTGGCTCCCCGGGCGGTGTCGCGGCAGCCAGCGTGATGCATACTTTTCACTGATCTCTTCTGAGTTTATAGACAAATCTGTTTATTTAGACAGGCAGTTTACAGAATGATAAAGAGGCTACAAACTTTAATAGTAAAGACTAAGAAACAACTTAAAAGCCTAAAAGTTAGTGATTACTTAAATAATTTATAGAACACCCATATTACATAATATTTTGCAGCCTTTAAACATGTTGCTGTAACTCCACGGTTTGTGAAAGGAAAGATGGCCAACATATACTATTACATGAAAACAGAAGACTGCAAAAAAGCACTTATAATATGATCATATTTTTAGTAAACATAAAAAGAAGATCATATTTTTAGTAAACATAAAAGAAATCTGGAGAAATATATGGAAAAATAATAGCAATAGTTACACCTTGGTATAGAGACTATAATAATTTCTTATTTACCTTTCTGATAACATAAATGTTCTCAAATTGAATATATCCTGGACAGGTATTGTTTTGTACTTAGAAAAGTAGCCTAATTTTAATTTGAAGACTAAGACTAAATCTAATTTTATTTTGAAAGAAAAAGAAAGATTTTGTGGAGGCCGACAATTAATTTCTATCATTTTCTTTCTTTTTTTAAAGATTCATTTATTTAGGGGCGCCTGGGTGGCTCAGCGGTTAAGCGTCTGCCTTTGGCCCAGGGCGTGATCCCAGGGTCCTGGGATCCAGCCCCCCATCAGGCTCCCTGCTTCACTGGAAAGCCTGCTTCTTCCTCTCCCACTCCCCCTGCTTGTGTTCCCTCTCTCACTGGCTATCTCTCTCTCTGTCAAATAAATAAATAAAATCTTAAAAAAAAAAAGACTTATTTATTTTAGAGAGAGAAAGTATGAGCAAGAGGGGCAGAGGGAGAGGGAGAGAAGAGAATCTCAAGCAGACTCCATGCTTAGTGCTGAGCCCCACACAGGGCTTAATCTCACGACCCTGAGATCATGACCTGAGCCTAAACCAAGAGTTGGACACAACCAACGATGCTACCCTGGCACCCCAACGTCTATCATTTTCAAAAATATTTTTCTCAGTTTCAGTCTTTGGCAAACAAACAAAAAACCCTATAGTGTAATTTAGAAGGAAAAGAAAATGAAAGGACTCTGTAAAGAATATAAAAACGCCTAAGATTTTTATTTTGTTTATTCTTAAACATTATATACTAGGTCCATATTCCATCACTGTCTTTTCCTTTCATGTTTTCCACACACCCTAGTGTCTCTGTCACCTGTAAGTTAATAAATTCTGAGCAAGAAAGTACAACTTTCACTTATTTTCTTCCATTAAATTTGAATGACTACAGAGCAGGGTTTGTGCTTGCAGTGGTTATGAAATTTATATTCTTGGCAGCCAAGACCAAAAATCCAAAGGAAAAAAGGGGCGTGGGGGTAGGGGTGGAAGCAGAAACACCTCTGAAATGGCGTTACCTCTTCCCTCCCTTCTTTTACTCTGCCAAAAGTCAGAACTCAAGAGGGACAACAGGATGTCAAAGAAAGCTCGTCTTCTCCATTCATTCCATAAGGGCCAGTGAGAATTCTGTTTAGGCGTGATGCCAGGACTGGTGCAACTTTAATTCTTCATATCCTTTCCTCTCATATTCACACCTTCACCCACATATTTAGATAACTAGGAAGTTATTTCAACAAAAATAGTCTTATAGCAATTCCAAATGAAGTGAAAAAAAAAAAAAAAGCAAAGTTTGATTCTGTTTTACCTCTATTTTTGTAGTATCATGAGTTGAATTTTTTTTTACGATGAGGAACATTGCATTCTCAAGGAAATTAAGAATTAAAATTAATACCTCAGCAACATAATTGAGGCTCCATAGGTGAATTTCAAATTGATTTGGGAAATATTGCCATCACTGTGCAGTCAAGTGATGGTGAATGTTAAGTAGGACTCAGTCTAAGTTTGTGTAGTCCAAATGTTACTGCGTTCTAAAGAAGTAACACTTACTCCTCCCGAATTTTACAGTTAGCTATTCGTCTTCTTAATCAAAGTTGTGTGTTCTCAGAGTGGCAAACTTAGCATGACAACATTGTCATTCCTACTTTCAATGGAAAGTTGAAAAGGAACCTGCTCCTCATATCTTTTGTCCTGTCTTTCACTGTGTTCCCGAAGTTTCCTGATGGGTTACCCTGCAACTCTAAACCACCTCACCAGAGAAACCAGTCCAACTTGGGAAATAACAAGGGTACTTCCCAACAACAAATGATTCTAACTACTTGATGGAAAGTGATGTCCATATATGAGCAACTGTTCTAGCTTTTTCTGTAGCTATTACTAGACAAAAAAGAGGAACACTGTCACTTTCTGATTCACTTGCCAGAGACTTAGTTAGTGCACAACTGGGAACCTGTTTCAAGTCATAAAAATGTTGGTAATTCATACGAGGGTATTTGTGAGCCAATTTAGAAGGTCTACAGTAAGTTCAGCAAATTTAATGAAAGCTTTAACACCACAGACTAGTAAAGGCAAGGCTCCTGGCAGTCTTTTGTGACATGCCCAAATGGCTTTTGTGTTTGGGAATGATTATACTGAAAGAATTTTGTAAATTAAATAGTAATAATGGAAAGAGTTGAATGATGCCAAGCCTGCGTGTCTCCTAGACTTTGCATTCTTCCTCATTCTCAAGGGTGGGGGGCACTCAACTCCCACATTGACATTTGCTTTTCCCTTGGACTCCAGAAATAATAGTGATTTTGGTTAGGAAATTAAAAGAAACTGTAGAGACTGGACCAACACTATAAGAGCAATCACCCTTCCTTTTTAGCCTACCCCTGACAACAAGCCTTCTACCATGTTCCTCATCCTATCCCTCCAGTACATAACTAATTTCCTGGATTATTCATGGAGCCAAAGCCCCTGCTTAGTGCCATGACTAGTGTCCAGTATTTCAGTCCCTCTACTACAGTGTCCTACCTTCGTTTGCCTCTCCCACACTTGGTACTGATTAAAAGCACTGCCATATTGCTACTACCCGGAGACCTGCCTCAGCCATCCCTAACACTTGCTGACCTCTTGCCTACCCAAGAGGTAGGCAAGTGTTTTGTGTTTTGGTTACTCTTCTAAACGAGAGCAGTAATTTGGTGTTGGCCCTTGAAGACAATTGGTTTCATGCCCATTATGGTTATTGGATGCGTTCTCTGGATGCAATGTTCTGCTTTCTAAGAAGACTTTTCTCCAACTATCAAGCAGCTGGCAATTTCCTGTGGCGGGGGATGGGAAGGCACATAGTAACAAATTCTAGGTCTTGGAGTCGGCCTTGTCAGTTAAAATATATAAGACTTGTCAAGTGATACTTCAGCTTCAACTTTGAAGATTAGCAAGAATGGAACCATTTTGAAAAATGAATTTTTAATATTCTTGGGGTAACCGTTAGGAGGATCCTGAGAGCAGGAATAGTTGCTCAAAAAAAGAGATCCAAACTGTTGGCTGGTGGTATGGGCCTCCTCTTATCACAACCCCTGCCTGTTGGCAGTTCTAAAAACAACTCGTAAAAATAAAGGATGTAAGAAAGAGGAATTGTAAAATCATATAAAGTTTATATATTTAAATGATTAAATAAAAACAAGTAATAAAAGAAAGAAAATTCAATTTAACAAGATAATTAAAATAAGTATCAAAGAAGAGTGAGAGTTTAAATACTACGTAAACGACAGTGAAATTTACAATAAAGAAAATAAAAGTTTAGATTCAATAGAACACAAACTTAAAGACATTAACATTAGCATGGCTATCATGAAGAAGACAAGAGTTAATAGTACTGATGAAGATGGATGAAGGGAACCCTTATATACTGTTAGGAATTTCAATTGGTCCAACCACTACAGAAAACAATATGAAGTTTCTTCAAAAAATTAAAAATAGATCTACCATATGATCCAACAATTCCCCTTCTGGGTATGTACTCAAAGGAAATGAAAACAGAATTTCAACAAGATATATGCAAACCCATGTTAATTGCAGCATTATTCATAATAACCAAGATATAGAAACAACCTAAAATGCCCATCAATGGATGAATGGATACAGAAGAAGTAGTATATTAATATAATAATTAATATATGTATTATATGTAATGAAAAAGAATAGTGGAAAATACATAGAAGAATGTAATTCAACCATGAGAAAGGAGGACATCATGCCATTTGTGACAACATGAATGGAACTAAAGCACAAAATGTTAAGTGAGGGAAGTCAGATAGAGAAAGACAAGTACTATATGACATCACTTATATGTGGAATCCTAAAAAGCCAAATTCTTATAAACAGAGAGTAAAATGGGGGTTACCAAAGGCTGGGGAAAGGGGAGATAAGATAAATGTTCTAACTTTCGGAGTACAAACATACGGTGAGTGGTAAACAAGCCATAGATCTAACGCACAGTGTTATGCATATAGACAGTATACTATAATCACCAAGCTCGCGGAAAGACTAGAACTTAATTATTCCAATTACTAGAAAGAAAGGATAATTATGTAATGCGATAGAGGTGCTAAATATCCTTACAATGGCAATCATATTGCAATATGTAAATGTACCTAATTTACATGTTGTACACCTTAAATTTCTACAATATTAGATGCTAGATATATTGACTAAAAAATCAAATTATACATACTGAATTAAGTTTCTGTATGTCCTTTTAATACATTTAAATATCAAAATGATTGTGGAGAGCCAAAAAATAAATTAAAAAAAATTAAGACATAAAAGTGAGAGGGGCAAAAAATAAAAAGCTAAAACTGAGAAGCAACGTGTTACAACATTGTAGAAATAAAGTGGCCATGTTGAAATTAATGAGCAATGATACACAAATCTATTCTACAGCAAATTTAGTTTTCCAAAGGTAATTCTGAATGTTCCAAAATTCTTAACTGTTGATATTAGAAACTAACCTTCACATAAAATGTGACTTCAATTCATATTATAACTTATTTAACTTTATATTAACTGTTTTGATTGCTCACTGGTTTCAACATTACAAAAAATATTACAATTAATACCTTAGGTAGTTTTCTGATCACTTCCTTGGAATTTGTTATTTTTATGCTCGGGTACTATCTTTCCTCAGAGCTATTTGTTATCCTAAGAATTTTATTTGTTTTGATTCTTTAATGCATTTAATAAATATTTATTTGGCACCTACTATGTGACACGTAATTTATTGGGACACAGCAGTAAACAAAGCAGACAGACATAACTCGCATTGCTCAGGGAGCTTATAATCCAGTGAAAGAAGGGTCCGTAAACAAGTACATCATACATCTTCTCCCCCCCACACACACTAGTAGGTGCTCAAGTTAATTTGTTACCTAGATCATGATGTGTGTTCATGGAAAAAAAAATAATTCTGGAAAAAGGTAGAACTGAAACAACTGAATGGAAACAGGGTGGCCAGGGAAGGCCTCACTGAAGGATGGACATGAAATGGCCTTGTGTATCTCTATAGGAACAGCACTCCAGATGAGTGAGCAGGGACAACAAACACAGCGGCCTTGAGGCTGGAGCATGCCTGGGGTGTTCAAGAAACAGAGAATGGTACAGCTGGAGTTGACTGGATGCTTTGAAGAAGAGCTTTAAAAAATTTCATTCAGCATTTCTCATTGTTTTAGTTTGTTTTCTGCAGGAAAACAACCTGCCAAACTTCCAGACCAATCTTCTCTTAAAGTGTGTTATTGATCTTTAAGTAGTTGATAAAGTAGTCCATTACCCTTTTACTTCATGGGAAATAAATATTTTTGGAGATGCTTTTGGTCTATGATCTGAGCATTCCCTGTATTATGATAGTCCCCCTCCACTTACTTCAATAATCCTGTTGAATAAAGTCTCCCCTTACTTCAGAAAATAATTAATTGATCAAATAGTTTCAAATCAACCCTTAATGATGGCAAGCCTAGGCCTGAACAACACTGCACTGTTATTTCTGTGAATTACTACCAGAGAAAATTCTAGAGACCTTATGGCTCCAGGTAACACTGTTTACAAATGGAGCTCTCATGCAAGGCAATGAAAGGCTAGACAGGAGAACAGTAAAGAGCTCAGAATCTGAAACAGAGAGTATGGAATCAAATTTTCACTCTATGGCTTCTTTCTGCTTAAACTTGGGAAAGTTACTTCACCTCTCTAAATCTCAATTTCCTCGTATGTAACATAAGACTGTGAGAAATAAATAAGGCATGTGGACGACCAAACATCATGCCTGCTACATAGTAAGTACTCAAGCAATGTTAGCCACTGTATGAAGTTTCTACTGCTGTCAAATTACCGCAAATTTAGTGGCTTAAAATACACACTCATTTATTTAGTTCTGTAGTTAGATGTCCAGCATGGGTCTCACTGGACTGTATCCATGGTGTTGGCAAGGGTGTGTCCCTTTTGGGAGTCTTTAAGGGAAAGTCTGTTTCCTTGCCTTTTTTAGCTTCTAGGGCCTGGCTGCACTCCTCCATCGTGGCCCTTTTCCACCATCTTCAAAGCCACCAGTGGCAGTTGGGTCCCTCTCACATGGCCATGCCATCTCTTTGGTTCTCTGGGAAATAGTCTCCACATTTAAGGACTCATGTGATTAAATTGGGCCTCTAATGCTAATCCAGGTTAAACTTCCCATCTGAAGGTCCTAACTTAGTGTCCCTATCTCAAAGTGCTTTTTGCCACATAAGGTAACATATTCACAGGTCTCTGGAATCAGAATATTGACATTTTTGTGGGGCCATTATTCTGCCTACTGCAGCCAAGATTCTTACTGCTTATTCAGCACAATGGCTGCAAACTTTCACCAAACATATCCCATCATTATGCTGAATGCCAGCACTGACCTGTCATCTAAAGCACTACCTCCAGAAATAAAAAAAGAAAATCCAAAATGAGACCATGGTCTTGGATAAGAAAGGAGAAAGAAAAAATGAACTTATAGGGGTTGGGTGTGTCATTTAAATTTTCTTAATTTCCATCACCCATTTATTTTGTAGTAACCAAAGTCCTTGGGGGGTGCTGTCATACCTCTTCCCTTCTCATTTCTTTACTCAATCTTAGACCTCAACTTCTTTTAGTAATTCCATTTTTTATTGAGGTGTAATTGACATATAGCATAGTATTAGTTTCATGATATACAATATAGTGATTCAATATTTATATACTTTGAGAAATGATCACCAATAGTAAATTTGTGTTGAGAGAGTATTTTACAAACACATGTCAACAGGCTAATTGCAAATAAAATATACTTCTTTTTTTTTTTTTTAAGATTTTATTTATTTATTTGACAGAGATAGAGACAGCCAGCGAGAGAGGGAACACAAGCAGGGGGAGTGGGAGAGGAAGAAGCAGGCTCATAGCAGAGGAGCCTGATGTGGGGCTCGATCCCAGAACGCCGGGATCACGCCCTGAGCTGAGGGCAGACGCTTAACCGCTGTGCCACCCAGGCGCCCCAAGATATACTTCTGAGTCAAATCATAATGAGCTAATTTGTTTGATCTTCAGTTGATTGACTTTATCTATTTCTTTAAGTTCCTATTTTATTAACATTTACATTTTGGTTGTATACTTTGTTCATTTCATATGTTTCCAGTAAAGCTTTAGTGACATATGAAGAATTAATAAATACTGCAAATTTTTAGTGAGACACGGTGCTGTACAGGAGCTGACTAACTTGGAACTGGACAGAATTTGGGTAATGGCATCACTAGGAGGGCCGAGAGGAATAGAATATTCTCCTTGGGTGTTTTTTTAGAACCATTCGTAATCTTCAACCAAATCCATTTGGAAGTAAAATAAGCTGCAGCGCATGGAGAGTCACACAGCATTTGTCACCATGTCACTTTGTAAGAGAAGTCATTTAGAGACAGCAAAGGGACCAACTTCCTTTTCATACTGATGATGACAGCTGGGTATATCCAGGTCAAGGCCAGGGTGGTGGAGCAGGAGATTACACTGCCACCTCTCCTGGGTGGCGAAGTGCTAAATCTGTAATGCTAACAACCTTTGAAGCCTCACACTTTTAAATGTACTATTTCAGAGCTAGAGCCTTCTCTTCTCTAGTACCTTCTCTTCGGAAGGAAACACACACACATGCAAGCACGCACACGTACATAATCTTAAGGTACAAATAAGTGTATGACGAGGCCTCACGCTCTGTGCTTAGGTTTCCTTTTGGTAATCATGTTGACACAGTTCATCCTTTAAGTACCCAATTTATATAATTATAAATAAATGTACAGATGCATTTTTAACATATGTATGCTCTCCCTTCTAGTGCCCTTCTCACTCTGAGAGTGACATTGAAACATCAAAAATATTCTGCAAATAAAAGAAAGCTCATTCTTATGTTATGTCACATATTGAAAACTTAAACATATGAAACCCCACCTTTGCTGAGCAGCCTTATTCGTGCTACTTCTTGGATCCGCAGACCTAAAGTATATTCTGATACCTGATTCAGGCCAAAGATCTAGGCTGGTGGTATGGTATCATTTAAAAAATAAATAAAAATTTGGAAAGATGGGCAATATGGCAGCAGTAGCAGAAACATAGATTTTTCAGTCTTCCAGAATGACCCAATAAACAAACTAGGTTAACAAAAAGAAACAAACGAAAATCATTTTTAAATATCTTCAACCAAACCAAGGGACAACATATCCCATATACTGAAAAATATTTGGCTGGGCCAAACCACCAAAAGTAACAATATCTACATGGTATAAAGATAAAAATGGAAAATAGGAAAGAGACAAAGGGATATCAAAAGGCTCTGAGAGGCAGGGACCCCCAAAAATCGAGAACAAGATTGCAATCTTGAAAATAATGGCATAGAAAACATTCCCACAACAAAGACATGTCAGAAAAATGAACCTACCACACAGATGACAGTTGTAATCCAGTGTTTGAAATATAGCTTAGTGGAATATAACCTAATGGCATAAACATTTGAAAAACAATCATCTATGTATTTAGTCATCATCTTGTTCGTGATAATATTATTGTTGGTCTGAAATTTTTGGACCCAGTAGGATAAAGCAATAAGAATGAAAAGATTAAGTAGAATTGATACATTTTATATCTCTTGATACATTTTCAATGGTTCATTTCTTTTCTTTTTTTTTTTTTTTTTAAGATTTTATTTATTTATTGGACAGAGAGAGATGCAGTGAGAGAGGAAACACCAGCAGGGGGAGAGGGAGCGGGAGAAGCAGGCTTCCTGCTGAGCAGGTAGCCTGATGCGGGGCTCTATCCCAGGACCCTGGGATCACGACCTGAGCCGAAGGCAGATGCTTAATGACTGAGCCACCCAGGCACCCTCAATGGTTCATTTCATATACATATTGCAAACATTCCATTTTCTACACAAAAATACAGGTGAAGAAATTAGTACCGATTTAATTATTTTCTATAGTACTCAGTGAATCGTGTATATTAGTGGCATTATAAATACACTAAAACCATTTATCAGAGCATAATGGAAAAAGTTACCATATCCTGAGAAAACATATCTGTGCAAATTGCATGATCCTTCCCCTTCAGTGTCATCTTCTTTAGCCTAAATTGTGTCTCAGTTTTGGATAGAATCCTAAACTGGGGGGAAAAGTGAAATCAACACATATTTTTCAGAATGTGAGATTGTACCTGTGCTGGAATAAGATTGAACATCTGAAATATTACACCACAATCAATATTTGCTCTGCTTTTTGCTTCTAAGTGCTTATGACTATGAATCTTAAAATTTTACTTTCTTGATTTCTATGTCCACTTTACCTTTTTGGTTGTATGATTTTTTTCTCACTGGGTTGACTTTCGATGGTTCAGAGTTTTTTTTCATTATGATCTCAAGGGGTTTTTCTCATGTCCTTAGATAAAATTTTAACTTTTCACATATAAATGAAATAATATGAGATCTGGAATACAGAGAGGAGCATAATAATGCTTTCAAGGGTATCGATATAATCTTTCTTCCGGGAAAAATTCCTTTCAGATATGACCAAAATCAGAAATGTATCCTGCTTTGTCAGATAACGCTACCTTATCACATGAATGAGAAGTAATATTCGGGATAACTCAGGATAAGAAGCACAGCTAAAGGCAAGCCCAGGGACCTGCCTGCACTCAGCTAGGTTTGCTCCTTTCTGGCTGGATTCAGAAAGGCATGGACCATTAGAGTTACAAGTACCCATAGAGATGAACGCCCACATGTTCCAGATGGGAGAACTGAGACCCACAAAGGCTGAATGACTTGTCCAAGCTTCTGGAACCAGAATAGGTTCCCCCAGTTTAGGATCTGAGATCTCATTCCAGTGTTCCTTGCACTAAACCAGTCTACTTTCCATATTTCCAAACTTGACCCTTTTATATGTCTTATGTAAGGAAATAACACTAAAATTAAGTCATGAGGCTAATGATTAGAATATTCACATTTATTTTCCCACATTTCAGGGTATTGGTTATGCTGAGGTAAAGCAAAAAACAATAATAATAATAATAATCCTTAGGGATCCAAAATAATACATTTATTTACATTTTGGTGTGGGATAACTCAAATCTTGCGATTATAGGATTAACCATAAGATAAAACCCTTGGCTATGGGTTTGGTCTAATTCCCCTACCATGAGATGCAGCAATACAAGGGCAATTGCTTCAGTATGGCTCACACTAGCTATCATTGCTCTAATATATGTATATTAATGTTATTTAAATATATACGTATTTACTTATACATGTCCTATAATCTCCAAATTTATGAAAAAGACCCTTATCCCTATGTTATGCCCTAGAGCACCCTGGTCAGGACTCTGCATGGAATTAATGAACTCTTGGTACAAAGCAGTACACCAGTAAAACCCAACCCACAAAAATGTTCTCATTGAAGGTCCATAAAGAATTAGCTTAATAGCTACCTGGGAACTTTTTAATAAAGATAATTTCTTATGTGCTGAAAATATTTGCTTATCACCTCTGTCTCATTCAAAAATTTACCTTGATTCAATGAAATCGCCCTTCTATCCAGAGACCCTCATGATGATTCCTGAGTTCCAATATTAGATGTTGCACTAATTATTTTTTTAATTTGTGAAAGGTGTTGAAATTGGAGTAGTGCATTCTTTGTTTCCAGAGAATTTGATACACAATCAGTTTTTGATTCTAAGAACATATAACTTCTAAACCTTAAAAGTCTTTGCATATTAGGCATTTCCCCATGGGCAATTCTTGCAAACTAATATTTATATGTAATTAAGCCTGTGGTGTATACCAAAAAATTCATAGCTAAAATGGGTGGTAGAGATGATGGATTATATAAGTAGATATGTTTGCAAAAGCAAAATTATTCTTTACAGTAAATGGAAAAATGCAGGCATGGAAAAATTTGTATTTATTTAGTATATAATTTTTAGTGTCACTCAATAATGTAACCTTATCTTTCTTATAGTTCCTGCATTCTTTTTAACATATTTATATACATGAAATATAATTCATAAAGATTATTAAAATTGTTTTAATATATTTTACACTTAATTGATTTTCCCACTAAAAACGCAAGTATTTTTGATGATAAGGATACTTCGGTAATAATTCAAAATAATTTTGCACCCACTCAATAACTGATCTAGAGATCAAATTATCAGATTTAATTTTAGAAATTCACATTATTTTAAATAAACTTCGACTTCTTGTTTTTGAATAACACAATAACGACTTGATAAACAGAAAAGCAGAACGGAGTGAAAATGATGTTAGCAAGATAGCTTGGCAGCGGATACCAATTCTCACTTGTTAAGTGCTTTGAGTATCACAGCCAATAACACCTACCTAAAACCTAACTTCGAGTGAACATCAACAGACTACAAAGGTATTACAATATTTTGAGTAAAGAAATGAGTGATGTTCGTAGCCCAGAAATGTGATCTGGACTAGTACAAATGTGAAGCTAAGTGTTTCCACAATGGCATCCCACGTTTTTATCTTCATTAAACCAAATCTACACCTACTTTTCAATGCCTTCCTGAATTAATAACTGTGGCTGGCCATCTCGATGCAAGAGAATATCTTAGAACAGAAAAAAAATGTTATTCATCCCTACAAGTAATAGATATTATTATTGAGAAATTTAGGTCGTATAGTATAGTAGGTGTGAACATGACAACCATTTCTTATCTGTCTACACAGGAAACATGTTACTCCTTTTCACATAAAACTATTTAAATGCATTCAGCCTGATGCATTATTTCTAATTAACTATTAACAAATAGTAAAAATCGCCCAAGGTAAAATAATTTCTGAGGGGAAAAAAAAACTGCCTTAAATATATACTCTAGAAACTTGAAATAATCTGAAGGAAGAGTACTGGGTGGGAGTCTTAGGAAATCTTATTCAGACCAAAAAAAGGAATACCCATTTCATCCATTGTATATTTTCCTCTCTGTTCTCTACTTGTTTGGTCTGGCATAATTTCCTGTACTTCCAATGAAATGTTTTGTAAGTTTTCCATGATATAGGCACGCATTTGGGATATATCCAGATATTCAGTCAAATTATATACAAAAGTAACATTTATATTTAAATATTGCACTACTGATGGCATAACTTTCACACACAAAAGAAACCGGAGATTTGTTACATTTCTTTACTTTAAAACTCACTTGTTACTCTAATTATTATTGCTCCATTCTTTCGTATTCACAATTTTTTAACTCTCACTTCTCGTATTTTTATGCATCTATTATGGTGGTTATGGTGCTAAAATGCTTCTCAGATAAACTAATAAATCTCTCCACCAAACCACCCCATGCTTCAGCACAAAATACACATCTTATTTGACTTTGCCTATCCCAAGCAAAAAACTTGGTGTATAGTAAACATGAATAATAATGGTTGGGTTAACTAAGTATAACTACTTAAGATAACTTAATAGACTTCTACAAGTCTACATCGAAGAGCCCACCTGCAGTGATATTTCTGGTTATTCTAGAATCCGTGAGGACAAGTGAGTTGACCATATCATCAGTGAGAAAGTGTGGAGCCTGGAGGGGAATTACCATATGCTTTGACCTCTATTTTTCACAGAAGTGAAATCTTGTAAAAGATGGTAATGCTGAACACAAAAATGAAAGAATTATGGAAAAGTTATAGACGTGTTGGTAGAAACAGGGTGGCGGACACGGTTACACAGTAGCCAGCTTCAGACCCGTCGTTTGAAAGCTTTGTGTACCTTAGATAATTTTTCAATGCTGGCTGGTGACAACATCCTTTCTGCCTTCTTTTCTCCCTCAACCAGTTCAGTAATTCCATTTTCACCCCAGATGCCTGATCCTTTTAAGAGGTTGGAGAATGAGAGGCAAAGAGCAAGACCCAGGGCAATCATTTCAATTTGTCACCCCCTGGGCCCATTTAAGGGCAATTCCATGGAAAGAGGGAGGATGAATTAAAATGTAATGAAAAGGGTTTTTTTTTTGTGTGTGTATGTGTATGTGTGTTTCCATTTGATTCAACAGAGAGTTCTAAATTTAGTCTCATACCAGTACATTCTATCACATAATCAGAATTAAGTTCATCCTAATCCCTCGACTGTGGGTAGGACAGAGAGCAGTCTCCTTACATTCCAAAACCCAATTTTCTATTCCGTGAACTCTTGATAGGGTCTACAAGGGAGAACACTCATCTTTTTCTTTTTCTTTTTTCCCCAAATATCTCCTAGAGATCCCCAAATCCCTTTAATTTCAGCAACTTTTCTCATTCAGTAAGGGAAAACTATGTCAGGGAAAAATTAGGCATAATCTTCCTGAAAACTGTCAAAAGAATAAGCAAAATGTGTAAGGTCCTAGACTCTTTGTGGCTCGATATCTGTCCTCATGAGTCACTGAGCAATCCCCCAAACATTCCAGGGGTGTCCCTTGTGAGTCCTTTCTAGCTGAGAAAGATGCAGATTCTGTGAGTGGCATGGTCCTAGCAACCCCATCAAATTCTGCCGGTCAGAGACCTCATGAATTCGAACACAAATAATAGAAGGGGCGTCTCCTTTCAGTCCCAGAAGATGGATCTCTAACTCAGTGCTTCCCACATGCCAAGTTTTCTTTCATTCCTCAGCTGTTAAACATAATAGCTTATCATGGAACTTTCTCAATTAACTACTTCCACTGGAAATTCTGTGTATTCTAGTGATTTTTTAAATATAGTAGAGACATTTTCAAGGACACACGAGAAAAATCATACTTAATAAAAAGTAAGCTTAGAGTAAGTTTAAATATTTTTTTCTCTCTCTGCCACAGATCTTAACTTTCCAACTTTGCCTTTTTGTGGGTAATTTAAGCCAGCAAGTCACTGAGTTTTGAGCAACCTGTTATCACATAGCTTGACGACAATCTTTATATAGGTTTTATTTTCTCAGAATAGAGTCCGCACATGTGTTTTCTCCTTGTTAAACCTTATTCATTGCACGTAAGATTATGTGAATCAGAATTATGAGTCAGATATACACTGATGTGTATATGACCATTTATTTACTTCCTAAGAAGAAGCTGTGTCCCCTCCATAAATAAAACCCAGTTCATACTTTTTATCATAAGGTCTTATGTGCTGATGCTTTAAAAACCTGCCTGAGCAGAAAATGGCCTCCCTTACATTACTGGTCGGAACAGTGCATCTAGCTTCGGTTCCTCCCACACAGTGCATCTCAAACGGCACTATCAGATGGAAAATGCTGGCAGATGGACATGCTTTTTTGGATGGTGTTTTTCTTTCTTTTTAAGTAGGAGTATGATGTGATCTGTTGTAGAAAACAAAAACAAAGGGGAAAAAAAGCAACTAAGCACCTTTTCCTTCCCCCGATGGGCCACAAGCATCCTTCTTGAATGTGCTTTTGGTTGCTAGTTCAGCTTTTCTTCCAGAGGTCGGCTGTAGGTCATTTACAGAGTGTTGGCAATTTGGGCTAGGGGCTTTACAGAGTCCTTGCCTGTCCACTGCACTTGAAACTCAAATAAAAATTGGAATAGTAAAGCCAAAAGTCATGTACAAAAAGAAACGGCCAAAACTTCTTTTTTTTAGCAACTGGTGTTAAAAAATTTATTGTGCAGATCAATTTTTACAATTCACTCCCTGCTTTTATTTCCCTTTCTCTCTGTACACAAATTAATCATTTAGTTTATAATGCATATTTTGACGGGAGCCATCTTGTTTTGATCATGGTGCATGGAAAATGTAGACCGAGGTTTATAACCTCACCAAAGATATTGGTCTCCTGGTACAAAACCAGACTTTATTTTATTAACTTGTCACAGAAATCAGAACAACAATGCCAAGAATACCTATAGATGTACAGTAAATCTAATGCTACTGATTAAAAATAAATACAGCAGTAGTGAGAATGTGGAGAAATGAGAAATCTCATACCTTGTTGATGGGCGTGTAAAATGGCACAGTTTCTTTTGAAAACACTTAGTAGTTCCTCAAAATGTTAAGAAAGGAGTTATATGGTCCAGTAATTCTATTCTTAGGTACAAGCATATCTTGTTTTATTTCACGTCACGTTATTGCCCTTCACAGATACTGCGTTTTTTATACATTGAAGGTTTGTGGCAAGCCTACGTCAATAAAATCTATTGGTGCCATTTTTTCCAACGGCATTTGCTCACTTTGTGACTCTGTGCCACATTTTGGTAATTCTCACAATATTTCAAAATTTTCAATTATTATTATATTTGTTAGGGTGATCTGTGATCAGTGATTACAACTCACTGAAAGCTCAGATCATGGCTAACATTTTTTTAGCAATGAAGCATTTTTAAATTAAAAAGTAAGTAAGTGAATAAATAAAGCTCTTGTTGTTATGAGAAATGACCCAGGTGAGTGATTTCCCAGAAATAAGGAAAGGTTATATTCATAAATGAAGTAAACAAATATGTGGATTCTGCTGGTGGATTATTTCCACAAATAATTAAATTATTCACACAACTAGATACCTTGGGAGACAATATGGTGCAATTCTCATGATTTACCATTAGTTTTAATACTGACAAAAAGTAAAAAGGACTACCTGGTATATCCTGCATTTCAACTTTTACCTACTGATTTTAGCTATAATTTTAGATTATTCTTTGAAAAATTGCAACATGAAATGATGAAAGTATAGAGAACGTCCTAAATAGCATATTCACCAGCTGTCTTATTGAATAAATAGTCTGCAGAAGTTTCAAGGATTTTTATTTTAACCTACTAGTTGTTTTTTTTCCGATTCATCAAGCGAAACCGCATAAATTACTATTTCATTTTAATGTGAAAGTCATTTAACCATTCCAAGTTAAATAACAAGATCATAATCAATTTTAGCTAACACTTATCAATTAGGCAGCATGTGCAGGCAGTGTGCTAGGTGCCTTATTTAGATTCTCTCATTCAAAGAACTATTGGTACAGTATGGTCTCACTTTATTATCCCCATTTCAGGGATGGGAAGATTAAGAAACTCATCCAAGATACAAAACTAAATTCTTAGATGACCAGGGATTGCCTTCAGGCCTACTCCAAAAATTGCTTGAGGAAAGGCACTAAAAATGTCTTACTCTTCCTTTAATACATGTATAGCACAATGTTGTAACAGATCCCCGGGAAGACTAAGACTTGAAAGGACGAAAATGAGGGTTGGTAAGGAATACCTTTGAGCTACATACAGAGCGAGCTGCTGTGCACATACGCGGTCACTCCTCTGACCAGGGACTTCCAAATTCTCTTGTCATGATCCATAGCATAAAATACAATTTATGTTGTGATGCTAGGTACTCATACACTTGCGTGCACACATACACATTCTGTTAACTGAAGCAAGTTTTTTAGAGCAATACATAGCCTTACTCAGATTATGCTTCCTGATATTTCATTCTATTGTATCTCATTAAGAAATGTTCGTCAAGCCTAACTTAAATCGACTTCATGATTTTTATGGCCATAACTTGAAAAACTGCTCATGTGAACTTCAGGGGGTGCTGTATCCATATCTACCTTGAAAAGGACATTTAATAATATTCTTTCCTAGTAATGAGCTTTTTCTTCTTGTCAGAAGTGAAACAATAAGGAGTAAAGTGTATGGAGTCTTTCAAATATGTTTTTAAATATTTTTAACAGGTAAGATAAGAGACTTGGCCGTACTCTTTAGAGCTGGTGTCCAAGATATTATGCGAGAGGTTATAAACAAAGCAAATGGATCCCAACCTAACACACAGATACGACGGTATCCGGTTTGAAGTTCTTCAATTTCTTCCTATAGCCTTTAAAATAATGCTTAAACTCTGTTATGGAAACACAGGGCCCTTATGCTCTAGTTTCTAGCTACAAGCCTACCTTCATTCCCCTCCTCTCTTCCCCACGATTCAGCTTAATGACTCCCAGCTCCCACAAGAGACCCTGCATGCTATCTTCACAGATGTCTTTCCATCTCCATGGAGTGTCATCCTTCAAATCTCAGCCCAAATGCCATCTACCCAATGAAAATGTCTTTCAACTCTCCCAATCTCTCTCTCCATACATATTTCATATAATATAATCATCTTTCTGAATATATTACCCCTTTAACTATAAATTCCAGGGGATGTAGAAGGGTAGTACATAATCTTTGACCTAGAATATTTTGGATTTGATCTTTTTAGACCAAATATAATTCCAAAATTTAAATATCAACTAAATCTATGTATTTATAATGATAAAGAATCACGACTTTATACATTCATTTCTTTAGGTTTTTACATTTCATTAGTATCTTAATCAGAGGGGCAGAAAATATTCCAACTCAGTTTATATTTTTTAAGTCATTAGCTACCAACAGTAAGTAGATAAATAGGAGACACCACAATTCACAATTTGCCAGACAGACTTCTGTGTATGTATTCATTCATTATAACTCCACCTGGACATTCTGATGAACTGCTTGAAACCCAAGAGATCAAAAATCACGAAGGACCAGGGTCTCTAGTAAATTGCTTCTCAATAATTACTGAAATGTGACTTTAGAAATAAGAGGTTGTAAAAATAATCCTTTTATAATATTGCTTTTGTTTACATGCTATAATGAACTCTGCTGGTGGCCTGTCTGCATCCCATCACCAGCTGGTTAAAAGCAACCTCCATCTCTCTGAGTGTTGGCTGTTAATTGCTCATAACCACCCCTTCTTGGTGGAATTTCCCTTGGCTAAACAGAAGCCACCCCACCAAGGATGTTATATTTCCCTGCATGCTGATGCAGCCTACAGCCAACTAATAACTTACTGACTTGGAATTACAAAAGTTGGTTCCCTTTTTCCTTAAGGTGGAATAATTTTTGTAGTATAATTCATCCTCCAGTGCCCCCAGAGAACATATCTTTGCTTTGTTTCTTCCCCTAGGCAAATTTTTCGCAAGTTTTTATTTAAATTCCAGTTAGTTAATATACAGTGTAACATTTGTTTCAGGACCCCTAGCCAATCCTATTCCCGGTTCCTTGTGTCCTGAGAGCATTCCCTTAATGAGTGACATGCACCCAAATTCTTTGGCTCTGCTTCAGAGAAACCCAAATGAAGAAATGTGCTCCTACAAGTATTTTGGTTCCTAGCAGTTACTGAATAAATAATAAATTGGTATGTTTTCCAATATTCTTGAAAAAATAGATTTTCATTCTACTATGGTATGTATACTAAAAGGTTTGTGTGTGTTGCAATTTTCTTTAATAAGATTTCCCTTTATATATACAATTTAACTCTATTCCTATGAAATGGTCTTTGGTCTACTATAAAGCTCTCTTGTAGCATAGGTTAATTGTCAGGGTAAAGCAAAACCAACTGCCCTTTTAAAAGGCCATGTAACATCTTATAATCATCAGATAAATTAGATAGGGAAGTGAACATGTTTCACTAGATGTGCCTTTGTCCTCATGTGCATAATGGCACAAGTTTCTAATGTGTAATTACCCACCAACTGCCCAGCACCATAAGAGGATGTAAGGTATTCCCATTTGAAAAAAACAAAAAACAGAGATCTGTCTCACTTTCAAAGAGTTTGTGCAATTTTATCTCTTATGTTTTGTTTTTTAAAATGCTTATTTGAAAAAAATATTAATAAGAATAAATGTCCATTGTTAGTTTTCTAAACATTATTTTTTTGGTAGTATCCTCTGTCCTTTGGCTAAAACACAAAATCAAAATACACTTTTTCCCTTTTCACACTTGCTGCAATCCTTCACAAGGTGTAATATTTGCAGAACACTCCCAGGAGTTTAGTGTGAACAGAATGCTAGTGCAAGCTGCTTAAATTCTAGTATCAAAATCAGCTCTTCAGTTTAAATGACAATCAGACTTAAGCATATCCATCACACAACCAAATTATGGGGTGTTAATGACCTCTTAGTCTCCAAGAGCCTTCTACACTGAAAATGCTACAATGTTGTGAGAAGACAACTATAAAATATAAGAGTATTTTCTTAAAGATTTATTTATTTATTTTAGAAAATGAGGATGTGAGTGGGGGGAGAGTTGTCAGGGGGAGAGAGTAATCCTCAAGCAGACTCCCTGCTGAGTGAAGAGTCCTACTGGGGGCTTGATTCCAGGACCCTGAGATTATGACCTGAACTCAAAACAAGAGTCGGCCACTTAACTGACTGAACCACCCAGGTCCTCCAAAATATAAGACTATTTTAAATTAATACAGATATTTAGGCAATTTATGGTAATATCAATCTACAAATTAATTGTAGATTTTGCCTTCTGGATATTTATTTCATGAACTTAGATCAGGGAATCCCCATAGGCACCATACAAGAAACTGTTTTCTGGAATACTGGTGCCTCTGCATGGGAACATTCATCCATACCCTGGTAAAGGTTGGTGTTGCACAGGTGTTTTCATTTGTCAAAACTCAGAAAATAATTCACTGTAGATTTGTGAATTACATTATATGCAAGTTTTACTTTTTAAAAAAGGGCTCTAAGAAAATACTGAATGATTGTTAATGATACATATGTTGAAGTATTTAGGGAAAAGGTGCATTTTGAAATAAGTAAAGAGAGATGAACTGAGCAGAGAAGAGCGGCTGGAGTGATATATATGTAATAAAGCAAATATGTTAATTGCAGAATCTATGCAGTGAGTATGAGGATGTTCATATGCCATTCTTTCAACTTTTTTGTATGCTTAAACATTTCTACTATAACATATTAGGGGAACTTTTTGTCTCAAGCAAATGGAAACTATGTTATGTTCCAGTATATTGAGTTAAAATCTTCTTTTAAAAGCATAGGTTTTACCTCTGAAAATTAAAGTCAATCATGTCAGAACACTGTCTTGGAATGTTTGGAAAATGAGTTTAACATTTTCTAACTAATATATTCATGTCAGCTTTGAACCAGAATTATACTGAGTGACTTTTCAAAGCAATGATTTGACTTTATGGCCCCGATAAAATATAACTTAAGAACAAAACAGAATATAAAAATAATCTTACATAGCTGTTAGTAAGTATATTTTTTATACGAGGGTGGGTATATTTACTCTGACATTATTGTTTATCTTTTATTATAGGATAAAGAAAATGAGTAATTATGTTTATGATGTTGAAAACTCATACTTTTCCAATGTGAAAGAAGAAGATATATACTTAAGATCTATGAGGTTAATTAAAATCTTATAATCCTGAACGTGAACTGGAAAGGTATTAAACTCATGATGCATTAAAAAAAAAGTCCACTTATCTTGTAGATCTGTCCACTGATTAGTCCTAGAAATATTAAACAAAATAGTAACAGGAAGGACCCTGGAGTTATAAATTTGGTTTGTAAATGCCATCACTCACTAAAAGTAACCAGAACTTCTTGGAGAGATGGGTGCTTTCCAGTTGTGGGTGGGTAAGATACAGAATCAATCTAGAGCATCTTGTCCTACTGGAGAGCAGGAAGCTTTCATATCCCAGAAGAGTCACATCCATGAGAGCCAGGAAGCAGCTCGAAGAGGCACCCACTATCCAAACATAAAATAATTTAAGCCTCAATAATGCTGACGACAACAATGAAGAGAAGCACACCTGATATCTTTACACACATGCATTTATAGTGATACTGACACATTTAGTCAATAGAATAGACAACATGGCCCAGACGTTAGAATTAACGCAAAAAGATCTTAATGCAACTTTCACAAATATTGTTCAAGGACTTAAAGAAAAATATAATCATAATGAGTCAACAGATGTGGGATCTCAACAGAGATTAAAATCTAAAAATAAAATTTAGAACTTTATAATACCTGAAATGAAAATTTCGCTAGCCTGGGAAGAAACAGAAATTATCTCCCAAAGTCAATTTTTAAAACAGCCAATTTTGATGGATGCTAGGAAACCAACTCATTATTTAAATAAACTGGTATATAAAATAGTAACTGATAAAAACAAAATGGTAAATAAAGAAAAAGATTCAAAGATTAATCATGCCTTTTCTCTACAAATAGTACTTCAGGGTAACCAAAAAAGTAATAATGGGAAGTTTTTCTTTATAGAACTTTTCTATTTAATACATAAAAAATAATAATAGAATCAGAATATCTTGATTTATCAACCTCCAATTAAAGGATGAATCTAAGAAGTTATTATCCTCGCTGCTATTATCCATCTGGATTCAACCAGGAAACAGAACAATTAAGCACTGTAGAAATAAGAAGTTTAGTATAGGAATTATAGCTTACATGAATGTAAACATAAGCAAGAGGAGTAAAGGTCTGGAAGGCTGCATCCAGGGAACCAGAGAAACAATTATAAATCACATCAGCCTAAAGCACTGATGTAGGAGGGGAAGTGGGAGCTTATGAAAACGTCCAAGAAATTGCTGCATCTGTCAAGATCATGAAGTACAAGCTCATGAGAGATCTGTGACGGTGCAATGTCTGGATACTATGATTACTAAGATCATTATAGAAGCATCCATGTCTGGCTGCCAAAATTGCCAAGAATGACTTTTGTTTTACTTTCATCTTCCAAATCATGCAGGAGTTTTTCTCATTTGCAAATCTTACAAGGAATCATTCAGGGATTGGTGTTCTGGAAAATAGAATTTCCAGCTTTCAAAAGTGTAGTTATGCTGCCAAGTTGACAAGAGGCAATGCAATACAGATGCTAATATCACAAAGAGAAAGAGAACCAGAAATCATTTTTGTTTGGGTAGAAAAAAACACATTATTGTCTATGAAATATTCTTTTCTTTAAAAAAATTGAAAACCCCTTAAACTTTCACTTTCTATCATACCTCTTAGGAATAAATGTAATAGAAGGCATCCTAAAATTTTCCACTTAAATTTCTAAAACATTTCTGAGAAAAACTAAATGAGACACAAATAAATAATGGTATATACCATGTTCATAGATTGAAGGATTAATATTGTTTGGATTCCAATTCCAATAAAAATTCCAAAGTATTTTTTTTTATAAAGTGACAAGCTAATACTAAAATTTATATAGGAACGCAAAAGACCTACTACAGTCAAAACATTCTTGAAAAAGGAAAACAAAGTTGGAGGGTTTATACTACTTTATTTCAAGATTTACCATAAACCTACAATAATTAAGACAACGTAGTACTAACATAAGGATAGCCATAGAAACCAATGGGACAGAAGAGAGGGCCTAGACATATATCTATCCATCAGCAATCATTTCAACAAAGTGAACAAGGCAATTCAAAGGAGAAAGAAAATTCTTTTCAGGAAATGGTGCTGGAACAACTGAGTGAACATATTTAAAAAGTGAACATGGACCTCTACTTCACCCTGGAACCAAAAATTAATTTGAAGTAGTTACAGATCAAATGTAACAGCTAAAATTATAACATCTCTAGAAGAAAATATAGGAGAATATCTTCACGAACTTGGAGTCGGCAAAGATTTTTTACATAACTCTCAGGAATCAATAGCCATAAAAGCAAAACTTGATAAATCAATCTTCAAAGTGCGGCTCACCAAAGTTACTGCTGAGAAAATTAGAAGTAGAGTCACAAACTGGGAGATAATTCTGGTGACACACAAATTTGACAAAATATATATAAACAGAGTTATGCATAAATATGCAGTTCTTATACCTAAAACTCTAAAACACATATATAAACCTGTAATATAAAAACAATACCCATAAAAATATGGGCAAATACTTGAACAGACACTTTATCAAAGGAGATACACAAATGTCCAGTAAGCATTTGAAAAGTTGCTTATTTTCAGTAGTTATCAAAGACATACAATTAAAAGTATAATAATTTACCACTGTAAAACCACAAAAATAGCTACAATTATAAAGACTGACAAAACCAAATATGGTTTCGTTGATGGACCACGTAGAACAATTGGAACTCTAATACATTTCTGGCTAGAAATTAAAATGACAAACTACATCAGAAAAACATTTGACAGTTTTTATAAAGTTAAATTTTACCCTCCCTTTAAGGAATGAATTAAACTCTTAGATATTTGCCCAAGAAAAATGAAACCATAAATCCATAAAAAATAACTTAGATAAGATGGATGTAGAGATTATTTTCATAAAGATTCCAGTCCAAAAGCTACTCCAATGTCATTGAATGAATGCATAAGTAAATCGTGTTGTATGCTTACAATAGAACATTGCTTAGCAAAAGCAAAACAAAACAAATGAAAAACTGACTTAGACAGCAATATGTATGAAGCCTTAAAAACATTATGTTAAGTGAAGGAAGATGGATATAAAATTGTACATACTGTGTGATCCCATTTGTATGAAGTTCAAGGATGGATAAGACTCACCCACGGTGATAGAAATCAAAACAGAGGTTGAAAATTGACTTGAATGATCCATGAAAAAAATTTCTGAGGTGATGGAAGAATCAGGCAGGAAAATTTACCTTAGCTTCCAAAACATAATCAACCTATGTTAAAGAGTTTTATTGGCATAGGAATAAACAAGTAAACCAATGGACAAGCTAGAGAACATTACATTGTCTTTTAAAAAATTATGTGTGTATGTATGTAGGCTACAATATCTATAAACATTCGTTAAAATCTCAAAAAAGGTATCTTGACAGAACCCCTTTGTACCAAAGGGCAAGCTATTGTGTTCTGACGATTCAGTGATCCCAAAGATGTCCAAGTTCTCCCTTGGGAACATATTTTAAAATTAATTTTAATTTTTTTTCAAAAGTGGTTATTTGATGTTTTTGTTGTTTTTGGTCCACCTGTCTCCAACATCATATCAATTATGCCACTTTCGGTAGGCATTCTGGTTCACCTTAAATTTATTACCTTTCCACATTTTATAAATGCTGCTCTTCTCATCACGTTGGACTTTCTGGCTCTCCCAGTTGCATGTATGATTGGTTAATCTTCATGTCCAATGCTCTTTTGATCATTTTTCTTAGACTGCTCCTGGAGCAGTTCAGATAGTTTTGAGTATTTGTCATTTCCTCTCTCAATTTCACTTTTTTCTCCAACCACTGCCCACATTTTTTGCTAATTCTCATTTGTAAAATTGCATAATCAGAAACTGAATTCCTTTGGATTCCTCATTGCTTTAGTAGAATGTTGACAGCTGTTGTACCCTAATTCAAAGATTCCCAGTATTTCACCCACAATTAACTCCTGCATCACTTCCTCGTCCCGAGGTAGCGTAAAACACTATGCTTCCCTTTCTTTATGTTAAAAAGTGCTTTGCTCTAAAAAGTGATTATCTCTCCTTCACTCATCACTTTTTGGATTATTGAGTTCCATCATGATCATTATATAACATATTTTTTCATTTTCCCGAAACTGTTTTCAGTTTAAACTCATTGGCCTGATCACGTTTCCTGGTATATAACTGTAACAATATTTGTATAATTTAAACTAGGAATATTTACACAGTGAATTTGTAGTAATTCTTGTAGTTGGTGTATTATGTTCTTAATGGCATTTTTTTTTTATATTTCCCTTCGTAGGCAATATTTTTTCTATTTACCCACATTAATTATAGCATACTTAGAAATATTGCCAGTCAGGGCACCTGGGTGGCTCAGTCACTTGAGCAACTGGCTCTTGATTCCCACTCAGGTCATAATCTCAGGGTGGTAAGATTGAGCCCCAAGTCACTCTGTGATCAGCAGGGAATCAGCTTGGGATTCTTTCCCTCTGCCCCTCCCCCTGCATACTCTCTCTCTCTCTAAAAATAAATAAAATAAATCTAAAAAAAAGAACCATCTCTAATCATAACATAAAATTATGGGAAATTGGAAGTAGAAGTGTATGCATAACTTATTAATTGCACTCCTCTGTTTTTAAAAATAAAAAACAATGCAAAGCTCTGCTAAACCATCTTTCCACTGTAACACTACAGACCTTTGCCCACTGACAAGTGAATTCGTTGTGATTTTCAAGTGTACAATTCAGGTATATTTAATGAATTCACAGAGTTTTGTAACCATCATTATCTGTTTTCAGAAGATTTTCATCATTCCAAAAAGGAAGCCCAATACCTAAAAGCAATCACTCCCTATTTTCTGCCTCTCCAGCCCCTGGCAACTAGTAATCTAATTTCTGTCTCTATTAAGTTACCTGGTCTGGATATTTCATATAAGTGGAATCATACAATACGTGGCTTTCTGTAATTGAATTCTTTCACTTAGCATGATTTCAAGGTTCATTCATACTGCAGCAGGTGTCATTATTTTTTTTCTGTTTTAGGGCTGAATAATATTCCACTGTACGGATAGATCACATTTTGTTTATCTGTTCTTCAGTTGATGGATATTTGAGGTCTCTCCACTTTTTAGCCCTTATGAATAATGCTGCTGTAAAAGTGTGTGTATAAGTTTTTGTGTGTAAATATTTTCAGTACTCCTGGGAGAATATACCTAGGAGTAGAATCACTGCGTTATATAGCAACATGGGGCCTCACCTCTTGAGGAACTGCCACACTGTTCTCCAAAGTGGCTGTACCATTTTATAAGCCCACCAAATTGCTCTAGTTTTAAGGGTCTCCAGTTTTCACTCAGAAGCACTGAATCAGAGGTCTTCACAACTTCAGTATAAATAAATTGTACAATTCAAGGATTATTACCTCTTCCCTTCCCACTTAGTACAAGCAGAGCCACTCTGTCATAGCCTTTGTACATCTGAGTCTAGCATTCTTTCATTTCCTCTAACTTCCTCCATAGTTTTCAATTCTAAACTCTCCCTGCTTCTATTTTAATCTTTACCATCATAACCTTGGTACAACATTGATCTGCTTGGAGCCCTTTTTGTAGAGGCTCCCCTTGTCCCTAAATCCCTAAGTTATACCGAAGATGAAACATTCCCCCATGAATCACTGTGAGAGTTCAACATTGAGGCTTGGGCCCCTTGCACTGTCCCACATGGCGTGTGTATTGCCGGCCATAAATATAGACATTAAACTGATTTATGGACCTAGCTTCAAATTCAAAGTGAAAATAACAAAAGAGAAGTGATGGAATAGATGATGTAAATTATCAATCTCTTTCCTTAAATTTAGTTTATACTATTTAGGTAATTACTTAAAGTAACAATAAGGAGAGGGAGAATTACCTAACATTAAAAATGTATCTCTACTCCAGTATTTTAAAAGACTCATAATTTGGACACTTTTCACAGAATTTCTGTTGTGTTGTTTTTTTTAAAACTGAAGTTCTTGACATCATATGATATAGAGAAGACAAATATATCAAAATTTGACCAGCTTTCTCACCACATACTACCTAGCATATTTCTGGTTTTCAGTGACTCAAGTAATAGGATTCTGCCATTTCCAGTTGGTAATTTTACAGTTTGGTGCTCCAACGGGGTCTAATTTTTTTGTGTTTAATATTCAGTTGGGCTACATATTTGTTTCTTTAACTTTTTTTGCACTAAAAAGCACATATTTGCACACTGCTTTATTCCTTCCTTTTAGTTAACATACAGCCATAATTTTATTTATTTTTTCTTTCTTCACATATTTCAAGATTTTCTCAGGTGTTCATTTTAAGATTTGAGAAGCAAAGAACAAAATGAGAAGAAAATAAATACTAGTGACTCCCAGCAACATGGAAATGTGACTGAGCACCTCCCTGGCGAAGGCATTAACTAGGCCCACGGTCAACCATGGCACAGACACGAGCCAGAGTGGTCCAGACCTGCCTCACGGAGCTACCACAGTGCTTGGAAGTTAGTTTCAAATCCAAAGAGCTGTTTTCCTGGAGGTGATTTGTGGGGTAGACAAGAGGGGAAAAGTTCAACAATAATTGTGTAAAATACCCAAGGAGATCAAGAAAGAAAATTATTTGTAATTATCCAAGTTATGTTTCTCCATGTATGTTTTGCTCTTTTACTTTCACTTTATTTTTCACCATGCATGGACTATGGTGCTGTCCAGATAATTATAGATTGGAGAGGAGGGACTGGTATGTTTTAAATTGAAAACCATGGACATATTAACCTCTAGGGACTTGTCGCCTCTTTGTTGCATTGAAGATTTACACATTGATCTCCTGCAGTGAGACTCTGTTAGATTCCACAAATCTCCTGGGTCTGATTTCTGTGTTTCCCAGTTTTCTGCTGAGTGGTTTCATTGCCAGAATAGAGGAAATAGAAAACAAGAAAGAAACAAAACAAAAATCAAAATTATCCAGTTAAGAAATACTATTTGGAGAGAACAAAGAGCATTAAATTAATTTACCAGTCTCTCAAAATGATCATGGGCTATAGGATACTAGCGAAGAGTCTTAGAAAACTGTAGTTTCTAGAACAAGTGAACATAGTTTAATAATTGTGATGTCTTTGTTGATTTTTATAACATAGTTTGAGATTAAACATTTATGTTTTATTTTGAATACATTATGATGAGTATATTTAACACTTGAAATAAATTTAATTATTTAATATACAAAGATAGGTATGTTAACCCCCATATATATATATATATATATATATATATATATGTGTGTGTGTGTGTGTGTGTGTGTGTGTGTGTGTATACACACACATATACATAGATCTATATATGGGAAAGTACTTATAATTAATTTAGCAAAATCAGAATAAAAGGTGTTATTTAATCACCACCTATTTTCTGAAAAGGTACATGTATTTCAGATAGGAATGATGATATTTATCCATTAGCTACTATGTGGTCCCCTTCACAGTGATTTGGGTATTTCAATTCATGTTTAAATGTTTGTTATAAAATGAAAAAAAGGAATGTATGCCCAGTATAATATAAATATGTTTGTATCTAAAAATGTTCTGAATATAAGAATCTGGGGTATTTGGTAAATTTCCATATCTCTTCATTATAAAATGAGTAAGTCCATCCAATCTGAATTTAGTAATAAACTTTACACCATGTTATTCTACCATCAAATATCGTTCCCTCTATCATCTTTCAAAATGAGAGTGAGATGTAATACTGAATATACAGGTTCTCCTGGGAACGAGTCTGTCCAAAGATAATAAAAGTCTTCCAACCAAGTTTGTCAAGAGCAACACTATTTCAGTATTCAGTATCGATTAATGTTGCTAATTTTTAAATCCCTCCCCCACCCAAAAAAAGGCAAACGGAACATCTACACCTGCCCGATTCTGTGAAAGCATCAACTCTTACGCTCAATACCAAGCAATACCAAAGCAGGCTCTGAGCATTTCTAAATAACAGTCGCAATATTACTACATTCAAAGAGGTGTATAAAGCATGTATTTCAGAACATCCACAATGCTAAAAGAAAAAAAATCCAGTTTTGCATTCTGTCCATATATCGTAAGTGAGTGTTACTCATAAAGGATTTGAACTCCCTAAGCATATGTGCCACTTCCACCATTAAAGTGAATTCAGGTGCTGGGCATGACTGTCTCCAGACACGCTTTCTTTAAATAATTGATGGCTGTGGTCTTATTGCCCCATCGAACTATATCTGGATACACTCATGTTGCTTTTACAAGAGTTTCATACAACTCCACAGTCTGTAGAACACGTGGGATGTATCTCATAGTTTCTTTTATTAATATAAACTATTTTCACTTTCTCCAATGACAAATTGCCCCAAATTAGGTTTTTTACACCTATTATGACTGAACTGATGAGAAATTCATCTGTAGACCACAGCTGTGTATTGCAAGCATTATAGACCCTTGAAGCAAGGAGGTGATTGTTACACTGCCAGGATCAAGCGGAAAGAAAGTTGTTTATTTTGGAGGGAGACAGAAATCCTAGTTTTCAATTTTTCCAAGAAATTTAAAAGATTATTTGTTGAGATTCAAAATAGCCATTTTAAGCTCTATCCAAAATCAATTTGTTTCAATACTGCAGAGCCACTACCTTCAAAAAGAAAAAAGAAAATCTACTCTTTTATTATTATATCAGTATCCATTGAAAGCCAGAAATATGGCAAGCATTGTACGTGGCAGAAGCAATACCTAGTGAATGTTACACGTACGTGACACGGAGAAGATGGATCTTTGTGACTAGATGGGAATGTGATCCATGCATGCACCGGTTCCATATTTCCTACATATATTTGCACACACGTTTGTTATTATTCTCACCTGGCATAGTTAATATTGTCTGGTGATTTGCCATAGATGACAACTGCCCTCCCTCAAAATCTACCAAAGGAATAATAATGGCCTGACTTTTGAAAAGTTGCTGACAAGGAATAAAAACATATTAAAAAATTAAATTCAGTTCTAACAGCAAATAGGAGCCTTATAGTAACAATGGGAAAACCTTGAGAAATCACACAAATAAATTTTATTTATTTATTCCATAAATGTGAATAAATTCTATAAAATTGAAAGAAACTTATGCCCCTACTTTTCTTGGGCCATTAATGCATGCATTAGAAAGGATTAGATTGAATACTCTTCGTAAGAAAAAAGAACATGACTCGTTACTGTTGATAAGTATTGTCATAAAATATCAGGTAAAATCAATGCCTAAATTTCATAAATTGCAGGCACCATCTTTTCACATGTCAAGAATACCATGAGTATTCTCAACGTCTAAAGTATAGTACCAAAAAAATAGACTGAAGTTCGTGAAATAATCTTGACAATGTAGCAATGGTGTGTTCACTGAATAAATATTCATTGTAAATATTCATAACAAGATTTCATTCTTATTTTTAGGTATAGGCATGTGAGAGTGTCAGTTTGAGATTGTATTCCTATGTGAAATACAGGATTTAGGGTAAAATGTATTTGTAGAAATTCTAACATTAAGGGAAACTAACATTTCCCCTAGTCATAGTCAATGTTAGTTTTAATCAAGATAGAATGCGTGACAATAAATAATTATTTAGCTTTGTCAACATAAATATATAAAGAATACTAATTCTCATAACTTTCATGTTTGTCCTATTTTATTTTATATTAGACAGCATTTGGTATTAAATTGTATCATACTCATTTTCTTTAATTACTTAAAAATTTTAAAACTCTTTATTAAATTGGTTCATAGAATTTCTCAATGCAACTGCAATTTATTGAATCTATCTCATGACTCAAAATTCTTTTTTCAGAAATTAGGACATCAAAAGTATTTAAAATCCAGCTCAATACTATGTACTATAAAACATGGAAAACAATTATTAGATAGTTAAACTTACATTAGACCTAATAATGAATTAGTAAAATTAAGTTTTTTTCCCCACTAAATAGTCATTTCAAAAGGAGCATTTTTAATGAAAATTATAAGTTTAAAAATTAGTTTAATGGTTTTGGTCAAAATACAACAAGGACAGGAAGTTGAAACTTTTAAGTTAAAAGAATAATTTATTTTATTTTATTGTTTTATTATGTTCAGTTAGCCAGCATATGGTACATCATAAGTTTTTGATGTAGTGTTCAACGATTCATTAGTTGCATATAACAATTTTGTCAAGATAACTTTTTTAGACCAGAATATGAAATTGATTTTTAGATTGTGATTCTCTCAGAATCATGAAGAATCAGACCAAAGAAAATGAAATAAATTCTTCACGAATGTCAGATCTGCTTCAGATTTTTTAAGAATAAGATGAATATAAACAAACCAATGAAAGATGACATTCTTTAAAGAAGGTTGTACAGGCCTTCTTTAGAATATAAATAATAAGAAGAAACCATTTCCTACATATGTTCGGAGTACCAAATGCTCAATAAGCATTCCTTGAATAGCAAACCAGCACAAGTACCACGTCTTAAAAATAAGCATCTAAAATAAAAAATGCATTTCAATTAGTTACCTTGAAACAAATTTTAGAGGACGATGTGTTGTGGTGGTTCTCTATAAGAGATACGCACAATTAGACCTCAATGACAAAAGTAAAACATTCCAGGCTAGAAAAATTTCAAGTAAGGCAAAAAATTTCCCATCTTAAAGATATATAAATCAAATTCTTAGACTATTTTTAAATCATACTAAGAGAAAAGCCTTGGACAAGTTATTGAAATGTTGTTTCATAATTCGTGTTCTTCCGCCTATTGAATATTTATTAACATTTAAATAAGTTATTAAAATACATTCAAATGTGTATATGCAAATGAAAATCATTTGGGATCAGTAGCTCTTTAGAGTATAAAAAATTTATGAATGTGGACTTTAACTGACATAATTTTCAATTCAGAATGATCTCATAAAAATCAAAGATGTAACATTGCACATACCGCGACGTTGAAGTCTGAGCTGAGTAGGGAGTTTCTTCCTGCCTGGTGCTGAGCCTGCAAGTGAACTCATTCATGGATGACACAGCTGTCTGCATGTGCCTACTGTTTTGTCTCAAAACTTGTAGTGACAGGTGTGTCTTGTCACTCTCTGGTGTACATTACAGGCCTGCCTTGTTTATCATTCCAAGATGAGCTCCGATGTGTGTGACCCTGACAGTGGAGAATATAATCAAATGCCCTTTGAACCGAGAAAGAGGAATTTATTGCTGTTAACACATTTTACAGTTTATAGGGTCATTAGCCCCCTAGCTTCTGAGGGTTTTTTTCAAGCTTGGCTTTGAATCCATAAATGCAACGGATTTATATCACAGAATTGGCATGAAATATGATATTTAGTGTTTCCTTTTATAAATTCCTTACCTCATGTATAAAGTATAACAATAAAAAAGAGTTAATAAGATAATGTTTTTCCCTCCCTTCTCCATCTCAGCAAGGAGTAATAGCAAACGTCTATAACAGTGAATTTTCTGTATTGGAGAAGAAGATGTTTTAAACTTAATCAAAATTTTTTAAAGATTTTCATTTATTTATTTGACAGAGATAGAGACAGCCAGCGAGAGAGGGAACACAAGCAGGGGGAGTGGGAGAGGAAGAAGCAGGCTCCCAGTGGAGGAGCCTGATGTGGGGCTTGATCCCAGAATGCCGGGATCACGCCCTGAGCCAAAGGCAGACGCCCAACCATTAAGCCACCCAGGCGCCCCTAAACTTAATCAATTTTAAATAACTACATTACAATTTCAAATGCATTCTATAAGCTCCTATCGATACATCCTAATTTATCTATAAAAATAAAATACTAAATGAATTAAATAAGCAAAACATTATTTTGAAATACTATGGAAATCTTACCTGTCCACTTTTTGTTTACATTTTTTTTCCTGAATATGGAGAAACTTGAATTTAAAACAATTGTTATTTGTCAAGACTGTATGTATTTTAACTTAAGATCTGGGATTTAAATTAATAATTAATTAGAAGATAATTATTTTTAAGCAGAAAGTTTGAATATATTCCTAAATTCTAACAAGAAAAAAAGAGAATGAAAATAAGTCATAGTGATTCAATAACTTTATACGGAATTGAAATCAGTTGCAATTAAATCATATATATTTCTCAATCATAACAAAGGACTCATGTACTAGACAGAAGGTAGTTTACCTTAAATTTAGTCTGAAGTCAAACCATATTAGTTCTAGTACAATGAGAAGATGTTCATTGACATGGCTATTTAACATTAAAAATCCATTTAAAGAATATCTTGAACCTATACCATTGAATTATTGTCTTCCTTTAGAATACAGGATGAACCTCAAAGATGCAAAATATGATGAAATCTGTGTACCTGACAAGTTTCTTAGTTATAAACAACAAAAACGAACTCTGGCTAACTAGAGTCAAATAGGATTATTGAAAAGATAGCAGGTGACTCACAAATTTACAGACATGTTGGCAACCAAGGCTACGAGAACAGCCAGGAACAAAGGCAGGCTAGGTCACGAAGGACACAAGCACGGCTAATGCCGCCCCTGGTGCAGCTGCCCCCTGTCCTCTCCATGGAGCCCTTCCCTCGTTGCCTCAACAAGAGCAATCAGCTTTCACGCAAAAACTCTCCCACTAAACTCATGCCCTTCCTAGTGACTGGATTTGGGTTCAGCCTTGTATTAGTCCTAATTCTCCTCAGCTGCTGCTGAATTTAATTGGGTTGAGCAAGTCTTCTCAGACACTGAAGGATTTTCATTTTTTCCCTTGCCTTTTGGAATGTTTTTGTAGTCAGGATACCCTCTTCTTCAATACGCCCTTCAATGGCACCCCATTTCACACGCGTCTGCTGAGGTGATTCCGTCTACCTTCACAACTTACAGTCTCTTTCTTGCCTCCAAATCTCTAACTCCCCCAGCCTCTGAATTCCAGATTCTCATGGCTCTATCCTTTCTGTCCACTTCAGCGCTCACGTCTGACATGTTTGAAAGTCAGTTTCTCCTGTTGCTCAATCTCTTTTTTAATCTCCTTCCCTGCACTTTCTCTATAGGTACCGCCGGCCTCTGGTCCACCCCGTGACATGAGTCATTTTCGGTTTCCGCATCTCTTTCACCTTACTGGTTCAGATGGTGGCGATAGTGGTTAATTATTATTATCTCTTCCTACATTATTCCAGGAGCAGAACTGTCCCTATGCTGTTCACTCTTCAGGCAAGTGCTGACTCTGACCAGAGTGACATATTGAAGAGTGACCACTTCCCACGGTGAAGCAATTGGAGTCCTTCCCCACAAGGGTTCACAAGGAAGCTACAGGAAGAAGATTCCTTTCCTTTCTGATTGTAAAGTTGTGGAAACATGAGGCCAGAATGTTCTACAGACATGTCTCACTGCCACATGTCCTGCACCTGCCAGTCTACTGTAAGAGAAAATAAGGCTGTCATGCGGAGGGAGGGAGAGATGAGAGGTGGGGAGCAATAGACACAGCTGGTGTCGCTGCTTCCGGGCGCACTCCTTTCCCATCCAAGGTTCAGTTACTGAGATATTATTTCCCTCCTTTTATACTTAGTCGGAATGCCTCTACTAGATGAATTTTCCCACTCATAATTTAATGATGTCACTGCTTGCTTGACATCATTCTCCATTCCCTACAGAATAAAGACCTTGGTGTGACACTTAATCAGCTCTACACGGTCTGGACTTAAAATTTCCCTTCTCATCTCCTACAAGTCTTTCCTATCTTCTCTTACGTTATAAATTCTGGCCTTTTTCACTTGTTATTTAATTTACCCATTAAATTTCCACCCAGCTGAATAGCACAACTTACATATTTTTCTTCAGTAAATTAAGCATCGAGAAGTGGATATGCAAGTCCCATGCTGGAGTTGAAATTTCGTTGTCTCTGTGTAGAGTCATGGTCTCTGCAAGCCTGTTATTTCTTATTTGTAGAATGATACAATACCTTTAAATGAGATATGTATGTAATATCTTTGAAGAAATTTCATTCTCATGTGATTTTATTCATGAGATTTCCTTTTTATTCATGAGATTTTATTCAACCTGCTGCATAGCAAGAAAATTATGAGGCCTTTGCATAATATTTTTCTGAGATTCACAGAAGCCAAAGAGTGCTTGATATACTCACTGGGTTAGTGTGACATTCCAGTTCTGTGCAGGTTCTGCCTCAGGTTGACCTGTGTCCCCTCAGCAGTCATCTGAGAGTTTGTCTGGGAAACTGAAGCCACACTTGTATTTTCTGCTCAGAGGAAACTGGAAAGCGGAGCAGCTGAGCCCTGGGACTCCGCCTTAACTTTGGTCCCACTAGTGATGTCCAAAGGAACAAAAGCCACCTGGAAGCCTTGCCCATCCACCTAGAATCACGGGAACTTCCTGGCCTTGCTGGACAATTCAGTCCACGTGACTGTGAGCAACTGTCCGACGTTGACTCTGCAAAATACTCTCCCTGCACAGCTCACTCTTTTGAGGCTATCGTCAACAACTTCACAGTAACCAGCTCTCCTCCGCTCCAGAGGAGAAAAGTAGCCCATTTGAAATTTTAGGTTTGAGTTGAGATTAAAATCGTTCATTGTAAATCTCATCGCTCCTCTACCTCAAATACTCGGCAGTGGAATAGCTGCTGGCGAGGGAACTGAAGCAGATCCTTCATTTCAACGCTTCTTACCTTTTGTGGAAAACTTTCAATATTCTTGGGAAAAGTTGCTAAGGGCAATGACAAAAATTTTACCACCTTTTGTCTAAGGAAAATGTCTTGCCTATTAAAAAGAACTACGACAACTTTCAGCAAACCTATGAAGGCAAATCTATTGAAAGACAAAAGGAGTTTTGTCTTTTGTGGGGAACTGATAGAAAAAAGGGTTTTCAGAGTTAATGACTCAGGCTGAGGATCTCTGAGTCCTCCAGGCTTTGCTTGCAGGTGGTAGCAATTGTATTTTAATAATGAAACTGCTGGGGTGTTTATAGTGTAAGCAGAGGAATCAGGAGTCGCAGGGTCTCCCTTGGCTTGGAATCTTCCACAGAACCTCAGGCAAGTCATTCGCAGTGAATGCCTCCGCTTCATTATCATCAAAATTGTGATTTGAGAATCATCCTGGACTCTGAGGTGGAATTCTGAGGTGTCATGTAGTTAGATACTGTTTGTCTTTCTGCTGCTTCTGCATCTCCCGTTCCAGAAATCTAGCCTCAGGCTCACAAAAGCACAGGTCCTGCCAGAAACAGGTGCTTTGGTAAAGGGTTAGTGGTTTCAGAAGTCAGCGCCGGCGACCTCTCAGGCGGAACGCCCGGAGCTGTCTGTCAGCAAGACTGCGGGGCTTGGAATCACTTGTTGCTTAGCTCGGAATCGCCCTTAGACGTGGGAAAGTTCTAGCCAAAGATTGAAGTTCCATTGCTGTAACAAGGTCAGTAGGTCAAAGATGTCTATGATTTAATAGTCTTACCACTACTTCTGTACTTCAATTCAGCATTTTGCCAAATATGTACAGGGCCATTTTCTCTGATCTATTAAGAATTGTCTAACAGAAAATGAATTCCTGTTCCTTATCTAGACTCTTTTTTAAGGGAATGGCACCCCCAATCTGCTCTTCTCCCCTCTGTTCATGCATAGCGGGGAGTGTTCACAAGTTGTTTAGTTCCTTCTGCTCCGTGTAATGCAAGAGGTTTATAGCTCAGAATCCTTTCGTTAATAATAGGGCTGAATAGGGCTCTGGATCTCTCTTACTTACATTTCTTTCTTGTTGAACCAGGCACCTGTCTTGCTTCCTCACCAGGACACTCTTGCGGCTTTCTGCTCCTCGGTGTCCTTCAGTGGCTTCACCTCTAATGCCTCATCAGGGGACATTTTGTTCTCGTCGCCCTCTCTTATCATGGCTTTAATTACCATACAAATTCTGATGATAATACACATTTAGATCTCCACCCCGGAACCACCTATCTTAGACCTTGATTTTAAAATCTAACTGCCAGGTTGTAAAAATATTAACTTGAACAATCCATACACTTCTCAAACTTAACCATGTTCGCATGTTCTATCCCCCACCTCCAACGTGGTTACTCTTCTCGTCTTCTCGGCCTCAGTACGTGGCATCACTGTCCGTCTTGGTGCTTCAACCAATCTCCCTTTCCTACATCCTCGTCGGCAGCAATCCTGTCCATTACATGCAAGAGGATCTCAAATCCACTGTCTCTTCTGCCACTCCTCTCTATCCAATCTTTCACTCTGTGAGAGAAATGCCCATGTCTTCTGGGTTTCTTGCTTCTATTCTTGCAGAAGCCAGAGTTCTTTCTCTAAAATGAAAATTAAGTAAGTTACTCTTCTGCTTAAAATATTCCATTTCTTGTCATGGCACCTAAAATAAAACCCCGTCTTCTTACCATGGCTTCTTTTTTTTTTTTTTTAAAGATTTTATTTATTTGACAGAGAGAGAGAGAGCCAGCGAGAGAGGGAACACAAGCAGGGGGAGTGGGAGAGGAAGAAGAGGCTCACAGAGGAGGAGCCTGATGTGGGGCTCGATCCCAGAACTCCGGGATCACACCCTGAGCCGAAGGCAGACGCTTAACCGCTGTGCCACCCAGGCGCCCCCTTACCATGGCTTCTAAGATCCTGAATAACTGGCCCCCACATATTCTCTAAACCCATCTCATGTCACCCTCCCCCTTGTTCATTATTTTCCAGGCACAGTGGTCTTAAGTCTTTCCCACTTCCAAATCTTACTCCTTTCTGTGCCCAAGATATGGAAAACACCTGACCCCCACAGTTGTAAGGGCTAGCTTATTCAGTAATCAGCTTAAAAGTCAACTTCTCAGAGAGGCCCCCTGAAGATTCTTCCCAGTTTGTATCTATCATAGCACTTTTTATCTTACAGAAGTCCTTTGACAACTACAACTGCTGTGCTCATTTATTTACGTGCTAGCTTATTGTCTGCCTCCACCATTAAAACATAAGCTCTGTGTGAGGATTGGCTATGTCTTCTTTCTTCACACATTTTTATCTCCCAACTCTAGTATTATCTAAACATAGTAGGTACTTAATGAATATTGACTGACTGATTTTTGAATGAATGAATGAATGAATGAGTGAATGCGCACTAGCCTTGACTCTTGATTTTTGTTTAAGTACTCCTCAGTAAAAGTATTTTATATGGTCTACATTTTTTCTGTTTGCAATACTTGATATAACAACATTCTAACAATATGTTTTAAATGAGCAGTTTATATACTTACAGTTTTATAATTTTGCATTTCAAATTGAATGAGCTTATATAGTTTAAATGGTCACAAACTTTTCCTATCATTAATATATCCCTATGAATAACACATTTGACCCTTTGTCAATGAACTGTGCCTGTTTTCTGTATTGACTTTAACCGGCAGATGAGATTGTGGGATAGCCTTATTCTTGTCAGATGCCTGATTTAACTGAGGTTGTGGAGCGACCCTTAATTGAGTTAAATTAGGAGCTGAGTAAATGATTCATAAAGCATCTCTTCGATTACAAATTCTAGCACTATGGTTTTCTAGCACACCAAAGTCCTCTATTTGTTTTCCTAACATATAGAAATAATTATTGATAAAACACTGAACATTTCTTCTCATTCATATACATACATAGCCTTGTCATAGTTAATATCTTCATGCACCATGTGACCAAAAGATTATAATTATTCACACCACAAGTTAAGTGCCTAATATGGACAGACGTTGTGTGAGGCAGCAGATAAATATGAATAATTTCTAAATAGTCAAGGCTGTTATATTCCAGGAATGTTCAATCATGATTCAATGTGGTAAATGTCCTATTATAGGTTTATACAAGTTACTACAGAGGAACAGAGGTAGAGGAGAAGTGGGTTGAATTCCTGTTGTAATCTAGGTGTTGTACAATCATTTTACATACAAAATCTTATTTAATTTTCACAACCATTCTGGGGCTTGTAGAAATAGAGCTTGTATAAATCTTGGGCCTTGGCCAAGATTACATAGCTAGAAATGGTGTGGTGAGTATTTCAAGCCAAATTTATCTGACTTCAGACCCCCGTTCTCCCAACCATAGCATGTTGCCTCATTCTCCCTAGAAAATGAGAGGATGGGAAACGAGGAGAGTCAGAAAAAAATTTAGAGATGTTATGACATTTGGAATGAGAAAATATGCATAAGCCTCACAGGTCATTTCATTGGGACTGCCTTTTTCGGGGAGAGAGAACTACCAGCAGGTAGAAAGCTTCAGGAACAAGGTGAACACACTCAAGGACAGGCAAGCATTTCAGAGCAGTTGGAGCTTGAGAGAAAAACAGAGATGGACAAGATTGGTGATGTAGAGGTTGAGAAAAACAAGTCGCAAATGGTCTTCAGTGTCAAGCCAAAGAGTCCTGGTTTCATTATAAAATAAAGAGAAGATAATGAAAGAGTTGGGTGAGCCGTAACAGACCAGATACGTGTTTCTACAGGGATCCCTCTGGTGGCAGTGTGAGGACAAAGGGATCAAGGTTGCCAAGGCAGACACTAATTGTAGCGTTTCAGGCAAGAAATTATGATAACCTGAGTCAAATAGTGACAAAGGTATGCACAGCTAAGGATTAATGCCAAAGATTTCAAGGATATAAACAACACAGGCTTTGGATTCGAACATGTAAAGTGAGGTGGGTTTAACATTGACAGTGTCCCATCTCTCTCACCCTTTTGTTCGTTCCGTTTTAGTTACTTTTTGGCCTTTCCTTTCCAAGCAGTAACTGGAAGGGAAGAACTACCTATGGAAATGGTCTGAAGAATCAAACTTACTTGTTGGTTAGTTTAAAATATGGATTGCAAGTTATTGCAGACAGAACTCAAGCAAATTCAATTTCATCTCTATCTTTAAATCAAATGAACCAGAATACGTGTCACTATACCATTAGAAAGAGGTTCCTTCCGAACTGCCTTTTGTGCCCTGCTGAAACCAACTTCTTTCTATATGTGGGTACTACGAGACACAGAGTATAAAAGTATATCACACATGCACAAAAATATGCAGAGAACCATACCATCTACCTCCTATGGAAGAAACACATACTCCAACTTGTTTCTTGGTTCACCCCTCCTTTCAAACACAACCCCTTCACTTCCATCTGGAGTATTTTATGAGACAACTTCCTAGTCTGTGCAGAAGGTCAGATCAGGTTTCCTGAATCTGTGGGCTGCTTGGAGAGCATTCCTAATATGCAAAGGCAACAAATCAAATTCAAAAGGAAACTGAAGTTGATAGATAAAAACACGAAGTCCTACAGCATGTGCAGGGTGGTGGCAAATGCTGAAATGAACAGCTAGGCTGTGAACAAATGCTCAGTTATTTCTAAGTACATTATTTGGATTTATGCTTTGCTTTCCATTTGTCAAGTGTTGAGATAACTGTGAAAACCGCTTCAGTCCCCAAACATTTTGGAAACGTAATCTCAATAGGAAAGTTAAAATTTAGGTATGCCCGTTATTAGCCTGAGGACACAGCCATTAGCCACGATGGTATCAGTAATACTCACTTTCATGGGCACCACTGGATTAATTCTGTAGACACAGCATTTTGTTCACATTATAATAGTATTTGGATGAAAGTCCTAAGATTCATCCCCTTAGAAGATTATCATTGATCTGGGGGAATGCAGTCTTCCAAATTATCTTCTGCAACTATACTCTACACAGTGTTTTGACTGCATGGTACAGACACTATCTTTTGCAATTTACTAATGCCAGGAGAGATCGCTGATGCTTCCAATGTTTCTAACGTTGTAGATTTACCTTTGAGCCACCATGGAAACAGAGTTGAACTTTCCAGGGCAATATCTAGTCAAAATATCTATTACTTCTTTCCTTATTTTTCCCTATTTAAAAGAAAGATACATCTACTTCAGAATGAATGCTGATAGCTCATGAGTAAAATAATGGAAAATGATGAAACATATCTTATTTTCTTCATGTTTGTTCTGATATATACCTTCCAAAGGACAGAATTTAAGTAAGTCTAATTATTTTTTATCATTTTGCACCTCTAAAATGTCACTGAACACACCTGTCATTTCCCCCTCCAGCTAAATGACATCATTCAGCCCTTTGAACACATATGTGAGCTCATGCTAAAAAGCTTATACTGAGCTCAGAGAAATCATGGAGTATTAAATATATATTGTGCTTCACATGCTTATAAAAATCATATCCACTTCTAGAGACCACTGGTTTCAGTTTCCCTCCCATTTGATATTATCTCACATCTGTGGAAATATGAGTGAAAGATCACCTCACTTGGCAATAGAAAATTGTGGAACCCCTTATGGAATATTCAATGTGAAAACCGGACAATTGGTCTTAGGAGCAATTCCAACTAGAATAAGGAGTTCCTGGGAGGATATGAGCTAAAGTAACCATTTTAGAGATACTACACATATTTCCCTTTGTGAAATGTGGTTGGCACCTCATAATGGAAATGGTACCATCTACATTTTTCTGTAAATAAGTTTGAAATTCTATTTTTACAATAAATACTATATCTTTAAATTTCTATCTCTTCTTTAAGCTCCAGAATATGGTCATGGTTCCTTGTGAATCACTGAAGGAAAAGAATATTTCCTATATCCCCTCAGGTTCTTAATGAAGACATATACCAAAATAGTGAAAAAATAAACAACCTTCCATGTACAACCACACTCACTGTCATTCCAATGTGTCCACAGTCTGCAGGGAAATGTACCTAAATACTAGATGAACAAGGTCTGGACAAGAAGTTTCTGTTCAGGATCTCTGGGAAGGTGGAATGTATCCTACAGATTACTTTTAACCAATATCTTCCCCTGACCTAGAATCTGTACTTGTCTTTATGATCAGAACTGTTGTAAAATTTAAATGTGTTCTACAGATTTTGCTAAGTAAGAAAGAAGTTCTGTTTACCTAAAACATGAATTCTAACATTTCCTCTGTGCTTAGTACCATTTTTTTTCCATAGTACCAGCTTCTGGCTAAGAAGGGAAAGTGTGTGTGTGTGTGTGTGTGTGTGTGTGTGTGTGTGTGTGTATGTGTGTGTTAAAAATTTTTTTCACCAGCACTCCAGAAGATGTTTGCGAGTAGAAACACATTTGAATTGGCTTGAAATATAATTACATTTTATTGTGTCCAAACCTGATGGAATGTAATGCCTTTGTTACACAAAAGTAGTAGGCCAGGGCAGGGCAATTCTAGCCAGGGCAAGGAGCTGTGGTGTGGGACAGTTTGGGCAGGGGACTCCCATTCCCACAGATGAGGCCCAAGGTTGCAAAGGGACCAGTGGAGGAATAGAGGGGAAGGTGACAGGGACCCTATGCTCCCCATGCTGAGTGACGTGGTCAATGCTTCATGGGTCTGTCCTTCGCAAAGAGAAAATGCACTAGGGTAATGTCCTCTGAAAAGCGCCCATGTCTCTTTGAGACCAGGGCAGGACAGTCTTCCTTCTCTTGGATACAGAGGAAAGAAAGGTGAAGAGTAACATTTTCTCTGAGCTTCCTTTCCCACAACCAACAATATAGTCCTTCCTCCCAGCTTCTCCCTCTGCTGTTAGGATGTAGCTACTTTAAAAAAAATTAAAAATAGGCAAATATCCAAATTCCACTATAGTATCAAGTAAGGTGACCTTCTTCAAAACATGTTTTGTCAATCACGGACACTGCCTGTGTTTAAATTTACTACACTTGAAAGCAAATTAATTTTAAAAGTACCAGCGTTCTAATTTAGTAACTTTTTTCCATTTAATAGTGGATTGCGAAGGAGTATTTCCAATGTGGTTATCGGAGATAAAACAGGCAAAGCTTTAGGAGTAGATCTGAAATCTTAGAGCACAATAACAAACTTCTGAGCTGAATATAATCTGTAGGTATGCTTGGTTTTCGCCGCCATACTACATACAGTAGAACTTCAGCTTATTTGCTGAAGGAGATTCAAAACACCACTCAAAGGAGAATCTTGCAGTTGTCTGCAGGCAATTATTTAGTTTCTTCATGTACTTTTGAAACAAATATCTACACAATGTCTGTGAAGGACTATGGGTGAGTGCTAAGCTGGCAATAAGAAAATAGTCCTTGTCCAGCCCTACTTGACATTGAATGAAACCATATAAAATGCTACTCAATGTTTGTCAAAGGCACTGGGGTAGGATAAATACTCAGAATGATTATTTCAAGGTCTCCCTTCCAGATTCTGTAAACTATATGCCTGGTCAAGCCAACTCAGCTGAAAGTTAGACTTGACTCTATTTTCCAGAGCATCGCCTTTTCTGAACGGCTGCCTAAAATGTGAACACATACGTTCTTGCATCTACTGTGTCGGTTCTCATAGTTGTGCCTCAGTAGAGCTGGGGGTTAAGACCAAGAAGCATGGAACTGGACTGCTTGGATGTGTCCTGGACTCTCACTAATTCAGTGACCTTAGGCAGGTTTTAAGTTCTATGCCTCTCTTTCCTGGTCTGGACCTTTTCAGACCGTCTATGGACCCCATGCTAACAAAGCTTAATTTCCTCCATAGTTATAATGGGAGAAATTGCATTAGTTAAGATCCTGTTAGCTTAAAATAAAAAAAGTATGGTTTAGACTAGTTTAAGCAAAAAGGGAATTATGGGATTGTCTCAGAGAATCTAAGTGAATGTTGAACAATCTAGCCTTGGGAAGAAAAGGGACCAGGCCTTCCGCAGTGGTCTCAGAAGCAGGAAATCAAGCTCTTGCTCATGGCTGTTAACACCGGCCAAACACAACGACCCCAAGTGACTGGGTAGTTTGGTTCAAAAATTTCACTGCCAAACAAAAGAGAACTAACGAGTACCCATTACTTGACAGGTATTGTGCTAAGATCTTGAGGTGTATCTGTGAAACTGATATATATAGATTCAGATTTACAGTTTAATTGGGCATATGGCATGCAGGCAAGTGCCTGGTCCAATAAATATTTGTTGAATGAATGAATGAATGTGAGTGAATAAATAGAGACATTAATCATACATCATGTTGTGGATCGGGATGGATATATTAGAGGGTACCCATGCAGGCACTTAGGAGAGACCCTTACTACAAAACAGTTTTCTCTGCTCCCCCTCATTGCCAAGCTCTTCAAAGTGTTTTATTTATTTCTTTATCTCTTGTTCACTCTTCAACCAACTTGTATACAGTTTCCATCTAACACTTCATAAAAAGGCACTTGTCGAGATAATTGATGGCCCTCATGTCATTGAATTTAAGAAGTAACTTTCCATCTGCATCTTACACAAATTCTTAGTTGTATATGATATATTAGACTACTCCTTATCTATTCTTTTGTCTATGACACCATGGTCTCTTAGATTTTCTCCTACTTCAGAAGACACTTTATCTTAGATTATTTTGCTAGTTCTCTCTTCTCCCTAAATGTTGATTTTCCTCATGGCGTTCTCTTGGATACTCCTCTTTCTTCTTCCTATGCTCCCCTACAACTACTTCTCCTCCTCCCCCTTTCCTCTTCCTCTTCTCCTTCTCTGTCTCCGCCTTCTCCATCTCTTCCTCTGCTTCTTCTTCCTCTTCCTCCTCCTCCTCCTTCTTCTCCTTCTCCTTCCCTTCCTTCCTCTTCCTCCTCTTCTTCTTCTCCTTCTCCTTCTCTCTCTCTTTCTCCATATATATTCCCTTCGTAAATGATCTCATCCAATCGTATAGTTTTATATACCAGTTTTATTCAAATAAATCCTAAAATTATTGTCTAGACCATTTTCCTTTGAACAATTCTAAATGCTACTGTCCTCTCATCCTGCTAAACCTTCAAATCTCAGCTTATATTGCAAAATGCTCATTGGCTGTACCAGCCTGCACTGACCATAGTCACTGAGTAGTCCCTTTATTTGGTTAACTCACTTTGTTTTCCTGACTCTACCACTAGTCTATAAGCTTTCCAAAACAAGGACAACTTCTAACTTTATCACTGTATCCTCAGCCCCTGTCACAGGCCTGGCACTTAGTAGACCTCCAGGGAATATTTGGAATGACTGATACCTGAACAGGACTCTGGGGCATACAACAGCGACACCTACAAGAAGGAGCTAATGTATGTGCTAGAAGGAAAATCAAGAATATCTAGGTGGACTGAGGATGGTGCAGTAAAAGAAAACTTCCATATAGGCAGAAGATTTGGCACATCAAACATTCGTAAACAGCATTTATAAAGATGAGGGTAAGTGGGTTGCATGGTGGTTGGCAGGTATCTCATTTTGAACCAGAATTACAGTATTTCAGGGCTTTAGCTTTATTTAGCTTTTAAAGGACATGTATCTGATTGTTTATTACTTTTCATAATTATAAGTTTGCTTAACCTTAATTTCCAATTGAAACTTAATCAGCAGTGTTTTAGCATACTTCAGTTTTTCCATTCTTCTGTAAAGTACTCCATGATCTGTGAACGACCCCTTGAGAATCTGCTCTTTTAAGGAATCTGTGGTCACATTGTTAAAGGAGAAAATATTTATAAATGTGAAAAATTTTATCCTTCAGATTACTGTTTGACACAAGATGTTCAAGAATCATTTAAGGTTTTATTTAACACAGAGGAAAGCTGCTCTGTGGAAAAATACAACACATCTATAGAAATATGTTTCACCCTCTACCCCTGTAGTGGTTGCTGGTCCTGCTGTCAGAGTCCCTGGGTGCAGGGGGACAGGGAGAAACATAAAAAGAAAGGTGACAGAGTAGAAATGAGATACAGGGTTCTGAAAGCCACCTTAAGGACAAAGTGTATTTTTGTATCAAGAGTTAGTAGCTATTGAATAATTTAAAGGTATTCAAAATACATTTTAAAAATAATTATTGGCTACAGTATTAATGTGCTGGGGCTATATATATAACAAAGTACTGTGGACTGGGCGATTAAATAATAGAAATTAATTTTCTCATGGTGCTGGGGGCTGGAAGTGAAAACCAAGGTGTTGGATGAGTTAGTTCCTTGTAAGGGGTGTGAGGGAAGGCTCTGTTCCAGGTCTCTCCTTGTAGCTTTTAGATGGCCATATTCTCCCTGTGTCTCTTAATATTATTTTCCTTCTGTACTATCTTTGTGTTCAGTTCCCTTTTTATAAAGATACTGGTCATACTGGATTAAGACCCATCCTAATGACTTCATTTTTAACTTTATTACCTTTGTAAAGACCCTATCTCCAAGTAAGGTCCCATTCTGAGGTATTGAAGGTTACAGATTTGAGGGGACATAATTCAGCCCATAGCAGCTACCATGAAGTGAATGGAATATGGAGCAGATTTGCAGTGTAGTCGGGAAGAACAGTTACAAAGGCAATGAGCAAAACAAGTGAGAACTGCTGTGACTGGATCTTGGATCTTGGTATTTGGACAAAGTAACATAGAAATACAAGGGGATTTGAGAGATGTTGAGGAATGCAAATTTGCAAAAATTGGTGATCGTATGAATAGATATGTCAGGGAGAAGGAGGAGTCAAGAATGTTTTCATATGCTCCCAGAATAGATCACTGTGACTATTGATACTTTTTGCAATATGAAGAATTTAAGAACAGTTTGAAGATGACTTCTCCTTAGAATGTGATGATTTTAAGTATCTGGAGAACATGTAAGTGAACGTGACCAGGAAAATCAGGCAAAATCTGAGCTGGAAACCACAGAGTCACATACTTAGCTTGTTTATTTCCTATATTTTTTCCCTGTAATAAGCATGTTCTTCCCCAAAAGAAGCATGAAGGCTATAATCGATTTGATGAGTGCTGTTTTAGCTGCAAATCCCAAATTGTGATATTCAACAAATCCATACAGAGCACCTGCTAGACGGCCTAGAAATGAGGGGAAGTTTGCAATATTAAATAGGTTTGTCATGGGATCTCAGAAAGAAGGAGAAATTTTAAGGAAGACTTGAAGATGGTGAGGCAATTCACCAAATGTGTTCCTGGAAGATTTCTAGGCAAAGGGAAGAGAAGAGCCAAAGTGCTAAGAGAAGTGGATGCCTGATTCATTCTAGGACCAGCAAAGCGGCTAGAGTGGAGCAGGCAGTGGAGAGTAGCTGGCTAGGAGACTAGAAATGTAGTAGAGAGGAAGACAAGGAGAGTCTTCATACCATTATAAGGCTTTGCTTCTGAATGAAGTGGGAAGGCACCACAGCGTTTCGACAAGCAGTGACATGTTCCAGCTTGCCGCAGAAGGGGCATGTCAGCTGCAGTAGCCAAAAATAGACACAGCGGGACATGGGTAGACCTGTTAGAAGGTAATGTGACAGAAGATGGCTTACACCAGCGTGACTACAGTGCAGGTGGCTAGAACTAGTTTTAACTGAGATGTCATTTTTAAAAGTAGAGTCCTCAGGATTTCCTCATAAACTGGGTACGGGTTTAAGAGAAAGAGGAGACAAGAATGACTCTCAGTCTTTTGGCCTGAGAACCTGAAGACAAAGAAACCTATGGCTGGAGCAAGTCTGCAGGGGGAAATTAGGTGTTCACTTTGAGCCCTGCTGGGTTTGAGATGTTTATTCAGCGTTCACGTGATTATGCTGAGTGGGCAGTTGAACAAACAAGTATATGGCATGCAGAATAAGAATCTAGAGATTTAACATCAGAATCTGTGGAATTCATTTGTATTATGGTCAGAGAATGTGATCTTTGTTTTATTGGTATTTGAGGATTATTGACATACTTGTTTTATGGTCTAGTATGTGATCGTTTTGTAAATATTCCATTCATGCTAGAGAAGAATGCATATCCTCTCTTGGATTTCACCTTGACGTCTTTACCAATTTTTAATCTATTTGAATTATGAGTAAAATAAATGTGGGTGGAGGGGGAGGCTAATGTAAATTAGAATATTTAATCCTGGACGGGCCAGACTAACTGTTAGAAAAAATAAATATACTAGTGTTTTGCGGTTTTTTTGATCCATATTTGGTTTATCTCTTTGCACTCCCATATTTCCAGTTTTTAGTTTTAGGTCGCTTTAAACATCTCTCTAATAAGAAGAATATATTAGATTTTTTTTGTTTGATTTCTATTCACTCTGATGACCTCTGTATTTTAACCTCTTTATAACAGTTTTGTTGGTATTACTTTTGTTGCATTCTAACAAACATTCAGAAAACTGTGCAAATCACATATTGAATACCCCTATGAAACTGTCACCAACATGCAGAAATAAACCACTATTGCAGCCAGGGTGTGGGGGTCCAAGAGCACATGGCTCCCAAAAAGACCAAAGTGTTTTGGCCATTCGCCACTGACCTTTGCCACTGACAAAATTCAAAGGCAGAGAAACAAGTGGTGGTAAAACAAGAAAGGAATTTATTTCAGTGAGGCCAACATCTGGAAGACAACAGATTAACATCTCAAAGACTCTCTCCAAAGGGCTGAAAATATTCTCAGGTTTATATAAGGAAAATGTGGAGGAAAAATGGGCGGGTACCTGCAGGTAGGCAATCGTAGTCTTGGGGTCAGTCACTCCCCGTCTTGCTGGCTCAGGACAGTCTTTATTGCTTGAGGCTGGGAGGTAGTGTCAGTTCCCATCGGGGATGCCGTGCCTGCAGGGTCCTCTGCCTGAGTTAGGAGAGAAACTGACATGAAGAACTTAATTAATTAGAAAACTTGAGGTCAAAATGGAGGTGGTTGAAGTCCTCTTTCACTATGGTGCCCAAAGTTCCCTTATGACCCCTTCCACCTAGCACAGCTAGCATCCTGACATCTAACATCATAGATTAGCTTAGCCTGCACTTTTGAAATTTATGCAAATAGCGTCATACTGTATATATTCTTTTTTTTGTCTGAGGGGGATGGATATGTGAACAGAGATGTAATAAAACAAAGCACAGCAAGATATTAGCAGTATAATCTCAGTGGTGAGTATTCTGGTGTTTACTGTAAAATGCTTTCAATTTTGGCTCTATTGTTGAAAATCACCATAATAAAATGTTAGAAAAATACTTTGTTATATTGTCCTGACTTTCAAGAAAAAGGTTAAAAGTGTTCAAAATTTATCAATTTGTACGGGGACTTCCGAGCTCAAGTTTTCTCAGCAGACCAGCAGTTTGATGTCTTGATGAATATTTCTCTGTGACTGAGAAGAATGGCTCCCTAAGATACTCACAGCTCGCTCACTTATTTTGTACAATCATCCTACACTCTTTGTTCTGATTTTGTATTAATTGAATCATCTTCTGATTTTTTTTTAATTTCTCAAAGGAAAAGAAGAGAATATAGTAATTTAGATATCATGTTTGGTAATTCTCTTTCTCATTTGAATTGATTAATTATTTTTCCATTAGAAATTTGGTTTCCTGAGCAGCTCAAGACAAATTGACCATCAAGATACAGGCTTCATGGCATGCAGGAGAGTCTCTGGACCTAAGACAGTCTCTTTAATGCAAAATAGCAAACCACGAAGTCCCAATTCCTTATCTTTATGCATATTGTGTACAAATAAAGTATGCTTCATGTCCATGAAATTGCCTCAAAACTAACTAGGGTAAAAATAAATGTGTTTATATTTAATTTCTCTTTCAAACACAAAGTATAATTCCCATACCAGCATATGGTGCCATTACAGGCATTTTGGATACAGAAATAGCCTTGTGATAAAGTGGCTATCATGGTGCTATTCATTAACGTGAAACTCGATTATCTCGCATCCTCTTTGGTGTGGTAATAGATTATTTTTCTTACAAACAATGTTATCATTATAAAAAAATCCCAATTTAACACTGTACCTGAATTAGAAAAAAAGAAATTTATGCATTCAGAGATATTGGGTATGTGTTTCTTTGCCTTAGTAATTCCTTATCAATTAAACTATATTTTGCAAAAGCTAAGGATGCATGTTTTAGGGTACACTTCGCATCCCCCAAAACAAAACTTGAAAGTAAATTGCTAATTTTAAGCATTTACCCTAAAATTCTGGAGGGAGCTATTGAGATTATGCAGAGACAATGAGCATCCTTATGACTTTATTTATTACAACTATTAAGATGCTAGACTGAAGTTAAACTGAATTAAATTGGCTTTCAATAGTCTTTTAATGGAAAAGCCACAGGGTGGCCATTCACTTCCATTGCAAAATTATGGGGGTTTTTTTCCCTTTAGCAGAATTTAAGAATATAATGTATACCACATTCTCTCCTGAGCACTGGAAATGGAAACGCACCTAAGTAACAGGCCGAGTACATTTAGTTTAAGAAAAACCAAAAGTCCTATCATTAAGAACCATTTTTGCACTTTCTAAGGTCTTTCAGCTCTGTATTCATGGCTTGTTAAGTGAATGAGTGCAAATCTCAAGTAAAAGAGCAGATTAAATATACAAATATACCAAATAAGAGTTACAGAAACATTGTGGGAAATGAATTGGTAAGAGATAAACAGGTGACATTTCACAACTAAGTAGGAGATTGGGATGTCACAGTAGAGAAAAAGAGCTCTGATCTTAGAGTCAGGATACTATCGTTCTTCAGTTTCGATAATGCACCAGCCCTTGGACAAACTTCTTAATGTCTCTGAGCCTCATAAAGTAATCATAAAATAATACAGGGAGAGTTCATTTATGAGGATTATGAGGTAATAGAAACAGAAAGGCTGTATACATTGAATGATATTGTTCAAATGACAATTCTTTTTTATGTTTAAAGACTTTTCTATTCCTCATCCTACTTAAGGATATTTATCCTACATGTATAAGAGAGATTCTGACCCTGATAGTGTCCCAGCTTTGATTACTTAAGAAATGTGACTTGAGCAATGCTGCAAGGCTCCCCCTGCCCCAGAAATATCTCTGAAATCAGCCTTCCATTACCTGGAATGCTTACAATTAATACTACTATTTTGTATTTATATTATTGCATTATTTATTTGGGTTATGATTTTGTTTCTAAAAGACATGCATTTATTTTCCTCTCCCTCTTTCCTTCCCTTCCTGAACAATTCAGTCCTAAAGCAATTAGGTCAGGCAGAACAAGTAAGTGTTTATTTCCTATCACTGCCATACCAAATTACCACAAGCATGGTAGCTTGAAACAATGCAAATTTATTATCTTATAATTCCAGAATTCGGGAGTCCAAATGGGTCTCACTGGGCTAAAATCAAGATATCAATAGGACCACATTCCTTTCTGGAGGGTCTAAAGGAAAATCCATTTCTTTGCCATTTCTAGCTTCCAGAGGCTGCCTCCACTCCTTGTCTCTTGGTCCCCTCCCATCTTCAAACCCAACCACATTGGGCTGAGTACCTCTTATGCTACCATCTCTTTAGTTCTCCCCTTTCTGCCTCCCTTACTTATGTAGATTTTTGTGATCAGGCCACCTGGATAATGTAGAATTATCTCTCCATCTCAAGATCACCTGGTTAGCAATCTTAATTTCCCTCTTCATGTTCCCTAACATGTTAAAAAGTTACAGAGATTAGGATGTGAACATCTTTGGGGAACCATTAATCCCCCAATCACTGTAGGTCACTGTGCAAGCAGTGGGTAGGAGCTCCAATGGCAGTAGGGTGTGACAGTCTCAGTAGAGTTCACATGGTGGCCCCACAGACAAGGGGCATATGGAGGGTTAGAACCTAAGTGGGATGAGGAGGCCACCCCTATTGTAGGGCTACCCACACAGAGTGTCAGGTCCCAAGTAGGGCAAAGAGGCATTCATATGCGGGAGCAGACTGTCACAGTGTTAGAAATCCAAACAGGGTAAGGTGGCCACCCACACTTGTAGACAACCTGTCATGTGATGTTGGAGCCCATGTGGGATAAGGAGGCTTTCCACACATGGAGGTATTCCAGAATCAGGTAACATAACCCAAGCAAGGTGTCCACACTTACGGGACATTTCAGAGCCTATGCTGGTTCAGTAGGGCATCTCCACAAGGGGTGGCCCTGTGCTGGATGTCAGAACCATTGAAGGAACTCTTCTCCGTGTGAGGAGGCCTGGACTGGGATGTCAGAGCCATCCAGGTTGAGGAGGGCACACGGTAGGGAAGTTTGACATAGAGACTAGAGTGTGCAAGGTGCCCACATGTGTGGGCAGAGCAGATTGTATGTTAGAGCCCAAGCAGAATGAGGAGGAAGTCCACAAAGACGGGCAGCTTGGGCTGTATGAGATGATTCCCACAGGGTGGGGGCCTTACATGGGCCAGGAAGCCTGAGCTGTTTGAGAAGGGAATACATGCATAGGGCAACCCAACGCAGAGTATCAAACTCCGACAAAGGTGAGGGAGGTGTCATGTAAACTGATGTGGAGTAATAGAGCCCAAAAGAGGTGAAAAGGGCATTTGTGCAGGGGGGCATCCTGGCATAGGGAGAAAACAGTGTGGAAAGAGCATTCCATGGGTATAGGGTGGTGGCAACATTTGTGAGAGATTGGTGACATATAAGGGGATTGAGAGCCAAGTTTCTCACTGTTAGAGGAGTGAATTAAGTACAAAAGGGCAGAAAACTAACATTAACCATGTAGTATTAGGTATTGTGTGATCACATATACATAGAATTGGTATAGAATTGGTATTATCTTTCAATAAATAGAGATGATGATGATGATAGATGACTGATAGAGAAATAAATACAGATATGAATATATGTATGTTTGAACATACATAGATGCCTGTCCACTGATTGGGCCTGGGTTCAGCAACACCCCAATAAAATAAGCCCATCTAGTTCTCAGACACTGACTTCTAAATCCCACTCTCCAGTAAAAAGAACCAGAACTTTTGTGGGGGAGATGGCTAATTTCAGGGCTGCAGAAGCAAGCATGAGCAAGATGGATCTAGAGAATCTTGTTCTTCCAGAAAGGAAATGCTCAAGAATAATGTGGACATGTCAAAAAGAAACAGGAGTCAGCATGAATGGGTTCTCAATGGCCCAAGCAGGAAAAATTTGAACATGAAAATACATAATAACAGATTATAACTCACTGATGAAATAGGAAATCTCAAGTCCTTATAGATATAAATAAATAAATGAATAAATTGAAAGCTTATTTATGTGAAGGGATATTTACATAGGTCATGGTATCTCTTCCCACAAAATGCATTTTGCAAGGGGGTGAAGTAACTTTACAGTAGGGAAACCTAGTGATACAATACAGCTTTTCTCAATCAGGATACCACATCTGAGTCAAAGAACACACATTTGGGGATAATTTTCTCAACTCTTCCAAGAATGGTACATGCTAAATGCATATTAAAAATGAATTCATTACATACAATGAATATCTTAGACCAGAGGTCAGTAAAATATAGCCTGTAGGCCAAATCCAGCCAACTGGTTTTTTTTATGTATATACATCATGACCTATGAATGACTTCTTACATTTTTAAATGGTTGAAAACAGTAAAAAGAAAGGGAGTATTTTGTGATATATGAAATTCAAATCTTATTGTCCAAAAACAAAGTTTTATTGAAATGCAGCCAGAGCCATTTGTTCACATATTTTCTCTGGCTTCTTTCAAGGTACAGTGGCATAAATGATTTACAACAACCTGGCCATTTACAGAAAAGTTTGCCAAGCCTTGCCTCAGAATATTTGGGCTTAATTCTCTCATAGAAACTTTGGTTGACAAAAACTGAACCAAAGTGGACAATTAGTAATGAAACAAATGAAATTGTCTGTAACCTATCAGGATGCACGAATTAATGGATGTTGAATTATGCCAGAGGGTTTTTCTTCATCTATAGAGATTTTTTTTTCACTTTTAGCTGTTAATATGGTGAATTACATTGACCGATTTCAAAATGAAACAACTTTGCTACTACGACCTAGAAGAAACCTACTAGGTCATGATGTGTCATCCATTTTTTTTCAATATTGCTATAATACATTTGCTAATATTTTATTAAAGATAGCTGTGTTCATTTAATGAGGAATATTAGTCTTTAATTTTCTTTTAATTTTTATTTCTGTTCTTGGTGTCAGCCTAATGTGGGATGGAGAATGTTTGAGATGTGTCTCGCCCTCCTCTGTTTTTTGGAAGCTTGTATGGGATTGGTATTACCTTTTCCTTTAATATTTGATAGAATTCACTGATGACGTCTCCTGAGTTTGGAGCCATCTGAACTCTGGAGATTATTCCAGCTCTTCTTTCATGTGATTCTTCTATCTCAGCTAGTTTCTGCCTAGACATGTACGTGTCATGACTGGGTCAAGGACTAGAGAGACCCATCTGCAGATTTTTTAGAGTTCTCTCTCTCTGCACAACTTCCTTCTTCCTGGTACTCAGCCCTGTTAGTCTGACTTCGCCTCCCTAAATCCATCTTTGTTTCCTCAAAGCATTGGGACCTCTGGGCTCTGTTTTGGTTTCCCCATCCCTACTTCTTCACTATGGCCAAAAAAACTCTCCAGGCAGTAAACAGAGGACAATTATAGGACTTGTGTCACTTTTTTTTCTTCTGTTGGGGATGACTTATATAAGCTTCCTATTATCCAACATCTAAAAAATATTTGTTCACACAGTCTACTTTTCTAGTTGATCCCAGGTAGGAAAGTAAGCTGGTTTCATTTGCATTCTCATAACCAAGAACAGAAGTTATTTAACACTGTTTATATTTATGAATCATCCTCCAAATTGCAGCCAATATTTCTTTTTAATTTTGCAATAAACATTTTTTAAAATATCTATTGAACAAATGTTTAAAGAAATACAAAAATGCCCCACCTTTGACTCTTAGTTCAAGGTTGACACTCCAAAGCTCTTCTTTCTTACTCTTTAGTAACTTTAAGTTACTTTAAGGAAGAGTAACTTTAAGTTAAAAAATTTTTGAGGTTGCATGTAAAAAGCAAAACTTCAAAATGATTTAAAATAGAAGTAATTCATTGAATTGTTTTATATTTTGTTCTAATTTGTGCGAGGCAAAACTACAATTACATTTTCAAAGACATTCTAAAGCAAAAATAAAATTTTAATTTTATTGCTTATATTAAGAAATTCCATGTTATAAGAGATTAAACAGAGAAATTAATTAGTAGGTTCATTTCATTCTTTTATAAGTATAATCTCTAGATACTGATATGATTTCTCTATTCCCTCTAAAAGAAGCAACATCCAATTGTAGAGAGATAGACATATGAGAATTCAGTTTACAATGAAATCCAGCGATAAAAAGTAACTTTTGTTTCTGAATCCTTCCCTCCTTATAGAAACATTTACAATCAAGTGCTAAGTTCATTTATATTGAAATCACTACCATCATCTCACAAATTGTTTGTTGTCAAATTTATTACATTAACAATTGTGTTCTCATTATACAACACTCAAGACACATCCACAATCTATCCAGAACTGTTCTATTATAATTATATTTAGTAGTAATGGCAGGAACAACTGCGCAAAGCACCTCATGAATTGCAGTTTCCAATTATATAACTTTCCAGCTGAATTTGATATAACCAAAGAGTTCAGTAATTGATAACATCATGGAAGCTTTTTCATTTAAAAATAAGAGCAATCTTACTCCAAGTGTCATATTTAGTATTCATACTAAAGCATGAAAAAAACTACCTTAAAAAGGAGCCACCTTTCTCTCTGACTAAGCAATATTCAGTACTAGGAAACAGGAGCAATATTTGGTATTAGGAAGGATTTTTCTAAGAAATTCACAGTAAGAAAAATAAAGCAGCAATGTGAATGATGAAAGAAAGGAAAACATAGAAAGACAAAAATATTCTGTCTTATGAATATTAATAAGAAGGAACTTGCACTAAGAAAATATTAACTAAAATACAATGGGTACTTTAGACAAGGAAAGAAAACAAATACTTAAAGAAAACAAATACCACTTTGTTGTTAAATAAAAGCATAAATATAATGGTGCTGATGGATAATTTTCCAAGATGTAGATAGTAAATATACATTATTTCATGCAGTAAAATCACATTTCCTTCCTCTATTAAAGCATTAAATGACATTATGAATCTCTCCTCTTCAAAATTCTAAAATTTTCAAAAACTTTTAGCATTGTCAGTTAAACTCAATCTCAGACGCAGGCAAAAAAAGGCTTCTGCTTTGGGCTCCACACTTTAGAAAACACACATATCAGAAACAAATGAATGGAACAAATACATTTACTAAAGAACATATGGGCGACTCTGCACGTGGGACCCTACTCCCAGTGCTGGCAGGATATGACCTGGAACTCCAAACATCCTCCCTCATTTCTGAAACTATTCAGGCCCCAGAGAAATATTTCTCACATCTCAGCCCATATGTCCTTGTGACAACTGGTGACTGCATCTGAATGCCATGAAGATTTGTGGGCTGTTTGCCAGTATCAGAAATGGGCAATGCTTTTGTTAGGTTGGAAAAGATTTGGGTGTAAGAAAAGGGATGATTAATTTAAAAATTCTTCTTCCTAGATAGTAAGATTCTTGAATAATGAAGTACCATTTCATAGTAGGGTCAAGCATCTATGTTCTTCCTTCTCTTTGTGTTTCAATTTTCAGATCTGTGACCACCATAAATTAGTATAGTACTCACACCGGTTGCAGATGGTGACTGAAGAACAGTTTGCAATATTCCACAAATCATATTACTCTTAAATATAAATATATGTGGAACTAGATTCAAAATACTTGAAGTATGAAATAAATTCTTTCACTGGCAATTAGATGACCATTAAATGCTAGAATTGTAAATGGTGTTACTTTAACCAAAATACTTAATAAAATTTAAATATTTTTTCAAAGCAAATTAACATCTCTATTTAAATAATTTTATTTTTTATCATTTAGATCATTTTACTTTTTAATAGTTTGAAAGAAAAATAGCTCTTTAAAAGTACATATAAATGCTATAATGCTATACTGAAACTCAATAAACATCCAGAAAGTACACATATTATAGCTCCATGAGTTTACATAACCTGTGCACACCCAGTAACCAGTATCCAGATCAAGAAAGAGAAAATTGTCTGCACCTAGGAGTCGCAAAATTCTTTCTTCCCGTCACTACCCTTCTCCCCAAGATTAATTATTATTACATCATTACAATCTCTTCATCTTTTCTGCATAACATATAATATCAATAATCGTGGGAATAATATTCCCTCGTATTCGCAGGTGCCACCAGACCCAAGAGGAGGGGATTATACAGGGCATATACCCCTGGGAGTGGGAATCACGGGGAGTATCTTACAATTTTGCCAACAACAGTAAGCTATCCATTTCCAGATGCTATTTTATAGAAATAAAGAAGGTTCTTCGAGAACATACACATAATGGGTGATAAAGCTGAGACCTGAATATAAGTATTCTAACACAAAAATACCAGTGATCTTCTACTAACCGAGGCTCACATTGTTCATTGTCTTCCAAATGTCTTTCCGTTTGTCCTTATGGTGACACATCTTAAAGACGGCAACTGGAATCAACAATTTTAGGAATATGAGGATTTCCTTTAAAAATGATTGTATAGGCATCCACATTAGAAAACTGATACTTTCAATTAATCAGACTATCGTCAGTAACCACTATGCACATTGAGTAACAGATACTGCTAAATAACTCCGTATCTTCAACTCCTCTGCGACACAGAAAACCCACTGCTATAAACGGCATGTGTCCAGTAGAGAGTAGAAAGGGCTCACATCTCTTGTTTGGGTCTGAATTCATATTACTCCTAGTGTTTGTCCCACACTTTAACCACCAAGTGAATTAAAGAATCAAATCAGTATTCTTTACTTTTTATTGGCACAATCTTTGCTCCACTTAAGAAAAAATAAGCATCATGTGAGAACCCAGGCTCCAGTTGAGGATACATGGAGTGGGCTTTTGCTTAATGTGGAGGGTAGAATCAGATCCTTCAAGTGGCATTTCCAGCCTCATTCTAAAAGAATCTACCCAGAGGAAGACTTGAGGCACCGCCGAGACCACTGGAACCAGCTCTTTCATCCCACAGAAGTTCTCAGTTGTTCTAGTCTGCCAAAATAAGAAGGTAATAATCGGGGTAGGAGACAGAGAGCCAGGCACAGGGGATTTATAACAAGTGCACTGTGCCAAGATGCAAAATGTGCTTACATACCTCAGATGCTCCTGAATCGGCCTTGGAGAACGCTACCCACTTGCCCTCATCTGGAAACCACAACTGCTTCTTATAGAACGTTCTGTGGCTGAAGCTGGCAGTATAAGTTTCCACACAGCCAAAAGAGTAAATAAATGCAGTATTTGCTGTTTAAAAAGCTAACTGACTTCCAACTGCTGTTAGAAACACACAATTGTCAAGATTTCCCTGGTTCAAGAATTATCATTTTTCTATTATATGAAATTTATGACATTAATCTACTTAAAATTATGAATCGACATATCTAAAACATCAGAGTAGGCATAAAAGGGATCTTTTTTGAAAACAAGTAAAGCATTTTTGATACAGCGTGGCTCTTTTTCCCACTGATTTTCATTCTCTGCAGTAACCCTAGACTTCTAGAGTTAAAAGGAATCTTAGAGATTTAGGCCTTCCGTGCCTTTTTTTTTTTTTTTTTCCGAGCAGAACAAAGAGATTCAGAGATATGAGACAACTTCCTCAAATTTATGAAATTAGAGTGTGGTATATCCAGAGATGGGACTTGAGTCTCTCGATTCTTGTGTCACCATATTAGCATCAGAGTGTAGACACAAGATTTCCAAATGATGGCCCTCAGTTCAATTGAGGACCCCATACTCCACCCACCTTGCATCCCTTCACACTGAATAGATAAAGGATATTTGAAATTGCTCATTTTTAACTGTGGTCTAAGCACACCTCCCTGTAATCTAAACCCCAGTCTCTCTTTTTCACTCTCTCAGTAGATCTCAATGCCAAGGCGACAAACTCTTATCAGGAGTGACCATGGCCTTGCTGATTCTGATTCTGATGTGGCCAGCAAATCCAGCCTCCAGGGGAGCCTTTTAAGAGCCTACCAAGAAACCTCAAGATCTGTTAAAATCGTATTTTCTTTAGGGTGAGCTCTGAAAATGTTCCAGTTCTTCTGAACCATTTTCCCGACAGTTTAATTTCACATAAGGTAACAAAGCTTCCACAGAATTTCTCTGCAGTTCCAGTTAGCATTAAATCTTGCCATTATTGCTTTCACACCATTGTTTTTAAGCTTACATAAACCCTTTCTCTTCTTCCCCTCATTATTATCTTCTCTTTTTTTTTTCTCTTAGAGATTCCCACTAGGTCAATATAATGATCCCTACCTTTTTCTGCTCTTAAATCCGTACCCCATTGGTCCCAGCAAGGGTGCTTAACCTGAGACTTCCAGACACCTAACAACTGCCAGAAATTATATGCAAAAAAATCGGTGTATGTGCATGTTTGCTTTGATCTAAAGAATTAATCACAGCTTTTAATGGATTCTTGAAAGACTGGCATCTAGAAAAAGGTTGAGATTGATCATTCTATAAAATCAGACCCACACGACTCACTCACTTTTTTCCTCTCTCTTTTCGTCCCTCCTTCCATTGATTACAGCTCCCTCCTCCTCCCCCTTGCCTGCTGCCCACACACCTCAAGAACTGATCAGCCTACAGAATAGAATATGCATGGCCCTCATTGTTCTTTGGCAAATGTAAGCATCCAAAGGAGTTATTGCTAGTTTAGCCTGAAACTGTATGTTGATGATTCTGTATAGGATAATGGTGACTCAAAGGGACCATGTCTACAGACCAATAAACTTTGGTTGATAAGTAAAGTCAGATCATTGATTACGGACTGAAAGCATTCTGGGATGGGTCATTATCTTGGCTGTTATGCATTATGCCAATACTCAACATAATATTGCTAAAACTAGAGCCCGGAAATAGCTCTGAAATATACATTGGTGAATGGACAATGGTCAATGTATCAATTTAAGATTACATTGGGCTGGAGGGTAAAGAGAGAGGGAGAAGAAAGTGGGTGAGTTACTCAGGAAGGACTGGGTAGCAGCCATAGGAGTTCACTGCCGATTTTAGCCAGTGAAATAAACATTCTGCTTTTTTTGATAAAGTATTCCCCAATTGTGTGCTGTTCTTAGGGACTAGCATGCTGGGTATATTTTATATAGTTCTAATTAACTTTCAAAGCAATTTTCAAAAAGTAACAAACTGAGGAAAGACTGTGTATAAACTGGGAATTTGCTTGTTTATTACTTTGGTGAATGTAAAGACAGCTACTATGTTTCCCCAGCAGAAATTATTATCAGCACTGTATCATTACAATATCACATGACACCCCAGCCAAAAGGCTTTTTTAAAATTTACTTCATAGTGAGAACAAGAACAGCATGAATATCTTGTTAATATATCCATGACTGATTAGTTACCTGGTATTCAAGAACCCAGTTATGAATATCAGCCTCTGCTGTAAAAAAATGTTTGTTTCAAATTTATTTCTTCAATATAAAACCAATGTAATGAATCACATGCCTTATACAGACAAATGTCAGAAAATAAAGGTAGTTTCAACACATTTGAATAAAGACTGCACATTTTGAATGGTGCCAGTAGGTGAGAGACTTTGAATACTTAATGAAGTTCAAGGTCACCTTCCAACAATGGGCTATGAATGAGGTCCTGGAAATTTCTAGTTCTCCATGATGCCACACCAAAATAACCGTTACAATGACTTTTCATTATGTGTCACCAAATGCCAGATATTGGACACTGCTCTTACAGGCAAAGTTGGCATCTCAGTAAGTTTTTAAGGAGAACTTGGTATTCATTTTGTGATAGTTGGGGCAGAAATTTAATTTTTAGCGTTCTTATCTGACTCATTCTAGTCTGCGAAATAAATATGCGGTTGATTTATGAAAGATTAAAAAGCCTTTAATTGGCATTGCATGATTTCTTTAAACAATAAAGGAATTTGAATGCAGGCTAAATTTAGAAGGCATATTTTGCATCAGTTCAATGGCTACAATTCCATGGTAGGCATAGAAAAAAAGATCATTTTGCTACTACAGACAGTGTATACCCTGAGGTATGGGGTTACCATGCAATGATGAATATTTCCAAGACTTTCAGATTACTGAACATCTGCTTTTCACAACCACATTTTAAGGGAAAAATCTAAGAGACAGAAAAACATACAAAATCCCCAGGACAGGAAAAATTTCCTTCTCATCTCTTCCATAAACCAGCACCAGATTCCAAATTGAAACCACTGATCATGTGAGGATATTTTCAATGATGTTGTTTTGCACCAGTCTCTTTTGTGAAGCATAATTTAGGGGTGAAGGTGACTGTGGTTTGGGGGACACCCTGCAACAATCAGAGTTTCCAAAACAGCACAGGGGGAGGCCAAAGGGATCAGACACACAAAACTCTTCCTCACTCACTTCATGGATCAAGCAAATCTTGCTTCATGTTAAGATGCACACATCAACTTCTCAATCTTTTGCTATATAAGGTGATTAAAGAGTTGGAATCACCCTGACATAAAAATCTGCAGGAAAAACACCAGCTGTCAGTGGAGTGGGAGATGCCACGGCCAACCTGCCCTTCCAGGAATGAAAAAAAAAAAAAATGCATGCTAGTCTTACCTAAAGTCAAGGGATTTGCCCCTTCTTTTCACAGATTGTGAAGCACTTTTCTGAAAAGTAGGGTACTCTGTCTACCTCATGTTGAGAGTGAGAAGATGAAAGCTTGTCCAGGGATCCCTGTAGACAGGAGCTGGTCACACATCTCCCCTCCATAATACAGCAAAAATAACCCTGCCTGAGTTATCCCTGAAAATATGTTCACTTTAGATTCAAATTTATTGAGTCACCTATTCTGAAAAGTCTATCATGTTTTATATGTCCGAGAGATGTCACTGAGCAGAGCAGTCTTCTTTTTCATGACTTGAAATAAATACAGTCACTGATATAAAATCAGAGCAACATTCTATTATACGTTTACTTCATATTCTGTTAGGAATGCAATTATCTTTAAGTACTAACATCATAATAGTTATACAATCATATCATGTGGGATTATGACCCGAAAAACAAAAGAAGAAAGAATCATAGAACAGAAATTTTTAAGCTAAAAATAGCATGGTGATCTCCAATTTTAGACCCTACGTTTTACAGAGGAGGGAAAAGATGTTTGCCCAAGGTGCCAGGGCTTTCTCCTGCATCATCAATTTCCCCCCTTTTACTGGAACATTCCCAGAAATACACAAAAATGTTTGGGGGTCTTATTATAAAAATAAATAAATACATACATACATACATACATACATAAAGAGCCCCACATCCCCTCTATTTCCCCTTAAGTATCATCGTAGTCCTCACACAAAACCTCTGAAAAGAGACGTCTGTAGAGTTTGTTATGACATTCTTATCTCAAAATCCCTCCTCCACTCCCATCATTTCCTGCCACACTGTAGACTTACTTGTGTCATGATGTGATGATCACCTGGTTTTTTATCTTCTTCTATGACTTATGTAAGAACAAGATTATTCTGTATTAAGAATTATTTTTTAAATATACTTTTCACTGATGTACCTAGCCTGCTATTTATATGATAAAAAGTTTTTAAAAATTTATCAAGCATTTACTATGTTGATGTCACAGACATCAAAAGAGTACTTAAAATAATTTTCCCAAATAAATTTTCTTTCTATTTAAAAAAAGTAGGACACCTACTAAAATATGAAGGCAATTATCAATTATATCCATAAAAGCAAAGTGATAAAAAATATATATGTGTATGAAAGTGAATTAGAATAAAGGACTAGGGGGGAAATACAAAAGAGGCCAGTAAGCTCAGGAAATCTTTCTAAAACAGGTGAATTTTGAGCCAGGACTAGAAGTAGTCAAAGGGAAGAAAAAACAAAACAAAACAAAACTCCTTTACTAAAATCTGACATTAAATTCCCAATACTATACTCCTCCATTTTCATTCAGTTAACTCACATAGTTTCCTCAAGATTCAGCTTCAACGGGTGAAATGTCATCTATCAATCCTTTTCTGCCCTGTACCTTATACATTCCCTATTGCTTCACTTTTTATATTATATATATATTTATTTCTTTTTATTTATATATATTATATTATTTATATTATATATAATATATTTATAATATATATTATTTATATATATTATATATATTTATATTATATTTACCTCCTAACGTATCTGTCTCCCCTCTGGACCCTGCATTCTTCCTCCTCTTTTATTCATAGTGACAACCTAGTAGCAACTGGCATTTAGTAGCTATCAACTAATGTTTCTTGTATGACCCCTAATGCATACAAAAACCCCAAGAGGAAACTATTATTATTATTATTATTATTATTATTATTATTAATATTACACAAGAGAAAATAGAGAATCCCTGAGGTTGAAGAGTTCTTAACTATTAGGAAGCAAAAAGATGACTTTATGTCAACCCCACGTCAAACCCAAGATTTTAGGACCTGAGCCCAAGCCTATTCTACTATCCGAAGTTGTCTTCACAACAAGTATGGCTAGAAATAGCAGATTATCTTATCCCAGGTGTATGTAACCTTATTCCAGGGTTACAGGCAGGAATTAGTAAATAACACATGAGAGACAGAAATCAGATTGATTTGTTTAAAGTACAGAGACCCTATTGAAGAGTAACGGAAACTGTTGCTTCTTCTCATGTTTGGCCTAAAGTGTTGCACTGTCTCATCTTTGACCTCTTTCTGGGTGCCTTCAATGGCCTCCAAAAATTCAACTGTGATCTGTATACTGACTATATATACATATATATATATAATCTCAATTGCTCTCATGAAGCTCTGAACCACATATCCACCTGCCTACTACACATGTCCCTAGATGGCCCTATAGGCCACTTACCCTGATGGGGATGCTTACAAGCCTCCGTATATTCCTAAAGACTATCACATTTTAAGAGTTGCACTGGATCGTGTTCTTGAGGAAATTCTTGAGATGGATGACACAAGTTATAGAAGCCAGTTTTGCTTGTATATGTTGAGACAATACATCATTGAAATCTCACCCCAATTTTCCTTGCTTAATTTTCAGAACAAGCTGACACTTGTTCAGCTATGTGTTCCAATCACATCCAGCTACTTCCCTTCCCTGAGTTCGCCCACGCTTTTACACTCCGTGTTCCCGCCATGTTGTCTACATAGATTATATATCTGTGTGCCCTCATTCTATCAGTCAGGGTCCAGCCAGGAAAATGGAAACCACGCTAGGTATTATAATAAAGATATTTAGCATAAAAATCGTCTTAATCATGCTCTGAAGGCCTGAAAAAGCAAAAAGAATGCTGATGTAACGCAGACATATCCGCAGGAAGCTGCTCCGCTGGGGCTCAGACAACAAAATGGTGGAGATTGGAAATATCAGACCCAAGGAGCTTGAGCTAAAGGCCCATCGAGAGCTGCTGGAACTTCAGGACCGAGGAGAGAAGCCCTGTGGAGCTAGACTCAGAATCCTGAGGAGCAGGTAGCGTAACTTCTGGGGCTGTCTTCATTGGGGCGGGCTGTGATTGGTGCTCCAGTACAAATTGGGAGGTTGAACTCATGAATACCTGGCCTGGGTTTCAAACCTAGGTCTGTCAGAAACCAGTGCCTGCTGTTCAGACCCCGCAATGTACCACGTCTCCCAGTCCTCCTTTCTCTCCTTTGCATTCTAGTCTACACACTGCTGCCAAAATGCTCTCCCTAATAGCACAATACTAATCATGCCATACCCTTTCCGAAACACTATAATCATTCTCTGTTGACTAATGGTTTAATATATACTCTTCCGTCTGGTGTTGAAAGCCTTCTACAATTTTCTAGCCTTTTCCCACTGCTTCCGTGGGTGCCCTCTATGCTCTCACAGGATCTTGTCTTGCTTAGCAATGCGGTAAATTTTCTATATTCAACATCTGATATCTCCAAATATCAGCTTCATCTTGTCCCTGAATTCATTTCCCAAAAACAACATACATACGTGCAAAAATAACCTTGGCTTTCATTTCCAAGGGGTCAAAACCACAGTGAATGAAGTTGCTGCGGCACACTTAAAACTTTGCATAGTTTCATTGAAAAATAGGGGGTCTGATTTTATCCAATTAAGACTTATGTGACAGCCAAATGTGTAACTAAGTCTGAAAGAACAGAGCTCTGTCAATGCAAAATTTTTACACCTTTTCTGATTTTCACATACGTGGTAGACTGGTTAAAAGAGATAATTTCTAAATTCTCAGCAGCTCAACAACTAAGATTTTGACTCAGGGCCACTTGCACAAATAGTAACATTGGAGTTTACTGCACATGAGTTGTATCATTTCAGAAAATTCCAAAGCAACATTTTTCCTTATTTGCCCTTTGAGTTGCAAAACTAGGTTTCAACAGGAAAAGAAAAATTGCTACTTACCCTTGAAAGGTGTCTCTTTTACGTGTGAAAACACTAAGGTGAAAATGTCAAATATTTCACATTTCCTTGAGCCTTGTGAAATCTAAAAGGATGTGAGATTTTCTGTTACTCAGAATATTCGGATTGGAGGTATGGAACATCTCCTGCCTGTGTGTATCGCCGGGTGTTCCCTTGTCATTCTCCTTTTTAAAGGCAAATATTAAAGATGTTGCTCTTTCCTGTAAGGTATAAAATTACTATTACTTTCCTTTATGTAGAAAAAGATAAGAATTACCCTGAAATTCTGAATTTGTGATAAAAAGGGCAAACCTTGTGTGACCGTTAATTGCTTCGAACACTTTAAATCCGATGTCTTTGTATAAGTTCCAGATCAACTTCTGAGTAACGAGAACCTAAATGCAAGTACTATGTTTTTATTGCTAAGAATTTGCCTACATATCTAAATTATGTCAGTCTATAACTTATTCAACTGCAAGAGTAAGTTGTACATTCATTTAGCTTACTTTGGGTGCCTACCTGCCACCTGCTCTATATTAATGCATAATACGTTATGTCATTTCTGGAACTCTTCCAACACTTGTGGGTCACAATGACAATACACCATTCCTTTGGCTGAACACTTGTTTGCAATGATGAGACACACGTTGGCCGATACTGCCAACAATTTAATGCTTCAGTTCCTTCTGTACCCCTGAGTAGATGGCATCTGGTCCAAATTTCGGGTCCCTTTGAGGATGCATGATAGGTAACTTTCATCTGGATAGCAGAGACACTTGACCAGCCAATTAAGTATTCTGAAATCCAGGAAGTTTATGTAGGTGAAGATAATTAGTCTTAAAAATAAACTCAGAATAAAAAGCCTCAGGAAGTGGAAACTAGCCAGGATCCCAGCTAATAAAAATAAATTGAGTTGAATTTTAAATTTTTGGAGGATTAAAAAAATCATTTACATAAAAGTTTCCTTGAGTTTGAGGTTACGTTTTAATAATGTCTGTAAAAGCAATGTGGACCCACCTATTGCAACTTCACTTTGAAGAAAATGGATATGTAATATGTATTATTTAAAGAGAAAGAAAAACATTTTAAAATTATACTTTTCCATACTTAATCTACATATAATTATTTTAACCTATTTTCAAACTACTCAAATAAAACAAAATCACAAAAAAATGGGAGAGGAAATATATTTTCTTGATTTCCTAAACAAGATTTTTGTGCATGAATTATAAGTCTGAGTAAATGTTTCAAGCTATATATTTTTATATGTCTTATCATTGAGAGATTATATACTGTAAAAAATAATTACTCCTGGAGAATTATCAATGCTTTTCTTGAGTTGGAATTAGACATTTGGTCTTGGATAGATGTTTGTTTTGTGTTACAACTTTAGTCTGAAAGAACTTAGACTTTTAGTGACAGAACTAATTTGGAAATGTAGAACTTGTCTCCAAAACATGATGCCTACACGGACATCCTAGTACTGCCTTGTAAAGGATAGTTCTGAATTTCTGATGGAAAAAGTGTTCTAAAATTACCTTCCCTGTCACAATCAAATGACATCAGACATTTTAGTTGAACGAAATGTTACATAGCATATAGTATAAAATATTTACCATACAGAGTAAACACATGCACCCTGGAACAGGAATAGACTGACAATTGGGACTACGAGAAGAAAAGAGCCACTAGGCTAATTTATAATGAAAGATACAAAATTTTTACACCGTAAGTGATCACTATCATCAAGTTAAGAATTAATCTCTTAACTACCTGAACACCACAACAGGAAAAAAATGGAAAAACCAATAAGTGGAATGCGAAAAATAGAAACAGGAAAGTACAGTTTTAAATCACTATCAGACAATGTCCAATTGAACCTAAGACCTGTTTCCTCTCTTCTTCCAAAAGAAATAAATATTTGGAGCAGAATGGCAGACTGAAAAAGATATTCCTCCTGTTACTGACATATTTAAAGTTCTTACAGCCCGGCCTCCTCAACAGGTGAAAGGAGTGCACTTGATTGCACTGGAGTTCTGCTGGATTAAAACAGGAAAACAGTTAAAGTCTTGGCTCTTAGATTCACTATCCATATTCTCATAATTATTCATAAATGTTAAACAGCCCATCAGATAGTAAATTGGGAGACAATCTGAAAATGATTGATAATAATAACAATAGCAAATAGAATGTTTGTTAAGTTAAGCATAAGGGCATCATTTTAAATACATTATCATATTTAATTCTAGAAAATTAATATCAAATATAGAAGTAGATATTATTGTGACTATTTTTCAGATAAGGGAACTGAGGTATTAACAACTCTTCGATTTGAGGTATGACATAAGATTAAGATGGATTTCAAACTAACATTGGACTTAGAAGACCTTATTCTGCCTATAGAAATTTAGATTTAGACCTAATCACGGCAATATAATATAGACCTTTTCAATAGTTAATGAGGAAGACACACTTCTGGGTAACCACATACAGCAAAATTTTTCTCTCTCGTTTTTCTGGAAGACATTTCAAAAACCACAGGGGGTTAAACATAAGACGCATCTGAGAAACCACCATCAAAAGCATGTTCTAGCTTTTCAATAATTATATTAGCTAACATGAATTAAGCGCTTGCTCCATTCCAGGCACTTTCCAAGTGCTTTACATATATTAACTCTTTTAATATATGACCGTTTTATAAGGTCAGTATTTATCAGCTCCATTATCCTGTTGGGGAAACAGAAATAAAGTCATGTGCCACATGGTCATATGGCCGGTCAGTGGCAGAGCCAAGATTCAAATGTCGGCATTCAGGTTCTAGAGTCTGCCTTCTGAATCATCATATAAGAAGGCCTCTTTTCCTACTGACATTAATTTAGTCAAAATAATAATATTTCCAGAGATCCTACTACTAAAAGAGATCCGTGGTTGACACTAGAACGCACACACGCACACACAAACACACACACAGAAATTAATGGAAATAACACTTATTTAAGCACCTACTCTGTGTGCCAGGCCCAATGGTAGATTACACAGGCTTAAATCAAAATTCCTAAGTCATAGAGTAAAATTATCCCCTCCAAAAGTCAGATGATTTTAAGAGCCATCGCAGTCACAAGCTATCCCACAGCATGCCTTATTTACATAAATTTCAGTGCCTTGATCAAAGTCACACCACAGTGCGAATTGGATGCCAGGTCTCTCCAACTCCAAAGCTGATGGTTTCTTCATTATACTTTGCAAGAAGTGTAAGAAATGTTCCTATTTAAAAATTATTCCAGGAAATAAAATGTAGACAAATAAAATAAAATATCAGAAGACAGATTCAAGGCAACAGTGAAAGTTATACCACAATGCATTCTATGAAAGCACAATGGCTAACTCCCTGTACAACTTCAAGAAAGTTAAATATATGCATGTACACACATATATATCTATCTCCAATAGGGGAGAAACATGCAATTTCTCTATTGTTCTAGTCTCTTTTCCTACAATTTTCTTCCCTATATCTTCTACTCATGTCATATCAAACACAATTTCCTAAATACCTTATATCCTTGAATTATCTGGAATGCTCTTACATTCTTTGGAATATTCTTCCCATCGTGAAATACTATTCATCTGTCAAGACAGTTAACATGTCACGTTCTTGAAAGTACGACATCAATTTCTCTAACATGGTAAGCTGGGAATTATTATATGGCAATTATCATATTGGATCACATATTTTGCTTTATATATTTGTCTCTTACCAGACAGGTTTTTCCTTTATGCACAAACCACATTCCTTTGTTTATTTTAAAATATTTTCTATGTTGACCCATATCTTTGGTTTATCTTCTCCTGGAATGAAAAGACCTACATCATATTTTAACTATTGTAGGCACAATTTTAAGTTTTCTAAAAATGTTTTCACATATATTTTAGAGAATTTTGCCCTTTTGCTTATTTTTGTGTCTTTGTTTCATGCTTTTGTTCTAAGTTTCAATAACTATTCCAGTTTTTAGTCTTTCCTTGCTGCAGATTTATTTGTTTCTACATTTAGCTCCCTAGAAATATTTCTTTCTCTCAGCCATTTGACTTTTAATCTTATTCATCATTTAACAGTATTTATTGATCAAGATTATGGAAGCAGCAGTAATGAATCAATGAGCTTTGCTTTCATAAAGCTTATATTTTTTTTTCTGTGATGATATGCATGGCTTTGTGTTCCATATCTTCTCTTATCCTATTAAGAATACTAAATAGTTTTGTAGTATTTTCTTCTGGTTCTTATTTTGAAATGTTTTAGAGATATGAATTTGTTCTGAATGTTCAAAGAAACACTCTATGTCCTTTCTCTTGGTTAATGTGCACAGCTCCTAGCTAGATCACTGGTGTCTACCATCTTTTCAACTACCGTGGCTCTTCTGCCTGACCAAAATTGTTTTTGACACTGTATAGAAACCAGTATGTGATAACAAATTCTCTAGTCTAAATTCCTACAAGGACACTTCCTAGATCTGTTCCGCTTTTCAAATTCATAAAGCATTACTTGCAGCCCCTCCTCTGCCTCAATGCTCACCACCCTCCAACCCCTACACAAACTTGTCCAGCAGTTTCACTGAATGTAGGAAGAAAGGCACAACTGTGGAACAGGGGCGTAGGATAAAGGAAGCAGCATACTGGCTCTCTTGAGAAAACACCACCCACACATTAAAAAAGATGCTTTTTACTCTTCTAGTTGGTATAATTTTTGTATTTCTGAGCCAGTGTACAGACATTGAAAGAATGATGGGGTTCCTAAAATCTTAAGTGAAATTCTTAGATTTCTGGAAGGATGGGCTCCATATGAGATACACATTACTGAGTGCGATATACTTCAAATACACTTGTTGTTAATGAACATTTTCAGATTCTGGCAATGGGTAGAAACACTACCTCTAGTGTCTATTATGAGTGTTTTCCTCATTATCTGTATCTTCATAATTAGTTTGGTGAGAAAATAGGAGAGAAAGCATTAAAGCCTGCAAGAGATAAACCATTTTAAAACTGAAGTCTAACTATTAAATTTTAAAGTTGACACATTCAAATTCTCTGATTCCCATTATAATAATTAAGCTCTAAAACCAAATAATAAAGTGGATTAAATTATGAGGACTAAAATGTTGCTGCATATGATAGAGTGAACCAATGGAGTAGAGATGTGTAGGTGTCAAGAACTGTGAAGGGTCTGTGAAGAGTTTGACCTTAGTAGGAAGCTAACCAATTAACCTATCACAGTTACATGCATAATGGCAGAAGACACGAGAATCCTGGGTCAGAGAAAAAGGAAAGTGTATTACCAGTAATATTAATAGCCACAGTTATCATCACTTTGCACCAGTTTCCTGATCTTCAATCCCCACAAGGCAATGTAACAAGAGCCAGACGTGTGCATCAATGGTAATGCAGTAAGTCATGGTACAAAAGAGGAACCCCAAGCTCAGGAAACACTAATATTTTATTTTAGGCTAAAAGCAAGCTTGCCCTGACTTTTCTCCAGAAGGAGATATTATCTTTATCATGGTAGATAGTAACTATGCCTTCACTTCGCTATGAAAGGAAATACTTTAACTTCTGAGACTGCATTATATAAAACATCCTCGAAAAGATAATCCAGCATGAAAGGTTGTCATTGGTTGTGATTACAAGATGTGCAGAAATACAGGAGACCCGTGGAGAATTGTCTCAACAGTAGAGAAAAGGGAAAAAAACCTAACATTTTTAAAGCAATTATTATAGTCCAGGTGCAGCAAGAGGTACTTTACACATATTATTTTATTAAATCTTCACATCCTATGAAGTATGCATTATAATATTCATTTTATAAAATCTTAACTACATTAAGCAACGTTCCCAATTCACCAATCTTCTAAATGATATAGTCAAGATTTAAGCCCAAATTTATTTATCTCACCCTACTACTCTAAAGTAGAATGTCTTCTATGCTAAGATTTAATTTCAGAAGGTAGAACTTTTTAAAGAAAAAATATGCTCTCACGTTTTCAATAAAGAAGTGACCAAAATTAAAAGATTACTCATTTGAAGGACAGGTTTTTTTTGCAAGTTTCTTAAAAAAAGAAGTTTGCAAAAAAATTGCTTAGCTGATGTTTCTAGAGGTTTCCACCCCAGAGAGAGGATAAAGCTGAGTGACTTAGGCAGTCTCATTATTTGACTGACAAGGAGCAGTTGGAGGCTGCCTCTTTTAGAAATTATCATGAGCTCAGTACCTTGGACATCTCCCCAAAGTGTTGTTTGTAGCTTAGGCCACTATGCATGTTAACATTGTTCTAGGGAATGAAAAATTCTATTCCTTTCCATTCCTGCACTGAAAAAACAAGGTATTACCACCATCATTGAAATTATCTTTTCCATATCCAAAATGATAACTTTGAAATGTTTCTTAAATAACTCTATATTTGGGGTAAAGGATGAGTGTCCAGAGATATACTTCACCCTATTTAAAATAACAAGTCCTCCTTCCTAATTAGCACTTCTTAACACATATCCCTTATTTCTTTCTCCATGGCATTTATCACTAACATATTAAATATTTTATTTGATAGTCTGCCTTCCATAATTATAAACGTAAGCTACATGAAGACAGGTATTTTTGTTATTTATCTTCATGCTTACAAAAGCCTATGTGCCGATCACTGGAAACTCAACATATACAGTTTTAATGAGTGAATATAGATGGATAGTTCTTGCAGAGTTATTCAGATATCATATAAATTATTTCTTATTTAACCTACAATCATATTTCAAATGTTACCCGTAGTGTATATGCCCCCAAATGGGCTTTTGCTGGTTAATTAATTCATATTTTATATTTGTAATATGTTTATATTTGTGTTCTGTGAATTTACACTAATGATAAGCTAACTGGAGCAATAAATATGTCATTTTTTAAAAAATCTGATAATATTAAAATGAAACAAAATAAATGATGTGATTGTTAATTCTTTCATAAAATAATGGCGTTGGTTCTCTTTTGTTCTTGAATCTGTTTCGGATTCCAGAAAACAGAAATGTGAAAAAGACTCTATAGTTCCCAACTTGGAAAAAGAAATGTGAGGAATAGAAGTAGAAACCCACCGGCTGTTTTCATACTGATTATCTACACCCAGCTGCAATTCTTGCGTCTCCTCTTGAGACCAACGGAGTTGTCCCAAGGTGTTGCTCTGCTGGTGAAAGAGGACACGTCTTTTAGATCAGGCTGTTACATAGTGGAAATAATCGCCAACAGATGGTGATAATCTGTTACCAGTCTAATGGAGATCCCTGAAGATATGCTGGGAAATGAAGTTTTCACTAAAGGACACTTGCTACTAAAGTACAAAGTGAATAAACAGAATATCCGGTACAGCTGGAAGGGAAGCTGCTTCTGATTAGAGGAGAGGAATACACAGCCAGTTTAAGTTCCAGTGGCAAAAATCACTCTACATCAATTTCTGTATCTATGCTTGACTTTTAGCCTTGTTGACTATTCAACCACTTACCCCGCTGTTTCCTGAGCATTGGATGCACTTAGTGACAGCTGTTGGGTCAAAGATACCTAACACATGTGGACACATATACCTTGGCCTGTCTGAGAGAATTTGTGCTCTGTACTTTTGGAACAAGGGTCAAGACTGCTCGAGATTTATTTCTTTGCTCATCCTTATGGTAGGATATATAACCTGGATGTTATTAAGGTATGGGAGACTTTTAAAGAGGCTTTTTATTTGTGTGGCTGAACTTAGCTACTGTCTGTTATGAGCAATAGTAAATGCCACTTAATTAAAAACACCATGAACTAAAAATTCTGTATATAGGGGCACCTGGGTGGCACAGCGGTTAAGCGTCTGCCTTCGGCTCAGGGCGTGATCCCGGCGTTACGGGATCAAGCCCCACATCAGGCTCTTCCGCTATGAGCCTGCTTCTTCCTCTCCCACTCCCCCTGCTTGTGTTCCCTCTCTCGCTGGCTGTCTCTATCTCTGTCAAATAAATAAATAAAATCTTAAAAAAAAAATTCTGTATATAAACTTGCTACTCAGAGTGTAGTCCACAGACCAGCATTATCAGCACTATCTGAGAACTCATTAAAAATGCAGAATTTCAGCCCCACCTCTGACTAACTGAATTGAAATCGGCATCTTTTCAAGATCTGCAGTCACACCTATCCACATTAAAATTTGAGAAGCATTCCTCTGACTCTACAATATTTTCACACGGCATTTACAAATTACAAGAGAATTCTAAAATATAAGGTTTGAATGGTGAAAGGAGAGTTTGAAATATGCTACCATGATGTGATGATGTTGCTGTTCCCCAAAACCGATCCTTGGTAAATTTTCCAATCTATTTATCAGAGTGATATCAATTCTAATGGCCCAAATTCATATATTCAATTAGCAGGCTGTCTCAAAGATTTCTATCTACCCATAAGCCTTCTTTCAAGCCTAACCTCAGTCTATAAAAAATGAACTTACTATTCTTGTCCCCAGCCCCCAATTTTTCTCCATTATGTCCTTTATCTCGGTGAATAGCTTTACCACTAATTGCACATGAGCAAGAAAAATTAACATGTATCATGGGTTCTTTCTTCTCCCTATCTTTCATATCTGATAATTCACTATTTCTCATTCATTGTACTTTCAAAATACCTCTTGAATCTTCCTCTACTCCAATTTCTGCTATTATTGTTTTAGTTCAGGTCTCCATTGTTTCTCAGCAGACTTATTCCTATGAAATTCAACCAGTCAACTTCTCTTCCATCTTGCCTTCCTCTGGAGAAATTTCCAGAACATATGTCTGCTTATGTCATTTGATTAAACCATTAAAAATAAAACCGTATGACTACTCATTTCTTATAAGACTAAACCCCTTAAGAATCAGCTCCAGACTACCTTTCTAAATTTCTCTTTGGCCCCTATGATCCTTGGACTCTTCACCAACTTGTACAGCTGCCTGGCATTCCTTGCACATGAGAGATCCCTTTAGCAGTAGAGTACCTTGAAAAATCTTTTCCATCCACTTGAATGATATTCCTCCTTTTTTCTGCATGACAGACTCCTGTTCATACTCAAATGCCTTCATGAAAATAAAGGACACAATAGGAGAATTTGCTCAAACAGCTATTGGTAGATAAATAGCAATTTACTGTATTTGCTTGTCTTTTGCAATATGACTTTGCAAATTTTCTCAACAAGAAGTAGAGTCTCTGTTTTCACTCCTTGAATCTGGGTTGGATTTTTTACTTACTTTGCATAGTAGAAGCAATGAAAGTGACTATGAGACAGTTCTGAGCCTTGGCCTCAAGACACTTAGCATGCTTTCATCTCTGCTCAGAGACATGCAGCTGCCCTGAGAATAGCCCAGGGCACCCTGAAGGAGACAGAGACTAACTGTGTCACCTGAATAACTTTCAAAACAACCTAATATCAACTGAGAGAAACCAACCCAAACAAATCAGCAGAACTGCTTATCCAACCTACAGCATACCTTCTGATTTAGAGGTTCATGAGAAAAGAATAAATCCTTATTGTTTTATCCACTGTGTTTTTGTGGCAATGACTAACTGATACAGATACAAAAATTTAAAATAAACCTGTAACAGGGTTCAGCACACTATGGCTGCAGGCCAATCTGGCCCACGGTCTGTTTTAGTATATAGTACAGCCCTTGAAATAAGAATGTTTTTTACATCTTAAAGGAATGTTAAAGAAAAAAGAAGACAGATTATGTATGTCCTATAAGGCCCATAAAGCCTAGACTATGTACTATTTGGACTTTACAGAATAAAGTTCAATTCCTGAACTACAGTAAGGAGCAATCTATGGTATTGGTAGTGGGATAAGAAAAATAGGTCAATTAACAAAATGGAGATCCCAGGATGAATCCACACATATATGGACTCCTATTATCCGACAGAGTTGATATTGCAGGTCTGTGAAGAAAAGATAGACTTTCAGTATATAGTCCCTAGAGAATTGATTATCCATATCAAAAGAAGGAAGGAAAAAGAAAAAGAAAAAAATGGGATCACTTACAAGTAATTTGAGCCTAAACTCTAAAGATTCAGGAGGTAATATAGGAAAATATCCTTATAACCTTGAATGAAGAAAGATTTCTTAAGACACAAAAGCATCAACATAAAGACTGGTAAAATGACATTAAAATGTAAGATTTCAAGTTACTAAGGTATATTATAAAGTAAATTAAAAGACTAACCACCACCAAGAAGAAGATAGTTGTAACAGAGGTAACTAATAAAGACTACAGTTAGAATAAATAATTCTACAAAGCAATAGTAAAAAAAAAAAAAAAAAAAGAAAACTAGGAAACTAGGAAGGGAATTGAGTAGGCACTAGACAAAAGATAAATCCAAATGGTCAACGAATAATTAAAGTGTACTCAACTTCATCAACAATAAAAATAAAATTAAAATCACAGTAAGATACTATTACAAACCCACCATATAAGCAAAAACAAGGCAGCAGAGAAATCACTCTTAGATGGCTGCAATGAGATTGCACATTCTCTCCCAATGGAATAGAGATTGGTCTAGCCACTTTGGAAAGCTGGGATTATTTTATAAGACTGATGATAGTTCTCTCCGCTGACCTAGCAATTCTAGCGTTTGTCATACACCCTAGATGAGAGGTTCTAGGGTGGCCTCAGGGACCACTAGCATCAATATCACCAGGGAAATTGTTAAAAACGTGAATGATTCTGATGCTAAAATTTGAAAAACACTGTTCTAGACAAACACTTACATTCCCAGATGCATGCTCAAAAATGTTTATTGTGTTAGCGTTCAAGAGCTCAGGCTAGAAACAACCCAAATGTCATCAATAGTCAAGACATGTTATAAACTGTGGCATAATTACATAATGAAATATTATTTACAAAGAATAAATGAAATTTAGCTTCATGCAAAACATGGCTATATCTCACAAATGCAAATTTGAGAAAAGATACCAAAAAAAAAAATACCTCTGCAGTATGATTCTATTAATATGAAGTTCAAAAATGGGCAAACTAAGCATGATGGGGGAACGTATATATAGATAGGTATTTTTTTTAAAAAAACACAAAGGAATTATCATCATTAAACTCTGTGAAGGGGTATCAGTAATAAGAGATCGCAATGGCCGTGGCAATGTTCTACTTCTTGTCCTGGATAGTAATTATATGTTCATTTCACAACTATTTCTAAAATGTAAACCTATTTTTCATGTACTCTCAAAGATACATGCTATATCACACAGGAAAACACACACACACACACACACACACACACACACACACATTCTATTTATAAACAAGAATCTGAGGATGCCTCAACCTTCATTCTAGAAATAATGCATATAAAGTACATACAAAAAAAATATATGCATAACACGGTTATCTATGTGAAGGGCTTTGTAAATGTTACCTGTCATTATATCATTACTACATTACAATCATTAATTGAATAGATCGAAGTTTTAGCACATTGCATATAAATTCTGAAGCGTTTTCCCTTCTGCCTCAAAACTTTTTAAAATTGCCCTTTATATTTAAAAAAATCACCTAGAAGAGAAGAATAAAGGTGACCCTGTTGAAAAGATGGGTTTTTGCCCAACAACCTGTTAGCTGTCCTGTTTGTGAACTGATTTTAAAAACCACTAAGCAGCAACCACATTGCAATTGCACGTCAGAGAAACGAGTCCAGTTTCCAGCTTAGCTCTGCTACTCGTAGTTGATGAGAATAAATGTACATGTGGCGTCCTGTTAGAATGACTAGAGGGTACAGGAGAATGAAATTTTTACACTGGATGAGAAGCTTCACCAAGCGAGGCCTGGTATTAAAGGAATAACACCGGCATCTGAAAATCTCCATCAGCTTAGGTACCAGTAAGTATTTACTCTCCTTAGAGTGGAGCAGATGCACTAGAACCTTTAAATTAAGTAATGGAAACTTTGATGGATTTTTCCTACCGCTCTGCCATTTCCTTCAGCAACAATATTACTCTAAAGACTGGTGAGTCATAGGCTGACCCAAATCTAACAAACAGAGGTTGTGTGTGAGTGGGTAGGAGTCTGGACACAGGGCCAGACATCAGAGAGGTCAAATCCCAAGCGAATAGGTTTCTACCTTCAGCCAACTCTAGTATTACCTACAGGCAACATGCGAACCGTTAGGTAATTATGCTCCCCTCTGCGGTCTTTGAAAACAGTAGAAGTACAGTGCTAAGTTCCCCTATAGAAAAGATTACACAACCCTTGGTGTTTAAAAATAGCATGAAACCACCAAGCGAAAGTTGACATAACATACTCCCACCCCCTCTCCCTAATCATGGCTTTCATACCGTAAAAGTCATTTGCTCTGCATCTGCTGTTTTCTAGCACACAAACACGAGAGTTCTGGATTGATGCCTTGCCCCAAACAGATACTGGATATGCACATTAAAAACAGATGGAGAGATGGCAATTTCATCTGCTTATTAATTTTTTTTTTTTAAGAGAGGGAGGGAGAGAGCACAAGTAGGGTAGGGAGGGGCAGAAGTAGAGAGTGAATCTTAAGCAGGCTCCAAGCACAGCCTGATGCAAGGCTCGATCTCATGTCCCTGAGATCATGACCTGAGCTGAAACCAAGAGCCGGACGCTTAACCAACTGAGCCACCCAGGCGCCCCTAATTTTTAAAGATAAATATAGAGTTGTTATGGGTTCGATGTTTGGGTCCCCCGCAATTCATATGTTGAAGACTTACCCCACAATGTGATGGTATTTGGAGGCGGGCCTTTGGGAAGTAGTGAGATTTAGATGAGGTCATGAAGATGGGGGCCCCATAATGGAGTTAGTGTCCTTAGAAGAAGAGGCCATTCTCTCTCCTTCTACCAAACAGAAAAATAGCAAGAAGGCGATCATTCTGTAAGCCAGGAGTGCTCTCGCCAGAAACTGACCATGCTGACATCCTGATCCCAGACTTCAGCCTCCAGAACTGTGAGAAATAAATGTTTTGTAATCTCTCCAGGCAATGGTATTTTATTATGGCGGCCTGAGCTAAGACAATAGTATAAAGTCACAATATACACACTCGTGATATATGCACACACACATACATATATATAAAAATTAATCTGATACCTAATTTCCAACTTGATACATTCTCTGCATAAATGGCAAGCCAGTTTACTATTGTTAGGTAGCCGCTAAAGATCCTTCAGCATATTATTTCTTGAGAATGCATTTTCTCTCCTTTTCCAACAAAAAGCATTATACGTAGCCAAAGAAAGACTGTGTCTAGAACGTTGAGGCATTTTTTAATCCATATATTTGCTGACCAGTATTGGTGATCTCTCAGTACCTGCATTTCTGGCAAGTTTAAAGCAACACTGGTTGGTGTTTCTTCAGTGGTAGTTCTAAAGTCCCCCTCCTACTATCCCTTTTCATCACTGACTGGTAAGAGTGAATTTGTTTAAAATAGTGCAAAAGTAGAATAGGTTATTGTGGTTTAGGGAATGATTGCAAAACAAAATATGTATTTATAAAGCAGTTTATAACAAAAACTTGGTTTCTTTGCTGACAATATTTTTTGTTACTTATTTTCCAACTTGAATTTTCTTTATTACTCTTGTATTTATGCCCAGTGTGTGTGTTGGGGTTAAGAGTTTATTTTATTTTATTAAATATTCGCACTCTTTTTTTCAAAGATTTTATTTATTCATTTGAGAGGGAGAGAAAGCGTGAGTCAGGAGGAGAGATGGAGGGAGAGGTAGAAGCAGACTCCTTGCTGAGCAGGGAGCCTGAAGTGGGGCTTGATCTCAGGATCTGGAGATCATGACCTGAGCTGAAGGCAGATGCTTAACCATCTGAGCCATCCAGGCACCACTAAGATTTTGTTTTTAACCCAATGTGGGTCTTGAACTTACAACCCTGAGAACCAGAGTCTCATGCTTTACCAACTGAGCCAGCCACCTGCCCCCCAGTGTGGTTTTTAAACACACAAAGACAATGGTGGCTGATATTACATAAGACAAATGAGATTTGTTTATCCTTGTTAATATTTAATAATATCCTAATTAATAATATCATATATATCTAGAATAATCAAATCATAATAATAATGACACTTTAGAATATACTTTATAAGACATCCCAAAATATCAAATGATTTAGTCCTAACAAAATTCAGGTCTGTATGTATCATTGTTATCACCCTGAAGTTTTTTTGCTAAGGATAAGAAAAGCTAATATCTGCAACAAATGCTATTATCTATTATATAGTTTTGTGATATATTAATGCTATTGGTATCAACTTAACATTAATATACGCTAATAACAGAAAGTTCTGGCGAAGCTATTTGGAGATTTTTAGAAATGGCCCGAGGAATCCAAAAGAAGAAACTATCAAGAACCTACAACTGGTTTCTTTATTCTCCCTTCCAAAGTTCAAAAGGAATCTTGAAAAAAAATTATTTTCAAACTAGAAGATATCATGAGATGCAAGTTTTAGTGTCTTTGCTTGAAAAAGGAAGAGAAAATTTTCACATTAACACTGCTTATCCCTAGCCATTCTTAATTTTTAAAAAATTTCGATTGCAATGCTAATAAGGAATATAACTTCTTTTTGAGATAAATATGACTTGAGTCTGTATGAAACATAGTAGAGAAAGAGAAATAAATAAGTTGTACATTCCTGTTATGTTCAAAATGGCTGCACAAGACAAGTAGATATAATTGTTCTTGTATACAAGTAGTACCATAAAATATTAACTTCGAAGTATTTAACTACATCCTGGGATCGAGTCCCACATCGGGCTCCTTTCTCAGTGGGAAGCTTGTTTCTCCCTCTGCTTGTCACTCCCTCTGTGCTCTCTGTCTCTCTCTGATAAACAAATACATAAAAGTTTTAAAAAATAAAGTAAGATAAAATAAAAAATTAAATTAAATAATAAATCTGTATTGTTTTAAACCTCCAAGTTTGTGGTAATTTCTTCTAGCAGTAAAAGAAAATTAATACACCAATATAGCCTCAGAAGTTACTGAGTTCCATTTTTGTACACTATTTTTTTGTTATAATGAATCAGAAGCCTCCAGATTCAAAGGGAATAAACACAGACCCCCACTTCTTGATGGAAGGAATTCCCAAGAACTTGCAACTATGTTTTACGCTGATATTATTAAAAATAATATCAACCATGAAAAACATAGACCTTAGACTATCAACCCGATTATCATCATAGAAGTATTATTAGAGATCAGGAATTGGAAATATTAATAACAAAAATGTCAATAACACCATGAATGGCATGTACCTTAGTCTATCACCATAATTATTCTTGAATCTAGTCTAAGCCATTTTCTTTTTTTTTTTTTACAGAAACCATACTTCCTGGATTAGAGGGTTTTCGAGTGTTTTTGGAAATAGAATACCTGTAAGTCTGGATGATCTTTACAGAAAATAAAACAGCAAATTACTTAACTTTCTCTAAACCTCAGTTTTCTCATCTGTAAAATGCATATAATAATTAGGAACTCAAAGTTTTGTGGTGCAAAATAAAGAGAACATTCCAAAGAGAGTGTTAGTGTAAAGCTGATGGGATAGATTTCGAGAGGAGAAATGGGGGCTACCAGTGATGCGGGGAAATTAAAGATGATATCTTCCTCTTACCTGGGGCAGACATCTTCGGGAGTTGAGATGGAATTCATACCGATAACAAGGAGGACAGTTGGTAGTCAATTCGAGGATTCGAGGCCTAAGGTTCCCGTAGAGAAGCTTCTAGAACACTGTTCCTTCCATCAGCATGAGGCAGCATAAACGTGAGCCTAATGAGACACACGAGCGCTCTGAGTCCTTTGCTTCACCTTAGCCGTGTCCTCTCAGCTTCCTGTCCTAAGACGCATTGTCCTTTTCCTCTAACATTTCACCTCAGGTCTTCACTCTCAAGGTCATACTCTGGACCATAACCAAAGTGCTTCTATTAAAAATCTTTCAATCCAATTTCTCATCATGTGATCACAACCTGTATCACGTTAACTTGCACAGATTACCCTACTATGACCATTGTTTAAGTCAGCCGAACCTTCAGCCCATCAATCCCACCGTTTTTTTACACTGTGCATCAACTGCCTCATGATATCACTTCCATTTTTGTCCAGAGAAGTCTATAGCCATTTGCTATAATCAGTCCATTGCAAACACCCACACCTTTCTTGCCCATCTCTCCCTCCCTTGCCAACATCCCAACTCTGAAAACAGTCAACTCTCAACCTTCTTTATGTCAGTAGCTAAATAGAAGTGGAGAAAAGGGTTCAGTCAGGTAGACTAGTTTCATTCTAAATTCAGAATCACAAACTACAAATGTATTTTTAATACTATCTGAAAGCCTGTTATATTTCCTATCCTTTGAGGTAGCTAATTAAAACCTTCTCTTTCATCCTCTCATTTTCAGGAAAGCTCCATTCATCCTCCTCTGACCTTCAATCTCAGTTTACGGTCTGAGAAAATAGAATTCATCAGACCATTTTCCATCACCAAAACTTCAGCCTACTTATTTGCACCCATCTTCTTTGTTTCCCTTATTAAAATTTAGTACAGGTCCTCTATTCTATTGTAACACTCTCTATAGACATATACTGGGGTCCATCTCCTACATTTCTACATTCGTGTTTTTGATCATCCATCCATTTCTTCCATCATCAATCTCTCCCTCTCTACTTGGTCATCCTATCACTATATAAACATTCTCTAACGTTTGAGTACAACATGATGGTGAGAGCATGGGCTTTGTTCAGCTTCAAATCCTGGATTCACCATTCATTAGTTATTGAAACTCCCTCACTTACAAATGGGATAATAATGCAATGTCCCTTATGGTGTTGTGAAGATTAAATGTTATTACATGTCGAGTGCATAGTAGGAAATCTATGGCTATTAATTATTATTAATGTAGTATTTCCACTCCTAAAATAATCACCTCACATGACCACACAAACCATCCCAGCTTTTTCTCTGCCACACTTCACAACCAAACTTCCCAAAAGAGCTTCAACAAACATGATTCACTCATGCTCTCCCCTCATACATGCTTCAAGCTGCTGCAATCTCATTTCTATCCCATTACTTCACTGAAATTTCTCTTTCACAGTCATCAAAAACCTATATATTTCAAAAGCCAAGGCACATTATTCTGTACTCCTCATACTTAATTTAACATGTTGGCAGCATGACAATTTGCAAATGTCACTCTTTTTTTTTTCCCCGTAAGATAACACTCTCTTTTTGCTTTCTTTCTACCTCCGTAGTGCTCCATCTCAGACTTTTAAAAACCTCTAACTAACTTCTAATTTCACATGATGAAATCCCTCTTTGTTACATATGCTTTTTGCAAGGAAATTGTCTCTAAATACCATTTATATGCTAAGGACTTCTAATTTTATATCTCTAGCCCAAACATGTCTTCTAAACTCTAGATCTATGCAGCAAACTACTTAACAATCCAAATACACACAAAATATCACATGTGTCAAATCTAAGGTGTGACTTCTACTTGATTCCATACCTGTTCTCTCAGTTCTTCTCATTTTATTGAGCAATCTCACAGCTGCCTAAACTAGATCTCTTGGTATCATGTTTGATTCCTTCTCTCTCTCTTTCTCTCTGTCTCTTTCGCTCTCTCTTCCTCTTCTTCACTCAGGTAACAATCAGAGCCCTAGATAAGTATCTGTGTATATGTGATTTATTGAAAGAGTACTCTCAATTGAAATGAAATGAGAGAAACACAACTAGGCAGGCAACAAACTATACAAGGATATGTTCTCAGGTGGAATCTACCAGCACTCGGATCCCACAGGGAGCTCTGGAACATTCCTTGCACTTCATATTTGCTCCCTTCTTTAGTCAAGGGGCTGATTTATTTCCACATGAACTAGTCATTGGTTTTAGGTTTCCCCACAGAGGGACATAAGGGGCGTGAAACTTCCCAGGCAAAGAAGCAGCCTAACAGCAGAAGACAATTCTCTGCTTGGCAACTGTGAGTTTTACCTGCCAACGGTAAATGCAGGTTGGGTGCTTTCTTTGGCACAAGAAAGGGAGACTGGGCCACATCACAGCAGTGTCCTCCACAATCTACCCATGCACAACACAGATCTATTAACTTCCATCCGTTAGCATAACTTTAGGATTCGGGTTCACCCTAAGTTCTAAGTACAGTCCTTGCACTTGGTATGGAAATTTAACCCGCTACTTTTCATCTCCATCCTTATCACTACCACTCATTCTAATTTCCCCTCCCTCCTGACTAGCACTTCTGCTGGTCTAGGTGGTTTATCTAGCGGGGTAATCCAGACCTTCATTGGCACGGAGTCTCAGGCCCAGGTCAAGCTGTCCTTATTAGGCTGTGGTCGCTCTACTTGCCTTTCTACAGTTAAAACTGCACAGTAAATGCGAAGGTGCCTCCGTGGAATACCTGAGTGCTGAGCACATTCCTCTATGCCCCATTCATATAACAGCAGTCCTACCTCATTATGATAATTAGCTCATATTCCCTTGCCAACACGGTAACTCCTTTCTCTGCCTTTTGGCTTACTAGCATAAAGAGGCCAGTGTGACCAGGTGGCAACTGTAGCTTTACATTTATTGGACTATTCACTATTATGTTCCCTGGTATAAGTATCCCCAACCCCACAACCTGGGAGCCAGGGCTTTCAGACTGAGGCAGCCTAAAGTTATAGGCACAGATGGCATGATTTGCCCAAGTTGCTCACTGCGACTACTGGTAAATGACTTCACGACTACGTTCACTTCTTGGTTCCTGTATTCCTGTGTTCTACCTGTTGGAGACACAAGATCATATAATGATCATTGGCTTAAAGAGTATACTGCAATCAAAGGATAATACCTCATTTCTGTAGGGTGTCATCTCTAAGTTTCCATCAGCTGCCCCTTTAGAAACCATCCGTTGCTTTCTCAGGCTGAAAGCTTCCATTTACTGCACAGTGGTGGGACCAGTGGAACCCATGGTTTTGTACTCACTACTTCACCTCCTTTGACCAGAGACAATGTTATATGTGATTCTATGTTGGTAGGTGGGACAATCTGTGACCTTCTAAGTGGTAGCTCTGGCTGAGGTATTGTGGTAAAAAAAAAGCAACCCATATCTGAAATATATATATATATATGTATATATATATATATATGTGTATATATATATATATATACACACGTTAGATTATATATATATAATATATATATATATTATATATACTCATATATAATATATATATATACAAGTTAGATTGAATAATTGACCTTTCCAGGGTGAAAAGGGTCCCTTATAATCAACTTATCATCAAGTAACTAATTTCCCTGAGCAGTGATATTATATCAGGGGTTTAAAGTTGGTTTCTACTGCTGGCAGACTTTACAACTGGCGATAGCAGTAGCTAGACCACCTCGGTGAAATGGTGTCCATGCTGCTGTGTCCATGCATAAGCTCTGCCTCTGCTACTGTGATTACTCTGTTCTGTTCATCAGTCCGTAGTGAAAGCATTGAGGGCAGAGACTGGTTGACATCTACTGACAGAATAATCTTATCTTTTTTTACTAATGGCTCTTCTGCAGTGAACACTAATATGGAAGAGAAATACCATCATACCTTGTGGCCACTTCCATAGACACATAGGTCTACATGCATCTCCCCAGACTTTCTTATCTGCAATACTCCAATCTTGGTGCATCCAGACCATTGACCAACCAGCTAAGCCAACTGAACTGCCTATGAGTTGGAATATGTGTCTATTATCCAACCACTTCTCTCACCAAACAAAGTGGCTGAGCAGCTGCATGGCTCAAAGCACTGCCATTTGGGGGACTTCCCTTCACCCCAGTCTCACCTCGACCAGTTTGGACAGCATTCCATTTTTCATTTGCCTCTGTATGTTATATATTATGTACAGTAATCATTGGCCAACCAACCAATCTCAGACTTTTCCCTCCCCTTCAGTTAGTCATAGGGACACCTGTGGAGCCTTACAAATGAGATGAGGCAGAGTTTTTGGTGCAGCAGGCATGGGTGAAATGGGGGTCTGTCCCACTCTGTGCAGCTTATGTGCACATTTTGCACCTGAACCAGCACAATTTAAGGGCTTTTGCTTCCGTTTTAAGATGGATTGCTGCCTGGCTTCCCTGACTATGAGAAATATTCTCAATTTCTTGAATTCAATGAATACTAATACTACAATTATAATTTACTTCTACATAGGCATACTGAAGAATAATCTCTTGTTATGCTAAAAACTACTAATCAGAAATTTTGAAATTATTTCAGATACTGATAATTCAGATATTGACTATTCATAAAGATCAAAAATATTACATAGACTTAGTTTCTGGTCCAGTAGGGAAGGAGTTTAGAAGTTGACACTTCACCCTAACAACAAATAAAAAGCTGAACAAAATGAAGAATCAACAACTTGTCTTAAATCTGTCAGAGAAGTGAGGTCACAGGACCAATTATTGCCTCCAAAATTAGAGAGACAGACAGACAGACAGTCATAGAGAATCACAATTTATCAGAGCAGAAACCCATGAGTTGAAACCTCTCCAGGAAACAGGGACACGGTAGGGAAACCTGAACTATAACCAGTAAATTTCTAGAGGCTTGGGGTGAGCAAGTCTGAGAACTCCTGGGGGACCTAGTCATAAAAAGGCCCCACATTTTTAGAAATTTTATCTTCTACAACTTTACCAAGTCTTCATAGTGAATATCAGAGGAAAATCCCTGTGTACTTCTGGCACAAGTCATAGAAAAGATTTAACCCAGATTCCTTGGCTGGGCAGGTTGAAAGAAAATAGCAAATATTATCAGGGTGGTTTTTCATTCCTTTATTGTGAACATTCAATATTATTCTTGATTACATAGTATTATCTCATCTTTCTTATACCTACCAGTCCGTTTTTGTTGTTGTTGTTTCACTACTAAAACTACATGAGATACCTAAACATGGCCGTTCAGGCTTTACTTACCTTGGATTGGTGGTTGGATTTCCAGCAGATCAAATTGGAGTAAACTTCTCTCAACAGAAAGCCAAACCATCATTTTCCAAATACCTTTCGATTGACATGGAATTCAGTTTGACATGAGAGGTAATGCTTTGTGATCTTCAAGAGTAAAATGGAAGAATATATATGCTTCTCATTCATTGATTGTCCATTCACAGATAAACATTTTAACACATTACTCTTGGTGCTTGAAATCGCTGTAATAGCAACATATTACTCATTTTCTGGCATAACTTGTTGACCATGCAGCCATCATGAATCACACTACTCCATCAACCTACATCACATCAGGGAGACTGCCAGCTGGAAATTTATGTGGAAGAGTTTACGTCAGTTTCTAAAGTAGCCCCAAGATGTGTATCAGAAAATAGACTACAAGTGAGAAGAAAGAGAACAGAAAATAGTTTGTTCCCTATTTTAAAGCACTTAATTAAAAAAAAATCATTAAATAAAATGTTTTCTTTTGCAAGACTTCTACACGTTAACCATTTTTTGTTTTAGTTACTCTGATAACTAAAATCACTAACACACACTAAGTGCTAACTATGTGCCAGGTGCTGGCACTTACACATAATCTTATTTATTCCTTAAAGAAATTCCTTAGGAAGTTTGTACTTCCTAAGTAACCTTCCCATGGTCACATAGTTGAGTGGCAAAGCCTGAATGACATCCTCAGACTTCATAGTCTAAGCTGTAGGGCACTAGGCTGTGTCGCCCATTATATTTGTATGTGATTTCAGAAACATTTTAAGTAGACTTTTATTATTAAATGAGACTTTAGGTGACTAGAAGAGTGCTCATGTCTTTGTTATTCATTCTGGTTTGAGATCCTTTAAAAAATAGTTAGGAACTGGCAGGTCACATAGGCTATATCCAACCCATGGATATGTCTTGCTTGACAGAAGAGGTGCTGTAAAATCTATAAATAAAAAGATGGTATTTCAAAATAAGAATACCTATACATATGAAATCTAGACTTCTAACTTTCCCTGAAAAATTACATCTAACCTTAAATCTGGAAAATTGTCACTGAGAACATATGGATGTTTTCCAACTACATCTAAGAGTGTGAAGAAAAAATATGTAGAATATTTAATAATCTGTTTACTCTTTTGAGGTTGGAGGATGCCTATGATTCTGCCAGTCCGCATTCTTTTCATCCAAACATACAGGACCAACATGCATCGATCAGAAGGCTGAATGTAAGTTTCATTTATTTATTTATTTGACTTTATTTTTTATTATGTTAAATTAGCCAACATATAGTATGTCATTAATTTTTGATGTAGTGTTCAATGATTCATTAGTTGTGTATGACACCCAGTGCCAAATATAAGTGTTAGAAGTGACCCTGTGGACTGTGACATCCAGACTCCAGATTATTAGTAACATTTGCTTTGAATTTTTAAAAACTTTGTTCACCTTATAGTTGGATCATTAAAAAGTATCTCTGAAAAATATTTTGGCTTCACTTTCTATAAATAAAAAGTTCCATCAGGTGGCCATCTGTTACATCAGAAATCAATATATTCTGTCTAATTCGTCTCTGTTATATCCAGGGTCGGTTTCCTTCACCTTCAATTATTAGTCTCACTGTGACATGTAACAGAGTCAAGTGGTATAGCCATTACCCAGAAAGTCTGTTTCTTAAGGAGTAATAGGGCACATAATATCTTTAAAAATGCTCCAGCCTTCCCGACTAAGCTGTTGTTTAAAGTTTCTGAAATACTTAAGATTTAGAGTACTAGATTTCAACCTTCTCAAAAAACAGTGTATCAAATCTGAGTGCATGTGCCATAACATTGCTTTTATGACAAATAGTAAAATATTTCACATGCTCGGTAGAAGGACTAAAAATAAAATGGTAAGTTGAAATATTTTAATGGATTAAAAACTACCTCTCTCAACAACTCACTATACACACATATACAAAAACATATACAGGAGCTCACTCATCTTAAAGGGCAATAGCAGTGACTATATCAGTCAGTCATGGGCTGGTCAGAGAAACTGGTTCACACTAGATGGGTTCAACAGAAAGTGCTCAAATAAAGAAAATAAAGAGATATAGAAGCTTGGACAACCCAGGAGTTGAGAGACTTGGGGAATGAAGGCACAGGAGGCCACTTTTCACAAATTTAAAACTGCAGAGATCACAGGGAACCCACCAACAATGACCTCAATGGCCTATGACCTCAAAGTGGGCAATTTTCAGGAAGACACCCAAATGCCATGGACCTACCTAGCCCATTGCCAAAGTCCCTGCACCTGACTACAGCAGCCACTTGGAAAGGTGTGCCTCCTCCTTTTTATCTTCTCTACAACTCTGTGAGGGCCTCCCATTGTCAAAAAAGTATGGTACCTGCTTGCAAGGGAGACTAGGAAATGGAGTTTCAGGGCTATGCGTCATTTTCAGTATGAGGAGGGTTTTAAAAGATGAGGACGTATCAACAAACTATTTACACTACTGTCACTTTTTTAAAAAGATTATTAAACAACAGAAAGGCATTGCCTCACAGTTCTGCAGGTCCAATATCTGAAATCAAGGTGTTGGCAGAGTTACTTCTTTCTGAGGCCTGTGAGAGAGAATCTGTTCATCTTCTCACAGTTTGCTGGATATCGTTGGTGTTCTTTGGCTTGTAAAAGTATCACCTTAATCTCTGTCTTCATCTACACACGCATTCTCCATGTAAATCAGTTTGTCTCCAAGTTTCCCTTTTATAAGGAGATCGATCTTACTGGCCTAAGATCCACTCTAATGACCTAATTTTAACTTTATGACCTCTATAAAGACCTAGCTCCAAATAATGTCACAATTTGAGGAGCAGGGTTAGGACTTCAACATATGAATTTGGGAAGGATACCATTCAGCCATAACAATTATTTACTGTTATATAACAAATTACTCTAAAACTTAGTGTCTTGAATACATTACGTATTAACTCCTATGGGTTCTGTGAGTCAGAAGACTGAGATCACCCAGGCTCTATACTTTGGCTTAAGAGCTCTCATTAGTTTGCAATCAGGTATCAAGTATGGCTGCCGTCATCTGAAGGCTTGACCGGGGCTGAAGGATTCGCTTTCATGGTGGCTCACCCACATGGCCCTTGGCAGCAGATCTCGGTTCCTTTCTTCCTAGACCTGTCAACATGTTTGCTTGAGTGTCCTGAAATAAGGTGGCTAATTTTCGCCAGAGCTAAGGATCCAAGAGACCAAAATGGAAGTTACAATGCCCCTGTCACTGGCATCCTTTCTTGGGATTACATTGAACTGAATGTTCTAGTCTCAACTGGTCTCTACAGTTCTCACAAACGTATTCTGGTCTGTATATTGTTGTCATCTCAGTGTCTCTGTAGGGGAATAAGGGCCTAAAGCTTCCTAGTCCCTCATTTTGCTTTCAGCATCACTTCTATAACCTTTCCAATCACAAAAATTTCTCTGTTATTTACTAAACTGAATTGAATGGACTTGGCAATCTATGCCTTAAAAACACTTAAAAAGAGCCATAAAAGGAAAATCTATACTTGAATCAAAACACTGAAGCTAAATGAACTCTATCAAATATATTATAAAAGAAAATACGAGCTCTGGTAGTGGTGGTAGGGCATAACCTGCCATTCTTTATAGATGATTTCAACTTGGTATAATTGTTGCTGAACAATCTACGTGATGGATCTCAGGAATTAGGGTAAGAAAGTAGAGATAATGTTCATGTTTTTACTCAATAAAATGCAATTACATCAATATTATTACCTAATTGAGTCTGCTCCATGTTCAAGGAAAGATCATGTGCAATCAGTGCTAGCTCTCCCTTCAATGGCATAAATGCAGACAGTGTTCAACGTTCATGCTAGATAGTAAAGCCTAGGTGCAAGGATATTCTTTCATGGCTTTGGGCTTTGGAGAGATTTGCATTTTAGCCCAAGGAGGTATTGTTGATTCATTTGTTCCTGCAAAGAGATTTTCTTGTTTTTCAAATCCACTAATAGAATATAAAAATTAAAATACCCAACTTTTCAACCTATTTTCTTAACTTGTCCTAGGCAAGATTTAAAACCATAGCCCATTCAGTCAATAAGTTATTACCAAGGATAATTAGAATTAGTAGACAAATGGATAATACAAAACCATAGTCAACACTTGTAGTTTCAGCCAGTAAAATATAAATATGAGGTCTTGGATTCTTAACTAATTCTTTTCCCCAAAGGAATTCATAAATAAAAAGAGAGATGAAAGGGAAGAAATGAGGAATGATGACAGAGAATGGGGTAGAGAGGAGGAAGAGAGTGAAAGAGGGATCAAACTGGGGAAAGATGGAAGAATGAATGAAAAAGGAAATAAGAAAATAAGGAGGAGGAAAGGAAGAAGATGAAACCAAATGATGTAGGGAGATCATGAAAATTTAGTTACATTTCTGACAACGAAAATTGCAGCAAGTTCTAGAGAGATGTCCCACATTATGTTGGGTTATATGTAGCATAAGTCAGATGGTAGACAGTAGTAGAATATTAACCATTACTCTGGATGCTCATTTATTGATTCATTTTTTGAGCACAGACTTAGTGCGAGGCAATGAAACATGTATGGCTATAGAATAGAGAAAATACATAGAGAAAATATTTCCTATTTTGATTCAGCTGTGATAGTTTTAGGTAAATAATGTGTCAATAAATTTGAAATTAGACATTTTAAATATATCACCAGAGATGATTATTGAAGAAATATCAATATTGTAAAATAGATAATGTTCATCATCCATTTTTAAAAATATTTTACTTTATATTTTACCATCATAATTTGACAAAAAGATGAATCAAATGTCATAATATTTAGAATAAAATGATGGAGTACATTATCATGCAACATGACATATGTAGGATATTGTACTTATGTTAATGGGAACCACCTTCCAAATAAGCCTTCCCTGACACATTTGAATCACATTTTTCTTATTAATGCATCTTTAGAAAACATGTCCAATAAGCTGTATTTAAACATATTTCTTTCACATGGGGATTTAGAATAAAATACAAAGAATAATAATTGTGCAAACAAAGCCAAATTCTTAACATTGAATACTGCGTGGGACCATACAAGAAGAGTTTACAAACTCCATTCACCCAATGAAGAGCCAGGACTGGTTCTGCGTTCGAAGGGACAAGAAGGGCCTGCACTGATGAAATAAACCACATTACTTAACACTGTTTAGTTTAAACTGTAAATGTGGGTAGATAATGTAGGCTAGAAACATGATTTCATCCATGGGGCATATGGTAATCATATCCACATTAAAGCACTTTTGCTCATCACACACATGCACACATCTTCGCCGCTGATGGGGTACAGCTGACACCAAGGGATACCTCACGGATTTTGGTTCATCATCACATTTTTCTCTGTGTGTATCTCCTACCTAAGGGGCTGCTGCAGCTCTTCTCAAATGTCTCCTCCTCTCCCTACTCACGACACAGATTACAACATAAACACAGCGCTTGAACAGAAGTTTATAGTTCCCGGAGAGGAAGCGAGTCTAGCAGCTTGAATCAACTCTTGTTTTCCTGAGCTTAGTCTGAAGCGGGCAATCTATGTATTTAGCTGGATGGCCCATGACAGAAAATCCTATAGCTCCACGGAATAAGCGGCCCAAACTCAAACAAAAGGCAGGCCCTGGGTACTGGGCTGCACCACAAGTCTATTTTAAGTATCCGCTATGTTTACATTCTATATTATTTTAAACGCACCTTTAAAAAAAATCTCCACAACAGTCTGATACGAATAAATAATTATCTGTATTTATGAATGAGAAAACTGAGGTTCATAAAGGATAAATTGCCTCGAGTCAGGATTCAAACCCTGGACAAATCAGATCTTACACTCTCTCCATTGGACTCTGAGTCATAATCAGAGACCATTAGAATTAAAAGAACGATTATGCCCCACAGCACCCAACCACCACCATAACATGTAATTCAGAGTACAACAGTATTTTTAAAAAACATCACAATGCTACATTTTAAGCTGAAATTTAAAATACTTCCATTCTGGATCTGTGTTTGTAAAGTCCTGGATAAATTCATTGAACATGGGCTTTTCAAACTTTATTTCCATTCAGTGGCCCTGTTTGCTGACGCCCTAATGGGGAGTGTGGCTTTGACTCTCCCATGTTGCTGCCTTAGAGGAAGATGTCTTAATATGCCATTTGTAAGACAAATAATCTGAGCCTCATATGCTCTCACTGGTGTTTTAGGCTCTTCTGCCTAAGGAGTCAACGGAAGGCACGTTTGGTGTGCTTATTTTGATGTTCTCCCAGATCCCTGTGGGGCTTAAAGAGATTAAGTCCTTGTGATAGCCAGATTGTTGGTATTTAATGCTCCATTACTCACCCTTCTGCAGGGTCCCAGAAGGCCGGTTGGCAGAACAGATCCCAGGCAGCAAGTGATGCAGACACAAGTCTAGTTGCGCTGGTCTCCAGGACCAAATGTGTCAGACTGACCCCTGAATAGGAAACATGTGCTTTCCAGGAAATATGATGGGAAAAGTCCATACATTCAACATGGCTTAATGTTGTATTTGGCTATTACAGGATCAAAGTCCAGATGATTTTCAAAAGGGCTGTGCCATGTGCCCCTTTCCAAGCCAAATGCTGACAAGAAATATTTCTGGTGGTGTTGGGAGACAGTTTTCCATGAGTTTCCTGCATTTCTGCATGTCTTAGACACAGGCACTGACTCCCTTTGTTCAGGAATATCTTTTCAAGGGTAGTAGTTTAGCAAACAGTCTTGGAAAAGAGAAATCATGTTCCCTCCAGAAGAAAGAGCCGGTTTGATTACTGTCCAGTATAAGAAAAACAATGTCTCTCTCTGGAGTTAAGGCAGGTAGACTTACCCATTATAAAAGATTTGGTTCCCTAAGCTCAAGATTCCTTTTTTCTTACTCAATTTGGTGCACAGGCAGGTGTTACCCGGTCTTCTTCACAGTATCCCATATGACTTGGGGGAATTGGTACAAAAATGATGATACTCTGGCTATTGCTATTGCTATGAGTAATAAACTGTCTTTTGTCTCTGACCCAGCGGTCTCAGGTCTTCTGCAAGCATCCCTGAAACCAGCAGGTTAATTTGTTACCTTGTAAGTAGGGTAAAATTTCAGACCCTTCAAAGTTCTTAACAGATAGTTTTCAGCCCTTATCATTTTCTAAAGGCATATGTGTTAGATGTTTGAATGTGTGTGTGCATACGTATTATCTATCTCTGTGTGCTACTGTAATAAATCCATATTGTTATGCATAAGTGTGCTTACAAAAACATGTTTAATTATTTGTAATATGACAACTGCATATTCATCACTTGAAAAAAAAGCATACTTTTACATGTATGCAAATCAGAATCACATTTAATCCTTTAAAACTTTTATTTACCTTCAATAGATACACTTATTACCAATTTCACAGCAATAACTAGTTCTTGAGCTTCAAAAAGAAAGAAATAATTGACCTTTTCCTCAAAATTATATAGCAAATATATGTCCCTTTAAATTGCCCATTAGCAAAGCCGTAACAATTTTAACTCTTAGGGTTTTTTGCTTGTCTTAGAAATGATGTGGTGTATTGGTGTAAGTGAAGATAATAATAAGCATTATAGTAGTAAACAGAAGCCCCCTTAGCTTCAGAAAACTTTGAAAGTTCAAGAAAGGTTTAGTGGGATAAAATCATGGCACCATAGAGTGAGGATAGTGAAAGAGAACATATATTCTCCAGCCCTAGCCAACATCTGAATCCCTCTCTGTAAATCACTGAATAGAAATTACCCAGTCACTCCATCATTATCTCCAGAAAGAGAGAAGCCATCCCCTAGAAGCATCTTACAGATCAAATTCTTTGGAACTCTTTATCATATGGAAGAAATATTTGTTTCTCTGAATTTCACATCTGTTCCTGCTTCTGACAGAACCAAACTTCTAGTATGGACTCCCATATCAGAGCTGACATTTGTCAGCTTAGTGATTTGTGAAATCACTCAAATACTTTAAACCTCAGTTTCCTCATCTGTACAAGGTGCATAAAAATGGTCACTTTGTTGTCTGATGTGAGGGTGAAATGCGCTGTTTAGCACATTACAAAGTACCCAGAAGGTAGAGGTTACAGCTATTACTCACCTTCATTTCATGGCCTGCTTGCAGGTGAAGGCATTGTCATTTCCTAGTGATGGTGGTAGGGGTGATGGTTTGATCCAGTGTGCACCACTCTGCAATGTATACCAGTCCATTCCTAGATTACGTTCACCCAAGTTCATAATAAAACAGTCTTGGTTTTAATATTATTGGTATAATTTTTGGGTTGATTTTGGCTTGAAGATAATATGAGGTTTCTGTTTGAGATTTGGGAGTATTCTCTCTAATCTTAGACATGTTATTAAGTTAATGTTAAGACCCTCCACCTGTGAATATAATTGTTTAATTGGATTAGGAGTCTTATTAGTTACTTATATGGCCTTTTAGGTTTTCAAGATTGAAATAAAGAAAACCTATGTGATTATTGAAGTTACGTTTGAATTTTTATTGAAATAAATATAACTCTTATTTATTTATTTTAAAGAATTTATTTATTTGACAGCAAGAGAGAGAGAGAGAGAGAGCACAAATAGGCAGAGCAACAGACAGAGGGAGAGGCAGAAGCAGGTTCCCCACTGAGCAGAGACCCCAAAGTGGGGCTGGATCCCAGGACTCTGGGCTCATGACCTGAGTCAAAGGCAGACGCTTAACCGACTGAGCCACCCAGGTGCTCTGAAATAAATATAACTTTAGAGCTAAACACCTTGAATACTTAAAATCTCAACAATCCTTCATGCTTGATTATACTTCACTTATTTTGAATATTAAAAAATTGTTTATATTTGAATATGCAGTTGGTCTCTTAAACTTTTGAGTATGTATCCTCAATAAATATACCTTCATTCACAAAAAAATACGTATCTTACTATACTATTTCATCCTTTACAAATTATATAAAACTATGAATCTTAAAGAGTTAAATCTGAAATACAGTATTTGAGTTTTAACCTATTAACTATAGCTAATGATAGCATATGTAAACCCTGATTTCGAATAGCCTCCTAGATAACTTCAAATTATTGTGGCCGTTATCTCAGAAGATCTGATTAGATAATCATTGTTCTTATCTTATAATGTGGTCTATGAGGAGATGATACTAGGAATAGTTCTCAGTATTACCATCTCCTTCTTGGTTGCTTGCACTTGCATTGTTGATATTATTGGTAATCCATGATTTACTTAAAGAGATGTTTTTTAAAGCACATGTTTATTTTGTGAAGAACAGTGATCAAAATTAGGTAACAGTCCATCAGTCTGTTTAGCTACAATGCCTGGCAAGATGCTGAAAGCACTGAGTGAGCGAGAATGCCACAGGCAATCTCTCCACATTGTGGAACCCTTACCTCATTTGCTTTATGTGCCATGTGACCTTCTAATATATGGACTCAGTAAGGCGACTAGTGTCCATCTCTGTGTTGCAAAATAATGAAACTTTTTCTTTTTTCTAGTTAAAAATCAACTATGAATCAAATCATAATATATTCTTGCAACTCCAGTGGTTCATGTTTCACACATTTGTGCTTGTCTGGAGATCTGTGTTACATTGCCTTATTCAGGTGTGGAAGTTGGAAGCAGTGCCTATGTGTAAGCGCCCACCTTTTACAAGGAGAAAAATGCCTGGTCAATAGTTACATCATCTTTTGAGGGGAAGTCTCTTATATGGAGGCTACATCTAAAAGAGTGGGGGTTGCATGGCCTACAGCTGCAGAGCCAGTAAAGGACATGGCATGTAGCGTTCATTGCATGTTAGCAAATAGACAACTAGTTTAGACATTTCGAGCTAACATGTAACCCTCCTAGGGATTGAACTGAGTTATGGAGACTGCCTCCATTGGCAAAATGCATGCAGACAAATTGGCCTTTTCATCTTTTATCTGTGTACTGTGCTTGTTACAGTAGGTAACACAACACTCAGTGGTGAGAAGCCAGAAAAAAAAAAAAAAAAGGATGATTTCTAGGATGTCTCATGGTATGGGATTTGTTCCAGAAATTCTGACTTTATGAAGTGCCCCTCTGAGTAGCAATTTATAACACACATTAATTCAGTAGTAGCTGAGCAAAGCTGAACAAGATTTCCCAGGGTGCTGAAGTTCCAGATTGTTTCTCAAAGGGTTACATCAATTATTGTCACCTTTTTGTCAGCTGTGAACCATGATTAATTGGAGAGATCCAAATTTCTGCATGTCTTATGTCACACACTTCTTTGCTTCCCCATCTGTTTTGTCTAATGTGTTGACCAACAAGTTCCACTTCTCATATTCCATCAAAGTTAGAGTAAATGTCTCACTCTGGGTTGGAGAGAAATAATGACGATGGTAGAAATAATGACAGAAGTGAATAGCAAAAACAGTGATTTAGTAAAGAGACAAGCTGCAACACATATAAAAGGGAGACATAATTACATCTCTTCCCTTCAGTTATGTGTAAAACACAAAGAAAGATCTACTAGCCCAAACTGATTTACATGTAACATTGAGTCCTGTACCCACCAGAATCAGAAACAGGCAGATTGCTTTACCTCTAAAATAAACAGACAACTGATTGACCAAATAATGTATAAACATTCGTGGGAATTAAAAACTGATACATGAAGAATAATGGAAGTTTTTCTCTAATGTGAAGCCTCTTTGAATGGAATGTTTTTTATTTCTTATCTTTTTGAAACAAGAAAATCCCATATTACCCACCAGATGAGGCATGGAGAATTACTGTCTACCCCAGGATTTTTGAGATTTCCAGTCACTTAATACTCTTAACTAACTTCCATTAAACATTTCTACAAAAAAAATCCTTTCTAAGCTACCTAAAAGCTTGTTGGAAAATGGAAGGTTTATAAAAAGTAAATAAACACAATCTGCTTCAACTGATAGTTTGCAGAACAAAACCAATGGCCTTGTTCAGTCAGGGAACTTGGGGTGTAGATCGGCTTGAGTTAAGACAACCAAGAGCTTTACTGGCTTTAGAGCTGCTTTTCCCTCTATGATGAGGTAGGGAGTCTAATTTGTAGCCCTCCTCATCACTGAACACAGCCTTCAACCTGTCCAACTGGGGAGCTGAACCTGAGCACAAAGGAAGCCTCAGAGTCCATAGAGCATAGCCCAAGCCTTCCCCCATCAGTAGAACACAATTGGTGGGCTCACTTGACCAGTAAACTCAGTACAAATTTTGGCCTGATTTGAATCCCTAAACAATGAGTTGTAGTCACCGTGGGTCCTATCCTGTTGCCTTGCCTAGGAAAGGACACTAATGAATAGCCCCACGTATTACTGAATATAGTAACCAGTCCTGACCATCTATAAGCCTGATCAGAAAATCCAGGCGACCATGGAACCCACCCTACAGCCTCACTTGGGAAGAAAACCAAGCCAACAAACCCTGTACAACTCTTCTCAGCCAATGTGTGCCACACACCTCACACACCTCCTGCGCCCATCTCTATCCTCAGAGTTTGAACAGTGGCCTTGCCCCAAAACAGAGTATAAGAGCACGCCCCACCTGCTCAATGACATTACCAGTGGACACACTGGCAAAATGAGCTGACTGGTGAACTATCTCTGCCAAATCAAACCTGTAAGGTCTGGAAGAGGAGCCCCATTTCTCAAATGTACAGATACCAACATAAGCAATCAAGGATCACAAAAGAATCAGGTAAATACGATACCACGAAAAGAAATTAATAAAGTTCCAGTAACTGACCTAAAGAAACGATGATCTATGAATTGGGAAACAACGAATTCAGAATAATGATCTTAAGGAAATTAAGCCAATTACAAGAAAACACAACTTTGCAATGTGGCAACAGTGGTGCAAATTCACTTACAATTCTAGTTTAAAAAAAAAATGATGAAATTAGTAAAAATAACTAGAACTACAATAATCTGTTATTAGTTACACAATATATATAAAACTGTGTGTGTGTGTGTGTGTGTGTGTGTGTGTGTGTGTGTAACAGCAAGAACCTAAAATGTGAGAGGGAAGAGAAGTAAAAGTGTAAAGTTAGGAATTCTATTAAAATTAAGTTGTTAACAGTTTAAAATAGGGAATTATAAGTTTAAGATATTTTATGTAAGCCTGATGATAATCACAAGGGAAAATCCTATAAAAATTACACAAAAGAACACAATAGAGAAGTCAAAGCATACAGATACCAAAAGACATCAAAACACACAACAAAAGACAGTAGGATAAGAAATAAAAGAACACCACATCTACAAAACAACCAGAAAACAACAGAATAGCAATAGTAAGTCCTTGCCTATCAAAAACTGCTTTAAATATAAACAGATTAAATGCTTCAGTTAAAAGACAAAGAATTACTGATTAATTAAAAAAAAAAATCCAACAATATGCTACTTACAAGAGACTCACTTTAGCCTTAAAGATATGCACAGACTGAGATTAAAAGAATGTAAAAAGACATTTCAAGCAAATAGTAACAACAATAACAACAAAAAACAGAAGGGGTAGCTATACTTAGATGAAATGTATTTACTTTAAAAATAGTAAAAAGAGACAAAGAAGGTCATTATATAATGATAAAATTGTCAATACATCAAGAATATATAACAATTGTAAATATTTTTGCGTCCAACATTGGAGCAACTAAATATATAAAGCAAAAACTAACAGAGCTAAACAGAACAAAACAAAAACAAATAAAAAAAACTCCAGTAATACAATAGTTGGGGACATTAGTAGTCTGCTCTCACCAATGGGTAGATCATCCAGACAGAGAAGCCATAAGAAAACAACAGATTCGAACAACACCATAAACCAAATGGACCTAAAAAACATATATAGAACATTGTATCCAACAACAGTAGAACGCACATTCTTCTCAAGCACACATGGAACACTTTCTAGGACAGACCATATGTTAGGCCACAGAACAAGTCTTAGCAATTCAAAAAGATTGAAATCATACCAAGTATTTTTTCTGACCACAATGGCATAACACTATAAATAATAACAAGAAGAAAAATGGAAAATCCCAAACACATGGAAATTAAATAACAGTCTCCTGAACAACCAATAGGTCAAAGAAGAAATTAAAGGGGAAATGAAAAAAAAGTTTATTGAGATAAGCAAAAATGGAAACACAGCATACCAGAACTTGGGACATGCCATAAAAACAGTTCTAAGAGGGAAGTTCATAGCAATAAACACCTATATATAAGAAACAAGAAAAACTCCAAATAAACAACCCAACTCTATACCTTAATGAACTAGAAAAAAAAGAACAAACTGAGCCCAAAGTTAGAAGGAAGAAAATAATAAATATTAGAGCAGAAACAAATGAAATAAAGAACAGAAAAACAATAGAAATGATTAACCAAACTAAGAGTCGGTTCTTTGAAAACGTAAACAGAGTGACAAACCCCTAGCTAGACTAACCAAGGAAAAAACAGCAAGGATGAAAATTAACAGAATTATAAATGAAAAAGGGGACATTATAACTGATACCATAGAAGTATAAAACATCGTAAGAGGCTACTATGAACAACTATATGCCCCAAGATGAAACAACATAAAAGAACTGGAAAAATTCTCAGAAATATGAATTTTATGAATAGATGATTTAAAAGTAAGGAGATTAAATCAGTAATAAAAAAATCTCTCAACAAAGAAAAGCCCAGGACCAGACAGCTTCAAGGATGAATTTTACCAACATTTAAAAAATTAACACCAGTACTTTTCATATTCTTCCAAAAAATCTAAGAGGAGGGAACACTCCCAAGCTCCTCTTACAATGCCAACATTATTGTGATACCAAAACCAGAAAAAAAAAAAATACTACTAGAAAAGAAAACTACAGGCCAATATTCCTGATGAATAGAGATTAAAAAAATAAAACAAAACCAACCTCAATAAATCCTAGCAAACTGAATTCAGCAACACTTAAAAGGATCATATATCATGATCAAGTGGGATTTGGAGAGCAAGCATGGTTCAATATACACAAATAAATCAATGTAATACATCATATTAATAGAATGAAAGAAAATAATCATGATCATCTCAATAGATATAGAAAAAACATTTAATAAAATTCAACATCTATTCATGATAAAAAACTCTTAACAAATTAACCACAGAAGGAACATATCTCAACATAATAAAAGCTATCTGTGACAAACTCACAGATAACATAATACTCAATAATAAAAGGTTGAAAGATTTTAGATCTAACCAATAAATTCAATGAAGTTGCAGGATACAAAACTAACATGCAAAAATCAGTAGTGTTTCCATATACCACGGACAAATTTTCTGAAAAAGGAATAAAGAAGTTGATCCCATTTACAATAGCATCAAGAACAAAGAAAATACTTAGGAATACATTAAGTTAAGAAGATGAAAGATCTCAAAAAAAAAAAAAAAAGAGAGAAGAAGATAGAAGATCTCTACTCTGAAAACTGCAAGATATTAATGAAAGAAATTGTCAAAAACACAAATAAATAGAAAGGTATCTCTTGTTAATTGACTGGAAGAATTAATGTTAAATGTCAATATTACCAAAAACCATCTCTACATTCAATATAAACCCTATAAATATTTCAATGGCGTATTTTACAGAAGTAGAAAAAACACTTCTAACATTCACATGGAACCACAAAAGACCCCAAATAACCAAAGGAATCCTGAGAAAGAAGAACAGAACAGGAGGCTTTATACTTCCTGATTTCAAACTATACTATGAAGCTGTAGTCATCAAAACAGTATGGTACCAGCATAAAAACAGACAGATAGACCAAAAGAACAGAATGGAGAACCCAGAAATAACCAAATATATATGTTCAACTAATATTTGACAAGGGAGTTAAGAGTACTCAATGGAGAAAAGACAGTCTTCAATAAATGGTGTTGAGCTAATTGGAATTTACATGTAGAAGAATGAAACTGGACACCTATCTTGCACCACTCACAAAAAGTTAACTCAACATGGATTAAAGACTTAAATTAAAACTTGATATCATGAACCTCCTAGGAGAAAACAAAGGAATAAAACTCCTTGACATAGGTCTTGGTAATGATTTTTTGGATACCTAAAACACAAGAAAGAAAATAAAAAAAAACAAGTGGGACTACAGCAAACTAAAAACTTCTACATAGCAAAAACAAAAACAAAAAACATCAACAAAGTGAAAAGACAACCTGTGGAATGGGAAAAAAAAATATTTGCAAACCATCTATCTAATAAGATACCCAAATTTGTAAGGAACTCATACAACTCAATAGCAAAAAAAAAAAAAAAAAAAAAAAAAGGAAAGGAAAAAACCCAATTAACCCAATTAAAAGGTTGTCATTTCTCCAAAGAAGATACAGGAAAGGCCAACAGCTTCATAAAAAAGATGCTCAGCATCACTAGTTATTTGGGAAATGCAGATTAAAGCCACAAAGAGATATCACCTTCTACCTGTTAGTATGGCCATCATGAAAAAGACAAGACATAAGAAAAACTGGCATGAATATGGAGGAAAGGAACCCTTGGGCACAGCTGGTGGGACTATAAATTGGTACAGCCATTATGGAAAAAAGTAAGGATAATCCTTAGAAAGTTAAAAACAGAACTACTAGTATGATCCAGCAATTCCACTGCTGAGAATATATCCAAAAGAAATGAAGGCACTAACTCAAAAAGATATCTGCATCCCCATGTTCATAACAGCATTAATCATAATAGTTAAAACATGGAAACAACTTAAGTGCCCATCAATGGAAGAATGAACAAAGAAGATGCAGGATATATTCATAAAAAAGAATTCAGCCATATAAAAATGAGGAAATCTTACCATTTGTGACATGGATGGATCTTGAAGGCATTATGCTAAATGAAATAAATCACGCAGAAAAAGACAAATACTGTATCTTTTCACATATATGTGGAATCTAAAAGAAAACAAATTTAATTTAATAGAAAAAGATACCAGACTTGTGGTTACCTGGGGTGGAACATGTGGGGAGGGGAAACTGGAGGAAGGTGATCGATAGGTACAAACTTCCAGTTATAAGATAAATAAATACTGGGGAGCTAGTGTACAACATGATGACTAACTAACACTGCTGTATCATATACGGGAGAGTGAAGAGAGGAAATTTTATGAGTTGTCATTACATTTTCCTTTTTTTCTTTATTTTCTTATCTAATGAGAAGAAGGATGTTAGTTGGCCCTATCGTTCACAATATATGTAAATCAAACCACCATGCTGTGTGCCTTAAACTTACACGGTGATATATGTCAATTATTTCTAAATAAAACTAGGGAAAAAAAAAGAAAAACACATATTATGCTTTGCAACCTTGTCTCAATGTTTACTGTTGCCAAAGTATACATCCAGAACTCCCTGCACCTCTCCACACCCACGGTGTGGATTACTTCATGTAGGGAGCTGCCAGGTTTCACTAGGTGCTTGTGATGTTTTCAGAATTGGTTGTGCCTTCATAAGATGTAAAAAATGCACTGCTCAACAATAAAACTCATTTTTCTGCATTTTTGTGCATTTTGTTTTTTTTTTTATCAAATTTGGTAGTTGTGCAGAAATGGCAAAGAAATAGTGAAATTGGTCCTCAAACATTTTTCAGGGGACTAAGATCATCAAAATAACTATAGTTAATATGAAAGTTGATACAGTTTATATTCAAGGGAAAATTTTATGTGAAACACTCAGGTTTGTTAATGATTCTGATTCACTTCCTGCAGGAGGAAGCTGAACACATTGCAACTGACCACAGGTTTGCAGTAGGAAAAGGCTGAGGCCACTCTGGATGACATGTGAGTTAATTACAATGAAAACCAATAGATCAACTTTAATAAAGCTCTACATCTTACTCTTAAGGTTTCCTATTATTTTGAACTGTACTGTCGTTAAGTGGAAGGGAGGAATGGTGTCTCCCTGCAAGGTAAAGAGCGGGTTTTTCTGCAGGGACATTAACCCAGAACTATGGCTCAGGATCGGCAGTCCCTGCTCTTACAACTTATCTACTGTAGGAAAGGTAAGTCTGGAGATTTGGATTCCCCAGAGTAAAATATATCCCTAACTAAATGATTGAGATCTGAAACATCTCACCATTGTCTTTCACAGCTTTTGAGAAAGTTTAAAACTAAAGTGGAGAGGGTGTTGCAAGAAGTTGAAGTCAGAAAGCAGCCTTTCTTTAATTTGTTCAATAACCTTTACTGAATGCACATTTTGCACCACCCACTCATTCTAATTATCTGAGCCTGATTTCATCTTATATATAAACATAAATCATTTTGCATAGTTTTAATATATACTAACTTTTCCAGGAACGTAACTACCGTTTGAGATACGACCGCCTTATTTTGTTTTGCTCTTCATGTGTTGAAAGTTTTATTCTAAGAGTTGCTCACCATTTCTCAATATCATACCGAAGATGGCAATACTGCCCATGGCCTTTCTGTCCCCAGTAGAGCCACATGGGTCGGTCAGCATTTGAGCTGTCTCACATGATTCTATGTGGATATGCAATTGTTCCAGCACCACATGGTGAAAAGACAGTACTCTCTCCACTGAATTTCCTTTGCACCTTTATTGAAAATCACCCATTAATATATGTGTGGGTCTATTTCTGGACTTTCTTTTTGGTTCTGTTTATTTGTCTAATACTTACGTCAATACTGTATCTTCTTGACTACTTTGACTTGAAATTAAGTAAAGTCCCCCAATCTTCTTTTTTCAAAACTGTTTTGGCTATTCTTGATCATCTGCATTTCTTTCTATTTATTTATTTATTTATTTATTTATTTATTTATTTATTTATTTATTTATATGTATTTATAAAGGTTTTTTTTTTGTTTGTTTGTTTTATGAGAGGTAGAGTGTGAACGGGGAGGGAGGAGGAGCAGAGGAAGAGGGAGACAGAGAATCTCAAGCAGGTTCCTTGCTCAGTGCAGAGCCTGACACGGGGCTCAATTTCAGGACCCTGAGATCATGACCTGAGCCAAAATCAAGAGTCGGATGCTTAACCAACTGAGGCACCCAGGCGCCCCTGATCATCTGCATTTTTACATGAATTTTAGTATCTCTTTATAAATTTAAAAAAATGGCCTTCTGAAATTTTTGTCTGGATTGTATTGAATCTATAGATCAATCTGGGAAGAATTGTAATTTTTAGCATTATTGAGTCTTCCAACCCATTAAATGAAAAATTTCTCTTCACTTACTTAGGTCTTTTAAAATTTCTCTCAGTAATATTTTTTAGTTTTCTGATCTTGCACATCTTTTATTAGATTTATCCCAAAATATTCCGTATTTTTAATATTGTTTTTAATTTCATTTTTAAATTCCCATTTCTGATTATTCCTAGTATATGGAGATAGAATTGATTTTTGTATAATGATCTTGTATCCTACAAACTTGCTAACCACACTTATTATCGAATTGCTTTTTGTAGATTCCGTTAGGTTTCCTGTATAGATGATCCTGCGTCGATGAGTGACACTGACTAGCACCTTCAACACAGTATTGAACAGAAGTGGTAAATGCAGACATCCTACCTTCTTGCTGATCTCAGGAGAAAAGCATTCAGTCTCTCACCAGAAAGTATGACGCTAGCTATGGTTTTTTGCTTGTGGTCTATATCGGGCTGAGAAAAGCCCATTCTATCCTAGTTTACCAAGAATTTTGTCAGATATTGATGTTGAATTTTGTCAAATGCTTTTTCTGGGTCTATTGAGATGATAGTTTCATTTTTTTACTTTGCTAACATGATGAAGTACATTGATTTTCAAATGTTAAACCAACCTTGCTTTCCTTGACACCAATTCCATCTACTGACTCTAAGGTTTGTGAGACATGAGAGAAAAAGTATTCACCAACTCAGGTGGACAACAATCAGCCAAGCTGGAAGATGAAGCACAAAATCATAAAAAACTGACAACTAGAGGAGTGCTTGCTGACAACAGAGAGACAGTTTCAGAAGATATGGGAGAAGGGTTAGGGCAGTAGTATACTGCAGGGCCTCAGGGTGGCTGATGGTGAATGGTGTGGTTTGCTCTAGGAACAAGATGATTCAGAACATTATAGGGATGAAAATATGATACAGTATTTCGACAGTTGGGAAACTTACACCTTGAACATTGACTGAAAGTGCATGACCTGGATGGATGCTCTGAGAGTCCAGGAACTAACAGAATCATCCTTTATATGAAATCAGTCACAGCAACTGCAAATATTTGCAATATCTGACTCCTGCATGTTCTGAACAACAGTTCAGACACTGTGGTCCCCATACGTGCAGTTCTTAGGATGACGCAGGTCCCAGAGACTGTGACATCTGGCATGGCGTGGCGAGAGATGGCCACAGAGACTCACGCCTGATATGGCATCTGGTGAATCTGAAGTACTAAATGGTTTCTAGCTCATTTTAGCAGGACACGGTCTACATAAGCTCTGGCTTATCTTTGCTACCTTAGCTGCTGATATTCCATCCCTGAACCTTAACTCAGCACCTGGGGATCTGCTCCGTGCTGATCAGCACCATTCCATGAAGCCAATTGTCCTCCAGTCCATTCCCAGACTCCTGTCGCGGGGCTCTGCCTATCTGCATAATGTTAATGTTACTTAGCTGCTTCTGACCTATACCACAACATGAGTGGCCTGAACTTTTTTTGCCAGAATCTCAGAATGGTATAATATACCTGTTGGAAACTTCTCTGCATCATCCCTCTCTCTACCTCTCCCCTTACGACCTTCCTACTTTAGTGGGTTGTTCTAAACCTTTCCATTGCCACTGAAGTCCATTTTGCTATATCAATTGTCTCCAAAGATAGAAATCACATTACAAATGTAAAGGTCTTTTGAATTATTATATTTTGGAAACCTCTCTCTCTGTCATTGCTGAGTTAACACTGAATAGCTATATGATCAATAATATGATCCTTATGCTCATTTGCACTTATATCTGAAAGATATATTCAAGTCGTACTTGAGGAGTTAATAATGCTAGACTGGAATAAAATGGACTAGTTTAACTTCCATTTTGGGTACAGCCATGACTTTGGCATATAGTGGTCAGCAGAACAAGAGAAATATGGTAAGAACTAATGAATATAATCCATTTCACAATTAAATGCCACCTGCAGACGGAAAGCAATTGGAGCAGCACACGTCATAGCTCTACCACAATAGACAAAAACGCCAGGGCTGACAGACTATTTGGGATTCTTTTACTTCTTCAAAGTGCAGGTTATCCTGCAGGTTATCCCCAAATCCCAGTCATATTTGCAAATATCTTTTAGATTAGTTGACACTAATTAAGTAGCTATTGTCAAAAAACTATAAAAATTGGGGCACCTGGGTGGCTCAGTCGGTTAAGCATCTGCCTTCAGCTCAGGTCATGATCTTGGGGTCCTGAGGTCAAGCCCCACATTGGGCTCCCTGCTCAATGGCGAGTCTGCTTCTCCCTCTCCCTGTGATCTCTCTTGCTCTTGCTCTCTCTCAAATAACTAAAAATAAATAAGTAATTAAAAATAAAAACTATAAAAATTATCAAGTGAAGTATCACAGAAGTTTGTAGTATGAGTATATTCAAGTTGGTGGTTCAGTAGGAAATCTGGGACAAGTATGTGCTAAAGGTTGCCTTCTGGAAATGGGGCTACAAACAGCTGCAATTGCTCAACATACTGGCAAGATTAGTTCTAGTAATGCTTGTTGCTCTAGAACTTAGTATGTTTAGTTTTCTATGGAATCTCAGTATTAGAAGCCAATGGCTCCTTGAGCATCTTTCTTTAAAGCTAGTTAAATGCTACATTAAGTAAAACAAAAAAATGACTTGAGAAATTGCGATTTTCGGGATGCCTGGGTGGCCCAGTCTGTTAAGGATCTGCCTTCGGCTCAGGTCATGATCCTGGACTCCCGGGATAGAGCCCTACATAGGGCTCTATGCTTAGTAGGGAGTCCGCTTCTCCCTCTGACCCTCCCCCCTCTTGTGGTCTCTTTCTCTCAAATAAATAAATAGATAGATAGATAGATAGATAGATAAAATACTTAAAAAAAAGAAATTGCCATTTTCTTAGTGAGAAACAGTTGAGGAGTTCCCCATTTAAACATTGCAAGGTAAATTCTCTTTACCCAAATTCTCGCAAGTTGTAAAATCTACTGTCATATAGCACATGGAAAGGACATTAAAAATAATTTGAACCAGGGGCATCTTGGTGGCTCAGTGGGTTAAGTGTCTGCCTTTGGCTCAGGTCATGATCTCAGGGTCACTCTGCTCAGTGGGGAGCCTGATTCTCCTGCTCCCTCTGGCCCTCTCCCTGCTCATGTTCTCTTTCTCTCTCTTTGTCTCTCTCTCAAATAAATAAACAAAATCTTTAAAAAACAATAATAATTTGAGCCAACCTCTATAGGCTGGATCTTGTCAGTTGTTTTAAAAGATACTCTTAAACCCTTGGTTCTCTGAAATATAGTAAATAAAATTCATTTTGAGACCATTATAATTTTTCCAGGGATTAAAATCTAAAAAATGATTAGAATTGCTTAAAACTGTCTTAGGACATCTCTGTATAAAGCTTACCATGTGTATGTACGTGAACACACACATACACACATACACTCAATGCACAATTAGAATACATACCTCTAGAATGTAATCCAGCTGTGGATTTACCTTTGCAAATTTTAAGTCCTTAAAATAAAATAAGTATATCTATAAGGTATATATCCTTTTGGTCTGTTTATCTGAAAAACCCTGATTACTCTGGGGGCTACACAAGGAGGTAGATAATGAGAGGCATGATACATCAGGTAACAATCATGCTACATTAAGTAACAATCTACTGCAATTTGTCCTTGGGTCCTGTGTTATTTCCTGTCTTCTAATAAGCAGTTTCCAAGATGGGATTAGACAGATATTAGATTTATTAGAGAAAATGTGAAAGAACAGGAGATAGCCAGAGGAGGCATGGAGCACCTTCAGATTGTAATCCAGGTCACTCCTTCCTCTGTGAAAGAAGTAAGAAAGAGGATGGGGTAGTAGGAGCCTCAGACTGTAGGTGGGTCTAAGAAAGGTTCATCCAGGCCAGTGGGGAGTCTTTGAGCCAAAATTGTACATCAGAGGTGTCCTTAGGCTCACTGGAATTGGCCTCCATTATAACTCCCAACGTCAGCTTCAGAAGCATGGCTTCAGCATGAAAGCAGTGAAGGGGCAATCCCTAGAGCCATCACTCAGCTATGCTCCCCACAGCAGAAGCTCTGAGTAGTCCATATTCATGGCTACCACAGCCCCCAGAGCTTCCCCCATGCACCTTCCACATTCAAAATGCATTTAATTTCTATCAAGACTCCAAGGTCTCATCCAATCATGGCATTGGTCTTTGAGTCCATAATTTAATGATCTGTATCTGGGGCAGGTGTGATTGAGAGTCCCCATATGCAACTCTTTTTTATCCAGAGACCTGAACAAAAAGACAAGTTATCTGTTCCTATTAACCCAATATGTTGTAGTGAGATAGGGATGGATGACTCAATAGGTCTTCCCTTTCAAAGAGAGGAATGGGTTTCTTTTTCTGGGAAAAATGGAATGGGAGGGCCTCTTTCACTGAATATAACTATCAAACCTGGACAGACTGTATAAAACAGTTATTTGAGAAATCTGAAATGTAAATGATAGCAAGTGGATTAGGGAAGATCAGAATTCAAGTCTGAATTAATCTATGGTGGGTATACTACTCCCCCTCCTTGGAATCCCTGACCAAATGCAGTGGGCATTACGAGTGCAAATAGAAGCCTGCTAGCTCTGGTGCACAAAGCAGGAAAAGAAACATGTAAGTCTCAGAGAGAGTATGGGAATCCCCTTATTTCCTTCCCTTTTTCTTCTGTTCTCTCACACTCCATCCCCAAGGTCATCCCATGATGATGAGACACAGCCAGAAAAGGGAACTGCAGGAGTCAAAACCCTGAGGGAATAAAAATGTGCTCCCTGTTCAGTGGATGCTTTCATAGCAAGAGTGTCCAGCTCTCCTCTGTTTTCTCCTTCGTCCTGGGAATTGACTGCAGATGCAGATGAAGTTGCAGAAGTATACAGCAGAGCAGGGTAATATGGAGTTGGAGGACCAAAATGAGGAGCTCTAAGGAACTGGAAAGGCCAGAAAGATTGTGGAAAGGGAAGAACTCAGAAAAGCAGGCTCCTAGAGTGGATTATGAACTCTTGGCCCCACTCCTAAGCTGTGAATCTGATCTGATCCTATTCCAAAATAGGAACAAAAAATGCCAAAAATATTAGGAGCTGAAATAATGATACAATTCTACACAGGTCCAAGACTGACTACAGGGTGGCACACATATGAGGTAGATCCAAATAGCACTGCAAAAAGCACTGCAAAGAATTTGAAAACTGCTTTGGAACTGACATTGGAACTATAGCCTACAGAAGGAAGATTGGGACTTGTGAACTGAACTCCACCAATTCAACTGCCTGCTTAAATAAAAATACCAACATTCTCCATAGGATTTAAACAAGACCCAAAGTCTCATAATATTCAACATGTCCAGGATACAATGCAAAATTACAAAACAACTAACCAGGAAAAATCTCAACTCACATGGGAAAAGAAAATGAACTGATGCAATGCCAACATGACACAGATGTTGGAATAATCTTACAGCAGGCAGTTGTGAGCACTCCTGAAAACAACGGGAAAATAGAAATGCTCAGCAAAGAAAGAGAATATTGTACTAACTGGGGTTCTCCAATTAGTACAAAAAGAAACAGAATCAAGAGGAAACTTTATTCTCCTATTCTCTCTCTTTCTTTCTCTCTGTCACTGTTTAGTAAGAGATGTATTATAAGATATTGGCTCATCAGTTATAGAAGCTGAGAAGTCTGACAATCTGCTGCCTGTAAATTGGAGACCAAAAAATCTGATGGTGTAGTTCTAAGGGATAAAGAAGAATATTACATAAGAATAAAAAGGCCAATTGCCAAAAAAAAAAAAAAAAAACCCAAAAAACCATAACATTCCTAAATGAGTATGCACCCAACAATAGAACATCAAAATACATAAAGCAAAACCTGACAGAACTGAAAGAAGAAATAGGCAAATCCACAATAATAATTGGGGATATCAACACTCCTCTCTCATAATAGAGAGTAATAGAACTGCCACAGGAAAAATCAGCAAGGGTACAAAAGAATTAGCACCATTAACCAAGTATCTAACTATAGACTCTACAGAACTCACTCCACCCAACAATAGAATACATCTTTTAAAGTATATATGGAATATTTTTCAACACATATCACATCTTAGATCATAAAACAAGTATTACAAAATTTTCAAAATTGAAATCATACAAAGTATTTTTCTGACCATAATGGAATTAAATAAGAAATCAACATTAGAATAGCAGAAAGTCTTCAAGTACTTGGAAATTAATCAATATACTTTTTTTTTAAGATTTTATTTATTTATTTGACAGACAACCAGTGAGAGAGGGAACACAGCAGGGGAGTGGGAGAGGAAGAAGCAGGCTCATAGCAGAGGAGCCCGATGTGGGACTCAATCCCGGAACGCCGGGATCACGCCCTGAGCCAAAGGCAGACGCTTAACGACTGTGCCACTCAGGCGCCCCTAATCAATATACTTCTAAATAACCCATGGGCCAAAAAGTAAGTCTCAAGGAAAATTAGCAAATATTTTGAATGGAATAAATATGTAACATATCAAAATTTGTGGAATGTAGAGGGAGATTTACAGCATTAAATGCTTTTTTAGGAAAAAAGGTCTCTAGTCAGTAATTTGAGCTTCTACCAGAAGCAACTAGAAGAAGCGCAGTTCTTCTAGAGCAAACCAAAGGAAGAAAACAATAGGGTAAGAGCAGAAATCAATGAAATAGAATACAGAAAATCAAAATAAAAAAGACAAAAAGCTGGTTCTTTGAAAAAAATCAATATGATTGATAACCCCTAAGCAATACTGGCCAAGAAAAATAAGAAAAAATAAACTAATTATCAATATTAGGAATGAAGGAGAAGATATTACAACCTCAAGATAGTAAAACAATTATAAAAAAAAAAATGCTCCCAACAACTATGCACATAAATTTGACAACTTAGATAAAATTGTCCAATTGACCGGTTATTCAAAACCCACAAACTACTAAAACTCACCCAAGATGAAATAGACAACTTGAATAGTCTTATAAGAAAATAAAACTGTCTCTATATACAGATGACAAATTTGGAATGAGAGACACACAGAAAGTCCTTGAAAATTCTGAAATCCAACTGGACACATGCTGTCAAAGCTTCCATTCAAGGCCCAGGTACTTTTCTTGATTAGAGCCCGGGTCTGTTCTATAGGAGTGGTTCTCATCAATCGTTCTCCTTGGTTCTATCCTCAGGGAGGTCTTTCCTTTTCCATAGGAAATGGCCTGTGTTTGAAATTTTTGAGTAACTGAATAGTTTTTCCAGTCTGCTTCCTTCCCCATTGAATGTTGGTGTCCAGATGCTTTTTCATTTTGAACTGACTCAGTCCCTTTTAATCCAAGCTGATATTCTTTGGGTATTCTATGAATCTAACTGAAACTTACTCCATGTCCCCAATGCCACATCAATAATTCTTTTTCAGACATATGTTTCTGTACTTTGCATGGAATGACAAAGTGCCATGGAACAACACCCTTCACATTCCTAGAAATATTTTTGTCTAATTGAACTGGGGGCTTACTAGGCACCACCTTCAATCTTTCTGAGCTCTTAATGAAGGTTTTCATAGACAACATCTCTGATTTGATTTCCTCCCTAAGGCTGTTTCTTGTTTTGAGAATCTGTTGGCTAAAGAAAAAGCCCTGGCTGGAGAGATGGAAATGCAAAACCTTTCTATTTTCCTCAACCCAGCAATACTTGGATACCTATGTCTTCTGAATTTTGCAAACTTAACTATCCCTTCTTAATTCATCTCTTTTCATATCTTATCACACACAAAGAAATGCACTGCAATTTCATCATTCTGCTGGAAATCTCCTTAAGCTAGATCCACAAGTTCATTAGGTACAATTTTTCTTTTCTTTTCTTTTTTTTTTAAAGATTTTATTTATTTATTTGACAGAGATAGAGACAGCCAGAGAGAGAGGGAACACAAGCAGGGGGAGTGGGAGAGGAAGAAGCAGGCTCATAGCGGAAGAGCCTGATGTGGGGCTCGATCCCATAACGCCGGGATCACGCCCTGAGCCGAAGGCAGACGCTTAACCGCTGTGCCACCCAGGCGCCCCTAGGTACAATTTTTCTAACTCCCATTTTTACTACAAGGACAGTCAAGAAAATTTTTTTATGATGAATTTTTCAACTTTCCAATAGCAGTTTCCCCATTTTTTCAGCATCCATTAAAGTTTGTCTGCCATTCCTTCAGCTTTGGCCGGCAGCTTACTTGCCACTTTTTCCAGCCTATATATCCACTGCCTAGTCTCAAAGCCTATGTCATATATTATAGGTTTTTCTTAAAGTAAAAACCCTTTGCATACTAATATATACTAATTTATGAATGTTTTCTCTCTTACAACAGCCCACCTTAAAACTTAAGGATTTCAAACAATAATTATTTCTCATGATTCAGTATATTGGGTGAAAGGTCCTTCTACTGGTCTTGCCTACGCTCCCTCATGTGACTGTGTTCAGCTAGGCTAAGAGCTGGCTTAGATAGAATGGCTAGGTCTCTCTCTTCATGTGTTCTCCCATCCTTCAAGACGCTGACCTTTCTTTACGTGATAGAGGTTGGCAACATTCCAAAGAAGTGAGACACAGCTTTTTTATTATGTCTGTATATGTCCCATCAGCCAAAGTATGTGATAGGCCAAGCTGGAGCCAATGTGGGAAGAGACCTTACAAAGTCATGGATGCCAAGAGTCATGATTCACTGGGACTCACTCATGAAACAACCTACCACAGGGATTTGTGGCGAGAAAGAACAGTTAACGCTTAATGTTTCAGTCCAGAAAATTCCGTCTGAAAACACATTGCAACAATTAACAACAAAAAACCGTTAGGTCCTGTGAGCCTCACCATTTAGCAGGTCCTTTAATATCAGAAATTCCAAACCATTCAATAGTTCCCTTTATAGAAGACAAGGTATTTTAATTGATAAAACATTTTCTCTAAGATAACAACACCCTTGTCAACAACAGAGAGGGATATATTCTGACCAGTTCCTTGAACATATCCAATTTGCAAAGTATGAGACCCAAATGAATGATGAGGAAATTAAATCCACTGCTCCTGGAACTTCTAATGACAGTAATGCCAAAGAGAACATGAAACACCAGTTTTGTTTTTTTCTTTTTTTTTTTCCCAGAGACCCTAATATAATGTAGGATTCAGAGCCTGCAAAGGCTATCAAAATGCAAATTTGAAAGTTATGGAAAAGTCATGTTAAGGTTTTCATGTTTCTTATCATTTCTAGTTGTCTGGGCTCCCTTCATCAGCCACAGTGAGACATTTTTCCTTGATGTTTCACTGTTGTGGTTTGTCTAACTTGCAACAGTGCTCATGTCTAACATTCTATGCAATTAAATACTTGAAATATTAATTATATTGGTGGTACGAGTTTCAGAAGACAAGTGGAAAAATTATTTTGTCTTCTACCAATGTATTTCAGAATCTTTATTTGCAATAATTTCTCTATAAACTATTGATTTTGTATAATAAGATACCCTTAATTCTAGGATATTTCACTACCGTTCATTTGCTTAAGAAAATCACTATTCAAAAATTATCTCAGGATCATTACATGAATAAAGGATCATTGTATGAATAACAAGATTTGATTTATATCATTTTTTCAAAATCTGACCTTATTTTTCACTTCATGTATATACTTTTACCTTATTTTTTCCATTCAAAGTAATAGCTGAACTTAGCCATAAATGAATTACTCATTTTTCTGGTTTTTTAATCTTCTCAGAAAATTCCTTCCTTCTTTTTCAATGTGTTTAAAGGGGAAAGATGTATTAATGTTCATTTGCCCATACTTGATTAATTCATGGGTTTTGATGCAATTAAATTATTTTTAACACCCAGTTTTTGTTTTTGTTCGCAGAGCTTCATTTGAGTTATGTCATTTAAAATATGAATAATATAATAAGGTTTTTTCCTATTTGAACATTTGGGTACTACTACTTTGTTAATGAAGAGGTACACAGCTCAAGTCTTACAAAATCAGAATTATTGATTAGATTCTATTTTAAGATAAGAGCAAGATGTAGTTTTAGCACAATAAAAAAACACCTGATAATCTAGGCATTAACAAAAATATCTCTTTTATATGCTTGAGTTAAAATAGGTAATTTTGTGAAAGCATTAGTGTGCTAACTTGATAGAATTGGAAGAATTTTCAAAAACATTCCCAAATGAAATGCTCCTATCACTGTAATTATACCAATGATACACAATTTAAATTTTATCTAATTTGGCTTGTGACAAGTTGGCTTCCAGGTATGAGCTGGAATGTTGCAGAGTAGTGGAAGTTTCTGATAGGATATACAAGATGACAAGGGAGTTACCTGGAGGGACACTAGGGCATTATTACTTTTCGAACCCCAGTTATGTGCCAGGCATCCTTTGCAGAATGCATTTTCTGATATATTTCTTACAACAAAGCCAACAAGTAGATGCTATTAAATCCATTTCATTGTTAAGGAAGTTAACATATATCAAATTCAGACTCAGATTTGGTGTTGTATAAGTGTGAAGTGATTATCTCCAGTAAGAGAAGAGAGAAAAAGAAGTCAGGAGATGGGGGTTTAATCTTAATGCTATATAACATATACGCCTTAGGAAAGACATCTGAATTCCTACATTGTAATACTCTTACCTGAAATTTTAATTCCAACATACCCGGTTTTAGGAGAGTATTGTATTCCTGTGTAGAGGGCATACATTTTGAATTCCTTTCAATCCTCATGACTTTGTGCCACCCTCTCTCTCAGGATCTGTAGTAGGCCACGAGCTCCATGCCCTTTACTGAATTGGCATAATTAGGGGTATGAAATAGTTTTTAGCAGTATAAAGCCAATTGGTTCAACTCACAAATTAGTCTAATAATACTGTAATCAACTAAATTTGTCTGCCCCAATTTCATATTTTATAGTCAGAGCAGAAAGGATACAACTTAAATCCTAAATATCATAATTTGAGTCCGGGAACAATACCAACTTGTCACTCTCAAAGCCCAGCTGAAGGTGAAACTGGAGAGCACACTAACGTTATGCAGCAGCTGAACAGCACAAGAAAGGAATTCCGCACGAAAAGAGCAGGAAAGCCTGAAGGGGACACTTAGTGTGTTATACTTGACACTGCTCTAGTTTAGCTCATGTTCTGGAGAATGCTGTGTGCTCTGTTTGTCAAGCAGAAGATGAGCTGCAAATGGTTAGTTCTGTCACTAGTGTGATAAATCTGATTACCAAAAATGTGAGGTCAGGAGAGGACTTCTTAGATTTCAATAATAAAACTAGACTTAAGGCTGTCAAAAGTACTGACTAGTTAATTTCCACAAAATTTAATTTTTCAGAAGTCTTATTTACTATATGTAATATTCCACAGAATACTCGTCAGTTTGCCAATTAAAAAAAAAAAAGTTTTAGAATCAAGTAAATGTGGTATCTCCCTGTCTCCATACTTTTATATTCCTACTTAGCATAGGAAGTGTATATTTCCCTTCAATTTCATAGAAGATAATTTCAGGCCCTTTTTTCTCATCAAAGGCAATTTCAGCTTTCCAGATGCCGGCTAATACTTACTTTAGAAAGGAAAAAAGAAAAAAAAAATATATATATATATAGACTTGGAATCCAACACACTTCCCTTTTTTATGGGTTGCTTTATCAAATATTAAAGAACGAACAGAGGATATGCCGTTTCAACAACTAAATCCCAATAATGGTAGTGTATTCGTTCAGATTTCAGCAGTTTTAAGGAATCTCTTTTGCTTTAGGCTGTGCATCGGTAGCTACCTTGGGTCAGCGAGAACCATACAGAGGAGGGTCTAGGATTAAGTCTACAATGTCAGGCTTTTATCAGATTTACACGTTGGTGATGATGAATTTCATATGTTGGGTGTAAGGAGCATATTTCTCTCTGAGTACAGACTCCAATACAAGCCCAGTCAGGCATCCGAATGGAGGCTACATGAGACTGTGGGAAAGGCAGGGCAAATTCATCATCACAGCCTGAAAAGCACACAGCACTGTCAAACAGGATAAAAATGTGAAATCTTACCATAGGTTGTTTATTAGAAACACATCTAAAATTTACATATACTCACAGAACAGTTTTCAGTAGAAGAATGGGGGAAAAGGTATACTAGCCAAACATTATGCAAAAGACGTCAGACAAAATTAACTTTAAAGAAAAGAGCATTACTTGATATTCTCCAAGAAGACAAAATTTAAAAATGAAGTAATGGAATGTTTCAAGTGTCTCCTGTGAGCCGGGATTCTTTTCATTTTTTATACTATTTTGTAAAGGCAAATGGATTTTGTGTGTGTCTGCTTTCCAAGTGGAATTAATTCTTAGTAAGTTTATAGTGCTTCTTGTCAGAAACAGTGATATTTCATATGAACTCCTTTACATTAATTTAGATAATCAAGTTTCAATGGTTCTACATCCTTTCTCAATTTTCAGCATATAAATTATGAACATTACTCAAAATCTTAGTTTCCTTCTGCTATGTAACATGCCAGGGTGGCATGGGCCCAAGGAGTAAAACCTTACCCTAATTGCCTAATGTTTACAGGATTAGTCAGTTAAATGTGCCATCAAATATTTAGGGAGACTGTTTTGTAACAAATACAAACATTTGTTTTACAGTATTGTGTTAAGCATTTTTTTACAGGAAGAAAATAAACTCGGACATTGGATCAGCAACACCATTAGTATAAGATAGCTAGCTGTTGCACTCTGTACTATTTCATGGGCCTAGGGAATTTAGAATATTCTGACATGGCCCATGCTGAGGGCTCCAGAGTCAGTTTTCTATTTTGTCACACAACAAATTAACAACCTAGGGTGACAACACAGTTCTGAGCCCAACGCAGTCAAAGCTACGAGAGTCAGCTCCAAAGAACTACTGCTTTCGCTGACTCTGAGAAATCAAATTTAAAAGAGTTCATCATCTCCAAATCCACTCCTTGGAGACATGGCAGTGGTGGTGATGATGATGATGATGATGATGATGTGACTTTTTGTATCAGGGAAGACTCACAAGATTGGGGCAACACCAAGATAATGAACACCACTTTTGAAAAAAGGAATACCTAAAACATTAGCTGTAACTTTTATCAGCCTTACAATATATTTGTGAACTTCAGGATATTTTTGCTCGGAGATGGTTCTATAAATCAGGTTTCTTTTGTTTTCAGTGATGTTCCTTTTCACATGTTGTTTATGTATGACCAATAATGAGATGAGATATAAGGAAGCTGTTTTCTCTTATTGCCCTGAGACCAACTCGGCTTAAATTTAGAAATATTTTCCAGATTTAGAAATGCTTAGAAGTAAACTATAAAAGCATGAGGCCTGGGTGTAAGAGCAATTATATTTCCTTCTTTCATCAAAAACAAATTTAAAATGTTCATATGGATTTTACTATAGAACTGTGTTAGTTTTATATTAAAATACAATGCTAACACCAACTGTGGCAGTGATTTACACAGATTTATCACAGACTTTTAAACAATAAAAATGCTATTGAAGTTCTGCTATATTTACAATGCTACATTTATATACCTGCAAATACACCTCAATACTAATGATAAAATCTTATGGTTTTAAAGAGACACATTTCCTCCTGCCCACCCATCTCCATATATTCACAACCACAAGATGAGTTTTCATAAGCCATGTTTAGATTTGTGAAGGAAAAAAAACGAATATTTCCAGTACCTATTCTCTTGCCTTCCTTCTTTTCCAGCTTTGGGAGACACAGAAGCACTTAAATTTCATGCACAAATTAACGTTTGTAGGACCTGTGATCCATGATCACATGTATCCAATGAATTGGCTGCAACAGGTCAGAAGAATTTTGAGCCGAGTAATGTAGTTGCATTGTAAAGCACCGAGTAAAAGTGATCCACTGCCAATTCTCTCTCTCTCTCTCTCTCTCACACACACACACACACACACACACACACACACACACACGATATAAGATACACGGTCCTTAAAAGTAGCATTTAAACTACCCTGTATAACCCCAAGAAGGAATCACCAATGAATACTTTTATGCTGCAACTGTTGATCATGATTAATCAATAAAGTTTCCCATCTAGCCCAAAGAACAACAACGACAACAACAAAAAGAACAAGATGGAAAATAATATAAGCTCGTGATTGTGAGACAAGAAGGAATTCAAGATATATCAATATCCTGAATGTTAATACACAAAGATAATGATCATAAGAGGCTATCTGAACACACTCATATTACTGAATACCTCTTAAAATTAGGTAGCCCTGACTTCATGGGTACCTGAGAGTTTGGTCTGTTCCCAAGAAAGCACTTGAGCCATAATCTTTTATAGCAGAAAAACAAAGAAAAACACTTCCAAGTGGGTACCTGTACTCCAGTTTGCCAATAGGATTTTTCCTCTGTAACTATTTATGTTCTTAATTCTCAAACCTAAAAAAAAAAAAAATAAATTCTCATCTTTTCGATATTGCTGAATGGATTTAAAAGTTGCAGGATGTGAATACTAGTATATCTGAAATGCTTATAAATAATCATCTTTTGGATAAAGGTAACAGCACACAGTCTTCTAAGGACTTGTTTTGGTGTCAGTGCTTTGAAAAAAAAAAAGACTGTGGACCAGTAGGTCTTTCCACACCATTTTCTTTTTCTTTCTTTCTTTTTTTTCTTTAAAGATTTTATTTATTTACTCAACAGAGACAGAGACAGCCAGCAAGAGAGGGAACACAAGCAGGGGGAGTGGGAGAGGAAGAAGCAGGCTCATAGCGGAGGAGCCTGATGTGGGGCTCGAACCCATAACGCCAGGATCACGCCCTGAGCCTAAGGCAGACGCTTAACCGCTGTGCCACCCAGGCGCCCCTAAACACCATTTTCTAAAGTTTTCTTGACTATGAACCTTCAGCCTGATAAGGCCCAGCAGCTCTTCCTCATCAGTTTATGCGGCAACATGGAGACAACATGGTTTCAAGGGTAATTTCCAATTACAGCAGATCTGTAAATTGTGAGTCATCAAGATTATACAAAATTGAATTTGGCTTCTTTTCAAGTTTCACATTCATCACATAATCGGGATATGAAGCATCCATCCCATAAGAGGAGGTAGCATCCCAAGGAAGGAACGTGTTTAAATAATACACACACCCAATTTTACAGCTGTCCTTTTATATTCAAATGATATTAAACAGACTGTCATGTTAAATTGAAAACATTTTAGATCTAAAAATACCCTGTTGAAACAAATGACAGAGTGAGAAACAAGACCAAAATCTATTTTTATAAAATACAGTCTATAATTTCAGATACAAAAATGCTACATACAACCGTACTTAGATATCTTCTAAATTATAATCTGAGATTTATATTTTTTAAAGTTATCTCTGGTGAATTTCAAATTTAGTACTTTTACAGAGTTTAAATCTCTGGACTGAATCTTTATGTTTCCTTTTAAAACTGGAACTGAGCAAAAATATAATTCTAAAACAAGATTCCTGACCTCAAAGAACCGTGTCTTCAGATAACCTTTCTCCTTAAATCATTAGAACCAATTTCCTTAAAATTATACTTCTTCTTTTTGACTGAGCATTAAGTAGAAAAAAATCATGACTTGGACTTCATTTTGATTTTCTCCTGGTTTTGGATTCCTTTATACTCTTTTGACATCACTATTATATTTTATCATACCTTCTCCCAAAACAAGTTGCTCATTGTATGTTGCTTTCAAGTATGTTACCGAAATATAACCTAAAGGAAGAAATTAAGCTTCTTGCTTCAATTTCCCTTAAGCATCAGTGATAATTACAATCATAACAATTGCCAGATTTGTATTTTTTATTCTGGATTCCTAATTATATAGGACAATTGAGGGTAATTCAAAAGTGTTTCAGATTCACCTACTGCCAAGATTCTTGAAAACGTCTTTTGCAAAACAGAATGTTAATGCTCTGAGGACTCTATTACATTTGCACCAACATGTTCTGTGACTTTTATGGAATGAGAAGGTAAAGGGCTAGGTTCATCATAACTAATATTGTAATGCCACTATGTGCTGACACTCTGTCAGTCAACAAACACCGAGAACCTATTTTGTTTCAATTTTTAGTTATATGTATTTGTATATTGTTAATTTCTAAAGATAACCAGTATAAACTCGGGAGGATCAGTCTGATATATATTTAAGTGTCTGGTCCTGTACAGATCTTACGTAAGCTTGCAGACCATGAATGTCTGCATCTAAATGATTAGAGGAAATAATGTTTTTCTTATTAAGAATTGTCTAAAAGGAGAATAATTCAATAGATGCTTTAGTTCTTAAATACCTCTTTATTTTAAACTGAACTGTTGTAGGGAGCTATAAATAAGATCAACTTTTGGTCTGTTTCACAAAAGAGCAAGTTTTATCCTGTTATCGTATGCTTGATACTTTAAAAACTCTTGACCTTATCCTCATCTGCAATGAAATATTTTGGTATATTAATTTCTTTCTGGCTAAATCAGTAGTAGCCAGTTGTAATAACCAGCATATGCACACATGCACACACACACAAAGATGACAATAAAATAAAAAGGTCTAATAAAGTGTATGTTAATAAACTTCATTACAGAGACGTGCCCAAGAAGGAAAGCCATGACTCTTTTTTCCATTTTATAAAACAGAGCACGAGAAGTATTTTGCAAGGCTACAAAGTTTTCTTTTCCATTTGTACCATTTTTTGGTAGAAGTAGGATTTTCTTCTTTCTTTTTCTCTCTTCTTTTTTTGCATAAGCACCTACAAACTCTAAAGGTAGCAGATAAGAACTATGGGACCAGTGAATTGCTTTCAGCTACTTCTGCTATGCTAATCAGGTGAGAGAAATCTGGGTTTCCTATTCGAAGCCCTTCTAAACGGCTGAATTCCTTTACAGCTATACCATTAGCTGTCAGCTTCCCCGTGGATATTGTCCATGTGCACTTTGAGGTAGTCATTCCTTGTAAACTTCTTATGGCAAAACTGGCACTCTGCCAGTGGACGATTGGGATTGTGAGTCATCTTGTGTCGGATCAGCATTTTCTTTAGGCTAAAAGCCAAGTCACAAACCTAGAAAAGACCCAAAGAATCCAATCATATTATACTGAAAAACCTGAAGATATGCCGATTTATCATTTATACAATATACATTATGCATAGTCCTATTATCAAGTATGTACCGATGGGCATAAGAACAAAAATTGCTTGAAACAAATGGAATTTAACATCTCAACTAAAGGGTAGAGAAAATTAATTATAGTTCCCAAAAGCTGTTTGCATTTAATGTGTGTGTCCTTTATACCCTAACCACCCTCTCTCCTCCTCCACTACTGTATTTAAACATGTCTAGAGAAATAACTCCTTGGGAATAATATCTTTCTTCCCATGATGGAGTGTATTGACAATTTCATAGTAAACCTCTTAAACAAAATGCCCAATGGCCCAGGGCATCTCTCCATATGACATAAATAGCACAAGACGTGTCTCGCCAGCGACCCCTTCAATTTAGTCCCACTTGTGAAGTAAAAGGTTAACACTGCTTTAAGCATCCTAAGTGGAAGTTTATTACCCACAATTCCAATTCTTGATTTCTTATTATATACACTCATTTAACTAAGGCATCTAACATGTTTATTTCATATAAGCTCTGCCACATCACCAACACCTGGCCCAACAGATGTTAGCTATCTAATAATTACAAATATTAAATTACCACAGAAGATGTAAGGTCTTCCTGCCTCAGTACTTTCCCACTTCTCTTGATGTAGCTTCCTCTTACTGACTCCTCGGGGAAGCCTATATGATCTGTCTGCCAGAAGTCCTCGGTTAAATGCTTTCATAGTAGCTTCTACTTCTCCTTTATAAAACACTTACCCTGAATGTAATTAGGTGATTTTCTTATGTCTGTCTCCTTACTGGTCTAAGAAACATTAGGGCAAGAGTAGTCATTCCATTAATATTTGTTGAAAGAAAGAAAGAAAGAAAGAAAGAAAGAAAGAAAGAAAGAAAGAAAGACAGACAGACAGGAAGGAAGGGACGAAGGGAAGAAAGAAAGAAAGAAAGAAAGAAAGAAAGAAAGAAAGAAAGAAAGAAAGAAAGAAAGAAAGAAAAAGAAAGAAAGAAAGGAAGGAAGGAAGGAAGAAAGAAAGGAAGGAAAGAAAGGGAAAGAAAAGTGGTTAAGATGTTTGGTAGATAAAAGTCCTATGAGCAATGTAAGTACGCCAAAGCCTGTGGAATAATTCCAGAGAAATCGAAGAAGGTACCTAGAGAGATTATTTTCAAGTTAAAGAAACTCTAAATTTCCAAATTGTTTTTATAAGTATAATCAAAATTTGTTATTATAAATAACGTAGAATTATAATATATCCCCTATCTTCTATTTCCCTGGCTCCTTCTCTAAAGCCCATGTAATGAGCAATAGATACCAAATTCTTCACTGGCTTCCCATTGAAAGTAGATTCAAAATAAATTCCTTACCATGGTTCAAAGGCCGGTCAATTTGCTCTCCAACTTCACTTGCATCCCTTCCTTCTCACGATGCTCTAGCTTCACCTGCCTTCTTACCTCCCCTAATACCCAGACTTGTTCCCACCTACAGGCCTTGATTTATACTATTCCCTGAGCCTGGAATGTTCTCTCCCCCATGGCTGACTCCTTCTCATCCTTTAGGTTACTTAGAGTTACTTTCTCAGAGACTTCTTCCTGAAGTATTCTTTTATGCCTCCCCCTCATCCTTTTTAAATTTTTTCCCAGTCTTTATCATAGAATGCAATTAGGTATTTATTCAGGTCTATTTGCTCAATGTCTATACCCCACAGGAATGAGCGGTCTGTGAGTACAGGGGACATAGTGTCTTGTTCACTTCAGTCTCATTTCAGTATTTGGCACAGGAAGTAGGTTGAAGGGCTAACATCAGCTTTCATTATATGCCAGGAACCATTCTTTGCAATTCATAAAATAACTTGTGCAATCCTCACCTCACCCTTTTAGGTAGATACTAGTACTATGAACCCCATTTTACAGAAGGAAATTGACACTTTCACTTCAGTGTCTCAAGCAGGTTGCCCAAGGTCACAGAACTAGGAAGTGGTTTCCAGGATTTAAACCCACGCAGTGTGGATTCAGAGTCTTTGTAACCCCAAGGACAGACTATTATTAAAGGCTCGAACTTCAAACAAAGATATGTGAGCTAACTGTACTTTTTCCATTTGCCTGGCTGACACCATTTTTAAGGAATAAAAACCTCTCTGAAAAAATAAAGGAGGTTCTCAGACAGTTCAACTCACCAGTGTGTTGTGAGGGATACAAGTTCAAGTTCATTTACATGGTCACCATGGGAAAATTACAGCAGCAGCAAGCTAGAGAAATGGAAAGGAAGTGGAGCAAGATGCTGAAGTCATTGATAATGGCTCTGAATTAAGGAGTCCTCGAAGCTCCAACAGGAGCTGGGATGAGAACAACCCAATGGATTTTTGAATGAGGGCCCGAGGATTAAATGTCAGTAGAGGGTAGCTGATGTCACAGTTGTGAAAGTGACTACCTACACGTTAAAAGCTATGTTTTCATGACCTTAAACAGTCATTAACAGACTTCAAACTGATGTTCTGTATAAATCGGTCAAATACAAGGACATTCATGGTCATTTTAAAATTATGGGAGAGCAAGAAAGAATTCAAATAGTCAACAGGAATGCTTCCTTTTCTTTATTTCCACCTGAAGTTCTTAGCAAACCCTTCCACCTATTCCAAATTAGTATTATTCACCTGCCAAAGAACAGGAAAATATTTATTCTTTCTCTAGGCTAGCAGTAAGCGGATTTTGTTTTAAAATGAAGTGAAACAACACATTTATCAAAGTACCTTGAGAGAGAATATTAAAATTCTATATAAACATCTTTAATTAACATTTATCAATCACATACAATGTGCCTTGCCACTTCAGTTAGAAACAGAATAACAAAGAGCACTCTGTCCTGCCCTATGGAGTCCACAGTCCTAAAGAGAAATATTTTCAATGCCATGAACATACTGCTAGAAGAAGGAACAGAGGAGAGGACAATCAAGTCTTCCTAGATGTACAGGTGTTGTCAGGTCATAAGGTGGGGAATGATATCCCAGGGAGATGGAAGAGAACGTGCAAAGGTAGAGGGTTGTAACGAGCAAGGCTCATGTGGGGAAGTGAAAACAGTTCACTAAGGCTGAAGAAATAGATTATTAGAGCAACAAGCTGAAATAAATAAATAAATAAATAAATAAATAAATAAATAAATAAGAGAAATAACTTGAAAAAGATGTTAGAGTTGAAGGCTGGAGCCAAACCCTGGAGATCCTGGTAATCATAATAAGACACTAGAAGTATCTTCAGCAAGTGGTGGAGATTCATTAAAGGATTCTAAATAGAGACTAAAACTAAAATATCATTTAGTCAGCAAGCTTGAGTCAGCAAGGCCAATACTATTATTCCACTCTAAGCCAGAAATGATTTGGATATGAACTAAGACAGGACTTATTGATTCATTGATTTATGCTCTTAAAAATATTCACTAAATGTTTCCTATATGCCAGGCAATGTTCTAGGCCTTATGATACAGCAACAAACAATAAAGAAAAAAACGCTGTTGTCATGGAACTTATAATACATAATAAATAATTAGACAAACAAATATGTGATATTCAGGTAAGTGCCATGAAGGAGAAGAATATGGGGTGATGGTTATCAAAGTAATGGAAATAAGAAAGAGAAGAATTTGAGCTGAGAACTGAAATAAGTACAGGAGAAGGCCATAAAGATAACTTGAGAAGGGTGTCCCAGACAAGGGAAGCAGCCGCCCCCCCCCCAACAACAACAAAAAGACCTATTTATTGGAATATAAATGTGTCTGCATGTGTCTGAAAAACAGCAAGGAAATGATGTGGTCAGAGTGAGGTGGACAGTGGTGGTGAAGTGAGAGCAGTAGGGATAGGAGGGTGGGGGTGCAGATCCATAGAGACTTTCAGACCATGGTGAAACTTTGGTTTTCATTCTAAATGGGATGGACAGTCATTGGAGGGTTTGAGCAAATGAGTAAAATATACTACATATACAATCTACATCTAAAATATATAAAATCTGACTCAGGTTCTAAAAAGATGACTCCGGGTGGCAAGCTTAGAACAGACTGGGAGAAGCAAAGATCAAAGACAGATAAATTAAGAAACTACTGCTGTATTGCAGGAGACTAAGATGGTAGTTGGGGAGATGTGAAAAGTGTTCAGATTCTCAACTTATTTTAAATGTAAAGCCAACTGGATTTGCTACTGGATTGGATGTCAGGAGTGAGAAAAAGAGAAGAGTGAAGGGGGCAATGGCAATTTAAAAAAGATAAAAAGTTTGAGAAATACATAGAAGGAAAGACTGTCGGGAATTACTGGGACTGAACGGGAGCTACTTGGGTTTGAACCCTAGACTACTGACTTCGCCAGTAATAAGTGGTAGAGAAGAGGCAAGTCACTCAACTTCAGTGAGCCTCAATTGCTCCACAGAAGTGGAAATAATACCTGGGTATTTCTGGGGTGTAGTGGAGATGAGAGAGAATATATATAAACTGGATCACTGTGTCTTTCCCACAATAGAAGCTCAACTAGATGATGCTATTGGTCATGGCTTAGGGAAAAAGTATCTGGCACGAGGCTCAGAGCTTTGGTTTGAGTTATTTGGAGACGGTGGAGCCCTCAGAGAGATGTACATGTTGAGTGACTGAGAAGGCTGGGGAGATACTGATTTCAGTGTGGAAGATAGGAGAGATGTCTTATAAGCAGCTTCAAAATACCTGCCTAGGGTTCAGAAGAGAATTCTAGGCAGGAGAAAGAGAGATTTGGAAGTCATCACCATGGGGATAGTAACAAAGATACTAGAAGCTCAACAGCTAAGGCATGCTGGGGGAGCTGCATGGGGTGGAATGCCTGTGCCTAAGGCGCTAGTGTTGATGAGTGAAGTGGCATTTGAGCAAACTTATAACGAACTGAGAACAACATAGATCAGTTTTTTCTTTACAATTTTGCTCAAACGCCACTCAAATGTCATTTGTGTGTGTGCGTGTGTGTGTGTGTGTGAATGGCAGGCAGTGTAAACAAGAGATGGAGAGGACTTTCCAAACAGAGGAAGTAGTGCATGTAGCCACATGGAACAAGGGTCAGGGATGCAGAACAGCATCACTGCTTTAGGAAATTCAGTGTTAGTACAAGTAAAATGTAGACTACTGACAGATAAGAGATTAAGATTTAATAATAAGAATTGACAAAAAGAATAATTTTTCAGTTAAGTAAGAAGGTGGATTTTACCCTGTGGGTTGTGAGACACTATCACAGAGAGGCACATGATTAAGTTTACTTTGAGACAATCACATTGGCACATGTCTACTGACACCTGAGAATTAAAAAGGATTTTTAAGAGAATACTATGAACTGTATGCCAATGAATTAGATAACTTAGATGAAATGAACAAGTTCCTAGAAGCACACAAATAACCAAAACTGATTCAAGAAGAAACAGAAAAACTCCAGAGACCAGTAACAAGTAAAGAGATTGTATCAAAAAAACAAAACAAACCAAACAAGAAAAACCCAAAAAACTTCCCAACAAAGAAAAGTCTAGAACCAGACAGTTTCACTGATAAATTCCACCAAACCTTTAAAGATGAATTAACACTAATCTCCTCAAATTCTCCCAAAAAACAAAGAAGAGGGAATACTTCCTAATTTGCTCTGTGAAGCCAGCATTACCTCCATACCAAAGCCAGACAAAAATATTAAAGAAAACTTTTTGAATACAGATGCAAAAATCTTCAAACTAACAAAAAAACAAAAAACAAAAACTCTAACAAGCCAAATTCAAAGGTATATTAAAAGGATTACAAGTCATGACCAAATGGAATTTATCCAGACTGCAATGGTAGTTCAACATAAGAAAATCAAACAATGTAATACACCACATTAACAGAACAAAAGATTAAAACAATTATCTCAGTTGATGAAGGAAAGCCTTTGACAAAATCCAACACCCTGTCTTGATAAAAATACTGAACAATAGGAGAGAAGGGAGCTTCCTCAACATAATAAAGGGCATTTATAAAAAACTCACAGCTAACATCACATTGGTGAAAAGCCGAAAAATAATGCCAAAGAATGGACCCCTACTTCACACTATATTCAAAAAATTGAAATAGATCAAAGACCTAAATGTAAGAGCTAAAACTATCAAACTCTTAGAAAAAACAAACAAACAAACAAACAGGAGAGTAAATCTTCATGACCTTGAAATTGACAATTCTTAGATTTGACACCAAAAGCATGTTGCGAAAAAAGAAAAAAACAAACAGATAAATTGAATTTCAACATTGAAAAGCTTTTTTTTTTTTTTAAGATTTTATTTATTTTAAGTCATCTCTGCATCCAACGTAGGGCTCAAACTTACAACGGCCATATCAAGAGCTGCCTGCTCTCCCGCCTGAGCCAGCCAGGCACCCCCAAAACTGAAAAGTTTCATGCATCAAAGGATATTATTAAAAAAGTGAAAAGATAATTTATGGAATGTAAGAAGATGTCTAGTATCTAGAATATACAAAGAACTCTTACATTCCACAACAAAAAGGCAAATAACAGAATTTTAAAATGGGAAGAAGACCTAAGGAGATATTTCTCCAGAGAAGATACAAATGCCAACAAACAAGTATATAGAAAGATGCTCAATATTATTAATCCTTGAGGAACTTTAATCAAAGCCACAATGAGATATCACTTCACATGCCCTAAGAGGACTATAATTTTAAAAAACAGGAAATTAAAAGTATTGACAAAGATGTGGAAAAATTGGTATTCTCGGGCATTGCTGGTGGGAATATAAAATGGTACAGCTGCTATGAAAAACAGACAGCAGCTCCTTGAAAAGTCAGAATCATCATATGACACAGCAACTCTACTCCTAGGTCTGCGGCCCAAAGAATTTAAACCAGGTACTTAAGCACCTGTATGCACATCTCAGAGCAATTCACAATAGCCAAAAGGGAGAAACAACCCAAATGCGCATCAATTATGAATAGCTAAACAAGTTGTGGCATATACATACAACGGAATATCATTCAGCCATAAAAGGGAATGATGTACTGATACAGGCTACAATGTAGATAAACCCTGAAGACATTATGCTAAGTAAAGGAAGCCAGTCACAAAGGTCACATCCTGTATGATTCATTTACAAGAAATAACCAGAATAGGTAAATCTATTGAAATGAAAGAAGACTGGTAATTGTCAGGGTCTGCGGAAAGTAGGGAATAACTCCTTAATGGGTATGGAATTTTATTTTGGGACATTAATGTTTGGGCATGAGATGGAGGTGACGGTTGCACAACACTGTTAATGTACTCAGTGTCAATGAATTGTTCACTTTAAAATGATTGATTTTATGTTATGTGAATTTCATCTCAATTAAAAAAAAACATTACTTTGAAAGGGTGGTGAACACGTACACTGGAGATTGAATGTAATAAAACACAGGGAGGGTTTGGGCTGTGCACTGCTAGTGGAAATAGAAACTGAGAGGAAGTAATAGATTTGAGTGTTATTTAGGAAGGAGAAAGACGGAATGGGTGAGAAAGGACAACTTCTATCCAGAATGAGTAGGTTAAGAGGATAAAATTTTGGAACAAAGACACCCAGTTCTCTCTCTGAGCATGCTGCATTTCAGGGAGGTTTTGGAGGCATTGTATCTCTACTCAATGGACCAGTTTGAGCCACAGAAAAGGATCAGAGAGTTTTGAAAATATGATAGAAAGAGATGATAGGGGAAGGGAGGGAAAACTGAATGGGAAGAAATCAGAGAGGGAGACAAACCATGAGAGACTCTGGACTCCAGGAACCAAACTGAGTATTGCAGACCAGAGCGGTGAGGGGGAATGCGGTAACTGGGTGGTGGGTATTAAGGAGGGCACGTGTGGTGATGAGCACTGGGTGTTATACACAACTAATGAATCACTGAACACTACATCAAAAACTAATGATATACTATATGCTGGCTAATTGAACATAATAATAAAAAAATTAATTAAAAAAAGAAGTAAATAGAAAAAATCATGCTTGTAACATTACAGTTTTTTTTGTTTTTTTTTTTTTTTTAGTAAATATCATGGCCAAGTTTAGCTTAGGAAGTAGTCAACAAAAATATTTCACATAAATGAAAGTTGAGTTGAATGTGATGGTAGGAAGGTGTCCGTACACAGTTAATATTTAATTTCCATGTCCCATCAGTTATTTGTGTAGCTGTACAATTTAGTAATCTAAATAGGTTTTGCCTATAAGAAATTGTTTCCAGTAAAAGCACCAATGAATTAAACCAACTGAAATTATGAAGCTGGGGCTGTACCTCCGGTTCAGGATAGAGCTCTACGTGCTTTCTCTACAAGTACTTCTTGCCTTAAAGAAGTTCACTGTTCATAAGTATTTTTATGAGTAGACCCACTGGGAGGACATTGCTGCCTTAACCTTACCACCAAAGTTTCATGGAAAGACAAGGAAAACATCTTGTGTCTGTGAGTTTCCTTTCATGTGGACCGCTTACTCCATACTTTTTCCTTTGGGATATGCCAATGGGACAAAGTCCTCGGGTTTCCCTCCACATTTAAAGATAATTCTCTACTGTGCAATTTCACACACAACTTTAATGCTGCTTCTTCTACTGAGCTACATTAATACTCTTCTTGCTATTTTTGTGTTGGAAATAAGCATCCAAGTGTTTTCCCTAAAGCCGGTACCAATCTTCTGTCTACTGTCAATCTTACACAGAATCGTGACACCGCTCATTGAGAAACCAAATTTTCCCTTAATTAATTAACACTTAGATTAATTTTACTGACAGTGGTAGTATTTTTCCTTTCATAAATACTGTAAACAACTATGTTGATAATTTCATTTCAATTCAAGTGTCATAAACAGAAAATCTAAACAATTAGCAATATTATTTAAACAAAGGAGTTTGTTCATGTTTTAGAAATCCATAGTTAGGCTGTAACAAAATAAATAATATCTATGACCAGTGAAATCTCTGGTTTAAGTGTCATTAACCTGTCAAAGATCTGGGGAGACACATGAAAGCTGCCTTGAATCATCATGCACTTATACCTTGAAAGAACAACTCAATTGCATTAAAAAAGCGTGCAAGTGTGCCTTAAAGAAAATCAGAGTTTATTTGCTGCCAGCAAACTAGGATGAACAAAATTACTCAAAGTGGTTACACAGCTTATGCAATCAAAAGATATAAGCAGCACAAGACATTAATAGAAAGACCAGCACTGCAAAACACACACACACACATACACCCACATAGATGCACAGATGCAGACACACACACACACACACACACACACACACACACACACACACACTCTTCCAGCGCATTCTGTTACTGGAGGACACTGGGCAAAGAGAAGAGAAACCAAACTCACGTCGCACTGAAAAGGTTTTTCTCCAGTGTGCGTCCTCTTGTGCTCATCCAGGCCTCGCTTCTGGCTGAAGGCTTTGCTGCACTCTGAGCACTTGTACGGCTTCTCCTGCGGTCAATGGAAAGAGATCGCCATGAATTCGAGTGAACTTAGAGCCCTCCTTACTAAGGTGTACGTGGAGGGGGGGTATTTTATCTAGTTCTGTAGGTGCTGTGGCAAATCCAGACGGGTGCCACGAGTTATTTTAAGTATTCAGGAGAAATGGCACTACTCACCATCTGCTGGGAAACTGAACTACACGCTCAGGGCAGTTCACGTTCCAGCGTTAGACTGTACGACAGTCTTTAATTACGTCATACCTTTGCAAGGCTGGCTTCTGAATGATGGACATGATCCAACTACTAAAACAACTGAACTCTTAGGTTTTCTTTTGGTCTTGGCGGGCTGCAAAAATTCCCTGAGATACTAAGGGCATCACGGACCAAGAGAGTTTGGGACCCCTGATCTAGATGGTACAAATTGTTTACTATCTCAGAGGAATTACTGAGAATGAAAACTTCAGAACAAAACTGTCATCAGATTTCGGGGGTAAGTTTAAAAAACTACAGCTCAACTGTGATTTAAGTATTTTCATTTCTATTGCCCAATCTTTCTTTCCTAGGTAGAACATTCTTTTATAAAATCTAAGTTACTTTTTTAAATGAGGCATTTTTAAATTGTTTGTTATAGACTCTTAAGGAAAAAAAAATATCTCCACAGGAAAAGAGAAAATGTCCACATTCCTCATCCACCTTTGATACCAGGCACTTACATCACCAACCTTTTCACTTGGAAAGAACTGTGAAATAAATTAACATTGTTCCACTAAAACAGCCCATCAAAAAACAAAACAAAACAAAACAACCCCCCCAAAACAGCTGGTTATTACTAAACAGTGCATAAATAAAAAGATTTGAGGGAAAAAATGAGGTTTAAAGTAAACTTGCAATGAGATTTTTTTCCAAACACATCTTCAAAAATGTTTTAAATAGTTTTTTAGATTGAGGTTGTGTGTGTGTGTGTGTATTTAATTTCCTGTTATGTACATAAGTTCCATGCATATTTTCTCCTTAGTATTTAAGAGTATTATAAACATTTTCAGACCTACAAAACCAAACCGACATGTGTCTGTCTACCAGCTAGCTCTCAAGGAATCAAACATTACCAGGACAGGTGTGCTTCTCAACACATCCCCACCCCCACTCCCTAACTGCAGCACCTGTCCATGTCCTCAGAGGTGACTGCTGTGCTGGATATGGGGCTTACCATTCCCTTGTTTTTCTCTATATTTTTACTGCACATGAATGGAAGGATCTCTAAGTAAGACATAGTATTATTTTGCCTTTTAAACTTACTTATATAGTATGATACTAGATGCAAACTCTGTGAGTTCTTCTGAAATTGACTTATTTTTGCTCAACATTACCTTTATGAGCTTCTAGTCCCCAATTTCATTTGGTTAACACACGTTGTTCCTACTCACTCATTTTTATTTTTTATTTTTATTTATTTTTTTTTTTTTTAAAGATTTTATTTATTTATTTGACAGAGATAGAGACAGCCAGCGAGAGAGGGAACACAAGCAGGGGGAGTGGGAGAGGAAGAAGCAGGCTCATAGCGGAGGAGCCTGACGTGGGGCTCGATCCCGTAACGCCGGGATCACGCCCTGAGCCGGAGGCAGACGCTTAACCGCTGTGCCACCCAGGCGCCCCCTTACTCACTCATTTTTAATACCATATCGTATTACATTCAATGGCTATGCTCCATTTTGCTTATATACATTATCCAGTGATAGGTGGTTCAAGTTTTTCCAATTTTTCACTCTTACAAATTTGCTCTGGATTTTTTTGTACATGTTTACTTGAGTGAAGATCAGTGTGATCCCCTATGGTATGTATATCTAGAAGTGGGACTGCACCTTCAACTTTTCTAGAAATGGCCAAACTCTGCACAGTGGATAAACCGTTTTACACTCCAACATCCAGTATGTTCTTATAATTCTATCACTGTATTTTACAAATTCTGAGACTCATGAGGTACATGATGAGTGTATATAAATTTAAAACTATTATGTTCCTAGAAAATAGGACCTTTTATCATGTTGAAGTGATCTTCTTTACCAGTAATAATTCTTTTTACTTTAAAATTAATTTCATCTTAATATACCTATAAAAGCTTTTTAAAATTAGTATTTGATGGGGGGTAGGGAAATTGGGGAGATGTTGGCCAAAGGGTACACATTTGCAGTTAGAAGATGAGTAAGTTCTGGAGACCTAATGCACAGAATTGTGATTTATAGTGAACAATACCGTCGTATGTATTTCAAAGTTGCCAAGAGACTAGATCTTAAATGTTCTCAACATACATGTGCACACACGCACACACACAAAGGTAATTACATGACATGGTGGAGATTTAGCCAACACTATGGTGGTAATCGTATTGTAATATATAAGTGTATCAAATCAATACCTTGCACCCTTTGAACATATATAATGTTATATGTCAATTATACCTTAGTTTAAAAGAAAGAGGCAAAAAAAATAAAATTAGTGTTTGCCTGGTATATTCATCTTTTTACTTTCAGTCTATATCCTATCGATGAGGAGTGTCTCCATAAACTGTTATCAACTGGATCTTTTTAACCTACCCTTATCTCATTTTTTTTAAGATAGCAAGTTTTGTTTCTTAATATTCATTATCATTTATTATAATTACTGTTATGATAACTATATTAGGGTATTTATCTATTAATTTTGTTATTAAAATATATTTGAATATATTTCTAACATTTTATTTTGTGTATTACTTTTATCTTGCCAATCTTCTCAGGTTTTTTTCCCCCTGTATTTTCTTGCATGTTTTGGATTGATGATTTCCCCCTTGTATTATCATAGAAGTCATGAACACTATTTCTATCTCTTAATGGTTATCCTTAACGATTCTACCATTAATTTAACACAATCTAAAGTTTATCTGTATGTTTTCCCTCCTACTGAATAACAAGTCCTGCAGAATGCTCCTGTATTACATGTTATATGTAACAGTATCTTATTTGTGTCTTGATTTTTAATGCCCGATACAGAATCATTATTACTTTACACATCAGTGTGGTTTAGTTTTATACATGCTTAACAATTTCTTTACTTTTCATGCTTTCTTAACTGAACTTCAGAGGATCTGATGATGGTAAATTGTTTTTATTTGATTGAAAATGACTTTATTTCTCATTTGTTATTAAGTGAAAGTCTACAAATCCAATTAGATGTATAACAGACTATTTTTCACGTCTCTTAACCATTTCCATCTCTTGTATATGTAATTTCTTTAGATTCAGTTGATCAATTATCTTCAGGTATGAATAACTTGCTAACAGGATCATTTGAGTTTCTAATTTCCATTATATTTTAGATTTTTGTAAGTTATTTGGTTCTTTTCAATTATGCTTAATTTTTGACAAAATCTTGTTTTTTACTCATGTTGCTTATGTCTATTTAAAAAATATTCTAGACATTTGTATAATTTACCTCATCTGATAAATCATTATCTTAAGTTTTTTGGAAATGTAATTCTGCTATTTGCGGTTTCTCCTGTCTCCTGCTCATGGTTCTTGTTTCCTTGGGTGTTTCTGGAATTTGGAATCATGGGCTCCTGTTTGGTGGTCTTTATCTGTTAAAATTCTGTGACCCCTAGATTGAGGGTAAGTCCCTCCATACACCATTTGTGTTTGCTTCTGCCAGGCATTCTGGTATGCTATTAATCAAAGACCATTTTAAGTTTATTTCTTGCCTTAGGGTTTTCTGGTCAGGGAAGCATTTTAAGTCTGAACTCTAAACACACTTGAGGGAGAGATTTGTGGTTACAAACTCCAAGGAGAACTCTTTTTCTCTAGCCAGTAATGACTCTGAGACAGTTAAATGTCCCAAGCACCTCTGTTTATTTCCAGTTCCTGATTTCATTTTGAGTATCGCTTTTCTAGGGTCCCAGCATTGTGGTGGGATGTGGTTCCATCTTGCCCTACCACCTACGCCCAGCGCTTGCCTCCCTTTCCGTCACCATTAAAAACCAACCCTTGAATGTACAGATCCTGGCAAACGCCCTGAAGGTGTTCTCATTCTTAACTTGACCTGATCACCCTGGCATTTGGCTGCAGTTCGCTTTGTTGGATCCTGGGGATTACTGTTACTTCCCCCCTCCCCCCAAGTTCGGATATCTGCTATTTGCTTTATTACATCCAGCACGGATAGGTGTTTTACATAGGGTGTCTGTATTTTATTTTATTTTATTTTATTTTATTTTATTTTATTTTATTTTATTTTATTATTTTTTAAAGATTTTATTTATTTATTCGACAGAGATAGAGACAGCCAGCGAGAGAAGGAACACAAGCAGGCGGAGTGGGAGAGGAAGAAGCAGGCTCATAGCGGAGGAGCCTGATGTGGGGCTCGATCCCATAACGCCGGGATCACGCCCTGCGCCAAAGGCAGATGCTTAACAGCTGTGCCACCCAGGCGCCCCGGGCGTCTGTATTTTAAATGACTGCTCAAGGAAACAGAAAAACATTGCATTTTTCTTGGCCGTCCGAAAAATATGTTTACTGCATTTGTCAGCTAGTCTAAATCAATACAATCTCTTTTCACATATTGCATGGTTTTTGGTGCCTGTTATTTCTTCAAATATTGCCCAGTTAAAAACAACCAAACAAACAAAAAACAACAAAAAACTTGAAAATGTAGTTGTAAGTATTTAAATGAGAAATTTCTTGGAGTTGCTGGGACTTTCATGATATCCAAACGTTTTACTTAAACTTATATTTTAAAAATGTATAAAGATATATCAATATGATGATATGAAAAGAAAAAAAGGAAAGCTCTTCTCCCTACAATTTATCTGTAAAACAAGATCTTGTGAAGAAGTAAGAGGCACATCACTGTGGCAGCCGCAATGACAGGTAAGTATCTGGCAGAGAACAACCTAAGACAGGACCAGTTATCTGGATGACATCCTAAGAGAGTGACGGGAAGTTTCCAGGAGGAAAAGGCAGTGAAAACCAAGGTCTGAGCATCACTGATTAAGAACATCCTTCTCATTCATTCCTAAATTTCCTCTTAGCAGGTACTGTCTAGGTAAGCATCCTACAGTGCCCCATGGGTACTGAGAAAGGTTCCAAACCAGTGTATGGAGATTCTGGAAAGGCAGAGGGGTTTTGCAGTTATCACAAAAGTTTTCAAAAACCCAAATGTGTATTATGCATTGGCTAGGATTGAATAAATAATGTTTTATACACACACACACATATTCGCCCACTCATATATTGGTATTTTTCAAATGTTTGTAAATACCGCTGGTATTAACCAAATACTGATTATTTCAATATACTTTATTTACAAATGTCACTGAAATTATATTACCTTCACTTATCCATTTTCTCCTATAAAAGACATTAAAAGTACAACCACCAGCATGTGCTTCTATGTGTGTGTTGGCAGGAAAGTTGGGGTTGAAATTTATAATGTTAGAAAGGTTTCTCCAATTTAAAAAATTGAGAATTATAGTTGGGAAAGGGACCCATTTAATGAAGCAGTTCTGTATCTGCCTGGACTCACTCTTTTCTACCAGGAACCATTTGAAGCTGAAGGTTCCCTGGGATTTTGTCCTAAGATTATTAGCTCACAAAGGACTCTACAATCACACTTCTAAGTCAGTCTAGAAAGAAAGGTTCTCTGAGTCCTTAGGTCATAGCAAAGTATAGTAAGAAGAAGCCATATTTGCCTTTCATATGTCTGTCCATCTATTTTATCCGCAAGTCTTAAACAATCTACAATTTTCCTGAAGAAATTACAAGGAAGGATATAATTCCTGACAGATTCGGTCAGAATGCCATATTGTGCTCCTTGGAAAGAACTTTAATGCCCACCCTTGAAAAGATTCCATTTTTTAAAAAAGATTTTATTTATTTATTTAGAGAGCATGTGTGCAAGTGCATGTGAACAAGTGTGGGGAGGGGCAGAGAGAGAGGGAGAGAGAATCCCTAGCAGATTCTGTTCTGAGTGTGGAACCTGACACGGGGCTCAATCTCACGACCCTGAGATCAGGATCTGAACTGCAATCAAGAGTCAGACGCTCAACCAACTGAGCCACCCAGGTGCCCCTGAAAAGATTCCAATTTACAGTGAATGATGCCAAAGCAAGTATGACAGAATTCCTGCTCCAGTAAACAGCTGTTATACCAGAGGCAGAGCCAGAAGATCACAGGGCATTCATCTCAAATTTAAGAAAACCAAATGAACTGAAATAAGAAGAAAAAAACTGCATTTTATTTTTCAGGAAAAAAGAAACAATACAAAACCCTCATCCCCCTTCTTTACTAATTTCTTCCCAATTATTCCTAGTCTGCCATATGAAAGAAATACCACCTTTCACATGGTAAACATAGTTGGGCATAGATAATAAGCTACACCTTCACCTTTTCTTCCTCTCCTTTTCTCTGGAAATTGTGAAAAAAATCTATGTCACCTCTGGAGCATTCCTAAATATTCTTAGCCCTAACTTCTCAGTCCAGAAGCATCCATGCTTGTGTGAGAGGAAGGAAGAGAACTTCAATTTCTAATCTTCGCTGCCTGCCCTTACCATATGGTTCACTGAGGATGACAGTGGTTAGACAACCAGAGTGGTGGACACAGCAAGAGACCATGTGACACAGAAAGCTTAGGAAATCTTTGAGTTCTTATTGTCAGGTTAGGCAACAGAGGTGAGGCTGAGCTCTCTGCTACCATCCCAAGTACACACTGGAAAACAATCTGCGGGCTGGTGTGGCCAAAGTGTTTACGCAAGTTCGGATACTGTCGGACTTCCAAAGGCCCCATTGCTCCTCCCCCACGAAGAACTCATACACTAGCAACATTTTGACATTAATCATCTTATAACTCCACTACCTGTCTTCCTCTATCTCTTCCTCCATTACAAAATCTTTAATATGGGCACAAAATCCGATTCAATAAAACATCATGGAAATTGTAACACTTTCCAAGGGGAATCTGTAGTATAAATTACACATTTTAACTCATTAGCGGGATTTAACCGGAGACAAAATGATTAGGTCCTTGATTAGTTCTGTTTCTGAATGATTACACAGTTTAACTGACAAATAGCTTGTCCTTTGTCATCATAACTGGGGAATCATTACTAAATGGAGGCAATCTATTTGTCAGTTAAACTGTGTAATCTGTCAAAAGCAGAATTAATCAGTAGTCTAATCAGTTCTCTTTAATCAAACAGCATTTGGCAGAATTCATTCAAAAGGTAGGATTTATAGAGCTCCACACCCTGTACCTTGTTATGTAGCTAATAATAAGTCCTATTTTTGTATTGCTAATGACCATCTACATAAAAAATAACTTCAAATGTTATATTTTTTCCCAATAAGAACTGAATTAATAAATCTCAGAATCACTTTAGAAACAAAGTCACATTTTTAATAAATCTTGGAGGGATCTGAATGTTGAAGTTCTTTAAAATAGAAATTTATTGGTGGTTTCCTGTTAGGACTGCTTGCCAGGATAGGTAAAGAAGCATGTCCTCCACTACAAAGACTACCAAAGACAAGGGTGGATCATGGGTAGATTATCAGCATGCCATAGGTGGGTATTCTGAATATTACCTTGGTTGTTTTTATGTTAGGCCCAATCAAATAGAAACAGAAAATATGGCAAGTGAGCGTTTTCCCTTGTACTCAGAGGTTAAGATAAATGGTTTAAGGAAGTCATAGGATGATGGTTAATAAATACTCTTTTGTGACAGTGGTAGCCTGACTCCAATAAAATTGAGAAATAAAAATCAGTAAGCAATTGAAACAGGCAGACTAGTGAGGATGAGGAGGACTGGCAGAGCCTGTGGTATTCTTTTTTTTTTTTTTAAAGATTTTTTTTTTTTTTTTTTATTCATTTGACAGAGATAGAGACAGCCAGCGAGAGAGGGAACACAAGCAGGGGGAGTGGGAGAGGAAGAAGCAGGCTCATAGGGAGGAGCCTGATGTGGGGCTTGATCCCGTAACGCTGGGATCACGCCCTGAGCCAAAGGCAGACGCTTAACCGCTGTGCCACCCAGGCGCCCCGCCTGTGGTATTCTGAACATATATAAACATAGCTGGCTTATGACAGGGTTCAACCTGTGAGCAAAACACTGGCTTCTTGGTTGTTATATAGTACGTGGATATACCTGATGGACAAACTCTTCCCTATTTGTCTTGCTCAAAGCTACACCAAGCAAGGCCAGAATGTCCATGGTGTTAATGAAATTACTTCCATGTGAGTAACTTGGACAGCAAATACAATTTGAAAGAAGAAACTCACTGAAGAGGAATCAGATGTGGAAATAAGTCTCTCTCTCTTTTTCTCTTTCTTTCTTTCTCTCTCACACACACGCACATACACACACACATACACACACATGCACACACACAAGTATATTAGGATATACAAGTTATCTCTTGTTCCAAATTAATTTTATTTGATTATCTTTTCTAGACTAAATATTTCTAGCTATTCATATTTTCCCTATTAAAGTTCAGAAAAATGACGACTTTCATCAGATGATCATTTCCTACTTCTAACTTTAAAAGAAAATCTTAAAAACCTCATGAAGCAGGGATTTGGTACGAATTTCTTAAATACGAATTTTTTTTTTTAAAGATTTTTTTATTTATTCGACAGAGATAGAGACAGCCAGCGAGAGAGGGAACACAAGCAGGGGGAGTGGGAGAGGAAGAAGCAGGCTCATAGCGGAGGAGCCTGATGTGGGGCTCGATCCCATAACGCCGGGACCACGCCCTGAGCCGAAGGCAGACGCTTAACCGCTCTGCCACCCAGGCGCCCCTTAAATACGAAATTTCTAAATAAACAGAAATTTTATAAATTTCTAGTTCCCCATGTTCTCAGCTGCTGCAGCAGTGGCTGACTTTCTCCTGTTGGGCACGTTACAAACTCTGGCAGAGATGAAACACGCAACTTGTGACTATATATAAAAGCATCATGTTTCTATACCATTTGGGGCAAAGTCATTTAACAGTCAAACTCTTCCATCTGCAAAAGGTCTTGCTAATTTCCGAAGTAGAATGTGGAGACTCTTGTGTAAGGGCAGGTCACATACAAACAGCCTTAGACTCTGGTCAGCCTGCACCCTGGTAAGACCCATTTGCCAAATCTCCTTAGGCAAGGCACAGACAGCATAAGCCCTCCACTGTGGTCTAGAGCAGGGTTTCTCAACCTCAGTACCACTGACATTTAGGGCCAGATAATGCTGTTTTAGGGAGCTGTCCTGTGTACCCACTAGATGTCAGTAGCATATACCTCTCCCCTCTAAGTTTATTCTCCAATTGTGCTGACTCAAAATATCTCCAGACATTGCCAATTGTCCCCTGGAGGGCAAAATCACAGACGTGCCCTACTGAAGAGTACTTCCTGATTTATCTGCAGTGAAAGACTGTGTTGCTCTCAGTGGCTGCTGACTGATACTTTTGCAAAGTAGGATGAAAAAAAATTACTAAAAAAATGATCATGCACTTAGATGTGCAGCAATGCCAAAATGTTATAAAAGTCCAAAGTACTTCCTCACAATTTCTATGCCAATCTCATCACAGACCAGAAACTAAGAGTTTGTGGGCTGGTAGTGGTCTTCAAGCCACACTTCGGCTAGCATGGGTCTAGAACAAAAATGTCCGATCACAGATGCCCGTGATTCAGTTCTTTCATCATCTAAGTGAACAAATTATATCATACATCTTACATAAAAGATAACTACCAACAGAATTACACCTAACTCTGAATTAAATATCATTTTAATAGTATATATATAAAAATTCCAAATTTTATGGTTGGGGGTAGTGGAGAGGTTATAAATGGGAAAAAAATTAATATTTGTTGAATCTGAGTGAGGTTCCATAGAAATTCATTCCCCTATTCTCCCTGTTTCTGTGGGTTTAATTTTTTCCTTATAAAAAGTTAAAGGATTAACCCCCCTTTCGTAATCAGAAGGGGGAATGAAGCATGAGAGACTATGGACTCTGAGAAACGAATTGAGGGCTTCAGAGGGGAGGGGGGTGGGCGAATGGGATGGGCTGGTGATGGGTAGTAAGGAGGGCACGTATTGCATGGTGCACTGGGTGTTATACGCCACTAATGAATCATCGAACTTTACATCAAAAAATAAAAATATAAATAAATAAATAAAGGAAATTTTATTAAAAAAGTGCTTTCATTTTTTTCTAAAACTTAAAACATCTTAACAATTGTCGTTCTGCTTTAAAGATCTTGTCTTTTTTTTTTTTTTTTAAGGGAAACTTTCTGGTATCACGAAGATGGATCCTGTCAACAGTGAATCATCTCAGAAGTCAGAAACGCTGTCTCAGAAATGCCTGCCCAGAGAAGACCCAATGCTCCAGTGACTGGTCCCACTGCCAGCCACAAAAACGCATTCTGGTGAGTAGATTCTCCACACCCAGTCCCTCTGCCCCCAGGCCCAGCACACCCAGGCTGTTTGCTCAGATATGTGTCCAGAGCAGGGGGTCTCTTGCGCTCTTGTAAAATGGGGTCATTTGGTTAACTGGGTCAGCATCATACGTTACGTGGTATTTCACATGCTAGATCCTCCAAGAATAATAAATGAGAGCTCCAGGCAGCATCCTGCGGTGGCCCTGACACGGACCAGAGGTCAGCCTTGACACGTGCTCTTCAGGGTGGCAGACACTGTGAAGCCCATACTGGTATTTCCAGATTTTTCTGCTTTATTGGGAACGAGCTAATTCTCTTGGTAAGACTGGTTTTGTGACCAAAAGATGACTACCCAATTCCATAAAACACCCAATTCACGACAGAGTCGCGGTGGAATTTAGAGGGAGCTCTGCGAGTGCGGCCCCACGGGCTGCTATTACACGCAGCTGAGGGGACAGATCTAACGGCCCACAGTGCGGCCGCCATAGATCTAACAGCTCCTCTTAATGGCCCCGTTCCTGAAAGGTCACGTGCCACCAGCTGCACACAATCAACGTGCACCGAGTTTCCCTCTAACGAGCAGCCTTGCCTAGAAAACTTCTTTTACAGATGTTTATAGCTTTTGTGGCTTTTTATTCACCATCTCATTTTTATAGCTGGTGTGATCTTTCAACATATGACAAAACATACCCACGGCCTAGTAAACAATGCACCTAAAAATTATAACTCTTTGGGAAGCCTACAGAAAGCTAGGAGAATATTTAAAGCAGGTTTCTACATAACACATCAGTAATTGGTTTTGCATCGTAGCTAATGGAAAACACACTTTCTATAAACTAGGAAAATGATTGCACAATTCACACATATAGAAAACTAAAAATAAGCACAGTAAATAGAATATAATTCTTATATTAAAGTGGTGTATACAAACTAAATAGAAACAAGAAGGCACTCAGTCCCTTTCTAACCCACTCCTGAGGCCTACAGAATAATTTTTGTAAGTTAAATGGCTACAGTGAAGTGCTATCACTTGCACAGAGGTGACAGAAGAGCTTGTCTGGCACAAAGCAAGCGAAGAACCATCCAAACTAGTTCGAAAACCTTGTTTCCCTGCGGCTACACTGGTGACTCGGACTGGTCATCTGGAATAATGAGGCAAACTGACCTAACTACATTCCTCCCTCACACTCTCCCAGTCTCTAGCCTATGGATTGCGGCTGCCTGCACACCTGAATCACCCAGGGAATCTTCTCAGAAACGCTGATGCCTGGGCTCCATTCCCAGATAGCCTGACTTAGCTGGTCTGGGTGTGGCCAGGCGACGGCACAGAAGTGAGAGTGCAACCAGAAGTGAGAACTTCTAATCTGATCCACCATCTTCTCAAGTAATAATAGAACTACTACTGAAAAATACAACAACAGCAACAATAACTTCTATTTCTCTCTTCTTCCTATGATTCTCTCCTACCAAGGCATTATTGTGGATGTAAATAGAATGTCTACTTCATGTTGGCTGGTAAAGCGCTGGGAATTTTAAATTTTTTTTCCATTTAATTGTTAAGCAATGCTGCAAATTTGGCACGGTTACTCTCACTTGCAGATGAAGCACTGTTAGTTTTATTTTATTTATTTTTTTAATTTTTTTAAAGATTTTATTTATTTATGTGACAGAGAGACAGCCAGCGAGAGAGGGAACACAGCAGGGGAGTGGGAGAGGAAGAAGCAGGCTCCCAGCGGAGGAGCCCGATGTGGGACTCGATCCCGGAACACAGGGACCACGCCCTGAGACGAAGGCAGACGCTTAACAACTGAGCCACCCAGGAGCCCCAAGCAGTGTTAGTTTTAAAATATGACCAAGGTTACATCATCGGGTAGAGAGGTCAAGCTTACTTCAGGGCCGGTGTCTGTAGTGACCTCCTTGTGTTGTGGCTTCCTCCCCATCAAACCCCTTCCTCCCGGCCGAGCACAGTGGAAGAGGAGGCTACCTAACCCAGCCAAGAGAGAGAATCTTGATGAGGCTAAGCTGCTTGCATGGAATCACCTGGGAGCTTCCTAAAATGTTGATGCCTGGGACCCACCCCCGAGAGTGTGATTTTGGTGCTCAGGGGTGTGGCCTGAGCTTTGGCATTTTTAAAGGATCGAGGTGACTGTGATATAGACACACATTTGGGAACCGCTGGGCTAAGCAGTGATGGCAATTCCATTTCCTTTTCAATGACGGGTTTAGATTGGTGCATGTCACAGGACTTGGTTACTGAGCAGAGAAAGTACGTCAGTGGGGGATTCGGGGAAAGGCTTCTGCCTATTGCAGCCGACCACGTATGACTGGGATGCGTGGGCTGCTGCAGCCACATGGTAGCATGTGAGGAGCTGGCTGAGGACGGCAGGAGAGATGAGAGGAACCCGAGCCACTGAAGATCTTGTGGAGCCACTGTCTTAACCAACCACGAGACGGCCCTGCCTCTGAATTCTCCTTATGTGACTTACTAAACATCTTCATCATCTGAGACCCTTTCATGGGGCTTTTGGGTACTTAGGAGTGGAAGTATTCTACCATCTCTATCTTCTAATCATTACGCCACATTCCAACGGCACTATGCCAGTGACAGAGAAACTTCTTGCTCAGATGGAAGTACAATGCTACAACGGTAAATCAACAACTCAAAAAGTCAGTGGCTGGCTCTTAGAAAGGACGATGCACAACCCAGTCTAAGAGCCTCAGCTCTAAAAATGGGAGTGACAGCAGCATTTTTCTGATACACATGAAGAAAGTTAGAAAGGAGCTGAAAATATATTTGCTGATAAGAATTCTGAGTACAATGTGAGATTTGTGCATTGTAAAGGATGTTCTTTGTAATCCTTGAAAGAAAAGGAATGCTAGTTAAGTGAAAGTGTTATTATTTAAATTATCTAAAGGGAAATGATTTCTTTCCCTGCATAATGACTAATTGTTTAGATTTTTCTCAAAAATCTTACAAAAGAAGACTAAGCGTATGAACACGAACATTTTATAATAAGGAAAAAGTTATTCTCACCATCTTACAAAATTATAAATCAAACTCTGAAATATAAATGCAAATTCTAACAAAAATATGAGGAAATATAAGGAAGGTAGACGGGAGCAGAAGGGAAATAAATATAAAAATATAAAAGATAAATGTGTATATGTATCTATACTTATATGTATATGTTCTAATAAATATATATATATATGCACACACACATATCGTGTCCAAAAATGCTGAGTTTCATATAACAATCAGGAATGACTAATCAGGGGCACCTGGGTGGCTCAGGCAGTTAAGCGTCTGCCTTCCACTCAGGTCATGCTCCCAGCGTCTGGCTCCCTGCTCAACGGAGAGTCTGCTTCTCCCTCTGCCCCTCACCCCACTCATGCTCTCTCTCTCTCTAATAAATAAAATCTTTAAAAAAAAAAAAAGAAAAGGAAATGAAGGCAATCATGACCACAAGCTGTTAGAGCTGTGAGAGCACAGGACACTAATGCGACTTTTTCTTTTGTCACATATTGTCTTCAACATTTTTGTGTTGTATCTTAAAAAATTGCTAATGAAAATCAAAGTAAGTCTTAGAAGTTTTAAACAGCCTCTTTTTTTTTTTTTTTTCATGTTCTGGGTTGCTTCATTTACGTATGGGGTATTTCTGAAAAATGTGGTCTCAAGACATAGTAACGCACCACCAAAGGCAAACTTAGGAAGAAAAATATTAACTACTTTCTTTAAAAAGGTCCTTTTCTATATCTGGGCTAGTCCTTTTCTATATCTAACCTTACCTACCAGTTAATTTAAATTTGTCGAGCTCCATTTACAAGTGATCCGACACCAATCATGATAACCCCCATGATTAGGTGATGGTGTAATTGAGGGTAAATTCATCAGCGAAAGTCTCCGTTGCTATTGAGCCAGACACTGTGTTAGGAACTGTGGGGGACCCAAGCTTTGAGACATAATCCTTATCCTTAAGAAGAGTCCAACAACAGACTTGCAAAAAGGGCAGATGGAGTAAATGGAGTTGAGGTTTACTTGTCCATCAACCTTCAATTTTTGTGGTTACACAATTTGAAATATAATAATATGCAGCAAATACCAAATATCTCTGTCAATTTAGGAGCCATAATATAGTGGTATGGGCTACAAAGAATAATGTGAAATGAGAACACAATATAGCCATAGACTCTCACATTTAAGAAGCAAATCCAATTAGTCCATAGAGAATTGATTTAATTCAACTTGCCTACTTCCAAAAATAACAAGCATGCTTTCTGACATATGTGATGGTGGCAAGTGTAATCCATCTTTGAATAAAACTATAAAGTTTATTCAGAGGTCTGTAGGAGAAAGGAATTATGTAAATGCAAAGCCCTAGAAAAGGGATATCTAATTCTAAAGGAATAACATACTTATCCCATTACGCAACTTTGAAAATAACAAGAACACAGCAGAAAGGTGCTATCACACATGCAACTAATTCACCCATGGCCAAGGGAGCATTCATTTCAGCCAAGTTCATGTCAACAGGTGAAACACAACCATCAAGGCACAGGCAGAAGTCGGAGGAAATCATATCATCAATATAAATTACATCTCTGAATCAACACACTCCACAGATGGCAGCGAGCTAGTAGCATAAACCTGCCCCCTTCAAACCTCAAAAATGCTGAAAAAACGTCTGTCTATTTGCACAGGTGAGGATTCCATGGCTGTCCTGGCAGAGATCTTGCTAGATTTGAATGTGCTCGAGTCATACAATGTTTTGACAAAAAGTCAGTCAGCCTGTAAGGTTAGGAAGACAGAGAGAGACAGAGAGATGGAGAAAGAGAGAGAGAGAGAGAAAGAAAGAGATAAAGAAAGAGAGAAAGAAAGAAAGAAAGAGAGAAAGAAAGAAAGAAAGAAAGAAAGAAAGAAAAGAAAGAAAGAAAGAAAGAAAAGAAAGAAAGAAAGAAAGAAAAAGAGAGGAAGAAAGAGGAAGAAAGAAAGAAAAAGAAAGAGAGAAAGGGAAAGATAGAAACAAAGAAAGAAAAAAGGAAGGAAGGAAGGACAGGATTATTGTAATGGGAGCATTTTTGTTTTTGAAATTTAAAATCATGAACATTTTTAATTCAAAGGCAACCCCAGAACATTACTTTTATTCACAAAATTAGCATCTTCACTCTTTCCCCTTTTCATCTGAATGGTTTTGTTCTGCAGGTAAATTTGAGCTCAATCTTCTTTCACAAATGGGTGACTATCTTGTGAAAAGTTTTGGTTAATCTCTGGTGGTACTACACAGACTGCAGGCTACTATATACTTCCTACCTTTTGCAAAATACCATTCTTACCCCCAAAACAAATGATCTACCATCATCAACAGTAACCAGTAATCAATCCAATTTTGCCATTTTTTTTTTAAACATAATGGTGACTTCACTCACTAGCTTCTGATTGTTTGGGGTTCAGTATGTTCCTTGAGAAGAGACTTCGCATTAATTTATTTTAAGAACTCTGATTAGTATGACCAACTGTCCCCGTTTACCCGGGGCGAGCCCAGTTTCAGTCCTGAAAGCCCCACACCTCAGGAATCTCCTCAGTGTGGGCAAAGAGCAAGATGATGCCAAGTTGGTTTCTATATTAAACAGCACCACAGCCTGAATTTAGGAATAATGACCTGTTGTAATGCCCCATTTATATATCATCTAGGGATTATACACATCATCCCTATAAATGTGCTCAGCTGTCACTCAATAGGACAATGAATGAAACAGGAAAGATTCGGTAACACAAGGCCTGCCTACACTCCCCGTCGTTCTCTCTTCTGCTCTCTCATCCCAGGTATGAATGATCAGGGTCTGTCACCTCATTGGCAGGATGAATTCAGCTACTCAGGCAAGTACTGACTGTCCCCGCTGAGAAGAGTGGCTTCTCATCCCAGCCGGCGTAAGTTAAGACGCTGGAGGATGAAGGATGGCGGACGGGTAAGAGGACCAGTACTTCAGGGTGAAGTGCCTTTTTCCCCCTCAAAAAGATGGTTTTGCTTTGTTGTTTTGTTTAAAGGAAGAACATTTAGACAGAGAGAGCTGCTTATGAGCTGTCAGAATTACTCAGAAATCAACCACTCATTCTCTCTCAGAACATATTAGGTAAAAGAAAAGACTTTGAATTGAGGCAATTTCCTTGTTTTTACTAAATTCCAAGACACAGAAAGCCTAATAGAATTGCAGATCTCAATTCTGACCCAATCCTTTGCATACGGAAATGATCTTGTTTAACGTTTTCATTCTTTGCCTTTGTTCCTTGGTTTACATGTACCAGTCCCCTCAGAGGGTGCTCACACGTAAGAAAAGAAGAAAAGAATTGCCAGTGCAATCTCTTAGAAATTTGTTCTTTTTATACTTGCGGTGGCATGAGTTTTTCTACTAGTAGCCACATATCCTCTAAGGCAAATCAATGTAAATAACACATTTGGTGGAAGATTCAATTAACACAATTTTTATTATGCACACAAAGGAACTAAGCCACGAAGAGGGCCAAATGCCCAGAGAAAGGTCAGTAAGTGCATGACTTTCCTCTCAAATTAAGTGTAGAACCAATCTCCAAAGACCTCTCTCCAAACAGGGGTGAAAGAACATACACTGGTCATCTCAAGACACAAAAATGAGGGTGGGGATGCACAGTAGGGCAGGCCTCGGGGCCTTTAGACTCAGGACTGCAGGAAAAGGGACAGACATTGAGCACGCGGCAGCCACAGCTCTGGCAACAGCTCTTAACGGGACAGATGTTGGAGAACTAACTCATGTCCTGCCAACGGGGAAATATAAACAGAATTTAATATTTTGAAAATTTAAAATTTAACCATTGAGTCGTATATTACTTGGTGATAAACTGTCCCGCATGTTAAAGACTATATTGTCAATGGATTGTCATTTCTTTGGCAATGACTCGGTATGCTACTTACATGTCTAAAAACACATGTTAATTTTTGTTGCTTCACTTCTGTTGCCTCTAGAAAGCCAAATATATATCATAGATCTAAAGCACTCAGCACATCACATTCCAGCAAAATGTTGCTTTTAATTTGTACTGGAAGAGTAAACCAAATATGTTCGTCCACCGACTAGGACGAGCTGAAATAGCCAGCCACATACTAAGAAATGTGTACGTATACATGTATATATATAATATGTATAGTTACGTAGAGATAGATATTTATATACAACATATGTGATAATGACAAAGGTTTGAGTTAAATGGATTTAATTCAAATTAATTCAATGTAATGCATATTGAGACTAGTCCTAGGAAAACCACTAGAATTGTCCCCACTGATGTGCTGAGTTTTGGCACTGGGATCCAGCCTGCATTTCGCATGAACGCTTTGGAATGTCTGAGACCTGGAATTCGTCCAGGCTTTAGGGCTTTAGGGCTGGGCAGCTAGGCAGTCAGGGAGCCTCAAGGGTAGTCGTAAAGGTCAAGGAGGTTTTCAAGTGTTGGTCACTTTTTGGTAAGGTGGAAGGCACTCTCCGCTCTGAAAGTACCACTGAAGAACCTCAGACCATCCGTTTTCTGCCATGCTAAGAATCAGTCCCTGGACGAGTGGCTTCTGTCACTCACAACTCTACCCTAGCTCAGCCACTAACCCTGGATTCGTGAAGGGCTTCAGATCTGATTACCAGCCTCCAGAGTTTCTTGCCCATTTCTTCTGCCTCACGATTTCCAGAACACCAAATCTCAACTCAGTAATCTGTCCCATGCATCTGTTTTAATCGGGTATCAGGACCACAAACAATCAGCACTATCATAATCACTGTAAAGCAGAGTTTTACGAGCAAAAAAAAAAAAAAAACTTTAGAAAAACAATGCCTCTGTTTGATAGGTCTTTAGTACAAATAAATTTGAAAAATAATACTTAAAAAAGTACAAATATAAAACATTTCATGACAAAAATTCATTGAAAATTTGCTCTCAATTTTGGTTCCTATTATTTCTGTCTACAATCTTGAACATAAAATCATATAGGGAACTAAGCTGAAAAATATATATATTTCTACTTTATTTATATATTTATAAAATTATAAAAATCTATATTTACTTTCATATATTTATAAAATTAAAAACATTATATATATTTATTTTACATATATTTGTTATATATAAATTATATATTATATAATTATATATTTATATTATATATTCTGATTCTGACTCCATGCAATGATGATTTTAGAGAACATTTATTTACACTATTAGTACCCAAATATTTATAAAAAGAAAAAGACCAATTGGTTATTCTTTAAGTGAATTCTGTTTTTGTTTTGTAAGCACATGCTAGCATAGAACTTGCTATATTCATTTCTTTGGTAGAAACTCTTACTTTTCACTTTCCCAGCAAACAACACCCAGCCCACATGCATATTCTGCCTTCTGTGGCATTAGAATAATCGTATTAACTTTATTTTTGTTTGTTTGTTAACTAGTTGGCTGATTTATTTTTTTAATTTAATTTTTTATTTAAATCCAATTAATTAGCATAGAATGTATTATTAGTTTCAGAGGTAGAGGTCAGTGATTCATCAGTCTCATATAATACCCAGTACTCATTCCATCACATGCCCTCCTTAAGGACCATCATCCAGTTACCCCATGCCCCTCCCCTCCAGCAACCCTGTTTGTTTCCTATGATTCAGAGTCTCTTAACGGTTTGTCTCCCTCTCTGGTTTCATCTTGTTTCATTTTTTTCCTCTCTTCCCCTATGATTGTCTGTTTTGTTTCTTAAATCCTACATATAAGTGAAATCATATGATAATTATCTTTCTCTGATTGACTTATTTACTTAGTATAATACCCTCTAGTTCCATCTACGTGGATGGAAAAAGATTTCATCTTTTTGATGGCTGGCTGAGTAATATTCCTTTGTGTGTGTACGTGTGTACACCACATCTTCTTTATCCTTTCATCTGTCGATGGACATGTGGGCTCTTTCCATAGCTATTGTGGACATTGCTGCTATAAACATTGGGGTGCAGGTGCCCCTCAACTTTTTTTAGAGAGTGTGTGCACGCAAGGGCAGAGGGGCAGAGGAAGAGGGAGAGAGAGAATCTTAAGCAGGCTCCAAGCACAGTATGACACTGAGCTGAGATCACCACCTGAGCCCAAACCAAGAGTTGGACACTTAACCGACTGAGCCACCCAGGCTCCCCCATGGCATTCACTCTTTAATATTCATACTCCAATACTCTCTGGGAAGAACGGACCTCGTAAGAAAGGGCAGTATCTGCGTTACAGATTTCCTAAAATGAGTAGACTAACTACATAGAAAATATACACAACAAATATAATTTCACTGGAAAGTACCCAAATCTGTGACCCCCAAAAAGATAATTTACAATGACGAACTGAAGTTGAGATGAGAACTGAAGGAAAACGGGGTTTTACAAGCAGCACACTTAAGTACTCCTCACGAGCAGTGTGGCTAAAGCCTGCCTCGCAGCTGTGACTCTAGTGCCCCGGAAGGAGCAGCTTTTCTCTCTACTGAATCACGGCTGATACGGAGCATAAGACTTTCGTCTGAAGCATAAAGAGAAGAAAGCGATAGCCAGAGCTTTAATGTTTCTCAGGGAAAGCAGGTTTGACTTCAATATAAGTGTGGTTTGGGTCAGACTGTAATGATAAACATGTTCTTGGAACCACTAGCTGCCTCATAGATTTTAGTGAAAAATAAAGAAATCAAAGAATAATGCCTCCTTTATGGAGAAAAAGGGTATATCCATAACTATAATTTAAACTGAAACCAAAATAAATGACCTCTATCTCAAAGGCCCTTTGCTTCCTTCATGAGTTTAAGAATAAATTTCCCTCTAATACCTAGAATTACTGAAATCAAAGCATTTAAAAAATATTCACAACCTCCTTAAGATGAAGGCGGGACGGCTGAGAGGCCTCATAGGTCCTTCAAAACCATAATTCACTCAACCTGACCACTGGCCTTGATATCAACTTACCATGTGTCCTACTGGGGGTCATTCCTGGCCTAGACATAGCTTCCTGGAAGAATATATCTAAAATAGCCTAAAATATTATACCGAAAAACGATCTTCAAAGATCTGAAAGGTTCTTACATTGAAAATGGTGTTTGAATTTCCAATGATGCAGAGAACCTGCAAATGAGGAATTCAGGTAAAACGTGAAGAGTAAATCTCCCTACATTGACCCTGCACTTATAAAAATGGATTGCAAGGGGGCAGGAAACATCCCTCCCTGATGGCTTTCAAATATTAACAATATTTTACTGAAAATAGCTTAAAAAGAGCAAGTGAAGGGAAAATGCCTGTAGAGGTCATACTGGTACTGTGGAATCATTTTTGATGAGGAGGGTCCTTGTGACAGTCCTCTTGGAGCATTCTCACAGCACGAACCCTGCAATGGGGGAGGAGAGGAGAGCCGTGGACTTAAAAGGTACTTAGCAGCAAAAGTTGTTCTTGAACTGAATGAGAATTCAGCACCAGTTTTCTTGGAGTATTTGTAAAAGATGAGTTCATACAATATGGAAGGTAATCCCTTAAAACATCTTGAAAACTATATATATATGTAGTAATAAAGAATAAAGATTTTAGTGATAAAGGCATCTAATTTTCAATCTTTGTGCTGCCCACTAGTCATATGACTGGACAAGCTACTTAACCTCTCGACACCCTACTTCTCTCATTTGTAATACGAGATTTTATACCTTTGTCATTGGATTTTGCTTATTGTAATGCTTGGGTCATAATAAGAATTCAAGAAGGGTATTTTGGGGCCCCTGGGTGGCAGAGCGGTTAAGCGTCTGCCTTCGGCTCAGGGCGTGATCCTGGCATTATGGGATCGAGCCCCACATCAGGCTCCTCTGCTATGAGCCTGCTTCTTCCTCTCCCACTCCCCCTGCTTGTGTTCCCTCTCTCGCTGGCTGTCTCTATCTCTGTCAAATAAATAAATAAAATCTTAAAAAAAAAAAAGAAGGGTATTTTATGTATCATATTAACCTGCTTTCTTCTATGTATTATCAATATATGCACATAAATAATGTAATTCAAAATTGACAAAGGCACACAAAATAAGGAAGATATAGCTGGGGTGATTTTATGATGAAAGGAAATTATGTACGAACCTCAACATAGCATTGTTCTTGAAATCCATTAATGGAAACTTCATATAAATAGGTAGTCTTTTATTTCAAGATTCCTATGATACTTTAGTAATTAAAGTCCCTGAACAGAGTGCAAGATGAATATACAATTCCGTTTCAGAGAGAAAATGGTATAGAAAACGTATTACTTTTCTAAGAATAATGGTCCCGTTTCTTTAAAAAATTAATTGTATATTGCCTATCTCAAAAACAAAGAAAAATTCTCTTTATACACTTCACACAGCATGTACTTTCCTTTAAATCCTGAAGTATATTATTAAAGTCTAAAGATAATATAGTGGTAGTGAGGCAGCAATCATCATTTAGCTGAAATGCTAAATATTTATAGAGTTTTATTTTAGCTAAATCTGCAAACTGCTGTATATATATATACTCTTTGTTGATACAGCACGTTCACAAAGGAATTGAGGAGACGTCTCTGAATAACTACATTATTATTGCAAAGGGGGCTGTCCAAGCCAGGGAGATGAAGTTTTCCCTGGCACCACTCTGCCCCAGCCGTTACAGGAACAAGCTCAACCAGAGGGAGCAATCCCAAGACAACATGTCAGGTTTCCACTGAGGACGCCATGGGGAATGAAGATAGTTGTGTCCTATATTTTGTTCTCACAGTAGGAATAGTAATAACTACAGCCTTAGCAATTGAGTTATAATTTTGTGAGTCTTAATACAAAAGACAGTTTTTGTATAAAAAATTTGATATAAAAGATGAAAAAAATGTTAGTTTAGGGGACAGAGTTGCTTGGAGGCAACACTTATCTTTATCTCACAGTTTTGTATTCCTAAGCAGAAAACACCTATGATTCTTGCTTCTCTTCTTCCTTCATTCCCTCCCTGGGAAACAAAAGCCTGTGTTGACTCATTACTGTCTAAGGAATCAATCATATTTTTCTGTCTCAGCACAGAAATCGTGGTCTTGTGGAACCTGCCTAGTCCCCCACCTTATGCTCAGTTCTCTCCAACACATACCATAGGCTCCACCACCGGGCTTCTCACCAACTCACAAAGCACAACTTCCTGACTTTGCACACAGCGCTCCGTTGATTAGGCGTGCCCTACCCCCAGTTCTGCTCCTTTCCCTAGAAAGCTCATACTCCTCTTTTCTGACCCAATTCAGACTTCTTCAGTGAACTCTATCTGGTCTCCCTCGGGCAAAGTGAACTGCTATATTTTCCACGTTCCAACATTCCTGTCACACGTGGATCTTCTCTTTGAAAGAAGATCCACTTTAATAATATGAGTGTCTGTCTCCCCTCTGGGTATACAGAAAACTCCTGGTGGCTGAGAACAAGTCTTAGAAAGTGTGTCCCTTCACCATCAATGAAGACCTAGTTAGAAAGTCCATTTTAACAGAAAAGAGACATAAATACTAATAAGGTTAACTATAAAATTACAAGACATAAAATTATATCCTTGAATGATTAAATAAATGAAATGAGCTCTAAGGGAAAAAGAAAGAAAAGAAATTAGGCTCTAAACTGAAAAGAAATGAATGAATATAGTCTAATTAAGCTATCCGTAAAGTATGTCCATGGCAGAAGAGGCAGAGAAGGCTGGATAGAAAGTGATGCCTGACCAGGAGCTTTAGGAAGCTAAGATCTCCACAGGGAGAAGTGAGCAGGGAAGAGAGGATGAAAAAGATAGAGGCCAGAAAACAAGGATTATTTTATTTGTACCATCAAGAAACACTGAAGCAGAAAAACATGGTGAACCTTGGGATAAAGATACCTGGTCCAGACCGGCCAAAACCCAGAGTGTGTGTGCTCAGGGCCGGGGAGCAGCAGGTGTATGACCAGTGGGGCACAGGGCACCTGGGCTGCCCTGTCCGGTGGCCAGACTGCAGACAGTGAGAGATCCTCGGGGGTGCTTCTATTTGTTGTGTTTTCTCTGGCAACCGCGACACAGCATCAAATCCAGCTTTGTAAGTCTTACTGTGGCAGCCGTACATGGGATGGATTAGACCAGCTTTGCTCAAATTGTGTGTTGTCGAACACTAGCCCCGGTGAGATACAGCAGAACGTACACACGTCCCCCCACACACATTCACTCACTTACGCACTCACTCTGCTCAAATCGTCTTGGCAAATGCTAAGTTAAACATACTACAAGAGATGTCTTTACTGCTGGGCTTTTCAGAAGCTGTAATACGCTGGAGATGAGAGAATTCCGAGGAAGACGGCACATATGGCTACAGCTTCCTCTCCCTTGGCTTTGACAACATCTCTTTTCTCCTGGTTCTCCTTCAGCTGCTCTGGTTGCTCTTCCTCAGTTTCCTTCTGGGGGATGTTCTGCTGCTCAGCCATGTTACTTTCATTTCACGGAGACTTCATGAACGAGCCCTCTACTCACACAGACTAAACTCCCGTGTTTCTCCTGACACCTTCCTGGGCCTGCACTCTCTTCCTAGAGTGAGGCAGGTGCCCCCCCACCCCCACCCCGTGGGCTCACAGTTCCCTGGGGATACTCCTACCAGGGGCCCTGCCTTGCTCCAGCAGATCATCTCCTGCAGATGCTCTGTCCAGAAGCCTTCAGGGCTAGGACTTTTCCTAACCCTTCCTTGAATACACAGCACATAACACAGAAGTTGGCTCAATAAAACTTACTTGGCCAACTGAGACTAAACATATGCTCTCCTAAATCTTAAAGAGTTGCAATTAGAAATGTACCACATTGGTCAAAGGAAGTTTCTTTAATCAGGAGTCCTCTACATATGCAACAAATATTTGAAGACGTTGTTAAGCGAAGTTAAAATGAAACTGTCGCAGAAACCTCTATGATAAATTCTTTTCGTTTTTCATTTTTAAGACTTTATATGAGATAATCAAGAAAGGCCATATGTCATCACAAGTATTTGCAACTTACAATACAGGGATCTGATTTTATTTCTGTCATTCAGGATAACAGTAATACCAATCAGTTAACCAACTATTCCATAAATAATCCCTTCAAATGAAAATCTGTCTGAATTTTACATTACTCGTAAGCTCAAAGTTTCATCAATACCTCGGTTAAAATATCATCCCAGCTGTGGGAATAGTCCCAGACTGAAGGTTATGTGACAGATGAAAAAAAAAAAGGGCACTTACATCTGTCTTTGTGTACCCTGTTGTGCAGGAAAGAGTTGTTCACTTAAAATGCTGAGAAGAGCTCTCCTGTCAGGTCTGGAAGGAGGATGAGAAACGAGGCTTTTTGATTTTAGGCACAGTTTGTTTTTTATTCCTTGCTCTAAAGCAGTGGGAAAAAGAAGGGAGGCCAAACGGATCCTAGGAAAAAGACACTAGAAAAGGATTGGCTGTTTCTCCAGGGACGCTTAGCCTGGGAGTATTTTCCTGAAACACTCCCTTATCCCTACCCAAAACTCCCTGGGCAGAATAATCAAAACTTATTGGCAAGCTGAGGTGAGTCCAAGGGATCACTGAATCAGAGAACAAAGAGACCTGAACACAGTAATTCGACAATCAGAGTGTGACTGGTACTGGCCAGTCATCAGCTAGAAACGAAGTATTTAGCAGAATCTGACAAAGCCAAAATTCTGAGGCCACAGACCTTCTAGGGCTTCTCAATGGCCCTCTTCATCTGTCCCCTTTACTCATCCTGGAAGCCTTATTATTATTATTATTATTATTATATATACCACGATCCATCGCATAAAATTACCTGAAACTCCTAGGTACCTTGTACTATAGATTCAGCCATGTACCCCCAGTACTTAGCATAACTCTGGCACGCAGTACGCACAATAAACGCTGGCAGAAGAAATAAGTTCTCCACATCCTGGGATCTAAGAAAGACAACTTTTAGATCAATGGTCACAACCTCAATTCCTTGGCACAGTGATATATTTTATTTGTAAAATGATTTCTCCTTACTAACAAAGTACTAAACTATGTGAATTACCTACTTTCTTCCCTGCAAATGAGATGGGTTTTCACGTTATTCCCTAATGACACTGCTCTCATTCATCTTCATGCCAAATGCTGTCGTAAAGGAGCAATGAGCAGTGGGAGAGGAGGCTGCAGTGCGGAGGACCGTCCATGGTCTACGCGGTAGCCCCGGGTGCACGGCCCACCTGAGCTTCACCTTACAAGCTTTCTTAGGATGGAGCCCCTGAGCTCCTAGAATATTAACTCTGCTGCACTCTACTATTAGTCAAGCAAGTCACTGTGGCCAGCCCAGATTCAAAGGAAGGGAAGTCAGACTCTACCTGTAGATGTAAAGAATGGCGTGTGCATGCAAGACGGGGAAAAATGTGATCGCAACCATCTTGAAGACACCATTACCACACTAACACGTATTATGTTTCAGGTGAAAGGTTCTAGGTTTGTTCGTTTGTTTCCAAAATATCAAGTTAAGTAGAGAAATACTGAATGATAATGTAAGTCCCATTAAAAAAAAACTTTGCAGAAAAATCATATTTGATGCCTGGGACTAGTTCACTCCCTTACATCAGTATAACTCTACCCTGGAAACCCGAAATACAGTGAAAGAGAATTTAACTCCACAAAAGACTTTTGTCTATTTTCCTATAGGATAATTTACCAACCCAATAAATTTGTCAAAAGTATGAAATCCAATTTATTTTGTTTTCATCTCTTACTAAGAAAGCCTGCAGAAATTCAGGGAAGCAATCATCCCATTCTAGAATGCCTGGACCAGAAGTCCTATTTTAAATTGGGAACATCATTTGATGTGCCAGAGAAGTATCCCTAACAAGGGAACCAAAAAGTTTCTTTGCTGGTGATTTTAAGAGAGCTGACTAGCTCATGAGCATAGTTGCACAGAGAATTAGAAAAGGAGGCGCTCTGCCAAGCGGGTCGATGACCATCAAAAAGAATTTTCACAGAAAAGAAAAAGGGAAAAAGAAAGAGAAAAAATGATGCTTTCAGTCCCTGAAAGGGAAGTTATTTTTCAAACGGTCTGATTTTTCCTTTTCCAAAGGAAAGGCAGCTTACTGTGATAGAATAAGAATGTTCGATTTCATGCAGGTGTATTTTCTGAGCCAAATAAAATACAACAGTATCTCAAAGCCATTTATCTAAAATGATTCATTTGTAAGGCATCTAAATTCCCCAAGAAATATGTGTAGAAACAATCAACGATTTATTAATTCTAAACCCAAATTAAAGATGTTTTCAAAGAGTGGCAATAAGCCATACCTTTTGTCCCCACAAGCACAAAAGCTGGTGAAATTTAGAAAAATCCAAAATAAAAACACATTTCAATATTTTCTCTCAAGCCATAATAAACTTTTAAAAGGTTATTAAATTTGTTTTTAATCTCTTCCTCTTTTCTAGATATAAAAACATTCTAAATCCAAAATCTTTCTTTTTTTGTTTTTTAAAGATTTTATTTATTTATTTGACAGAGATAGAGACAGCCAGCGAGAGAGGGAACACAAGCAGGGGGAGTGGGAGAGGAAGAAGCAGGCTCATAGCAGAGGAGCCTGATGTGGGGCTCGATCCCAGAACGCCGGGATCACGCCCTGAGCCGAAGGCAGACGCTTAACGACTGCACCACCCAGGCACCCCTAAATCTAAATTTCTAAACCTACTAGCTACTCTTCTGTCTCTACGTGGAATATCACCACATCCTGAAGTGCCCCTTCCGAGCATCTCAGGTTCATCTGGGACTCCCCCCTAGTCTTCACCATCTACCCGCAATATATGTCTAAACCTTTTCAATACTATTTCAAAGGTGTCTCTCATATATGTTCCTACTTTCAAGTCTGACGGCCACCTGGTGTGGGCTCCCTGTCCAGCACAGCTGGCTCCCACATCTGACTGGGTCTCCCTGCCTCCAGTATGGCCTCCTTTCATTCACACTTGAGGATATCTTCAGAGCTCTCTAAAAGAGAGCTAATCATGTCAGCCCTCTACTCGGAGTAAAACACATCACACAAAACAACACGCTTCCAGTATTCATACCAACTCCTCAGTTACGGCCTGTCATAACTGCAGCTGGACTCCAACATGTATCCTCACACTTAGTCATGGTGGGGAGGCTGCCCTACGGGATCTGTAGCTACTACCTCTCTCTCTTTGCCCCGGCGGTTACCTCTGCCTAGCGTGCCCTCCTCCCTGTTCCTCAAAACTCAACTCAAATACCACCCTCTCTCTCTTGAGCGTTTCCTGGAATGAATTCACCCATTCCCTTCCCAATTCAACAGGCTTGCTTCTGCATCTCTCTCTAGGCTTTTTATGAGCACCTCATAAGGTGTTCATGAGGACTACAAGCTGATTCTTACCCTTAAAAGACTCCTTTCTGTTCTCAACCATGGCTACAAAAATCCTATACAATGTTCCCGTAGCTGGGAAAATTCTTCTTGCCTCTTCTTCCCCTCAGTATCCACTTCTCACTCCTCTTCCAGCATCTTCACGCAACGAATTAACTCTTCTCTTTCCTTCAACATCATGCTTCCATTACATCCACATGAGGCACCAGATGGATGCTCTGGTCAGATATTTTTGTATTGTTTCCAAATTGCTACATTGGTGTACCACCCGCAGAGCCTCCAGATAAATTCAGCCGTGCCTGATGCCCAGGGACTCTCAGACATTCCACTCCGGTCTGGCCTCAGAGACCCAGGGTCTCACCGCATGGCGTCAGGAAAAAGTGCAAAGTGCACAAGTTTGTTAAACCCACCAAAACCCTGAAGTACCTGAGGATAGGAGACAGGCAGTTTCGTGAAAGAAAATTAGCAAAATATAAAACAACATAAAAGACTTGCTGTTACTTTTAACCGCTGGCAATTACTTGCATTTTCATATTTGTAAGAACTAAGCTGGCTATTCCCACAAACAAGGCTGGAGAGACAGCTGTGATCTTGAAACTTACGTAAGCTAATTGGGTTTCTAAGTGGTGTCCAAAAGGCAGACTCTCTGAAATAACTTTCTAATTGGTCCAGGTGCTTTCCATGTTGAAATTCAAAAATGATTAAGTAAGATGTGAAGCCTTCTGTAGTAAATAATTACAAAAACAATTCCTTTTGAACCTAATGTTTACAAAATGAATATTTATGAGCATGGGCCCCATTTCAGTGACAGTGTTTGGGCTCAATGTGTCTAAGACAATAAAAACCTAAGGTCCATAATTTCCAAATGATTTTTGTTCCTAAGTGTAATGTACTAACTTGGGACTTGAGACATTACACGTAAAGATATCTGCCTCAGATATAATTTAGGGTGGTCAAGAAGACCTTTTAGACAAAAGGACAACAGAGATAAGGAGGGGAGGATCTGCCAGGGTGCCTGGAGCATCTCCAAGGTTAAAATCCCTAGGAAAAGGAAAACTTCCTTTTGAGGTTGTTTCAGAAAGGCTTGGTTTGAAGCCACAGGGTCCAAACTAAGGAATCACTCCTATTCACACGCAAAACAAGTCTTCCTCCCCACAAAAAGCTGTCTCCTCCAACACCCAAGCAAAGAAAGGAGCCCATGAATGAGAAGGTGGATAGGAGAGAACCTCGACAGAGATGAGTAAGGGCTCATAATGCATTGCCCTGTGGGAAGCCTGCCAAGCCCTGCCCTGAGGCAGACTGATCCCTCCACACCCTGGGAAACAGAACCCCTTTGTCCAAACCTAACACAATGGCTTAAACCACAGGGGCCTGTAAATAGGGATGCTTCCCTAATTAAATGGAGGTGTTAACTGGTCAGGGAGTGTAAGATTTTCTGCTTCTATCAGCTTCCAAGCAGAAAATTAATCTAGAGACATTAAGTACAAGAAGTTATCCCAACAAACCTAGACAGCTAAGATAAATTACTGCTTTTAAAATGTGAAAAAAACACAAAGGACATCACTTTCACCCTAAAACCAAACAAAAACAGAAACAAAAAACGCTGCATAATCTACATCATTGTTTTGAACCTGTGGTCATGGAATGTTTTGCGAGGCACCAGACAAGCAGGTGAACTGAATGCCACAGAGACAGAAGACAAGAACTGTTTCCCCTTGGTCACAGCACAGAGGATGAGGCAGCTGTCACCTCAGTGGGTAGGAAGAAAACAAGTAAAACTTTAAAGGATTCTTAACGGTCCATTGGGGGCTATCAGGATGGTTCGGATTAGAATCAGGGACCCAGGCACACTGGACGTCCTCACCATTCACAGCTCCCTTTCCCTTGGCTCCATCAGATCCTCATGAGAAAGACCAGGGGCAGGCCGGGAGGGCTGGAGAGCCCCGGCATGACGCAGGTCGCAGGGCCTGATAAGGTTTCAGGGTGGAACAGACATACCAGAAGGCACTCATCTGTGTTCTGGTCCCTGCATGACTACAAGGCAGTGACCGGTCACTGCCCAGAAAGAAGCACAAGGCCAGACCCTTCTGACATGGGAAACAAAGGCCTTCAGTCTCTGCCATGTCTGGTATCTTATCTCCATCAGGAGGCAAAAGCATCAACCGCTGGGGGTGAGGCAGGAACCCCACGCACATGCTGGTCCCAAGTGAAGGGCTTTGCTTCTGGGTAAGAACAGAACCTTGCCCACACCCTGCACCCTGCAGTAACTCAAAGGGGAGGTGCTCTTGGCCCTACTTTTGCCCAAGATCCACAATGACGTGTAGAAGAGGGCTGTCGGGGCACCTGGGTAGCGTAGTTAAGCGTCTGCCTTCGGCTCAGGGCGTGATCCTGGCGTTCCGGGATCAAGTCCCACATCGGGCTCCTCCGCTGGGAGCCTGCTTCTTCCTCTCCCACTCCCCTGCTGTGTTCCCTCTCTCGCTGGCTGTCTCTCTGTCACATAAATAAATAAAACCTTTTTTTAAAAAAAAAAAGGTCTGTCGCTGCCAGAAGAGGAGTGGCAACCTCACTTATGCCCAGAACGCTCCACTGACACAAGGCCAAGTTCAGCCACCTGCCCTTCACAAGCTACGTGTTCTATGAATCAGCCTTAATTTTAATTAAATTCCAATGACTTTTAATTACAATTAATTACAATTACATTTTAAATAGCCACATGTAGCTTGTGCCCAGGACACTGCAGGTCTAGAACTGAACTAAGGCAGAGGCAGAACTTGTCCACCATAGGCCAAGAGTAGGAATGCTGAGAAAGTTCCATTTCAGAGGCTCAGGTATGTAGCACCTGCCTCACCCTATTGCTAGAGCAGGAGAACCAAGAGAACCCTCTGCCCCACTCACATCTCATGCTGAGTAACACATACTAGCAGATCACAACCAGTAAAGGGGCAAAGGCAGAGAGACAGAGAGAGAGAAACCTCTTCTGTGGCAAAGGCATACACGGTGTGTTTGGTAGAGGAGAATTACTGCAGAAAACCCGTGACCATCCAGACTTCCCAGTAAGAACATGGAAATAGCAGCCCACCATGGGAGAAGCTTAAAGCCTATGGTACCTAGAGTAACAACAAAACCCAAAGCTAGTTGAACTATTAACTAGATTGGCTCAACCCCTCACATTAATGACCTGGCAGAAAAAGAGGTGTACCTATTTCCAGGTATAAATAATATTTACCTTGGTATCTACTATTCTTTCATGCACAGTAATAGGCATTGAATAAAAATTCTGTGTGACACACAAAAAGTAACTCCCCCAAACCCGTTATCAACAGACAGAACAGACAACACAACAAGATCAAAGGATGGCCCAGATGGTGAAACTATCAGACAATTTAAAATAACTATAATTAATGTGTTAAAGAATCCAGTGAAAAGGGGGACAACATGCATGAACAAATGGGTAATTTTAACAGAGACATGGAAGTGATTTTTTAAAAGCCAAATGGAAATTTTAGAAGTGAAAACATGGTATCAAAGATGAACTCCCTCAATAGGCAGACAGAACAACGGAGGAAAGATTCAGTGACACTGAAAATATATGAATGGAAATTAGAAACACAAACAAGAAAAAATCACTGTGATTAAAAATCAAAAAGCAACCAAAACAAAACGAACCCAGAGAAGAGCTACCAAGAGCTATGGAACAACATCTCACAATCTAACACACGTACTCGACATCCCTTAAGAAAAAGAAGGAAAGGAAGGGACCAAAGAAATAATTTTTAAAACATAGCTGAAAATTTTCCAAAATATATCTATTAATAACAAACTGTAGATACAAGCAGGATGGATACAAAGAAAAACACGTCTAGCACAACATAGTGTCAAAAATCAAAAATAAGGAGAATAATAAGACATTGAAGGAAATGGATAAAAGGAAATTAAGCCTTGGACTTAAGCCATGGCCCCTCCATAAAAGACCAACGACTGTTTAGCCTTTTAGTAAAATGTGGATTCTAGCAAAATTGTCTCCCACACTTGCAGCCCTTATGCGACCACATGAACGATAACCAGAGTGAAAGGATTTTGTGTTCCTGGGCTAAGGCATCCATGTAGTAACCACAGAACGTGAATCTGAGGGGGCAGGCATGGCATTTTGTGTAGACTAACCAAAACTTCTCACAGATGTAACTTGCTGAATAGTATAGTTTTTGTTGTTGTAACAGAATTAAAATGATCTTCTGAGATAGGACAAAAACGCTTAGAATTAGAACTATCTAAACACTAAATGTAATGTGAATGCAAAACTGAAACTGAAATGTGTTATGGTCCAAATGTAATGACATCGTTTTCGTATTTGGTCCTACAAAACCCAAGTAATATTGGGAAAAATATGAATTTGCAGAGATTGTTTCTCTAGAAATTTTTTTAAAAGTCTCTTGGTTCTTGACATTAATTAGATTGCATCAGCTGATGATTAGCTTTTGGAAAGCTGCACTAATATGCAAAGAATATCTGCATCCATTCGATGCTTAGGAAATGTAATTTCAAAACTAAAGCTGTCTGTGATAATATACAAATAATGCATGAAGAAGAATTAAAGAAGAGTTTGAGGCAAAACCTGCGAGGCTTTAGATCTATTTACCCTGTTCCTCTGGAGTACTCTACTAATTGTGTGGGATTCTATCTAAAATCCCGGTTGCTTTTAGTGGGAGCCCTGTCGGGCGTTCCCTTAATCAAAGGCTGGGATTTGCTTTCTTTTCCTGCAGTTAGTGCTGGAAAGCTGCTTTTATAAAAGGTACCACCTGTGCCTGGACACCTCGAGGCAGTTGCAGGATCCTTCAGTCAAGGCTCAAATATTCAAATGAACACAAGACTTTTAAATTTGGGGTCATTACTGCAGTTTGTTTAGTTTAAAAATATACAAGAAAGTATATCAGTCAGTAGAGTCAAAATATTTAAGTAAATAAAAGGCAAATGTATGTACTAGGTAAGGAGGTCGACTCTGCAGCCTATCTGCTTGGGTTCCCATCTCAATTCTGCTCCTTACTGGCTTGTGCCTCAGTTTCTCATTTTTTAAAAAAGAGGTCATAATAATATCTACGTTATAGAGGCCTAAAAGAATTTTTAAATTCATTAACAAGTTGTTATGAGATCTCAATTTTGAGAGGCTTCTTAAATGAATAAATATGAAGGCCCAGACTAGTACCTGGCATGGGACTAGTGGTCTTTGTATTTATAACTATTTGTATCGGTCTCATTAATAAACTTTATATTAAAGCAAAGTAAAAAACTAATTAGTTGAATTGGCAATATCACATTTTCATGAGGGGACCCGAAAGGTCTGTTTCCTGCAGTGATTTTCTTCAGTGGTATAACCATGTCTATCATCGGTGATCACGTAGTTATGTACCCATCATGCCCAGATTTTGGTTAACATTGCTAGTTTTGCTGAGAGGAACCAGGGTTCCTTAGCTTGTATGCTGGCATCTTTAAAATACATTATTAACACCACTAGGAAAACTGCATACATAAGATAACTCCCTAAGCTGAACTAAAACTAACTTAAATCTCTTTACTAATGCTCATGGTGAAATAAATATGTAAGTCATATCATTATAAGCAGTCATATTTGTCTAATCCTTTATTGTTTATGAAATAATATTCAGTACATACTCCAATTACTAATATTCATATAATGTAAATATGATGTTATAAACCAGAAGGAGAAACCTGCTATGGATTTGCTTTAATGAGTAGAGAAGCTGCCTCTGTCCTCCACCAGAAAGACAAGAAGAGTTATTTTCTTAACAGGACCTCCGAGGGTATGTTTTATGGCCTACAGAACTGAAGTGGAAGGCTAGAATATTATTATACTGGAAGCGATATTATTATTATGTGTTTTCTCTAAAGTTTTTATTTTATAGCTAAGGTAAAAAGTGAAATCCAGGAAAGGCTGAAATTAGAATTGCTCTTAGGGGATTAAGCAGGTCTCTTCAAAGCTGGAAAAACATGTCATTTATGTACAGACAATAAGCACCTTTAAAAAGCCAGACCGAAAAGGAACTGCGTGAAAGATAAAGCAGAGTCAAGAATGATTTAAAACATCAAATTTCCAAGTGGAAAGTTCATCTAAAGTATCTAATTGTACCCTAAACAGAATAGTAAGTTAAGAAATGTAGCTGGATGGAGGGTGAGCTGCTCACGGGTTTCTATACAGCAGGTGAGGCAGCTGCTTGAGTTCGGGAAAGCCATATGCAACAGAATGACAAGAGTGCAGTGAGAGGTGTTGACAAGCTACAGAACACAGGGCACCCTTGGAAAAGAATGGAAGGCAGTACCCTGTGAAGCAGTGAGTTGTCCTTTCCTATTTTCTGCCCCTTCCAATAACGTACATTATTTTTAACATCTTTCTTGCAAATGTATTTGCTCATGTATATTAATTAGTGGTCACGTGCTTACAGACATGTCTTTATTGAAGAATGTTCCTATTACTGGTGAATGCTCTGCAAGGCAGCATCTTCTATATGTTTTAGTCTTAAAATCTAATTTATTTGGCAGTTTGCTGCTTATGTATTTGGCGATCTATTTATTGAGCAGTTTGCCATTTATAATTCCTATTACTCCCAAGCACTTATTCCTAATACAAAGAATGGGAACCTTTTTGGAGTTTGGACTTTTGCTTCTTTCATTGTTTTGTCTTTTTACTTTTCCTTTAAAAACGTATCCCCAAATGTCCATCATAAATATAAACATAATTTTAGATGCATCACTTTTATTTTCTTATGTCAAATTAAATACCTTTAAAAAATCTAAGTATAGTTTTATAATAAATATTAATGAGACAGAATATAACCTTACCCTGGTGTGAGTACGAATATGCATCTTCAGTCCATCATTTTTGCTGAATCCTTTTTCACAGTAAGGGCATTGATAGGGACGCTCACCTGCAAAGGAAGTCTCCAGGTCAGAGAAAAGTAAACTAGCAAAGCAAGCACTGCCATCACTCCCTCCACACAATCCTAATCACCACGTATGCTCTTCGCACTGCCAACGAGATGCTCCCTGCACAGCTGGGCTGGCATGCCATGCGCTTCAGGGCAATGGACAGTGCCTTCCCCTCCTGTGGAGAGGGACTGAGCCCAGAGCACTGCCAGCATTTCAACATTGGCCAGCAGCAGGCTTGTTGCATATTCCTTTTATTTTTCTGGAAGATTTTATTTATTTGAGAGAGAGAGTGAATGACAAGAAAGCAAATGAACAGGGGCAGAGGGAGAAGCAGGCTCTCCACTGAGCAAGGAGCCCAATGTGGGATTGGATCATGACCTGAGCCAAAGGCAGATGCTTAACCGACTGAGCCACCCAGGCACCCTGGCATATCCCTTTTAAAACTTGAGCCCAAACTAAATCTCCTGATTTTTAAGAATCTCTTAAAAGGCTTTTATATTAATCCATTCATTCTGTTACTGTACTACTCATTACAGTGGTCTTGGATTGACTGATTCTTTGTTTTAAAAAAGAAAGCTTTCATATTCTCTCTCAGTTGGGGTGATAAGTTTCAAAAGAATTTCACACATTGATACAGGTTAAACAGAACCATTGGTAGTTTAATAACTGATCCATACCTGCTGATATAACTGAGTATCTTGCATCTAGAGGTCATTACTTAGAAAAGGGCCACACCATTTTTTAAAACAAGTAAACATACACATCACATTAAAAACAACTCTACTATGAAATAACAAAAGTGTGACAAAATTTAGTTTCCAGGAGGAATCTGAAGCTGCCCTCTAGTCAAAGCCTAATTATTTAGCAAGAACAGTAACTTCTAATCACTGCTTATTCTTTATTCTCTTATTTAGCAATGCACTTGAACGGCAGGATGCTAGACCCTGCAATCAAAGATGGATATGCTAAAATTTTTGCCTTCTGCAAATGTAAAATTCCCTATCTTTCCTTTCCCTCAGGGACAGGGCTTTTTATAAGTAGCACGTTACTCCTTTACTCCCTCATGCCCCATTTGATTCTTATTCTCGCTCAATCCAGGTATCACTCACATTATTCCAGTGAACTCCCCTATCAGGTCAACAACGAACTCCTTGCTGCTCCAGTGGTCACGGTTTTCCTTGCTCTCTCCCTGGTCCCTGACACTGCTTCGTGAGATGACAGCGATATTCTTGATCTTGAGCTTTATGAACTTGCTTTATGAACTGTGTGTTTTCAGCAGTAACATCACGGGGGACCGAATATAGGAGAACCCCCAGCACAGCAGCATTCCCCCCCTCCCTAGAAGGAGCACCCAGGGCTCTCCCCTTGAACTAGGCACTGTAAAATGATGACAACCATCCAAAATGGAAATAAATAAATAAACAAACAAACAGTGGCAGTACAAACAGAAACAGGATTTTTTTTTTATGGTGGTCAAGTTGGATTTCTTTTTTTTTTAAATAATAATATTTTTTTATTATATTATGTTAGTCACCATACAGTACATCCCTAGTTTTTGATGTAAAGTTCCATGATTCATTACTTGCGTATAACACCCAGTGCACCATACAATACATGCCCTTCTTAATACCCATCACCAGCCTATCCCAATCCCCCACCCTCCCTCCTTAATACCCATCACCGGTCTATCCCAATCCCCCACCCTCCCCTCTGAAGCCCTCAGTTTATTTCCCAGAGTCCATAGTCTCTCATAGAAACAGGACTTTTTAAAGAACTATCTAGACTTGCCAACTTCTGTGAGATGAAAGTCAACCTTTGTACTAGGTAAGTGGACCTGGAATTTTTGATTTTACTAATAATCATGACCCTAGGAAGGTGTGCCTTCATTGTTAGAAGAATTAAGGCATAGAGTCCAATTTATTTGAAAAACTATGAAAGTATAATCTTATTTTAACACTAAGTTGATAATATATATTTATTTGAATTCCAGATCTCTCTGTTGAGACCCAGTCTTGAGATAGCCATATATGTCAACCAGGTATCTTCATTTGGATATCCCATAGACAACTCAAATACAGTGTTCTGAATTCATGTCTTCAACTTCTGATCCTGGGTATCCTGTATATCCTGTCCTGATTAGTTACACTACACTCACCAAGTTACCAAATAAGAAACCTGGCCCTCCAACATACTTCCTTTCACTCACTGCCCCCCTACATCCAGTCTCTAAGTCATACTGATTGCCCTTCTCTGATATTTCTAGAATTCTCCTTGATAATCATGACAAAAATGAAAATAATATTAATAGCAATAGCAACAGCATTGGCAGAAGGAGTAGTAGCAAAAACTATCATTTATTGAATTCTTGACCATCTAACCTTTACCATGCATACCCCTCCTCGCAAAAAAAGAAGTGAAGCATACAGCAAAATGTTAACGCTGACGGTGGTAAATCCTGAATCATAGAATTCCAAATAATTTTTTATTTCCTTCTTCATAAAGTATGAAAAGCAAAGTAATCTTTTAGATTTTCAAAGTTGTTTTACTTTAGTGATAATGAAGAATGTTAAAATATTTATTAACAAATCAACAAATCAAATCTAGATTACAAATAAAGCATGTTAAAAACAGTAAAGTGGTTTACACTTACAAAGAGTCATTTCAAAAATTTTCTAGCAAGCCTAAAATAATTTAATATTCATGGCTATTCTCTTTGTGGAGCTTTAGGTGTTTTCCTGCTCTCCAAATACCAAAAGAATAGCCAGCAAACAAAAATCAAAGACTCACAGGCATCAGGTAAATTGTGTTAATTAAGCCTAATATAATACACCAGGTTATTATTTTCTTTCATAATAGCTAAAATGGTTAAGCAAGGAAAGAGATACAGTTAAGGAATTTTAGAGAATGGAGCATAACAAATTCATTCCCTACCTTACCTAGTGTTATAATATAGAAATTTTCTCTATAGACATGAAAATGTTAACTTTTGTTAAAAGCATAGATTTTTCTCCTTTTTTTAGAATCCGATTGTCCTGAATTTGAATAATACTTGTCCTCTTTCTAGTTATAACTCTGGGGAAGTTATTCAACCTCACTGAACCTCTGAAAAATGGGATAAATTGTATCTATCTCATAGGAACAATGACCATATATTCAGGTTTGCCTAAGGCAGTCTCAGTTTATGCTGGTTATCCCAGAACAATGATTAACAGTACTCCCTTCACTTTCACCAGCGTCCCAGTTAGGACAGGAAAAATACCCAGTTAACTATTATGGATTGAACTGTGCCCCCCTTCTCTAATTCATATGTTGAAGTCCTAACTCCCCCACCCCAGTACCTCAAAATGTGTCCTTAGAAATGTTATTTCAGTAGTGTGGATCCCTAATCTAATCTGACTGGGATCCTTATAGGAAGATGGCCATACAAAGACAGAGACACAGGGAGAACGCCAGATAGAGCACAGTGATGTTGCCACAAGACAAAAAACTAATAGAAGTCAGGCCCTACAACAGATTCTTCCCTCGTGCCTTCAGAGGGGATGGGACCCTGCTGACACCTTGATCTCAGACTTCTTTCTAGCCTTCCGAACCGTGAGACAACAAACTACTGTTTAAACTCCTCAGTTCGTGGTACTTTGTTACAGCAAACTAATACAGTCCTAGCAAACTAACACAGTCACCCGACTCACAATGGTGGCAGTTACTATTTTCACTGATGTCTACCTCTCTACTGCCCAGGGGAGAAACTGCTACCTCTCTTCGAGGACTGAATTTCTGCCCCATCCCTACTCCAACACTGAGATCCAGGGATACTGAGCTGCTAAGTCCAACTCTACTCATTCATTCTACTCTCCCAGAATATAACTCCAGTTTTGAAGGATGTCCCTGGGTAAATGGCTTTGATAAACAAAATTCATTTGAAATCTAGAGTGTGTGGTTTGCAAATCAGCCTAGACTGTACCTTAAATCGCTGCCTTCTCTACCCATTTGGTTGGAGCCTCTTTGCAGGAATCCTGCCCTTAAGACTCTGAGCACAAAGCCATTTGCAGTCCCACATAATCTGAAGCTGAAGGTTATCTGTACAAGTCAACAGTAATAACTATTCAAGTCATTTGCCTAATTTTCATACTAGAGGAAGCTGTTATTCTTAGTTTTTTTCACATTATGCATATGATACTTTCCTTCATTATTTCAAATTATTGTGATGAATAGGTCTCTAGGAAATACTTTTGTCTACACATAAAATTATTCTGGAGCAAACAGGAACCAGTCTTCAATTTGAGTTAACCCTGAGAATATAAATCTTTCTTCTTTTCTTGAACACTGCCAGTACATAGATTCTGATGTACAATATGAAGCAAATCCAAGGAACTACTATTTTTTTAGAGATGTTATTTATTTATTTATTTGAGAGTGTGCATGAGTGGGGGGAGGGGCAGACGGAGAGGGAGAGAGAGAATCTGAAGCACACTCCATGCTGAGCACGGAGCCCGGCATGGGGCTTGATCTCATGACCCTGAGATCATGATCTCAGCTGAAACCAAGAGTTGGACACTTAACCGACTGAGCCACCCTGGTGCCCCAAGAACTACTATTCTTTAAATACCTCCGACAGATCTAGACATTGTCTTCATTTTGCACAGGCTAGTTAAAAATGTTCAAATTTTGACTAACCTGAATATTAATTAATCTAATAAACAGCTTAAAAATATAGTTAAAAACCAATCTAAATGGAAATAATAATAATCGACACATATGGAACCTCTGCTGTTCAGAACGCCTGAACTATGTGAGCCATTTTAATTCTTGCAACATTAGGATCTAAGTATTCCATCCCTAGTTACAAATGAGGAAAGTAAGCCACTGAAAGGGTAAGTACTTTGCTCAGGATGACACAGCTATTAAGTAGTGAAATCAGAGTTTTAACCCTTAACTCTTATGCCATTACATAAATTAATAATACAGCTAGTATTTTGTGTAAATTAGGTTAGACTTTCTAAAGTTTTTGACAAAAACTCGGCTTCTTGCAATAGCAGTTAACATTAACCAGATCTTTCTGGCTGGTAAATTCAAGCATTCTTTTACTTATCAAAGCTCTTCAGGAAAAAGTAGGGGGCAGGTTAGGAATGCGTGTTATGTCTCAAAGCAGGTCCCAAGTGAATGCAAATACTAACACAATATAAAGCTGTGCACTGAGAACTGTATATAGGTAACCACCTTCAATATGTAGAAGGTAAATACAATACTGACACATACCTATGAGATTTAACTACCAATAGTCAAATTTAATGACAAGTAGCACAAGTAATATTGCCATGTACGTAATGGCAAAATAGTTTTCACTTAACTAAGGAAAATCGATGAGTTCTTTGCATTTGCTTCTTTCTTTATTTTCTGACACTAAGCATTAAAATCCACTTGCGTTTTCTTCAAACATACCAAGGAATAAACAGAAGCACTGATGGCAATTGTAGAAGGTTGATTTTAAGTTGATTTCCAAAGGTGCCACAAAGTGGATACTCCATGAAGCTACTTTTAGTCAAGCATTAAACATTTTTTGAGCACATACCCTCTTCTCATTACTGTCCCAGGCTTTGGGAATGCAGTTACAAATAGATTCATAAAGTCACTGTCTTTTCAATTTTACTAGTGTAGTGAGAAAGATAAGAAAAAGTAGAGAAAGACCCCAAGATAATTTCAGATACTGATAAATTCTATGAAGAAAATAAAACAAGGAAATAGGTTTAAGGAAGACCTCTGTAGGAGTGTGCTGAAGGACTGAGCTATGGTTGTTACGAAAGGCAAAAGAAATGAATGAATGCCAATGCCAATCCTTGATGCCAATTTCACATGATTGAACCACACTTTTTTTTAACTCTTCATATTTGAATTACAACTATTTAAGCACACTGGGCTTGAAATAAGTGCCTCCAAATTCTCACTGCTGGCATACCTGAGATGGAAGCAGCTTAAAAGTATTTGAAATGTGTAGAGAGGAGGGTGGAGGATGTTCAGAAAAGAACTCCAGAAAATTGGAGATGGCCTTCTAGATGCAGCTAGTGGTAATGAGAGGGGACATCTGGATGCCACATGGAACACCTTACAGAGTCTAGCCTGGCCCTCAAACAAGTTACCTTGAGTCTTTGAAGAAGAAAATGCACTACAACAGCAATCATCCACTGGCAAATATGGCTAAAAACAATTGGAGAAAGTCAGATTCTGGTTTAACATATGCCATTAGAGTGATAATTTATTGATGTTACCATTGTTTTATGCAATATAATTTTAATTAAAGACATCAGAAAGAATGCTAGCCCTCACCGAAGGATTAACATATTAATATTAAAACAGAATCTTAAAATGCGTGAAGGGAGTGCATGTGAGCACGCATCTTCATGATAAAAGGATCCTACAGCCACAGCATCACTGACTATCCATTTATTGCTCCAAACTAACTCAATGTCCAACATACTGACACTAATCTTTTCTTAAGATCTATGTTTATGTAACACGAAACTAACAATACAAAATCTTGCAAACCTTGCTATTCTTAAATTAGCCCCTGGATTTGATTTAAGAAATAAACTTGACCACTCTATAAAAGGGATCAGAGATCAAATTTTATTTCAAGCTACTAAACACATTGAATGCAACAAATTTAGCAATGATGACCATGATCACAACCTTGAAAATTAAAATGTTAAAATGACAAATGGTTAAATGATAAATTTTATATTCTGTATATTTTGCCACAATTAAAAAGAGAAGTGTAATGCCAATGAGACCTATGCTTTGAAAGATTTTAAACAAGCAGAAAAGCTGAATATATAATGTATACATTTTAAGAGATTTTGACTAAGATAAAAATAGATTATTTTCAGAAAACAGTTTAATAATTTTAACTTCTTTTTGTTAATATATCTTTAAAAACTTATGAGATTTCAGAGAGCTCTCATAATTTTCTAAAAAGATGAAAAGATGTACACGCACAGAAAATGTAATTCAAGATGGAATAAAATTAAACTCCCACTTTCAATGACTCCAAGTTAAATAACGTTTAAATAATTAAATTAAATAAGATTTAAAGATTTTGAAGCCACAGTTTTACTTTTTACTTTGAGTTTTCCAACAAAAATCAATTTTGGAGAGGGCAACTTTCAAATGAACAGGCAAACCTTGAAAGTGTATGTTTCATGAAAAATAAGATGGTTCCATGTGGTTGAACTTCAAAATATAAGCCCTATATGGGAATTCTTAAGAACTTTAAAATTGTTTTCCACAAATATCATGGGACTGGCTTATTTTGCTTTTGTGGACTAAGGAAATTGTTATAAGACATCAAAGTGACTCGTTCTAAATAAAAATTAAACAAAAAATGTAATGGGGCAAGCACCGCCCAGTCACTTTTCCAATTCTACCACTCCAATCTCCCCAATTTATGGAACATCTAATAAACTAAAGTATACCACAGAGAGAAGTGAAATGCTACCCTGACAGATGACAGTAGCTCAAGTTCATTCTTGGCACTTTTCTATGATTTGAAATACTTTTTTGTCCTGTAGCAAAAAGAGCCATGAAACCTCACTGACCTCACAGAACCCCACATTGTTACTCTTGGAATGCTCCTATTAATCAAATCCTGCAAAATCTCACTTGATCTGAAGAAGTTAAGGCCAAGGACACCCTTTTTGAAAGAAAGACAACAAAAGTCTGAACTTGACATTTTCTCCTTGAGTATTTACAGGGATATTTTACTTTTAAGAGTTTAAGGAGTTTACTATTAGAAGGAAATGGGCAATAAAATAAAAAAATCAAAATTTGTGAATGAGGAGATCTTTACTTCTCAAAATACTTTCGCCACCTGAATCAAAAGAAATCAAGTCTTTTTTTAAAATGCAAGGTTCTATGAACGGAGCTACAAAAAAAGTAAAAGATGCATTCTTTTCCATAGCATCTTACAGTTAACAGTATCCATCCCTCATTTCTGAAGAGATGCCAGATCAAATGAGGTGAGGTTCACAGGGAAGCAGAAAAATAGGAGAGTCACGTGCTCACTAATTTTCCAGTCTCAAACAAAGAGCCACAACTATTTGTGAGTTGAAGGCAAAATAAAAACTGAGTTTTACAGATGCAAACAAAATAGGACACAAGATGCAGAGTTAAAAAGGACAAGAGTTAATGAATAATTAAGAACATAGAATTAGCTAGAAAGAGAAAGTCTGAAACTCCCTTCTCAAGATGCTCTGGGTTCGGTCGACCAGGTGTATGAATGACACCCATCACATGGGATGTGTCTGAGGGAGCACGACACCTTCACCAAGTCCTTCATGTGCGCACCAACAGAAGCAAAGGGGACTGCTTCACAAACAGGAGAAACGCCTGAATGATCCAGACATTGGTAACGTTTTCAAGGTTCTGACCAAGAAAGAAAAACTCCTACATGAGTTCTCCCCACTACTGTGTTAAGGGACACTTTCGGGTAGGTAAGTAGAGAAAGGGAAGGTAATTACTGGTTTGGTTTTGCAGGTAGGGAGTCAGACTTCAGTGGGAAGACGAATTCTTTCACCCAGCAGTTTCCCATGTTTAGGAATTTCTACCAGAAGTTTTACTCAGCCTCGTACTTATGAGCAGTTTGTGAACAGAGGTCCAGCGGTGATGATGGTTAAACCTCAGGAGCTGCCCATGGAGGGGCTTCCTGCTAACAGTGCCAGCATGGAAGAATCAAGACTATATAACTTTGAGCAGCAAGAAACGCCAAAAATGATTCTCCTTATCCCCAAACTAGAAAAGAGATAAATCCTTTCCCAGCCGTGAGGCACACTTCAGAGTCACGGGAAAACACCACACAGAGAAGCTGTTCTCAGGGGAGTATGGTAGCAATGGCAGGAGGAAGCAAGTATCAGAGGAAACCCAATCTCTTGTCGTTTTCCTAAAGTACAGGACAATGTTGGTGTTCCAAATTTAACAGAGGTAGCTATTCATGATATTATGTAGAAATGGACTAATAGATAAAGCTGTTGAGATACAGCTGATGGAAACTGTTGCCTGGGCCACTTCCGTTTTTAAGGATCTCAGTATATCCAAAAAAAAAAAAAGAAGTGCTAAAAAGGGAGTTACTAAGCAATGATATCTTTTAAGTGATCCCTCTTGTTAGAGTCTTTGTGACTGTATTACTACTTCATTTGGTTCATGGTACTACATTCCAAGGTGAATGTCACTCCCTCACTCTTCCCTCTGTGCCTCGATCTGCCCGCTGACGAATGCTGACAGAAGCATTATAGCTGTTGCATTAGAAACTAGGGCCCTTGATATTTTTGAAAAAGTGTAAAAAAATAGATAATTAATACTACCAATGAAAATCAAAATGGATGTTTCTACCTCTCTCTCTTTTAAGTTGTTATATATATGCTTGTCACTAACTCCAAGTCGACCTGGAGGAGCGAAGTACAGAAAGGGAAAAAAAATAGGAAAGAAACACTACGTTCCAGGGATGTGGTCAGTGTTCAAAAATGATCTGAAGTGTCAAAACACCACGGAGAACAAAAATCACGCAGTTCAAGACTTTACAAATGACTTCTTAGGGAAAATCGAAGGCTCTGACAGTGTGATGCTGAGATTATCATTTATTTCTGTGCAGATCTACACTCAACTGTTTTGTGAACTCTTAGTTTATCTGCAGGTAAGAGAACATTCAAAATGACCTAATACTGTTGACTAACGACTTAGGAAATAAATACAGAAAAATAAGCTTCCTCTCAACACAGGCAAGTTATCTAATTCTCATAAAAAGGTGAAAAACATGCCTTAAATTTTCATTTGTGTTCATAATTACTTTGCTAATTGTCTATTTTTATTTATTAATAATTGTCATATGTCTTATTGTTGTTTGTAATTATCCATGGCTACTGTTTTTGTAATTTTGAACAAATATTCTAAAAAGAATGAATAAATTTCTTTAGAAAAAGAATGGCTAAAGTCCACGTATAATCAAATTATAATATACTGATCCTTTATTTCTAAGCTGATCTCAGGTATTTACTAAAAAAAATTAACTGTTTCCTAAGACAATGATTTATTACTACATTCAAACAACAGTGTGCAAGCAAGCCTAGAACAGAAGGGCCAACACAGCCGGTATCTATTAACACGAAAAGTTGGTTGGAACTGTAGGCAAGTAATTAACCTTCTGGCCCAGAGCTTTAAAACCCCAAAAGCAGTTCCTAGAATTTCTTTCATAATTTATGAACAACTGATGGAATTCATGTCACAGTCCATGGATTCCCTTGCGGAATTAACCCCAGCTCTCACTGACCCTAAGAAGCTATAAACCAACAGGAGAATGTGCCCTACTATTTCGGCTGACCCAGAGTGCCATCCCTGTCACTGTAGCATAGGAAACCGGATGATCAATTACAGAGCTGCCTGCCAGGCACAGACCTAAACATTTCACCTTCACTAACGGTGCCAGTGACACGCAGTACATGCACCCTCACTCACCCCAAACCAGCCCTGTCTTGACAGCAAACCCTCCTCTATGTTCTAGAGATGATCTATATGCTGCTGCCAAAGGTTATAAAAAGATGATGATGATGACACTGGAAACAGAAGGTCAGACCGTATATCAAGGAAGGTTGCGTAACCGCGATGAAGCACAGGCCGAATAGCGAAGACAAAGCAAACAGCAGTCAGCCGAGGCCGCAGCAGCTCACAAGCCGCATGCGCACACTGCGCCAGGTGCTGGGCAAGGTTCTTGACATGGACTTTTCATTGGTTCCTCAAAGCAGTGCCATGATGTTGGGACTGTTCTCTCTCTCTCTCTTTTTTTTTAATATTTTTATTTATTTATTTGACAGTGAGCGTGTACAAGCAGGGGGGAGCAGCAGGCAGAGGGAGAGGAAAAAGGAGACTCTCCACTGAGCAAGGAGCCCAATGTGGGGCTCGATCCTAGGACCCTTGGATCATGACCTGAGCGGAAGGCAGATGCTTAACTGACTGAGCCACCCAGGTGCCCCGCTGGGTCTCTTCTTACCCCTGTTCTTTAGATGAGGAAACTAAGCTTTGAAGAGGTTAAGCAACTTACTATTAAAGCTCAAGCAGGGAGGAAATGAATAAAATGGAGTTTGAAAGCCTGTCATATGATCTAGGATCCATACTTCGGACATGAACTAGGTATTAAATAACAAGAAGTGGAGATAGCTGACTTTGTGGTAAGTTTCTCCATAAGTGGAATTAGGTAACAAACTACAGACCCTCAAGCTTCCAAGTCAAGATTATTAACCTTAATTGGATGACACATCAACAAGATACTATCATCAAACATTATGGAAGGAATGTATGTAATTCTATAGTAAGTTCAAGAGTAACAGTAAAAATTAGAATAAGAACTAAAAATACCAGCAAAGTGTACACTGAACAAAGCTTAAGCCTTTGTTTAACTCTGGAGGAACAATATACAAGAAGTGTAACCTTAGCAAATCGCTGTGTTTTGAGGGGCATGGGTTCAATTAAGAGGCTTGAACTAGAAAATTTATGAAATTCCTTTCTATTCTAAAAGTGAAGAGTACTGTATTTTAATAATCTATAAAAGCAAAAGCTAATCACGTAATTATGGAGAATGAATGGACTTCAGAAGGTGGATACAGGGTGGGTAAAAAGTAACATTTTCAAAATTAATGGAAAAAAAACCACAGTTTTGTCTAACTTCACCTTAGTAGTACAGACTGGCAGTAATGGGAATGGGAGGGAGGAGGGGAAAGAAGATGAAGCAAGGATACAACTGGTTGGCTACTTAAGGTAGCAAAAAATAAAACCAATCAAAATGTGAATTGGAGAAGTTTTTTAAATGTTTTTTTTAAGCACTATTAACAAAAAATTACAATAGAGGCATAAATACTAAGAATCCTCCCAGAGCTAAGAGGTAGTAATCCACTAGCTAAGTTATCATTGTCTTATAGAACGACTGTTAGTCATGAGCCAATAAAATAAGACCTGTTCTAAGAAAATTAATATGAAGGAAACTGCCTGTAATATTCCACGAAGCAATACCATCACTATACTAAATAGGAAATGATGAACGATACTAGTTGGCAAACTGGAAGGAAGAAACACAGACAGGAGTCCTGTTTTCTCTTCATAAAACTTAATGCCATTTGATGTTATAAAAAAAGAGAATTGTCTTCCCAAAATATTGATGGAGTTTGAATACTATAAAAACAAAATGAAATTGACTCCTTCAACATAATGAGAAAAACATGAAAAGACTATTACCTCTATAAAAATCTTATCATATTGCAGTGTATTCAAATGTACATCCATCTCACTTAAAAGGCCCAACTATCAAGAATCATTTCCTAGAAATAAAAAAAGTAATCCATCCAACTATGTGACATTCTGAAAAATGTCAAACTATATAAATGTCAAATGTTTTCTGGGAAACAAAGCTATGGAGACAGTAAAAAGATTAGTGATGGCCACGCATTGAGAGTTAGGGGATAAATAGGCAAAGCAGAGGATTTTTAGGGCAGTGAAAGTACTCTGTATGATATCACACTGATGAACACACGTTACACATTTGTCTCACAGAATGTACAACATCAAAAGCGAACCATAATGTAAGCTATAGACTTTGGGTGACTGTAATGTGTCAATGTGGGTTCATCAGTTGTAACACATACCACTTTGACTGGGGATGTTGATAACAGACAAGGGTATACATGTGGAGGGAGGGGGCAGGTGGGAAAATCCTTGGATCTTCCCCTCATTTCACTGTGAACCTAAAACTTCTCTAAAAAATAAAGACAAAAAAATCTGGAAAATTAAATTTAATCATCATTTTCTCTGCATGTTATTGCCCACTCTAAAGGTGACTCAGGAGAAAATGAACATGTGAATAATACACACACACACACACACACCCCTTTCATTTCACTCTAAAAGATAAAATTTTCATACTACTAAAATAATATGTGACTTTCAGAATTTCATTCCTCATCTTTTATATTGGAGAACTTACAGAATGTATGTAATTCTTATAACAACTGTGTAGCAGTTGTGTAGCAAAAAGAAGAGAGAACACAAAAATAAGATAGAACTTGAAGTCAAAAGATTTGGACCTTACTACCTTGCCTGGATAGGTCATTTGCTTCTCTGAATCACAGCTTCCTTACCTAGAAAACGAGAATGGTCTTAGAAACCTATGACACTGTGGAAGGATTAATTCAGAATATATTTGAAAGAGCTTCTCTCCTTCATTAAACTTGATTAAAAACCTGAGCATGATCTGCCCTGCCCTTCAGCTCAGAATCTAGTCATGGAGCAGATATGCAAAGTAAGTATAATATCATAATTGTAAAGAGATATTTACATATAATAAACAATGGGATCCCCAAATCTCCACTAGGTGAGAGGCTATGAAGAGCAAGAGACTATAATATACTACACAGTTGTTTGTAATTATTCCATTTCCTGTAGAGTGGACCTTGTCAAACAAAATGGATAGGGCATTTGTCAGGACCAATTTCCTCTACCTTTTTTCTAATAAGAATTTTCAAAACTAGGCGATGCCAAGTTAAAAAGAGTCATGGTAAGTTTTTAGTGCTGGTTGGCCAAATATTGTTCTTTATTCCTTCATTTAAGCACTGTAATTTTATATACATTGGTGAGCTAAATTTTAAGCCATGCCATTAACTATTATTTGTTATACAATTGTTTCCAACCAATAGCATGATAAAGCAATGAGGTAAAGAACTGAAAGGAGAGCAAAGAGCCCAACTTTATATTGAGGTGGGACTGGCTAATAGATTAGGGAGTTCAGTAATTTTATTCTTTGATTCTAACATTTCTCAAAGTGAATTCCATGTTTGTATAGTTAATTTATGAAAAAATGATTTTATGGTCAATTAAATTTAGATTCAAATCCAGGACTTCTCTCTATGAAGCCAGCATTCTTTCCACTATCCCACAGATGCGGTAATGTACTTGTAGATTCTTTTATTTATTCAAGAAGCATTTGCTAGGTTCTTTCTCCATGCCAGGCAGTTCTCTGAATAGTAAACAAGTAAGTTATCAGATATGGGCACAGCTCTAAGGGAACAGAGAATCTACAATGACTGAAGAAGTATGAGCACTTGGAAGCATGCTGTGTTGAGAGAAGTACAAGATGGAGAATATCCACCTAATGTGGTGGGAGTAAGGGATGGTCACATGACAGAAATATCATGGAGAAAGTTACATTTACTTGGAGACTGTGGGAAAGTGAAAGAAGCCTAATAATTGAGCCTGGAATGTCAACTGGGAGAGGACTTGGTAGTTGATGAGTCTCATGGTAGGTAAGGGACAGTCATTTTTTAGAAAACAAGGGGAAACCACTGTTAGATTTATATAGTAGGATAATAGCATGACTGGGTAAGCCTTACCAACTCTTTAAAACTTCTTTTGTAAAAAAAAGATATACTTTACAATGTATTAAAAAAAAAAAAAACTTCTAAAAACTCTATACCAATAGCAAATTTCAAGGAATTCCTTCTTTAGGAAGATGACTAAGCATACGGTAATGAAATTCTGCTTCTTCAGAAGAATCTGAGTTTTCTCTGAGTGGCATGGCTGTAAGCGACAAAACAAACAATAAAAAGTTTGTTTATATTGAAAGAATAGAAGTTGTCCTGTTGAAAGAACTAGGCTTTGAGGGACATGCGAACAAGATGTAGGCTGTGAAGCTGGATGTTCAGCAAACAGTTCTTAGCGGCCCTTTGCTGGCATCTGCATCCACTCAGTTGTTCTCACTGGAAGAGAATGCTCCCACTCTTAATTATGAAAATTTTCGAACAGGCAGAAAAATTGGAAAAATAGTACAATAAGCCACAAATACCCTCACTTGAGTTTAATGTCACCATATTTGCTTTCTCATTCTCATTTCTCCCTCTTTTAAATATATTTTTTTGCACCGCTTTTTGCTGTTCCATTTAAGAATCAGATGCAGAAACATGTCACACCTAAGTAATTTAGCATAAATCTAATAATAGCAGTTACCTGCATAATCATAATGTTAATATATTTTAAATATCTTATTAGACAAGAAACTTATTATATGAAAACACAGAAATTCATCAAGAAAATTCAAATTGTCCATATTTATAAATACAAAGAAATAACCACAGTTAATAATTTAGTATTTATATTTAACCTCTAAGGCCTTTATATATAAATATATTATCTTACAAAAATACATCATTTTGTTTTGTAACATATTTCTTTTCATGTTAATGAATATATAATGTACTAATATACAATTTTGTTCTTATTGCTTACAGAATATTCCAATTTATAGATATACCATAATTTATTTAACCTATCTTCACAAAATGGATATGCAGGCTCTATTTCCACTTTTTTCCCCCATTATCAACAGCTCTTTAAAGAACAGGAGAATATTCTTTTTTAAACAAATTTTACTGCCTATGAGCTCTTTTTGGACTTAGAAATCAAGCATACTTTGGGCTTATGCCTAATAAGGAAGATAGTAGTAATTTAAAAAGCCAAGGACAACGTTTGATGTGACAAGGTAAATTAAATTTTTGAAAGGTTATCTTGGAGATCATTACAGTTTAATTTTAGAAAGAAGTTAGTGAGAAATACATAGTTCAGAATTTAAAACACCACTAAAAATAATTTTTCCAACCAAGTTCTCCTTTCAACACTTATTAAACAAAAAGGTCAGGTTAACCAGGAACACAGCCACCTGAATGCATTTTTTTTTCCATCAAAAGTGCATTTTTCCAAGGGTAAGACATTAAAAAAAAAAAACCATGATTACTTATGCCAGACAACATGATAGTAAATTAGCTTCTTATCAATAGTCAATCAAGAGTATGTTTATAGATTACTAAAGTTTCAGCAAATTCAATGACTTAAGATCTTGCTGAACTTAAAAGAAAGGAAAGGGAAAGATATTGAACATAAAATTCTCAGGATGATATCCTGTAAGAAGGAAAAACCTAAGAAAAGGAGAAAACAATACTATAAGAAATTATATCAATCACTTGTTTCTTCTGTACCATCAGGACACGGTGCTAAGCCTCTGGCACGATTTTAAGTCCATCCGCCTTCAACATGGCTCTCTACCACTTTTTTCTTTTGTTTTTCTCTTTTCTTTTTGTTTTTCTCTACTTCTGCTTGGTCCCCAGAACTTCACTTTCCCTGGATACTTCTAAGCAAGAAGACCTGCTTTCTCTCTTTAGGGCACCCATTATTCTACATCCATCATGTATAATGTTTGCTATGTTCTTGGTTATAGGCATAATTTAAAAGTATTTAAGAGGCCACTCTAAGATTACAAATACTACTTTGACATTATGTCTTAAAGCTTTAGCCAAAACATTTCCAGAATAAGAAATTATGCTCCACTGCTGTCCTTTCCTCTGCCTAAATATAATGATTGTACTACTGATTCTTTGGCCTATTTAAGCTAACATTTCCTCATCCACAAAACAGCTACTGTGCTAGACGTCTACTGCCTGAGGTGCTGGGGCTACAACGTAAAGTCAAATACTCTGGTCTTGAATAGGAAGCTTCAGCGATGTAATCCAGTTGCATTTTACCACATACAGTCCAGCTACTGAAAACCATTAAGGTTCAGGGGAAATAATCTGGCTATCGATATTCAGAGTATTTTTTCAAGTCTTTTCAAGTATTTCCCTACATGATAGATAAAATCCAGACAAGATTCTTTCAAGGATATTTAATTGTTTAAAGATATTTGCAAATGATATATCCAGTAAGGGATTAATATCCAAAATATGTAAAGAACTCATACAACTCAAGACCCACACAACAAATAATCCAATGAAAAAATGTGCGGAAGACCTAAAGAAGCATTTTTCAAAGAAGACATAGAGATGGCCAACAGACACATGAAAAGATATGCAACATCCCTCATCGTCAGGAAAACGCATATCAAAACCACAATGAGATAACATCTCACATCAATCAGAATGGCTAGTATCAAAAAGACTAGAAATAACAAGTGGTGGTGAGATTGTGGAGAAAGGGGAACCCTCATATACTGTTGGTGCAGCTGCTTTGGAAAACAGTTTGGAGGTTCCTCCAAACACTAAAATGGAAGTACCATACGATCCTGTAATTGCACTTCTGGGTATTTATCCAAAGAAAATGAAAACACTAATTCAAAAAGATGTATGCACCTCTGTATTTACTGCAGCATTATTGACAAGAGCCAAGGTATGGAGGCAACACAGTGTAAGCAGCTATTGATAGACAAATGGATAAAAAAATTGTGGTATATATACATGATGGAATATGACTTACCCATAAAAAAGAATGATATCTTGCCATTCACAAGAGTGTGGATGGACCTAGAGGGTATTATGCTAAGTGAAATAAGTCAGAGAAAGACAAATACCATACGATTTCACTTATATGTGGAATCTAAAAAATAAATGAACAAACAAACAGATACCACCAGCAACAACAAAAAGAGAAACAGACTCATAGAACAAACTAGTGATTGCCAGAGGGAAAGACGGGGGGGGGGGGGGTGAAATAGGTGAAGAAGATAAGGGGAACAAACTTCAGTCATAAAGTAAGTCATGGGCATGAAAAGTGCAGCATAGGGAATATAATCAATAATACTGTAATAACTTTGTACAGTGACACATGGTAACTAGACTTATCCTAGACTTATCACGGTGAGGTTTTATAATGTACATGATTATCACATCACTATGTTGTACACCTGAAACAAACATTATGTGTCCACTATACTTCAGTTAAAATTTTAAAAAAGAATATTTAGTTGTTTATTCAGACTTCACAAGGGCACAGCCCTCTGTCATGGGAGCAACTGCACAAAAAGTCATAAGAAATCAGGGGATGACCCCTTTAGGAAGCAATCCGTGGCATACCAGACATTATGGTTTCATCACCCTTGTATCCAATAAAATCCTACATCATCCAGGCAATATTCCAAGGACTTTCTAAATTTAAAAAAGCCACATTTGATGTCAGTTATAGGAAGGGATTTTAACAGGAGGCCCTTAGCCTTCTATAAAAAGTGAAACTGCTACTCCCTATCCCTCCATTAGAACAGAATATATAATAAATCACAATTATATCACAGCCAAATATTAGCCAAATTATTTCCATTTTAGATATTTAACTTAGTCTGGGAAAGTAAACTTATTTAAAATTTTTCCAAAGTAAGGAACTGGATTCTATAAAATTTTAAGGAAGAGAAAACAGCCAAGATTAATTCTTAATCCAGGAGATATTTTGTAATATTGTAATATTCCCTGTCTTAACAGAATTTGATTTCTTTAAGTTTTTTTTATCACAAGTTACAATCTACATACCTGTGTGGCTACGGATATGAACTCTCAGCGTACCACTGCTGGCAAATTTCTGGCCACAATATGGGCAGATTTTCTCCTTTTCTCCTGTATGTGTCTAAATGGAAAGAAATAAAAAGGGTTGAGGGTAAATATAAAGAATTCGGTAAAAATGATTAAGTGCCTCTGACAATGGTAAATCCTTTTTTTCCAGGATTACGTTTCATTAAAATGATTTAATATCACAATGAGATTTTAAACAATTTATCATGAGTATTCCCACTGGTTCAAAAAAAAACCCTAAACCTTAGAATCACGCATTAGTGCTAATTTGAAAATAATTCTGCAGTTTACTTTTTAAGCCTTTATGGAGCCCCCAAGTAAAAACGATTAAGTTATACAAAACCAGTGTATGCTGGCAAAACCACATAATCAAAACGGGGTTACAGCTGCCCTTGACTGCTGCCAAGAAACACTTCCTTAGAAGCATTTTTCACATTCTTTGTGTGTATTTAACTCTTGAGGACAGAATTAATCTCAATAAAGTAATCTGTTATTCGCATTATGCTTGCCTGACTGGATTGATTTTACGGCAAAGCAAAAAGAAATATAAATCTGATTTGATCTTTAAAATCAGCAGGTGTTAATTGAGCGATCAATGTGAAAGAACATCCTCGCCCTCCACATACCTTTAATCTCAGCAGAAAACAACTGCACAAGGAAAGGTGAATATGTATCATCAAAAGTGAATTTTGATGGAATGTTAGAGAGTTCAAAGAAAAGCCTAAGCTCTCCCGAAAAGAGGAGGCAGATGGAGCTTCTTAAACTTGTCTCACAATCTCATCAGACCATTACTCTACCAGCATCAAAATAGGTCATTGCAATAAGTGAGGGGTCAGAGCTACTTTTCAAGTCCCATTGTTTTACAAACTTAGGAGAAGGGGAAAAGAAGGGAGAAGAAGGAAATTACTTTAGATATCTACACATTCTCAGTGACACTATTTAAAATTTTTTTTATTTCAATGATGACCTACACATCAATGAAAGCATACAGTGGATCGTCTGGGTTACCACCACAACACAGAGTTTCCAGGGCCTGTGTTTGCATTAGGTTTGTGCAAATTACTGGGATTGCCATGGGCTAATGTAAAAAGAAAAGGAAAGATTCTGTTTTTGTTTTTAAATGATGTGTTCCCAGAAGTGAAGCACTGGCCGGGATAGAGTGAAAGGGGTAGGGCAGTTACCTCATCTCAGGAAACCATCAATGTAGCAGAACATTCTCCATATTAATTGCTAACTTTAATATAATTAGTTTCATAGCCTTATTGGTATTTAATTTGAAAGTTTTCACATTTGAATTATAATCTGCATTTGGATAGACACTATTGTATTTGTAGTTTTTAAAACAGTTATAAACTAAATACCTTAGCAAACATCAGTGTCCTTTTAAATATTTTTCCATTGAAAATGATTTACATTATATTCAAGTCTGAGAAATACAGTCTAACCAACTGCCACGTTAGCCAATGACACTGGCTACAACAGACATCTCCTTGATTCTGCATTTGGCAAGCACTTAACTTTCCATTTTCACTCTAAGTTCTTATACAAAACAGTTATACATTCTTTACAGTAAGAGCCTTTACTCCCATGGTCCCCATTATGGCTCATTTTAAAGGAAATTCTATAACATTTTAACATAGAGCAGACCTATATTCTTCTCATTCCCTGACAGAAGGGGCAAAATACAACAGTTCGTTCTTGATTAGTGTACGGTTCTTTAGAAATCATGTATATCTATTATTACAACACTGGATTATTCCAAACAGGCAACTACCAATTTATTTATAATATCTTTATAAAATCCACAGAATTTCTTTTGCTGCTCCATAAGTAATTCATTGCTCACATGACCTAAGTTACTTGTCAGTGGTACTAAACAACATTAAGTCAACATTAGTGAAAAGAATTAAAATGCCTCTTTGGTTTAATTTTAAAATATATCTTATTATTAGATATGGAATTTGGTTAAGTGGTTTTAAAAGGCACTTAAGGTATAATACTAAAAGGTCTTAAATATAAATAAGAAAGCACGGAAACAGATCGCTATGACAAACCTGGATAAACGTATGAGACAAAACTGAACAATGTTCTGCCCAATGTACTCTGTGACAATCTGTGATTGTGGACAAACGACTATCATCTCCCTTGAAAACTCACTATTTTTTCCCATGTTGATTAAAACACGACACAAATTTACTAAATTCATGCAAAAAAGTAATTCAAGCAAAAAAAGTTGAAAGACTATCTTATCCAGAAATTTGAAAAAAGAAGACAGTTATCATGATTACTGGACATTAGAGAAACAGGAAAAGAAAGTTCCTCAATACAGTCCTCTGACACAGCATACTAAGGATAGGTACCAAAATAAAAGTCACACTGAAGTGGGAGTGACTTCCTCACATTCACTCAACAGTATACACGAAGTAGCCTAATCTACTGCACTTCATTGTCATTTCTAAAGTCAACATTAAAACCTGTAACGGTGTTTGTTACACTGTGAATTTTGCTGTTTTTGAAAATACACTTAAAATGTACTTACAAAACAAATAAAAATAACTTCTTGATTTGCTTAAAGTAATTAGCATAACACAAAAAAGATAATCTCCAAATCACCCTAAGAAAGAACCTCATTTTATTTGAGTTAAGTAAATACTTATCAAGTCCCTCTTCTGTGCCAGGAACTTCCCTAGGTCCTAAAGAGGCAAGATGAAGAAGGACCATTCCAATCCTAGAAAAGAGCTCAATCTAATAATTTGTCAATAAATATCTGAATTAAAATTTATTTGAAAAATAAAATTAAGGCACTAATCATTTTTTAAATAAAAACCTAAAAATAAACAAATTAATTAATTATAAAAAACCTACATTAACTCAAAAGTGCACAAAAATTGACAAACTCCCATTCATCGAATACTTTGTATGACCCATCTATTGCCATAGCTCAGCGCTGTGCAGAATCCATACTTAAATCTAGGTTCACCTTCATCCGAATTATTTATCTCTTCTGAAAAAGTAGAGGGAACAGACATTTTCTAAAGAGCTCATATTAACCATGCATCTCTTGTCATTTTGAGGAAATATATTGATTGATTAATATAAAGTGGATTATCCCATGATAATTAGTATTCATGCCCATATTGCTAATGTGTGTAATCCATTCAAACTCACAGAAGGCTTCTACTTACTTTCTTATGACTTCTAAGCACTGACGGTGTAACAAATGCCTTATTACATAGCTCACATCTGTATTTCTTGTGTCTTTCATGGACCACCTGGACATGAACATTCAAGGTATCCTTCCTTTTAAAGGTAGCGTCACAGTGATGGCACTTGAAAGTCCTCTCACCTGAGAAATGAAAAGGTCAAATAAAAGAAAGGATCAGATGCAAAGCAGGGTGATGTTAACTCCCCCTCCTGGGTACCAGATGTAATGTTCTTTTTTCCAAAGAGTTAGCTTTATCACTAACAACTTACTATAACTAGAGTAGGTAAATTTTCACATCTTTGGATTCTACCATTGCTCATTTGTTGTGTGACCAGTGGGAAGTGCTTTAACCTTATGTTCTCAGCCTCTTTAACTGGTAAAGGTGGAGACTCAGTTAGCTAATTTTCTAAAGGAACCATGAACTTTCTTTAAAAGTAGGTCTTTCTAGGGCAGGGGCTCAGGTCTGAAGTAACTAGATTCTTGTGGTGACAAAAGGCTTCTGTCAAGCAGAGTAAGTGGCTTTTGGGGCCCCTCTTCAACTCCCCTCACTCCCACCACACCCCTTATGGCCTTTAAGGGAAAGGGCACCAGTAGGGGATGGAAGCCCCTGGGGCACACAGAAATGGGTCAGAGCCAGCCCCCTTCTAGGAAGGGAGAGGGCTACAACACCCCTTCCTTCCTCAGCACTGTATCAGGAACTTGGACTAGAGGCTCCTTAACATGGTCCTCGGTCTGCTAATTAATATGATTAGCTGGGGAAGGGGCTCAACTCCCAGGCTCTCAGACAGGTTGGGGGGCTGCCTCTCGGAGAGGCAGCTGCATTGGGACAACTATCCTTTTCTACCGAGAGCCCCTGGGTACCTGTGAGGGTTTTCACCTTGTTCTCATTCTATAGCCCAGGCCCGCAGGGAAAGCAACTCCACAAACTATGTTTAGGGGGTATATGGGACGGTATTTTTTAAACTTTCATACAATGCTATCCTTGTAGGTCTTCTCAACAAACAAGTCTACCTTTTCCTGGCCTATTTAAATACATTTTAAGCGATGCATGTGCATAATCAGAAGACAGTTTTACCTCTCAGGAAGTTATAAAATGCAAGTAGTACACGATTATATAAATCAGACAGACTAGTATTTGAATATATTTTCCCTTTCTAAAGAACAATTGTATTAGTATAGATTCACATATTATATCCATATGAGACAAAATATACAGATAACTTTCTATACTGAAATAAGAGATTACCTCAATTTCAACCAAACTCTTTTAGCTTCCCCCCATTATAACTAGCATCAGTTTAGAAATGTGAAGATTCTATTATTTCTTCATATCAAATTTAAGGAAGGAAGGACAAAAAGAAGGAAAAAAGAAAAAAAGAAAAAGACAAATGACCCTTTTCAAACAGAATTATGGCTCTTTAACTTAAAATCTCTGAGAGCCCTGTTGAAATCTGACGCTTGGAACAAAGTCACATCCAAACCATGCAAGAATTGTGTAGGTTCTCAGAGCTGTGTTTATATGTTGCCTTTGTGCATTTTTGTTGCTGGGTGCTATCACTATAACCTAATTTGTCTTTCTGTAACTTTTTAGATTTATTTAAATACTTTATTTGTATAAAAGGTATAACCAGTGAGAGTAAAAGAAAATATCAATGACATAAAATTAGAAATAATACCAAAGCAACTCAGGAACAAAGAGAAATTAAAAAACAAAAACAAGGGGCACCCGGGTGGCTCAGTCGGTTAAGTGTCGGACTCTTGGTTTCAGCTCAGGTCATGATATCAGGGTCCTGGGGTCCAGCCCTGTGTCTTAGGGCTCTGCACTCAGCAGGTTGTTGGCTTAAGATTCCCTTCCTCTTCTTCTCCTTCTGTCCCTCTCTGCCCCCTCTCTCAAAATAAATGAGTAAATCTTTACAATTAAGTAAAGTAAAACAAAAACAAAACCAAAAAGTACTCCTCCAAGATTTCTCCTATTAAAGCATTTCCATTAAACTATCACATGAATCCAAATATTGATTCCTATACAAAGAGCTCATCAAGCTATACCAAGGGAGTCCTTACCTTTCTTCTTTCAAATTTTAATTCCAGATTTCTTTGTTTTAAGCTTATCAGAATTTTTTAACTCTGATGAGATTTTATCTGATGTTATCAGATTTCTTTGCCTTAAAGAAATAAACATAGGATTAAAGATAGGATTTTTCCTATCTTAAAACCAAGAAGCTAGCTAGTAACCTGACTTTTGGTTTTCGGTGGGTTAGAAAACAGCAATAATTTCCAAAATAATGATGACAAGTTATTCTTCATATTTTGAGCCAGAATGCTGATATAAGTTTCTAAAACAGCCTGCATGTTTTGAAGTTAAACAGGTTTTAATTTTCATAATGTGTAAGATAACATCTAGTATTCTGTCTTACTCTGTCCACTTCTGGTTTTTCCCATCCTTTTAGCTCACTAGCCTTATCTGATATTTAACTTAACCTTCAATAACCCACTTACTCAGTCAATTACAAAGCTGACTTCCCAGCCAGATGTCTTGGTGCAGCTTCATAAAGTCTGTGATTAATGTGCTGATCAACATTATATTAGATACAGAATACATAAGGACAGTCTACACTGCTGCTTCAATCCTCTGTCACAAGTGTGTGAGAACCAATCAGTAGAAATTAAAAGTACTAGATTCCTTATAATAAAAATTCCTTGTCATTACTGAAATTAAATTTCATCTATCC